>NC_064628.1:409822140-411022140 GCF_023864275.1 Schistocerca cancellata
TACAGGGGATGGCAGTCCTAATTGCACAATGGAACAACAAAGGGACCGTAATTGCCTCTTGGACTGACGCGTGACCAGTTTCGGCAGAGTGCTGTAAAATTCGTTATTCAGTCTGTCACAAAGAGCCGTCTCTCACGATGTAAAAAACCCATTGTACCCATGGGGTTCAACTACTCGGCCTCATCGCTCAGATAAAGGCCACAGAGAGGCCCAGAATCTCCGTTATCTACATTTCCATAGTTAAAGATCCGCCAAGACACTCCACAACCTAAACTTGCTTCGAATAAGTTCCTCAATGCCACCTACTTCCGAAAACATCGTTCAGGCGATACCAAACCATGTTATCTTACCCATTCTCGATCGAAAAGGCTGAATTTAATGTTTACATACTTCCGAAAAGCTTTTGGTGCTGAGTTCTAGGAACGTGTTCTTAAAAAAATCGTTGAAGGAGGTATTGAGAAAAGAAAAAATATTTCTTGATGTAGTGATCGTAGTATGTTGTCCTGTATGGGGAATGATAGAAGAAAAGTTGCGTCTCAAGGAGATCAAACACCATAACAACTACACGTGCAGACATATTAGACGAGCACAGATTAGAACTGTAAGGTCTTTTACCAGTACGTCCAGATCATCTTAAAATGTAACAGCCGGCCGAAGTGGCCGTGCGGTTAAAGGCGCTGCAGTCTGGAACCGCAAGACCGCTACGGTCGCAGGTTCGAATCCTGCCTCGGGCATGGATGTTTGTGATGTCCTTAGGTTAGTTAGGTTTAACTAGTTCTAAGTTCTAGGGGACTAATGACCTCAGCAGTTGAGTCCCATAGTGCTCAGAGCCATTTTTTGAACCAAAATGTAACATCATTAACGAGGTTTCTAGTAAGTGTATGTAGGTTCCCTGTAAGATCAGGTAATTAATGCGCTATATATTCCCACGAGCATCAAATCAATAATTAGAACGAATTACTTTCTAAGTTTGACGGTGATTTTCTCGAGTTTTGGTGTCCGACGTTCAAGAAGGAAAGTAGATCAAAGTTCCACAGAGAAGGTTTATAAATTTCTTTCGTTCCAGCTACAGATCACATGGACGCTTTTATTTCCGCACTCTATTAGTAGTAAACTGCTCCAAATGACTTAATCTTTTTTGATGACCAACTATTTTGTTGCTTTAGGAATCATTTCCTTGTACTTATTAACTAAACGATGCATTCCTTGTTTGTCTTGTGTCGGTTGCTATATACTTCAGATTTGATTTGGTAGAGGCAAGGAAAACTTTGGTACGGCTCTACGAACTCTCGTGAGTCCAACGACGTAAGTCTGCCACTTTCTCTCACCACTAAACATACTAAAATAACAGTTGGAACCTCCAGCGTCACCGAGAGTGGACTGATAGCGGAGCTCAGTTTGAGAGGTAAGTGTGACACGCATCTGCACGTACCAACTTGTCGACAGTCTCGCGTGTACATAAACCTTCCACCCATCAGTCTTTTGCGACTTTATGAAATATATTCAGGCTTCTGTCCATACTTAACTTTTTATTTGACAGGTCTCGTATGAGCATCTAAGAGTAACGGAACAGCATAGATTAAATAAAGACTGTGGTGAAAGGAAGGGCATCCAGCGACAAAGTTAAAATTGAAGAACAAATTTGTCAGTTTACGCAAAAAGCAGACTCCCCCCGACGGGTTAAATGCTGGGGAAGATAGAGGGACTTACTTGTTTTCGCTCCACACGTTTGGCGCCACAGAGACCACACTGGTACGTAATCAGGAAAGGACGAACCAGTGTCGCCGTGCTCCGGTTTCTATAATCCGATCCCGACGAGGCGGCAGTGACTGCGCGGGCATTTGCATCCATTTGTAGGCCGGGCCCGCGACGCAGTCTGCATCGTAAGAAGGCCGGCAGTGTCCCCCCCCCCCCCCCCCCCCGAGCTCCCTGCTAAACGAAAGCGGAGCGCTCCTGGCACCGCTCCAGCGCCTGACACCGCGCCTCGTGCGTCGCTGTCGCTAGCCGTTTAACTTCTCACAGCACTCTTCCGCTAAGTGAAATTAACCACTGATCGACGATCACACGGAGTTCAGAATTACTGTTCGTATTTCTGAAAATTGTTTTCTTTATCTTTAAAAAAGGCCATCACTCTTTCGGTGGTTTGATGCTGCCCTTCGTCTTTCTCTACATTTTCTCAACTCTTAACCGAGCGAGGTGGCGCAATGGCTAGCACACTGGACTCGCATTCGGGAGGACGACGGTTCAATCCCGCGTCCGGCCATCCTGATTTAGGTTTTCCGTAATTTCCCTAAATCGCTCCAGGCAAATGCTGGGATGGTTCCTTTGAAAGGGCACGGCCGACTTCCTTCCCCGCCCTTCCCTAATCCGATGAGACCGATGACCTCGCTGTCTGGTCTTCCCCAAACAACCCAAACCCAACCCCTCAACTCTTAACGAAATGCGACTCCCTGGTCGGGGCATCTGCACCTGTGGGGATACATTTTATGACAAGGACGCTGCAAACAGCTGTACCTTGATCCAGTTTTATTGAGGCATGGAGCGCGGGGTAACCGAAAGGTCTAGGGCGTCTTGCCACGGTTCGCACGGCTTCCCCCATCGGAGGTTCGAGTCCTCCCTCAGGCATGGGTGGTGTGTGTTGTCGTTAGCGTAAGTTAGTTTGTTAGATTAAGTAGTGTGTAAGCCTAGGGACCGATATCCTCAGCAGTTTGGTCCCGTAGGAACTTACCACAAATTTCCAAAAACTGAGGCATGGTGGCGCTCTTTACGCCAGCGACTCATGCGCCGTACACTCAGCTTCGCCGCCTCGCTCCACGCGTGCAGTGCGGCCGGTGGTTGCTGTGGCTCAGCTGGGTGGCTCTGTGTTGTGCCGACTTCCCTGCTGAGCCTTCTGCTTCTTGCCACGGTATGTTGCTTTCGGTCCTGCGACTCACTTTTGCTCTTTGGTTATAGGCGCGTCCTTGTTACATGGTACAGGATATTTTCCGCCGCTCATCTTTTTATTCATTGACTAACCGCGCTATGCACATTATGGTTTTAACCATGAACTATATTCTCCGCCATGTTGTTTAAAACATTTTAATTTTTGTAAATACACTGAGTTTTTATCTTTTCTCATAACTACATTATTATGGCTCTGCATTGCATTGATTTATAGGATTCAATCACTATCATTTTTACTTTTTGTTGTTTACATATGCGTGTGATGATGAGTCTATAAGCCACGAAATCGGTAGTATCTTAATAAAAGTGATTCAAGATACAGCTGTTTACGATGTTCTTTCTGTAAAATCTCAACTCTACATAACTATTACAGGACACATCCTCTATTATCAGTTTTGCGTGTCCTTGTGTTCTGTCTGCACAATATTTCACCAGTTCTGTTCCTTCCATCGTCTGGTTAACTTCTGTTTCTTCTTCTGATAAGTCGACCTAGCAGATGCGTTCGGCAGTGGAAGGCAGTGCAAGATGTTTGGAGCTTTCAGAGCCGGCCGCTGTAGCCGAGCGGTTCTAGGCTTTTCAGTCCGGAACCACGCTGCTGCTACGGTCGCAGGTTCGAATCCTACTGAAACATCCCCTTTCAAAAATTATACGAGACTATGCTTAAACTGACACACAATATTTTTAGCGCAACGCAATCTGACTTTCAAAAATCCCTACAAAAGAATGGCCCTGACTAACATTAATCTATATCTTTCACAAATCACTTACCTCACAAAAATCTTCATTACTCGAACTACTGCAATACAGCGAGCGCCACTACTACCAGCTAAATAAAAGATTCAAACTACGGAAGGCACTAACTACTGATAGGGATAGTTAGCAAATGAAAGATTTTAATAGAGAACAAACAATGTATTTACCTTAATAGTCATAATATATACAGCAGTTCATGACATCCATTTTTACAAATTTCAAAACTCCGCCATTTCTCTCCCCACATCCACCACTGCTGGCGGCTCACCTCCAACCGCGCAACGCTGCGCGCTGTTAACATCCAGCTGCCCAACACTACAATGGCAGACAACAATGCAAACTAGCTACAGACTGCACACAGCACAGCCAGTGATTTTCATACAGAGCGCTACGTAACGTTGCCAATAAGAAAACCTAAACAGCCTACTTACACTACCTCGGGCATGGATGTGTGTGACGTCCTTAGGTTACTTAGGTTTAAGTAGATCTGATGAAAGACTACAGTGATGGTTGCGGCACAGGTGTTTAGTAGCACACCGTCCAGCGCACTTACTCGAACTTGGGACTCTGAAGTCTAGGGGACTGATGACCGCAGATATTAAGTCCCATAATGCTTAGAGCCATTTGAACCATTTGAGCCATTTGGGCTTTCAGAGAAGCAGATATACGCTACAGGGAAAGGCGGGTAATAAAGTAAGCGTACACATACCAAGAACTATGTTTATGTGGAGAACTAGGAAACAAGTGTTCGGATTAAACAGAGCACACAAGCGGTCGTTTTGAAGTACTGTTGATTCTGTATGACGAAGAAGGTGTGAAGGAAGTAAGGGTTCAGATTTGGGAATGAAATCCAGGGTCGTAGGATATCAATGATACGATTCGATGATGACGCTGCCCTCAGCGAAAGTAAGGAAAAATTACAGGGAAACGCACTGACAAAAGTGGCTTTCACAAAGGAGGTCATTGTTTCGCCCCAGCTCCTTGGAACGAGCATCTCGGAATCGGCGAAGCAAGTCGGCTGTTCGCGTTCTGCTGTCAACACCCTCTATGGAAAGTGGTTGAGGCACGGTGGAACTACGAGTTCACGACTTGGTGCTGGAATTATAGACTCATCACAGAATGTGAAGGTCGGAGGTTTGTCCGCTCTATAAATCAGGGTAGGTGGCAAGGTGTCTAGTAGCACACCGTCGGGCGCACTTAGTCGAACTTGGGGCTCTGAAGCAGACCAACCCTAAGTGTTCCCATGTTTACCCAACGACATTGTCAGTTACGATTTTAGAGGCTGGGCTGTGGATCAATGGAAATGTGTGGCCTGGTCGACTCGATCACGATTCTTTTTCCACGAGGTCGATAGCCGTGTCCGGATACACTGTCATCCAGGTGAGCGGTTGTTCGAAACATGTGATTCTCTATAGACGCTGGGCAGTGGTGGCAGTATTATGCTATGGAGGACTTCCATCTGGGTTTCCTTGTGACTCGTGGTAGTAGTCGAAGCCACAGCTGTGGACTATGTGAACATTACTGCGAACTACCTGCATCAGTTTGTCCTCGATGTTTCTCTCCGACGTCGATGGCATCTTCCAGCAGGATAACAGTCCATGCCACAAGGCCAGAATCATGCTGCTGTGGTTTTAGGAGCACAATAAAGAATTGACGTTGACGTCTCGGTCATCAAATTCACCTGATCTGCAATCAATGCAAGATATCTTGCACAGTATAGTGCGCTAGCTCCTTGGCCATAAATCGCCTGCCCGTAAAGGACTTCTTGAGTCCATGCCATGCAGAATCGTGGCTATACTTCGTTTCAAAGGTGGATCAACATGCTATTAAGTATATGGTCATAACATTTTGGCTTGTCTATAAATAAATATCATCTCGCTGTAGTTAAGAAATCCTTCATTTTTCAATAATGATTACGTTCATTGAGCACCTTCATGTGACTGGTATCTAGAAATTGCCCAAGAAAATTGTTCTCGTGTCTACCAAAGCACTCGGCAAGGTCCTAGATCCCTGACACCTGAAGATGTTCAGTGAACGTAACCAGCAGTGGAAATTAAAATACTTTTAACAATATCTTTGAGGGTACTGCGGGCTGTTATAGAAAAGTGTGTAGCGTTATCAATGGAGTGTTCTGATCCGAGTAGCACAGCACGACGCCTCGCGAGCTGCTGGCGCCTCCCACCGGCCGCAAACTTCCCAGAGACCTGGCCGCTGCACTTGACCTTCAGACGTGCCTGGGTCGCTCAAGAGGGGATTCAGCTGGTCGCTGCGACACTTCCGTTTCCACAGTAGCGACAGACGTAACTATGAGCTAAATGAATTGAAAAATTCATTTTTTGTCATTCACTATCCGATCAAAAGTAACCGGACACTTATTAGTGTACATTAATATGGTGTATGTCCAGCCTTCGTTTTTAGGAGGTCGTGAACTCCTCTGGAAACTCTTTCAATGAGGTGTCTAAATGTCTGTGGAGGAATGGCAGCCAGTTCTTCCTCAAGAGACGAAACCAGAGAAGATAGTGATATGATGGACGCTAGAATCTGAGCGAAGTCGACGTGTTTCATTGTTTTCAGGTGAGAACTATGTGCAGGCCAGAACGTTTGGGGACGATTATTGTCGAAAAAACATTCCCTCATTGATGCTGCCTTATCACAGAGTGCTGTATCATGCCGATACGAACAACCATCATGTCCGATCGGGTCCTCTCTTGTGCACAGTACACAATGCTGCAAGATGTCGTTATATACTTCCGCATTTAGTGTTCTCTTCAGCGCAGTGTGGGGAACACTCGCTAACAACAAAAAAGACCACCGTTCCATGACAACATCTCCTCTGTTCTTCACTACTGGGACTATACATGATGGCAGGTAGCTTCCTCTTGACACCAAATCCAAAGCCTTCCATCGTTACAAATGACTCGTTTTCTGTCATTCGCCGTGCAATGGCATCGCCCTTTAACACCAAAGTCAGCGTTGCTTAGCACTGGCTATAGATGTGTGTAACTTATAGGGACTACTCGATTGTTGTCAGTCATTGTGATAGCTAGAGTGCTACATCTACAAGATTACTCTGCAGTTCACAATTAAGTGCCTGGCAGAGGGTTCACCGAACCACATTCAAGCTATTTCTCTATTGCTCCATTCTCGAACGGCGGGCGGGAAAAATGAACATTTAAATCTTTCTGTACGAACTCTGATTTCTCTTATTTTATGATGGTGATGATTTCTCCCTCTGCAGGTGTCTGCCAACAACATTTTTCCGTAATCGGAGGAGGAAGTTAATGACTGAAATTTCACGAGAAGATCCTGCAGCAAAGAAAAACGCTTTTGTTTTAATGACTGCCACCCCAATTTGCGTATTATGTCCATTGCACTCTGCCCCCTATTCTGGGATAACACAAAACGTGCTGCCCTTCTCTGAACTTCTTCGATGTCCTTCAGTCCCATCTGAAGCTGATTCCAGCAGCAGTACCCCAGAAGAGGACAGACAACCGTGGTGTAAGCAGTCTCTTTAGTAGACCTGTTGCACTTTCTAAGTGTTCTGTCAATAAATCACAGTCTTCGGTTTGCTTTCCCCCACAACAATATGTATGTGATCGTTTCAATTTAAGTTACTCATAATTTTAATCCTGAAGCCTTTAGTTGAATTTTCAGCCTTTAGATTTGTGTGATTTTTCGTGTAACCGAAATTAGCGGATTTCTTTTAGTACTCATTTTGATTACTTCACACATTTCATTGTTTAGAGTCAATCGCCACTTTTGGCACCATGCAGACATCTTGCCTAAATCATTTTGCAATTAGTTTTGATCATCTAATGACTTTACGAGACGGCAAATGACAGCATCATCTGCAAACAATCTATGATGACAGCTCAGATTATCTACTGTGGCGTTTACAAAGATCAGAAACAGCAGCGGGCATATAACTCTTCCTTGGGGAACTCCAGATATTGCTTGAGTTTTACACGATGGCTTTCCGTCAATTACTGTGATCTTTATGAAAGGAACTCACTAATCCAGCCGCACAACTGAGGCGATACCCCACAGACATGCAATTTGTTAGAAGTCGTGGTGAGGAACGGTGTCAAAAGCCTTCTAGAAACTGAAAAACATGGAATCAACTTGACAGCCCCTGTCGAGAGCTGTCAATACGTAGTGAGAATAAAGAGCTAGATGTGTTTCACAAGAATTATATTTTCTGAATCCGTGCCGACTATTTGTCAATAAATCATTTTCTTCGAGGTAAGTCATAATGGTCGAACACAGTTTATGTTCTAAAATTCTACTGCAGATCGGCGTTGATGATATGGTTCTATAATTCAGTGGATTACTCCTATACCCTTTCTTCGGTATTGGTGTGACTTGGGCAACTTTCCAATCTTCAGGTACGCATTTTTCGACGAGCAAGCAGCTATATCTGATTGCTAAGTAAGCAGCTATTGTATCAGCATACTCTGAAAGATTGGGTTGTTTGGGGGAGAAGTCCAGACAGCGAGGTCATCGGTCTCATCAGATTAGGGAAGGATTGGGACGGATGTCGGCCGTGCCCTTTCAAAGGAACCGTCCCGGTATTTGCCTGAAGCGATTTAGGGAAATCACTGAAAACCTAAATCAGGATGGCCGGACGCGGGATTGAACCGTCGTCCTCCCGAATATACTCTGAAAGAAACCTGACTGATATGCAATCTGTACCGGATGTCTTGCCTTATTTATGTGATTTAAGCTGCTTCCCTACACCAAGTTACTCATGCTGGCAGTTCTTCAAGATTCGCTTTTCTGGAATATTTACTTCGAGTTCTTTGGTGAAGGAGTTTCGGAAACCGTGTTTAGTAAGTCTGCTTTACTGGAACTGTCATCACTGGCATCACCATTGTTATCGCGCAGTGAAGGTACCGACTGCGATTTGCTGCTGGTGTGCTTTACATACGAGTATGACCAGAATCTCTTTGGGTTCTCTGCCAGATTCCTAGACAGTTTCGATGTGAAAACTGTTAAAAGCACGTCGCATTGAAGTTCGCAATAAATGCTCACGTTGGAAGTTTTAAGTTATTCCTTTTGCCGATTTCATGCGATTTCTTACAACGAGCCTGCACCACGTCGATGCTCACTTTCCGTCAGTTCATGAGGCCTACTTGGTCTTGTCTTAGCTGTGTTTGTTCTGTAGCGTCTCCACTTCAGAGACGTAGCTATCAGTCTACTTGGGCAGCTTAAGAAGGGCTGAAAGATCCTTGATGGATTTGTTACTTACAAGGGAACCTCCCCATCGCACCCCCCTCAGATTTAGTTATAAGTTGGCACAGTGGATAGGCCTTGAAAAACTGAACACAGATCAATCGAGAAAACAGAAAGAAGTTGTGTGGAACTATGAAAAAAATAAACAAAATATACAAACTGAGTAGTCCATGCGCAAGATAGGCAACATCAAGGATAATGAGAGCTCAGGGGCGCCGTGGTCCCGTGGTTAGCGTGAGCAGCTGCGGAATGAGAGGTCCTTGGTTCAAGTCTACCATCAAGTGAAATATTTTCTTTCTTTATTTTCGCAAAGTTATGATCTGTCCGTTCGTTCATTGACTTCTCTGTTCACTATAGTAAGTTTAGTGTCTGCATTTTGCGACCGCACAGCAAAACCGTGTGATTAGTAGACGAAAGGACGTGCCTCTCCAATGAGAACCGAAAACATTTGATCGCAGGGTGGTAAGTCAACCGATTCCTCCACAGGAAAACACGTCTGATATATTCTATACGACACTGGTGACAGCATGTGCGTCACATGACAGGAATATTTTGTCGACCCACCTAACTTGTACATTTGGCGAATGGGTAAAAAGATTCTTATACCTTGCCCGATTTAGGTTTTCTTGTGGATGTGATAATCACTGCCAAAAAAGTGATGAAAACATAAGAGTTAGTGACAAACTGCAACAAATAAATGCAACAGTTTCACAATCGCACAATTTTCCCTGTGCTCTATTAAAACATATGTTTTGTTTCGATGTTTGTTTAGGTGTAGCGTCCCCATACTACGGCGCAGTTACCTCGCATCGGACGGACGGACGGACAGATAGTAATTGCCTGAAAATAAAAAATTAAATACTTAACTTGTGGGAAGGCTTGAACCAAGGACCTCTCGGTCCGCAGTTGCTCACGCTAACCACGGGACCACGTCGCGCCTGAGCTCATACTATCCTTGATGTTGCTTATCTTGCACATGGACTACTCAGTTTGTATATTTTGCTCATTTTTTTCATAGTTCCACACAACTTCTTCCTGTTTTCTCTATTGATCTGTGTTCAGTTTTTCAAGGCCTATCCACTGTGCCAACTTATAACTAAATCTGAGGGGGGTGCGATGGGGAGGTTCCTTTGTTAGTTGACATACAATGACTAATCGACGTTCGAAGTCAATGACCCCTTCTCACCGATCCATTCTGATGTTATTGCCTCTCTATGGACAACACAATAAAGTTCCTGATCACCAGTCTTTGCGCCAATGTCCTTATTCCAAACCTCTCAGAACTGTCTCGTGGAGTGAGGGTTGGTGGTGATCTGTTCATCGGACTAGGACCTTAAGCTGGGCTGCCCCTTAGTGCTATTCGAGCCGCTTTCTGGTCTTCGTATCGTGTTGACGGTGCACTTAGAAGATGTAAGTGTCGCTGTTTGCTATTGCATAGTGTGTTATTTTAACGTTTCAGAGTCTGCACTTTCAGCAGCACACATTTTAACTGATTCTTTGTGTATTGTGGATGCGAAGGTTATTGGGTTATTTCTTTTGTTTGTTGGAAAATGTGAGTTGAGCAGATGAGGGACTCTGATTTTATTCGTCTTTCATTCTTAACGATGTCAAATATTTAACTTCAGTATTTAAAGTCTGTTCCCTGTGTTTTCGCTTTTCATGAGGCACATTGCAGTAAGATTCTTTGTTAGTTTTGAGTTTGAATAAATACTAGGTAGTATGATATCGATTTCCATGTATAAATCTTATTTCCTCAAATTTCTCTCTTGTTTGGACGACGTTTATTTAACAGATATAATAGATAATACTGTGGTGTCACCGCCAGACACCACACTTGCTAGGTGGTAGCTTTAAATCGGCCGCGGTCCATTAGTACATGTCGGACCCGCGTGTCGCCACAGACAGTATTTGCAGACCGAGCGCCACCACATGGCAGGTCTAGAAAGACGTACTAGCACTCGCCCCAGTTGTACGACGACTTTGCTAGCGACTACACTGACGAAGCCTTTCTCTCATTTGCCGAGAGACAGTTAGAATAGCCTTCAGCTAAGTCCATGGCTACGACCTAGCAAGGCGCCATTAACCATATCTGGAGAGAGTCTCATTTGTATAACCAAGAGCGATGTACCACAAGGATGAATTAAAGTTAAGTAAACAGACGCTACGTACTTTTCTTTAGTGCATTAATTACGTATCCTGTTCCAGAATTCACGCCCGTCTGCGTTAGATAGCGTGCGTTTCAGCCTCCTCGATCTACAAGGTGTTGGCACATTTGCCAACACATCAAATACACTAAGGTGTTGTTTCAGTGCGATGGTGTTTCCGAGTGCTCAGTGGCCAAATTATCAATGGGGTGTTGCAACACATGCTAAGAGGTTTATTGTGGTGATGGTAGATAGCCCTCACAGGTTTTTATTTCGAAGCTCATTAAATTACTAATATGGATTAGCATCAGAAGAAACACGTGATATATTTAACAGAGAGTCAAAATCTACGGCACTACTGTGGAGTCGTAGCAGGCGTAGAGGTGATAATCCGACGTGGCGCTTCCCAGGTGGCGGATATGGAAGTCCTCACCAGCTTGCCGGCGGACTTGGGCGAAGTAAAATAGTTCTCGCGGACCAAACACACAACCTCTACTGTTAACATAGTAGTTGTAACTCTGAGCTTGCTTGACACGTGGTTGACTTCGTTTGAAAATCAAACATGGAAGGAAATCTGTTAAGGACATTTCCACCGCTTGGCAATTGCGGACACGGTGGGCAGTCACTTGAGTGATAACTTAGATGAGTTGGAGCACCTGTAAATACCCAAGTCTTACAGAAGAATAAAATTTACATTCAAGAGAGGACAGATAATCTACATAGCGACACACGACATAAATTACATCATACAAACGGAATTTTGACATACGAAATGTATCGCAAAGGGATTCTAATAACTGGACTTCAAGAAATGAGAAACACTGATTAGGGCCAAATACAATCACAAGGGTTTAGAATTTTTAAGGGAATACATGAAAAGGAGTAATGAAATAATGTCCACTATTCGGAGCAAGATTTGTGGTCAGTCTCAAAATAATTGAATCCATAATTGAATTTAAATCATTATCTCCCAGGATAGCAACAGTAACCATAAAAGCTGCAAACAAAATATGTGCGATAATAAATACCCATTCCTCCACTAATGATAAAAATAATATGAAAGACAGAGAGAATGTGAACGAGTTTTCGGAGCTTTTAGGTCAGACAACAAGAAACATAAAACATCACACCAGAATTTTAATTGGAGATTTTAAAGCCCAGTTCAAAAGGGAAAAAGAGACATAGAGACGCAACAGGGAAATGGCTAGCACAAAGAAGAACAGATAGGTATCCCTTGAGACTAGTGGAATTCTGTAGAAGTCATGACATTCTTCAACAGAAGACTAAATAATCTCAAAAATTGGAAGCATCTTGTCTGGAAAAAAGGAGAATGGCAACTGAATCATTTTGTATGGATAAAAATTACCACAGGGAAATCTACAATGTGAAATTTCTGAGAGGGACAGATAATGGATCAGATCATTACATGATAAAAACAAAAAGTAAATCCACCCTGTTGATAAAGGAACGATCCCACTCCAATAAGAAGAGAACCTACGATCCTCATGAACTGATAAGTAACAATGAATACTAATAACAAACGTAAAACATCAAAATAACAGATGTTCTAGAGGTAATAGTTCTTCGTTTCAAACAAATGGCTGAACAGGTAGCCCCAACAGAACCAAGAAAAATACACCTATGGTGGAACGATGAGTGTGATAAAACAGTGGTAGATAAAGGCAAAGCCTGGTTAAGGCATCAGAGTCATAAAACAGAAGAATCATACTTGGATCTTGAAAGACGCATACATTGCCGGCGATGGGCGAGGCATGACAGAATCTCTGACCAGAGAGTAGTTTATCGTTAGCTGTTGCTAGTCTGCGCTTGACCGCACGAGTCGACAGTAGTAGTAGTCAGTCGACAGTAGTCGTCCGTCCGTGCCAGTAAGCGGTAGTCGGAGGGAGTCGGCATGCGTCGGCTGTGTGCTCTGCTCGCGACTCTGGTCAGGACTCTGCAGGATGAGTATTGTTGTAGAAGGTAAAGAAGCAGCCTTGCGCATATTTAATAATGTATCATCATCATCATCATCATCATCATTTAAGACTGATTATGCCTTTCAGCGTTCAGTCTGGAGCATAGCCCCCCTTATACAGTTCCTCCATGATCCCCTATTCAGTGATAACATTGGTGCCTCTTCTGATGTTAAACCTATTACTTTAAAATCATTCTTAACCGAATCCAGGTACCTTCTCCTCGGTCTGCCCCGAATCCTCCTACCCTCTACTGCTGAATCCGTGAGTCTCTTGGGTAACCTTGCTTCTCCCATGCGTGTAACATGACCCCACCATCCAAGCCTGTTCGCCCTGACTGCTACATCTATAGAGTTCATTCCCAGTTTTTCTTTGATTTCCTCATTGTGGACACCCTCCTGCCATTGTTCCCATCTGCTAGTACCTGCAATCATCCTAGCTACTTTCATATCCGTAACCTCAACCTTGTTGATAAGGTAACCTGAATCCACCCAGCTTTCGCTCCCATACAACAAAGTTGGTCGGAAGATTGAACGGTGCACAGATAACTTAGTCTTGGTACTGACTTCCTTCTTGCAGAAGAGAGTAGATCGTAGTTGAGCGCTCACTGCATTAGCTTTGCTACACCTCGCTTCCAGTTCTTTCACTATGTTGCCATCCTGTGAGAACATGCATCCTAAGTACTTGAAACCGTCCACCTGTTCTAACTTTGTTCCTCCTATTTGGCACTCAATCCGTTTATATTTCTTTCCCACTGACATTACTTTCGTTTTGGAGATGCTAATCTCCATACCATAGTCCTTACATTTCTGATCTAGCTCTGAAATATTACTTTGCAAACTTTCAATCGAATCTGCCATCACAAATAAGTCATCCGCATATGCAAGACTGCTTATTTTGTGTTCACATATCTTAATCTCACCCAGCCAGTCTATTGTTTTCAACATATGATCCATAAATACACTCCTGGAAACGGAAAAAAGAACACATTGACACCGGTGTGTCAGACCCATCATACTTGCTCCGGACACTGCGAGAGGGCTGTACAAGCAATGATCACACGCACGGCACAGCGGACACACCAGGAACCGCGGTGTTGGCCGTCGAATGGCGCTAGCTGCGCAGAATTTGTGCATCGCCGCCGTCAGTGTCATCCAGTTTGCCGTGGCATACGGAGCTCCATCGCAGTCTTTAACACTGGTAGCATGCCGCGACAGCGTGGACGTGAACCGTATGTACAGTTGACGGACTTTGAGCGAGGGCGTATAGTGGGCATGCGGGAGGCCGGGTGGACGTACCGCCGAATTGCTCAACACGTGGGGCGTGAGGTCTCCACAGTACATCGATGTTGTTGCCAGTGGTCGGCGGAAGGTGCACGTGCCCGTCGACCTGGGACCGGACCGCAGCGACGCACGGATGCACGCCAAGACCGTAGGATCCTACACAGTGCCGTAGGGGACCGCACCGCCACTTCCCAGCAAATTAGGGACACTGTTGCTCCTGGGGTATCGGCGAGGACCATTCGCAGCCGTCTCCATGAAGCTGGGCTACGGTCCCGCACACCGTTAGGCCGTCTTCCGCTCACGCCCCAACATCGTGCAGCCCGCCTCCAGTGGTGTCGCGACAGGCGTGAATGGAGGGACGAATGGAGACGTGTCGTCTTCAGCGATGAGAGTCGCTTCTGCCTTGTTGCCAATGATGGTCGTATGCGTGTTTGGCGCCGTGCAGGTGAGCGCCACAATCAGGACTGCATACGACCGAGGCACACAGGGCCAACACCCGGCATCATGGTGTGGGGAGCGATCTCCTACACTGGCCGTACACCACTGGTGATCGTCGAGGGGACACTGAATAGTGCACGGTACATCCAAACCGTCATCGAACCCATCGTTCTACCATTCCTAGACCGGCAAGAGAACTTGCTGTTCCAACAGGACAATGCACGTCCTCATGTATCTCGTGCCACCCAACGTGCTCTAGAAGGTGTAAGGCAACTACCCTGGCCAGCAAGATCTCCGGATCTGTCCCCCATTGAGCATGTTTGGGACTGGATGAAGCGTCGTCTCACGCGGTCTGCACGTCCAGCACGAACACTGGTCCAACTGAGGTGCCAGGTGGAAATGGCATGGCAAGCCGTTCCACAGGACTACATCCAGCATCTCTACGATCGTCTCCATGGGAGAATAGCAGCCTGCATTGCTGCAAAAGGTGGATATACACTGTACTAGTGCCGACATTGTGCATGCTCTGTTGCCTGTGTCTATGTGCCTGTGGTTCTGTCAGTGTGATCATGTGATGTATCCGACCCCAGGAATGTGTCAATTAAGTTTCCCCTTCCTGGGACATTGAATTCACGGTGTTCTTATTTCAATTTGCAGGAGTGTAATATGAGCAACAGTGGAGACAGATTGCAGCCTTGTCTTACCCCTGAAACTACTCTGAACCATGAACTCAATTTACCGTCAACTCTAACTGCTGCCTGACTATCCATGTAAAGACCTTTAATTGCTTGCAAAAGTTTGCCTCCTATTCCATAATCTTGTAGAACAGACAATAACTTCCTCCTCGGAACTCGGTCATATGCCTTTTCTAGATCTATAAAGCATAGATACAATTCCCTGTTCCACTCATAACACTTCTCCATTATTTGCCGTAAGCTAAAGCTGACAACCTCTAAGAGGCCTAAACCCACACTGATTTTCATCCAACTGGTCCTCAACTAATACTCGCACTTTCCTTTCAACAATACCTGAGAAGATTTTACCCACAACGCTGATTAAAGAGATACCTCTGTAGTTGTTACAATCTTTCCTGTTTCCATGTTTAAAGATTGGCGTGATTACTGCTTTTGTCCAGTCTGATGAAACCTGTCCCGACTCCCAGGCCATTTCAATTATCCTGTGTAGCCATTTAAGACCTGACATTCCACTGTATTTGATGAGTTCCCACTTAATTTCATCCACCCCAGCCGCTTTATTGCACTGTAATGTATTGACCATTTTTTCCACTTCCTCAAATGTGATCCTATTTCCATCATCATTCCTATCCCATTCTACCTCGAAATCTGAAACATTACTGATCGCATTTTCACCTACATTGAGCAACTCCTCAAAATATTCCCTCCATCTGCCCAAGGCATCCACAGGATTCACCAGCAGTTTTCCTGACCTGTCCAAAATACTTGTCATTTCCTTCTTACCTCCCTTTCGAAGACTGCTAATTACACTCCAGAATGGTTTTCCAGCAGCTTGACCCATAGTCTCCAACCTGTTTCCAAAGTCTTCCCACGATTTCTTCTTGGATACTGCAATTATCTGTTTGGCTTTGTTTCTTTCTTCAACATAACTTTCTCTGTCTACCTGGGTTCTGGTATGTAGCCATTTTTGATACACCTTCTTTTTCCTTTTACAGGCTGCCTTGACTGTATCATTCCACCAATAATGTATGTTAATTGTAATTTAATTTGTTCCAAAAAAATACCCCAATAATAATTTTTATAATGTAAAGCAACTCTTTTAAAGAAAAGCATTCATTTCAATTTAAAGTATATTTCAAATGCATGATCATTCCTTCCAATAATCAAAAAATATATACGCCAGCATTGCACGAAGCTGTGTCGAAAAATTTCAACTTAAGAGCAGATATAATTGCAGTTTTTATTGAGGTAAGAATTTTCGCTTTTTTTTATTCAGAATATAGGGCCGAAGGTCAGCGCTGCTGTCCTCATAAAATTCATCAGGTTACAAAACTTTTTTATTATTTTGGTGTTTAGGAATTTTTCTGTTTCGAACTTGACATTAAATGAGAAAAGAATTTTTGTGGGAATATTAAGTGTGAATGCATTTCTGCACACAGACAATAAATAAGAGCCAATTTTGTTCAGAGGTTACATTAAAATCAGTTTTGTTCAGAGGTTACAATATTAGAAAAATTCATTATTATTATTATTCTTTGGGTAGGTTACACTTGGCTCACATTTTCATTTTCAATTATCATTTCTTTGTGGGGAGGCTACAAACTCACAGAAGAAAGAAAGATAACTGGGTTAAACGCCAATATCAAAAAGATATACTTGTAATTATAGAAACAAATAGCTACAAAACAAACTCAAGCGATTACTATAAAATATTTATCAGCTAACTACAAATATATGACCATCCAACATTATGGTTCATGAATAAAAATAATGATATGGCCCATATCAGTAGAAAAAATTACAGAAATTTTGACAAAAACATTTAACAAATTGCTAAATTGCGAAGATCCTCCAGAGCTATTTCAAATAGACACAGATAACTCTAGTAAAACGCCGCAGAAATTATAAACCCACCCATAAGCCATGAAGTCTTCAAAGCTTTGAAAGCACACTAAAACGACAAAGCAAGCGGAGAAGATCAAAAATTTGCGGAACCTTGGAAATATGCGGCAGAACCAGTGAAGATATCATTACACCAATGCATAGTGAAAATCTGGAACAAAGAACAGCCTACAAAAAAGCAGACAAATCAAATCTATACTACTACGGAGGAATTTTCGTTTTGGATATAACATACAAAGTCAAGTCAAAAATTCTATACAATCATTGTACATGAATTCCATACAGTCGTTGTAAAGATCAACTTGAACTGGGACTAGGAGAATACCAAGGGGGATTTAGACCCTGGAAAAGCTGCCTAGAGCAGATAATCACTTCAAAGTTGGTAACGGATTACTACAAGAGATGACAAAAACAACAAGTAAAAAAAAGAGTTTATGATTCTATCCACAGTTCTTCAATGATGCAGATACTAAGGAATTTCTGTGTCCATCCAAATTAATAAAAATGACAAACTTATCTATAACAAACAACAAATATAAAGTAAAGTTCAGAGGAGAAATACCTGAGCCATTTACGATTGAAGGTGGGTTAGAACAGGGAGATGATTTATCGTCATTACTTTTCAGCTGTGCTCTGGTGTACGTGATGAGGGAATGGTACAAGGAAAATCCTAAAAACATAAGAATTAAGAGAAAGACAGATCAAATAAACTTAAAGTGCTTTGGATTCGGAGATAACTTAGCGGTACTAGCTAATAACATTCAAGACGCCAGAAATCAAATAAAAGGCCTGGAAAAGAGAACTCCAGACATCGTTCGAAAAGACTAAAATAATGGTAGCAGATCCACTAGTAATCAATCACATAGTGGCCAATAACAGAAAAGTAAAAATAGATAAATAATTTAAATACCCAGGAGAAATTAAAACAGACAACTTGGACGAGAAATTTGCAGTGCAAGAAAGAACTAATAAAATGATTAAAGCTCAAAAATTAATATGATCTACATACAATAAAAATGTCTATTAATAAAAACTAAATTAAAACATTACAGGACAATGGTTCAGCCAGAGGTGATATACAGTAGTCAAACTCTTTCTGAAGTCACCCAGAAAACTACAATCGACAAAATTAAGAAAATAGACAGAAGGATGGCTAGAACACGCATAAATAATAAACATAAAAAAGATGGACAATGGTGAATAGTGCCAAATGAAGTGGTGTGCTGTGAAGTGGATCCCATTGCAGACTCTATACGGAAAAATATTTCTTTTTCTGGTCATATTACGAGGATATCAG
This sequence comes from Schistocerca cancellata, assembly GCF_023864275.1. NCBI lineage: Eukaryota > Metazoa > Arthropoda > Insecta > Orthoptera > Acrididae > Schistocerca > Schistocerca cancellata. The sequence continues at coordinate 409,840,801 of NC_064628.1, forward strand.
AAACCAAATTACCAAGTAAAATTACACAGAAACTTTGGAACCTGAAGCAACAAGTAGGGTGGGTAAAGAAAATCAGGGAGGATACGAAAGAGCTAGAATTAACCTTGGACGATTGGACGATTTGCACAACAAAACAGAAAACTTAAAGAAACTGAATAATAAAAAAATAGATTTGAACGAAAAACAGACAAACGACAAATAGTAAAAAGGGATTTACAAATGAGGCTCGCCAAATAAGATCAGAATGAATGAAAAGTTCTGGCCACCTTGGAAGAAAACCTATTGAAGAATGTGACCAGAAAAAGATTGACTGAAGTGGTACGATGAGACTGTAAAAGCAGAAGAAGGAGGAGGAGAAGAAGAAGAAGAAGAAGAAGAAGAAGAAGTGAATCCAAACCCAAAACAGGTTTGTTACGAGTATCCTGGAAACATGTAGTGTAGAAAAGACCGCATACAAGGTGCTAGAAAAATCTGTTGTAGAATACGGCTCCCGTTGAAAAAATGGTCAAATGGCTCTGAGCACTATGGGACTTAACTTCTTTGGTCATCAGTCCCCTAGAACTTAGAACTACTTAAACGTAACTAACCTAAGGACATCACGCACAGCCATGCCCGAGGCAGAATTCGAACCTGCGACCGTAGCGGTCGCGCGGTTCCAGACTATAGCGCCTAGAACCGCTCGGCCACACAGGCCGGCACGGCTCCACTATTTTAGGTCTTCATCAAAGAGACCTGACAGCTGACGTCGAAGGAGTCAGAGACTTACTGCTAGGATCATGACAGGTCGGCATAATTCTTCCATAAATGTGGCAGCGGCAGCTGTTCTAGTGTGGTGGTCTAGTTATAAAGTATGTACCTGGAAACAAAAGATAACGGAAAATTGCGGTTTTTTATTGGATCTGCCCTTCTCCTATGAATGACGTGAAGATTCACCACGAACAACAGTTGTCTTCAATTCCATGTTAAACCGTAGGTTCCCTTTTTCGGTAGGAATACGGCGTAGGTTAGGAACGCGAGGCCACCGTGTGGTGTCCAAATGAAAGACTTGAGTCACTTGGAATTATTGTTATAATAAGGGCGCTGGTCGGAAATAATGAAAATCACCTGGTTCCTCCCCCAAAATTCTGTTCGATAAATTTGATAAATTTAGAGAGCCGGTGTTCGAAGTAGACTCTGTAACCATTCAACTAACTCCATCATGTACCTCACGCTGGAGGAAAAAAGAACAGTTATTTTCGGCTCTGCACTATATGCGAATGGGACAGACTACAGAATGACTAATTTTGTTGCGACTCACTATGCACTGTAAAGTGGTTTATGGAAATGTAAATTTCGGTAGTGAAAACGTCTTCACTTTCAAGATTCTATTTAGCAGCGTCCGAGACAAGCATCTTTGCACAAACACGCTTTGAAAACCTGATTGATGCAACCCAAACCGTCCCCCTCCTCGAACACCGTGGCCGTTTACCATCTGCACTGGTCTGCAAAACGTTAAGGACGAAAGTGACTTCCGCATGATGTGTCACTACCAAGAAACATAGCTCGATCAAAATTGGACCATGCAAAGAAAGAACTGCTACAGTACAGTAGAGAAGATAACCTGAAAGAAATACGCAATGAGACGAGCAGAAATGACACTTTTATTCAAAGATAATAATTACACTGAAGTCACGCGGTTCACGATGGTACCCCTGGACATTACAAAAGGCGGGACACGGATCTTAATGAGCTTAGTGACCACCCCGGACTGCATTGCAAGCTCTGCAGCGTGCTCCCGTGCTGGCGACAAGGTCAGTAAGGAATTCTTACGACAGACCACTCCATTCCTTCACCGGCGCGGCTGACACCTCTGCATGTTCGTTGGCCCATGTGGACGTGCTGCAGTGCGTCTCACGAACGCATCCCGCTCGCGCTCCATGGGATTAAAGTCGGGGGAACGGGCAAGCCTGGGCATTCGCCGAATAACCTACCGTTCCAAGAGTTCCTAATAAGCTGTTCGATGCAGTCCCGAATTGTCATCCACAAAAATGAAGTGGGGAGGGGGGAGGGGGTCAAGTGTATCCCCGAAAAGACGCATATGACGTAGGAGTACAGTGTTACAACGACGTTGACCGATGAGTGTTTAGAGATGCCTGTGCCCAGCCAGCATTTGGATCCGCACACAAAACACTTGAACCACGGAAATGATCATGTTCGAGAATGCTGGGCGTATCCTCCATATGGCGAAGGGTGGGAACACGTGATGGACACAGGAACGTTGATCGTATGTGGCGATCACACATCCTATTAAGAACGATGTCCTATCTTTTCTAATGTCCAGGGGACCATCACCAATCGCAGTGACTTCAGCGTAATTATTATCTTTGAATAAAAGGTCATTTCTGCTCGTCTCATTGCGTATTTCTTACAGTTTCCTTCTCTACTATTCTGTACCAGTTCTTTCTATGTATAGCTCAAGTTTCATCCAGCTATGTTACTTGGTAGTGACAGATCATGCGAAAATTACTTTCTTGCTCACGTTTTGCTTACCAGTGTATATTTAGAAGCCCAGAGACAAATGATTGTTCAGATGAAGAAGTACGAAACGCCGTAACAACTAAACTGGTTGAAAATTACATACGCCGCTTTGGGATACCGTAGTGAGACATCTAGGCAACGGAAACACGTGTCGTAACCTCCCCCTGAAAACAACAAAGCAGTGGCCTCAGTAGGAAAGGTTATGCTCGCCGTCTTTTTCGACTTCAGAGATCCGATACTCCTCGAATTCCTCGAGCACGCACAGACCATTAACAGTGAATTGTACTGTGAGATATTCCGTAGCCTACTAAAGCCCATCAAGAGCAAACGACCTGGGCTGCTCACGAAAAGAGTGATTTTGCTCCACGACAACGTGCGTCCACACTTCTCCAAGGTCACACAAAGTGTAATGCCCAATTTCAAGTGGGAGCAGCCTGAGCATCCGTCCTCCATCTTGGACACGTCGCCCTCCTACTCGCACGTCTTTGGTCCACTAAGAGAACATCTCAAAGAGAAGCGCTTCAACTCGAACGAACGGAAGGACATAGTAGAGAAATGGCAATTGTCACAGCCATACCAACTCTGGGAGTCGAGAATCCGGCTCGTGAAACAGTGGATTAGATCTGTTCACTCCTCTGTTGATTAGAATAGATTTCAAATACAGCCACTGTGCTGTTTCATATCTTTCCTTTGAACCAACCCTCATACAAACCAAAAACACGTTTACGCCTTCCAGCTTGTTACGAATGTGGACATGAGAGAGCTTCAGACTAATTGGCGTGACTTAGAGGTCAGGCAAGTGGCCACAGAAGAGGGCAGACTCTTAAGCGAACCCCAGTCGAGAACAATCGCTCGTCAGGCGCGAAAGGCACGGACGCCGGCAAGCGAGTTACAGCGGCAAATCTGATTAGGGGCCAGAGCTGGCGGCGCAGTGGCCCAGTAATCCTTAATAAACAGAGCCCGGCGTCGCACTGTGAGACACTGCTCGCAGCCGTCTTACCGCCGGTTAATGAGGTTTGCAGTTGCTTGCAGGGGACGGGCTGTGAAACAGCGTCGCTACGCCTCTCCGTCCTGTTCTCTGCTGTTCTTGGCGGGCAGGAGGAACAGTCTGGATTTAGGGAAGCGCCGGTATTACTGATACGTATTGATAATAAGTATTACACAATTTCAATAGAATCGTAAGAATATCGAAATCACTATTGATTTAATGGTAAAAGCACGGTCCGTTTACTTTAATGTGACCACCGCCTCTCTCCAACGGTCAGCGCGTAGACTGCAGGTGACCACTAGCTGTGGTGGGTATAGGAAACATGCTGGGGAGACACGGAAAACAGTGCATTCGTTGTCGTAATGCGGAATCGGATTTATCTTACGTCCAAAAAGGTATGATCATTGTCCTTCGGGCCAAGGGTACAAGCATTTCCGAAATGGCTTGGTTTGTAAACGCCGGCAACGCCCTTGCCGTAGTGGTAACAGATCGCGGGCTTGGCTAGCCTTTGCCGGCCGCGGTGGTCTAGCGGTTCTGGCGCTGCAGTCCGGAACCGCGGGACTGCTACGGTCGCAGGTTCGAATCCTGCCTCGGGCATGGGTGTGTGTGATGTCCTTAGGTTAGTTAGGTTTAAGTAGTTCTAAGTTCTAGGGGACTTATGACCTAAGATGTTGAGTCCCATAGTGCTCAGAGCCATTTTAACCATTTGGCTAGCCTTGGATGCGTCACTGTCCGTGTCTGTCGAGTGTTGCTGGCAAGCGGGGTACACTCAGCCCTTGTGAGGCCAATTGAGAAGCTACTTATCGAGAAGTAACGGCACTGGTCACGAAAACTGACAAAGGCCAGGAGAGCGGAATGCTGACCACATGCCCCTTCATATCCGCATCCGATGACACCTTAGGGTGAGGATGACACGGCGGCCGGTCGGTACCATTGGGCCTTCAAGGCCTGTTCAGTGCTTTTTTTAGTCTGTATACTATTCCAGTGCCGCCGTGGTTAAAGTCTGTCGTGCATGTCAAAACTCCGCTGTCCAAAACTGACGTCGGGGCAACTGTGTGCGACCGACGGCTGCAGAGCTGTGTACGGGGGAACGGAAGTGCTGCTGTTGGACAACTGAGAGCCTAGATAAACCAAGTGGCTACCAAAAGCGTCTCCTCAACGACCGTTTTGCATCTACGTCCACAACTACACTCTGCAAACCATCGTGATGTGTATGGCAGATGGTACGTGCCATTGTACCAGTTGTAAGGGTTTCTTCCTGTTCTATTCATGTATGGAGCGCGGGAAGACTGAATGCCTCTGTGCGTGCAGTAATAATTCTAATCTTATCCTCACGATCCGTATGTGAGCGATACGTAGGGGGTTGTACATCCCTAGAGTAATCATATAAAGTCAGTTCTTGTACTTTGTTAATAGACTTTCTCAGGATAGTTTACGTCTCTTTTCAAGAGTCTGTCAGTTCAGTTCCTTCAGTATCTCTGTGATTCCCTCCCACGGATTATCCAACCTGTGACCATTCGTGCTGCCCTTAGCTGTAGACATTCAATATCACCTGTTAGTCCTATCTGGTACTGGTCCCATATACATGAGCAATATTCAAGGATGGGTCGCACACGTGATTTGTGAGCAATCTCCTTTGTAGAGTGATTGCACTTCTCCAGTATTCTACCAATAAACCGAAGTCTACCACGCGCTTTACCGACGACTGAACCTACGTGATCGTTCCATTTCATATCCCTACAGAGAGTTATACCCAGATATTTGTATGAATTGGCCGATTCCAGCAGTGACTCACGGATGTTATAGTCATAGGATACTACGATTTTTCGTTTTATGATGTGCACAATTATACATTTCCAAACATTTAGAGGAAAACACCACGTTGAAATCTTATCAAGATCTAATTGAATATTTATGCAGCTTCTCTGAGATAGTACTTCATTATAGAACACTGTATCATCTGCAAAACCTGATTTTACTATGAATATTGTTTGCAAGATCATTAATATATAACATGAACAGCAAGGGTCCGAACACGCTTCCCTGGGGCACACCCGATGTTACTTCCACACCTGACGATGACTGTCCATCCAAGATAACACGCTGTGTACTACCTACCGAAAAGGCCTTAATCCAGTGACAAATTTCACTTGATACCCTATATGATCGTAGTTTTGACAATTAGCGCAGGTGCGGTACTAAGTCAAATCCTTTTCGGAAATCAAGAAACACTGCATCTACCTGGCTGCCTTAATCCAAATGTGAGAAAATGCGAGTTGGGTTTCAAACGATCGATGTTTTCGAAATCCATGCTGGTTGGCATTGAAGAACTAATTCTGTTCAAGAGACCTCGTTACGTTTGAGTTCAGAATATGTTCTAAGATTCTACAAGAAATCGATGTCAAGGATAGTGGACGGTAGGTTTGTGGATCAATTCTACTACCATTCTTGTAGGAAGGTGTGATTCTGCCTTTTTCCAAAAACTGGGCGCAGCTTTTTGTTCGAAGGACCTACGATAGATTATAGTTGGACTAAACCACCCGCAATTTCAGTATAGCATCTGACAGAGATTCTATCGGGGCCTGGCGCTTTGTTCAATTTCAACGATTTCAGCTGTTTCTCAACACCACTGACACCAATACTGATTTCAGTCATCTTTTCAGTGGTACGAGGATTAAATTGGGGCAATTCTCGTGGGTTTTCCTTTGTTAAGAAACATTTGAAAACAGAGTTAAGCATTTCAGCTTTTGCTTTGCTACCTTAAATTTCAATTCCTGTTCAGTAGCTAGGGTCTGGACAGTAACTTTGGTGTCACTAACAGCCTTTACATACGACCAGAATTTCTTTGGATTTTGTGAAACGTCATAGTCATTGAAGGCATCACGCATTGCAATCTTGACATCCAAACTCGTTTCGTTCAGCTTCTCTCTATCTGTAGCCCTACTCTTTGTTTTACACCTATCATGCAGTAATCTCTGTTTCTTTAGAAGTTTCTTCACAGTGGCTGTATAGCACGGAGGTTCAGCGAACGTTGCTGCGTCTGGAACCCCGCGGCAGGTGCCTGGTTCATGCGCGCATATACCACAATAAGGCGTCGACTGAGTGGTGACAGATGACCTTTTCAGATGAATCACATTTTATGCTCTGTTGGCGTTGGCCTGTGCGCCATTCACGTGTACGGTATGAAGCGTCTGAAAGCAACCCTACAACCACCGTCGGAAGGGTCCAAGCCCAAGGCATTCACTGCTTGATCCGGAAGGCTCAGTCGATCACCACAAATAAGAATCTATACTTGGGGACCAGGTTCACGTCTACATGCGGTTTCTTTTTCCTAGATAGGCATCGACCAGCAGCACAAGGCAATATGTAGCACACCTCGCACTGTACGTGCATGGTTCGAAGAGCATCACAGGGTGACTTTACCCTACTGCCTGGCCACGATGCTCCCCATATTTAAACCCAATCGAGGATCTGAGGGATCACCTCGATCAGGCTGTTCGCTCTATGGATCCTGAACCGAGAAACCTAGTGCAGCTGGCCATGGAACTGGAGCCAGCGAGGCTCCACATCCCTCTCGGTACCTTCCAGTATCCTCCTCACTGACTCTCTTCCTGCACGTCTCGCAGCCGTCCACGATGCAAAATGCGATTATTCAGGCTTTTTGCAGATGATCACATTAATGCGAAACAACAGTTATATGCAATATCTATACTGACAGATATGGACAATATTACACTCCTGGAAATGGAAAAAAGAACACATTGACACCGGTGTGTCAGACCCACCATACTTGCTCCGGACACTGCGAGAGGGCTGTACAAGCAATGATCACACGCACGGCACAGCGGACACACCAGGAACCGCGGTGTTGGCCGTCGAATGGCGCTAGCTGCGCAGCATTTGTGCACCGCCGCCGTCAGTGTCAGCCAGTTTGCCGTGGCATACGGAGCTCCATCGCAGTCTTTAACACTGGTAGCATGCCGCGACAGCGTGGACGTGAACCGTATGTGCAGTTGACGGACTTTGAGCGAGGGCATATAGTGGGCATGCGGGAGGCCGGGTGGACGTACCGCCGAATTGCTCAACACGTGGGGCGTGAGGTCTCCACAGTACATCGATGTTGTCGCCAGTGGTCGGCGGAAGGTGCACGTGCCCGTCGACCTGGGACCGGACCGCTGCGACACACGGATGCACGCCAAGACCGTAGGATCCTACGCAGTGCCGTAGGGGACCGCACCGCCACTTCCCAGCAAATTAGGGACAGTGTTGCTCCTGGGGTATCGGCGAGGACCATTCGCAACCGTCTCCATGAAGCTGGGCTACGGTCCCGCACACCGTTAGGCCGTCTTCCGCTCACGCCCCAACATCGAGCAGCCCGCCTCCAGTGGTGTCGCGACAGGCGTGAATGGAGGGACGAATGGAGACGTGTCGTCTTCAGCGATGAGAGTCGCTTCTGCCTTGGTGCCAATGATGGTCGTATGCGTGTTTGGCGCCGTGCAGGTGAGCGCCACAATCAGGACTGCATACGACCGAGGCACACAGGGCCAACACCCGGCATCGTGGTGTGGGGAGCGATCTCCTACACTGGCCGTACACCACTGGTGATCGTCGAGGGGACACTGAATAGTGCACGGTACATCCAAACCGTCATCGAACCCATCGTTCTACCATTCCTAGACCGGCAAGGGAACTTGCTGTTCCAACAGGACAATGCACGTCCGCATGTATCCCGTGCCACCCAACGTGCTCTAGAAGGTGTAAGTCAACTACCCTGGCCAGCAAGATCTCCGGATCTGTCCCCCATTGAGCATGTTTGGGACTGGATGAAGCGTCGTCTCACGCGGTCTGCACGTCCAGCACGAACGCTGGTCCAACTGAGGCGCCAGGTGGAAATGGCATGGCAAGCCGTTCCACAGGACTACATCCAGCATCTCTACGATCGTCTCCATGGGAGAATAGCAGCCTGCATTGCTGCGAAAGGTGGATATACACTGTACTAGTGCCGACATTTTGCATGCCTGTGTCTATGTGCCTGTGGTTCTGTCAGTGTGATCATGTGATGTATCTGACCCCAGGAATGTGTCAATAAAGTTTCCCCTTCCTGGAACAATGAATTCACGGTGTTCTTATTTCAATTTCCAGGAGTGTATAATGAACACTTCGACTAAGCACTGTCAAACTAATGCTCCGGTAATTTTATGCCTGTGGGATGTGTTGACTTAAATTCCTTTTTCCATGAGGGCTTATTTTCAGTTTTTTCAACCAATTTATGCCATTCCTGCAGATGGAGTGCTATGAGTGGTGGCTTCTTGGTGTGTGTAATAATCCAGAAATTTTGCAGATGGAAATCGCCTAGTCACATTAATAAGACCACCTGTCAAAAGTGTGAATAGCCACCTTTTATATCGAGGAACGCTGTGAGACGTGTAGGAAGAGAATCTGTGTGCTTCCCGAAGGTACTGACAGGGAAATGGAGCCATTCCGACTCCAGTGCTGTGGTCCGTGATTCATCTGAAAAGACCGTCCAGTGGACGTCCAATTGCGGTGCCGGCGTGAAACTCCACCAATGAACAGGAGTAAGCATGGGTGCACTAACCAGTAGCCAGCTGCAGAGGTGCATACGGAGTAACGTTCACGGAACAGTCGCTGAGCGGACGTTGTTGGTAGCACCTTGGCTCACCTGGGTGGTCAGCTGCTCAACAAGTGCACGTCTACTCGCCGTACAGATCTCCACAGACGTAGTTCACCCATGTCATCTGTGGCCTATGATGCACTAGAGTTCGCCTCGCAGCCTGTTTTGCATAGCGCTATTTTGCCAAGAACGGTATATTTTAACCACGTTGGCACACAAACAGTTTACAAACTTATCCATTTCGGAAATGCTTCCACCCTTGGCCCAAAAGCCAATGATGATGCCCTTTTGGACGTCAGTTAAGTCGCTCAGTTTCCGTATTATCACAATGACTGCACTGTTTACCACGTCACCCCCTCCCCTTACCCTGTCCATATCAAGACACTTTACATCCCTCCACGTCTAGTGCTGTGTCTTGCGGTCTGTGGGTGGTTACTGGATCGTGAAGACGAACTTAGGCGGTGGTCACATTAATATCACTGCAGTAGTTTTACGATTTCTGAGAAAGGCTGAACCATTGGCGTGAGGGACATGGGATCATCATAGCGGCAGAGCGCACAGACAGTTGACTGTAGTGCAATGACTGCAGAACGGACTCTACAAAGTTGTGTGGCAAGAGGAGTAGCTACCAATAGAAGATCGTAGGACTGTTCTACTGTCTCTGACGAATATACGGAGATCGACAGCTGAAATTGGGGAAGATGTTACAGGGAGAGCAGGAGCAGACTGAAAGGAGCTGATTACTGGAAAGTGGGCTGAGATCTTGTGTTGCCATGCGTCGTTGAACCGCAGACGTCACACCAAAGCCAGCAGAGACTATCATGGTGTAGAGCCAGAGTACCTGGGACATTAGGGCATTCTGTGCTGTTCGTCGATGAGTCTCGCTTCTGTTTGTGGTGGTCAGATCTTCGTCCTGGGACTGCAGACGACCCAGTGAGAAGCAGCTGTTCTCGAAGCCCATACCTTTCTGTCTGCTTATATGACAACACGACTGATTTGGTAATTATTGAAGGGAGGCTGAATGTTCTCCAGTATGTAACATAAAATGATAAATTCTGTTGTCCTGCAATTCATGACCAGGAATTCAACAGGATGATTCACAGCACCACACGGTCGTTCACACCAAAGGCGCCTTGAGGAATACATGGATCCCTTCTTTTGTACGATTCACACAAGCATCCAGCCAGCAATCTTCATTAACTGAGGGAGCACGTGTCTGAGTCGCGTCAAGAAATTTCTCAAAATGATATTTGGTGTTGTTTGCTCCCATGCCACAATGGGTACACGGGTGTATTCGAGCCCATTTGGGTCACCCCTCATACTGATTTTGACCGTTCAATATCCGTCACCTGATGAACATCTGCAGAAAGTTAGATAAGTATTTGATTGGTGCCTCAATATGTATCACTTCCTTTTCGATCACCGGAAGTAGTATTTCGAAAACTAATACGCAGCAGCAAAAACCGCTTACCATTCCCAGTCAGTGGTGAAGATGGCAGATTTCAGCAACATACGCCAGCAACAATTTTCGTTTGATTGTAAAGCTAAGGGGGCTGGGTCTGCCTATTACGAAAGCAAAATCATCTTATTGACTAAATGCACATTACTTCTGAACATTTGTGCTATCATCAGCAGGTACTTTTAGTCAGGTATTATTCTCAGGAATATTAGGTTCTGTAAGACCTTCTTTATGTTATCATTAGCTGAGTACATGGCATTGCCTTGGTACGTGTCTATTCCCCCTCTCTCTGTCGATTTGCTCTTTCACCTCTCTCTTTCCACCTCCATCTCACCCTTCCCTTTCTCAAGGTCTTCCAGCCCCCTCTCTGTCATCTCCTCCTCCCCCCTTAGTCTCTACATCTCCTCCACCCCCACCCCTACTGTCCATCTGCTCCTTCTCCCTCTATCCATCTCTTTTCTCTCTGCCCATCTTCTCCTCTTCCCTTTCTCTGCCTTATCCTCCCCTTCTCTCTGTCCACTGATTCCTTCCCTTATCTCTGTCCATTTGCTCCTCTTTCCTCTCTGTGTCCACCTGCTCCCCCTCGCGTTGTTCATCTCCTCCTCAACCCCTTCTCTGACTATCTCCATCTCCTTATCCATCTCCTCGTTTCCCCCTTTCTATCCAATTTATCGTCTTTCGTGTCTGTCCTTCCGCCCCCCCTTCTTTAAACTGTCCATGTAATCCTCCCCCTATCCATGTACAATTCCTTCTTCCCCCTTTCCGAGCCTCCTCCCCCCTTTCTGACCATCTCCTCCTCTTCCTTCTCTCTCCATGTTATCAAGCCCTCTCCAATGAAAGTTTTTTGCTTCTTACCCCTACAGTATTTCTTTCCAGACTGTAATTAATAAGCATAACAAGTTTGGTTGGGATAGATCCAGGGGTATAGGAGAAGGTTTTCACATATTTCACACATACAGTATTTGTACACATAATTCACCTGTATCTCTAGCGAATTTTTCCCCGCATTTTTCATGTGATGTCATATCTCTTTAACTACGAGTCATAATTCAAGAAGATTCAGTGGTATATGTGAGAACTATCTGCAAAATATGACGCAAGTAGAGACATCAATAAAGAAGAAATAAATTAAAAGATCATGTCTGATGTGGCAGCTGCATGAGCAGCAAAAAGGTATTAAGTAAAAAACTTTTTTTCCATTCATCGTTTTGCTGTGGGAGGGGGCGGAGTGTCATCGAGAACAGTCTCATAAAGGTTTGACATTATAAAGTCTGTTGTAAAGTGCTCTGATTCTCAAGTACTGCATGAATACAGGGTGTTACAAAAAGGTACGGCCAAACTTTCAGGAAACATTCCTCACACACAAAGAAAGAAAATATGTTATGGGGACATGTGTCAGGAAACGCTTACTTCCCATGTTAGAGCTCTTTTTATTACTTCTTTTCAAATCACATTAATCATGGAATGGAAACACACAGCAACAGAACGTACCAGCGTGACTTCAAACACTTTGTTACAGGAATTGTTCAAAATGTCCTCCGTTAGCGAGGATACATGCATCCAAGCCTCCGTCGCATGGAATCCCTGATGCGCTGATGCAGTCCTGGAGAATGGCGTATTGTATCACAGACGTCCACAATACGAGCACGAAGAGTCTCAACATTTGGTACCGGGGTTGCGTAGACAAGAGCTTTCAAATTCCCCCATAAATGAAAGTGAAGAGGGTTGAGGTCAGGAGAGCGTAAAGGCCATGGAATTGGTCCGCCTCTACCAATCCATCGGTCACCGAATCTGTTGTTGAGAAGCCTATGAACAGTTCGACTGAAATGTGCAGGAGCTCCATCGTGCAGGAACCACATGTTGTGTCGTACCTGTAAAGGGACATGTTCTAGCAGCACAGGTAGAGTATCCCATATGAAATCATGATAATGTGCTCCATTGAGCGTAGGTGGACGAAACTAAAATGAGCTCTAACATGGAAATTAAGCGTTTCCAGACACATGTCCACATAACATCTTTTCTTTATTTGTGTGTGAGGAATGTTTCCTGAAAGTTTGGCCGTACCTTTTTGTAACACCCTGTATAGTCTGGCTATTTGCACCTCATGAGCTACGCATCCTTTTCACCCTACAGTGATTCCTTCCAGACAGTAAGTGATATGTGAACCGAGATTGATTTAAATCGGTCTAGGGGTTTAGGAGATATACATATATACATACATACACTTTTATAATACGTATGGATACACCTTGTCGCAGTTCTTTCGATTGTTGTTGTTCTTATCCGCGCTTCTCTCGTACAGAAATGCGCAGGAAAACACGGCAAATATTTAAGAGCCCTTGCAAGCTGAAACGCTGAACATCACTAACGCAATATTTATGTGCCTGCGGAATGTTGAACGTGAATAGGGACCAAGCACAAAACAAGAACGTGAACACTGAGTTCTGAGAAATAAGAAGTTTTGGCTTGTGAGACTCGTTCATTAAAAATGTCTACCGTGGTTCTGTGAGAATTTCTGCAAGAGAGGAGCGTATGGATGAGGACAAGGAGCAAGAGACAAATTGCGGCAAGCTACTTGACTCCATAAAGCACGTCGTACAGAGTCTGACTTTCTAATCAATAAGACCGGAGTAAAATTACCCACTGATGATGGCACAAACATGCGGGAACATATTTTGACAGTAAAAAGATTAGTTGTTTGCGTAATAGGCGGACACGACCCGAATTCGCACAATATGCCAGCAACATTTAGTATTTACTCATTATCTTGGAAAAGTTGTCCAAGTCTTCAAACCTACATTGCCTCACAAAAAAGCGAAGCACCAAGAAAGGGAAGAGGAAAGTAATGACACTTCACCAGTTGAGAGGATATGTGATGTTATTGCAGTGATTATAAAGTTAAGTCATATTTACAAAGAACTGGCAGTATGAGCCCTTATCAGTATGACGTTGCACCCACTCTGCAGTGATTCGACAAAGTAGGTTGTCTTCAAGCCGTTATATCCTCTCATAACGCAAACTAGTCCATAACTGTAGTATGTGGTGCTTGATATCCTTGATGCTGGTTCTAGGGCGGAGTTGATATCCGAGATGGTCACACACATGTTCCACCAGAGACAGATCTGGGGAGCTCTCTGGCCACAGGAGCACCTCATTATCACGCAGACAGCTCATGGAGACACGTGCCCTGTGAGGACAAACACTGTCGTGTAGAAAAATGTTGCATGAGAGCATGCAGCATGTCTCTGACGTACCGTTGTGCTGTCAGAGTTCTCTCAGTCACTACCATCCGTAAACTGAATTCATACCCGATGGCTCCACAAACTTTGATGTACACTATGTGTGAACTCAACCTCTTACATGAATAGTTCAGTTGGGACTACGTGCGTGTAAAAGCTGTCACATTTACTGCATGAAGATGGCCATATAGTTACCGAAATTAGATATGCAATAATAATCGTTCGCGACTGATAGCTGTATCCTTCAGTACTTGACAGCTGTTTGTGTTGTAGTGTTAACGGCAGCCTACGCACTGGACGGTAATTCCCTTGTTCGGTTGCTGCTAGCCTCCGGCCAATGGTGCGGGATGACACAGAATGTTGCATTCCATTACTTGTTCTCGGCTTTCAGGCGCAGAGGTGAAGGGGCTAATATGCATTTGGTGCACAGTCCGACGACCCTACCTTGTGGCGTTACACGTGGTCGGCTGGAAGCTTAACGACGAGCGGGCTTGCCCTCACGTTCTCATGCAGTCCAGAATCAGCCCCCTGTGCCACCCATACACATCGAGGTACTGAGCGATTTGACGAGCCGCCCAAAAGGAGACCCACGGTGAGGCCCATTTTCAACTCTGTCGGGTTCTGATAATGCTGTCTTATGCAAGTCTGCGACATCTCCGTGTGTTTCACGGTGACCATTCGACATGTCAGACTGTTCACGCATCTTATATGACCCACCGGGCCTGGTAACAACACTAAACAGGAACCATACTAATGCACTAGAGCACTTCGATGTACTAGTTAGGAGGAAGGGAGATGGTACCTTCAGTCACGGTGTTTACCGTAAACCCACTCACACCGGCTTGTACCTGCAGGCCAGCAGTTGCCACTACCCGGCACAGAAAAACAGTGTACTCAGAACACTGGTTCACCGGGCAAGAACTCTGTCAAATCCGGATAATTTGGCGACGGAGATAGAACATCTACAATCCGTGTTCTACAAAAATGGGTACTCTTCTCGAGATCTTCAAAAGGCGCTGCGCCCTGTTTCCCCACGAGATGTTCATGAAGAGATACTGCCAAACTCAACAGAATTTTCCGTAAACAAAACATTAAAAGCGTGGTCCATCCACCCACCGAGATTAAGGGTCTGCTAGGGAGTGTGAAGAATGACCTGCGTCTACAGAAACCGGGCGTTTACCACGTACCATGTGAATGTGGTGTGGCATACATCGGCCAGACGAGCAGGACAGTTGACATCATGTGCAAAGAGCACCAAAGGCACACAAAACTGAGACAGGCAACCAAGTCAGCTATTGCCGAACATTGTTTAGAACTCAAGCATTTTATGAACTATAATGATGCCAAAATTTTAACACAAACATCGAGACACTGGAACAGCGTCATCAAAGAATCTATTGAGATTAAGGTCGCGGAGAATCTCATTAACCGGGACACAGGTTTCCAGCTGAGTTCAGCCTAGAACCCAACAGTTGATCTTTTGAAGACGCAACGTACACAACATCCAGACCCAAAGGGACACAAGTATAATGATGGAATTAAACAGCCCAGTACATGTAATTAAGGACTACGTGAAATGGCACCTCAGACAACAGACAAAGTATCTGAGGAAGCTCTTCCGAGTCTCGAGAGACGAGTTGAACACAATCGGCATGAAAATGACGCTACAGCCGCTCCTGGGGGCAAGAACTTCGGACAGAACGCCTAACACGACACAGCGCGGTGACAGAACGTCCTAATTCACGGAAGGACTCAAATTACGACAATCGTAAGATACACTACTGGCCATTAAAATTGCTACACTAAGAAGAAATGCAGATGATAAACGGGTATTCATTGGACAAATATGTTATACTAGAACTGACATGTGATTACATTTTCACGCAATTTGGGTGCATAGATCCTGAGAAATCAGTACCCAGAGCAACCACCTCTGGCCGGAATAACGGCCTTGATATGCCTGGGCATTGAGTCAAACAGAGCTTGGATGGCGTGTACAGGTACAGCTGCCCACGCAGCTTCAACACGATACCACAGTTCATCAAGACTAGTGACTGGCGTATTGTGACGAGCCAGTTGCTCGGCCACCATTGACCAGACATTTTCAATTGGTGAGAGATCTGGAGAATGTGCTGGCCAGGGCAGCAGTCGAACATTTTCTGTATCCAGAAAGGCCCGCACAGGACGTGAAATATGCGGTCGTGCATTATCCTGCAGAAATGTAGGGTTTCGCAGGGATCGAATGAAGGGTAGAGCCACGGGTCGTAACACATCTGAAATGAACGTCCATTGTTCAAAGTGCCGTCAGTGCGAACAAGAGGTAACCGAGACGTGTAAGCAATGGCACCCCATACCATCACGCCGGGTGATACGCCAGTATGGGGATGACGAATACACGCTTCCAATGTGCGTTCACCGCGATGTCACCAAACACGGATGCGGATGTCTTGATGCTGTAAACAGAACCTGGATTCATCCGAAAAAATGACGTTTTGCCATTCGTGCACCCAGGTTCAAATGGTTCAAATGGCTCTGAGCACTATGGGACTTAACATCTGTGGTCGTCAGTCCCCTAGAACTTAGAACTACTTAAATCTAAGTAACCTAAGGACATCACACACATCCATGCCCGAGGCAGGATTCGAACCTGCGCCGTAGCGGTCGCGCGGTTCCGGACAGAGCGCCTAGAACCGCGAGACCACCGCCGCCGGCGTGTACCCAGGTTCGTCGTTAAGTACACCATCGCAGACGCTCCTGTCTGTGATGCAGCGTCAAGGGTAACCGCAGCCATGGTCTCCAAGCTGATAGTCCATGCTGCTGCAAACGTCGTCGAACTGTTCGTGCAGATGGTTGTTGTCTTGCAAACGTCCCCTCTGTTGACTCAGGGATCGAGACGTGGCTGCACGATCCGTTACAGCCATGCGGATAAGATGTCTGTCATCTCGACTGCTAGTGATACGAGGCCGTTGGGATCCAACACGGCGTTCCGTATTACCTTCCTGAACCCACCGATTCCCTATCGATACGATAAACCGTAATCGCGATAGGCTACAATCCGACCTTTATCGAAGTCGGAAACGTGATGGTACGCATTTCTCCTCCTTACACGAGGCATCACGACAACGTTTGACCAGGCAACGCCGGTCAACTGCTGTTTGTGTATGAGAAATCGGTTGAATACTTTCCTCATGTCAGCACGTTGTAGATGTCGCCACCGGCGCCAATCTTGTGTGAATGCTCTGAAAAGCTAATCATTTGCATATCGCAGCATCTTCTTCCTGTAGGTTAAATTTCGCGCCTGTAGCCATCAATTTCGTGGTGTAGCAATTTTAATGGTCAATAGTGTAAAACGTCTAGCACAGCTTGGACGCCATTCAGGACTTAATTCAACTATATTGACAACGGATAATAACCACGAAGTACCCGCACAGCGTTCGGAACAGCAGCGGCTAGAAGAAAACGCTACAGCCGTTGCTACTGGTCGGCGCAAAACCCGGACAGAGCGCCAGATGCTGCGCGGACCGCAGAGGGAACGCCTAGCAGAAGGTAGGCATAAATACCGCACTCGTTCCACACTGGAATCACTATCAGACAGCACCTGAAGAAGACTGGGAGTCACGCAGTTGAAATATCGTGCAGGAAAGACACGAATAACCGGTAGAAACCCGATTAATCAACATATTATTAACTGGTGTTTTGTATCCCGCCTGGAAGGCGGAGCGTGGGTATGCTCCTGTAAACTGAAAGGTAGGCCGAATGCAGGAAGCGAGCAGGAACAGGAAAAAGTGAAATACTTCGGTACTGCTAGCAGATTTTACAGGTTCACCATAGTCAAAATTATGATTACATAATGTTTACTTAACTTTGGCAAGGATGAGCACGTAGGAGCGAAGCCGTACAGGTATAAACACTAACAGCTACTAGTAGTTGGACGAACTATCGTTGAAGAAACAAAGCCAAAGTCTGTAATGGCTGGCTTCCTATGAAGGAGAAGCTAAGTTGCTTGGTCGTCTGCTCTTGATCAAGTGGGCTGAACCTGGAGGGGCGCTCGTAGAGCTGCACAGCGCCGGCTAGAAGGTGTCGGTGTCGTAGTGCCAACCTACGCCGTGGCATCGTAGCTATCGATACCACAGGTTACCTACGTAAATTAATATATTATGCGCCAACAACAAACTAGCTATAGCAGGGGCATTTTAAGTTGGCTGCCTGCCGCCAAGTACTAGTCGTTAAAAGCCGGCACCATTCGGAGCACTTCGTGTCGACTGTTATCTGTTTAAGATTGATGCCATCCTCTGCAACCCCAAAGCTGTAACACTGAATTGCCTGACGAAGAGCTGCAGTGTTGTGGGTCGAAAGGGGTGATTAACTAATTATTGTTGTTGTTGTGGTCTTCAGTCATGAGACTGGTTTGATGCAGCTCTCCATTCTACTCTATCCTGCGCAAGCTTCTTCATCTCCTAGTACCTACTGCAACCTACATCCTTCTGAATCTGCTTAGTGTATTCATCTCTTGGTCTCCCCCTACGATTTTTACCCTCCACGCTGCCCTCCAATACTAAACTGGTGATCCCTTGATGCCTCAGAACATGTCCTACTAACCGATCCCTTCTTCTGGTCAAGTTGTGCCACAGACTTCTCTTCTCCCCAATCCTATTCAATACTTCCTCATTAGTTATGTGATCTACCCATCTAATCTTCAGCATTCTTCTGTAGCACCACATTTCGAAAGCTTCTATTCTCTTCTTGTCCAAACTATTTACCGTCCATGTTTCACTTCCATACATGGCTACACTCCATACAAATACTTTCAGAAATGACTTCCTGACACTTAAATCTATACTCGATGTTAACAAATTTCTCTTCTTCAGAAACGCTTTCCTTGCCATTGCCAGTCTACATTTTATATCCTCTCTACTTCGACCATCATCAGTTATTTTGCTCCCCAAATAGCAAAACTCCTTTACTACTTTAAGTGTCTCATTTCCTAATCTAATACCCTCAACATCACCCGACTTAATTCGACTACATTCCATTATCCTCGTTTTGCTTTTGTTGATGTTCATTTTATATCCTCCTTTCAAGACACCATCCATTCCGTTCAACTGCTCTTCTAAGTCCTTTGCTGTCTCTGACAGAATTACAATGTCATCGGCGAACCTCAAAGTTTTTATTTCTTCTCCATGGATTTTAATACCTACTCCGAATTGTTCATTTGTTACCTTTACTGCTTGCTCAATATACAGATTGAATAACATCGGGGAGAGTCTACAACCCTGTCTTACTCCATTCCCAACCACTGCTTCCCTTTCATGTCCCTCGACTCTTATAACTGCCATCTGGTTTCTGTACAAGTTGAAAATGGCCTTTCGCTCCCTGTATTTTACCCCTGCCATCTTTAGAATTTGAAAGAGAGTATTCCAGTCAACATTGTCAAAAGCTTTCTCTAAGTCTACAAATGCTAGAAAGGTAGGTTTGCCTTTCCTTAATCTTTCTTCTAAGATAAGTCGTAAGGTCAGTATTGCCTCACGTGGTCCAACATTTCTACGGAATGCAAACTGATCTTCCCGAGCTCGGCTTCTACTAGTTTTTCCATTCGTCTGTAAAGAATTCGTGTTAGTATTTTGCAGCTGTGGCTTATTAAACTGATTGTTCGATAATTTTCACATCTGTCAACACCTGCTTTTTTGGGATTGGAATTATTATATTCCTCTTGAAGTCTGAGGGTATTTCGCCTGTTTCATACATCTTGCTCACCTGATGGTAGAGTTTTGTCAGGACTGGCTCTCCCAAGGCCGTCAGTAGTTCCAATAGAATGTTGTCTACTCCGGGGGCCTTGTTTCGACTCAGGTCTTTCAGTGCTCTGTCAAACTCTTCACGCAGTATCGTATCTCCCATTTCATCTTCATCTACATCCTCTTCCATTTCCATAATATTGTCCTCAAGTTCATCGCCCTTGTATAGACCCTCTATATACTCCTTCCACCTTTCTGCTTTCCCTTCTTTGCTTAGAACTGGGATTCCATCTGAGCTCTTGATGTTCATACAAGTGGTTCTCTTATCTCCAAAGGTCTCTTTAATTTCCCTGTAGGCGGTATATATCTTACCCCTAGTGAGATAAACCTCTACATCCTTACATTTGTCCTCTAGCCATCCCTGCTTAGCCATGTTGCACCTTCTGTCGATCTCATTTTTGAGACGTTTGCATTCCTTTTTGCCTGCTTCATTTACTGCATTTTTTTATTTTCTCCTTTCATCAATTAAATTCAATATTTCTTCTGTTACCCAAGGATTTCTACTAGCCCTCGTCTTTTTACCTACTTGATCCTCTGCTGCCTTCACTACTTCACCCCTCAATGCTACCCATTCTTCTTCTACTATATTTCTTTCCCCCATTCCTGTCAATTGTTTCCTTATGCTCTCCCTGAAACTCTGCGCAACCTCTGGTTCTTTCAGTTTATCCTGGTCCCATCTCCTTAAATTCCCACCTTTTTGCAGTTTCTTCAGTTTTAATCTACGGGTCATAACCAATAGATTGTGGTCTGATACCACATCTGCCCCTGGAAATGTCTTACAATTTAAAACCTGGTTCCTAAATCTCTGTGTTACCATTATATAATCGATCTGATACCTTTTAGTATCTCCAGGGTTCTTCCATGTATACAACCTTCTATCATGATTCTTAAACCAAGTGTTAGCTATGATTAAGTTGTGCTCTGTGCAAAATTCTACCAGGCGGCTTCCTCTTTCATTTCTTAGCCCCAATCCATATTCACCTACTACGTTTGCTTCTCTCCCTTTTCCCACATTCGAATTCCAGTCACCCATGACTATTAAATTTTCGTCTCCCTTCACTATCTGAATAATTTCTTTTATTTCATCATACATTTCCTCATTTTCTTCGTCATCTGCAGAGCTAGTTGGCATATAAACTTGTACTACTGTATTAGGTGTGGGCTTCGTATCTATCTTGGCCACAATAATGCGTTCACTATGCTGTTTGTAGTAGCTTACCCGCATTCCTATTTTCCTATTCTTTATTAAACCTACTCCTGCATTACCCCTATTTGACTTTGTGTTTATAACCCTGTAGTCACCTGACCAGAAGTCTTGTTCCTCCTGCCACCGAACTTCACTAATTCCCACTATATCTAACTTTAACCTATCCATTTCCCTTTTTAAATTTTCTAACCTACCTGCTCGATTAAGGGATCTGACATTCCACTCTCCGATCCGTAGCACGCCAGTTTTCTTTCTCCTGATAATGACCCCCTCTTGAGTAGTCCCCGCCCTGAGATCCGAATGGGGGACTATTTTACCTCCGGAATATTTTACCCAAGAGGACGCCATCATCATTTAATCATACAGTAAAGCTGCATGCCCTCGGGAAAAATTACGGCCGTAGTTTCCCCTTGCTTTCAGCCGTTCGCAGTACCAGCACAGCAAGGCCGTTTTGGTTATTGTTACCAGGCCAGATCAGTCAATCATCCAGACTGTTGCCCTTGCAACTACTGAAAAGGCTGCTGCCCCTCTTCGGGAACCACACGTTTGTCTGGCCTCTCAGCAGATACCCCTCCGTTGTGGTTGTACCTACGGTACGGCTATCTGTATCGCTGAGGCACGCAAGCCTCCCCACCAACGGCAAGGTCCATGGTTCATGGGGGGGGGATTAACTAATTAATAACAGTAATTTTACTTCTGTTTAAATGCATTAGGCAACATGAGAAACAATCACAAATGTTTACTAGCTGTTTTGAATGTCATTTTCTTTCTACTCATTGCGTTGTACTGCAACAGCCGTCATTTAATTTCATATTCCTTGACACAAATAAGTATCGCTTTTGAAAGTGACTGGCTCTGTAATGCGCATTCACGAATCCGTGTTACTTCCCTGTCATAATTTATTCCATAGTAACTGGTAGGTAAGGGTCGCAAGTACTGGAAGACAAACATTAAAATATTTCACCTCTCCCATCTTACAACGCCGCAGTGATCGCTCCACTTATCCTCTGCCCCTGAAGTAAGCGTGCAGCTTCACATGGCTCATGACTGAATCCACCAATATCAAATAAAATTAACCACGTCTTAAAATATTACCGCGTCTCTAAGTATTTTTGTTTTCTACTGAACAGGAAAACTAGACTTTTAAGAAGCTCTTAACGTTCGCATGCCGACCCGGGGAATTTACACACGGAAAACGTTTTGTTTGTAATAACGACACTATGTGTAATACTATAGTTACACCAAAGCTAAATTTTAGTCTGCAGTTGGAAATTTTTCCTTTTCTGCTTTTGTATGTTCACTGAGGTGGCAAAAGTCGTAGGATGCCTCCTAATACCGTGCCGAACCTAATTTTGCTCGGCGGAGTGCAGCAACTCGACGTGGCATGGACTCAGCAAGTTGGCGGAAGCCCCTGGCAGAAATATTCAAATGGTTCAAATGGCTCTGAGCACTATGGGACTTAACTGCAGGGGTCATCAGTCCCCTAGAACTTAGAACTACTTAAACCTAACTAACCTAAGGACATCACACAACACCCATGCCCGAGGCAGGATTCGAACCTGCGACCGTAGCGGTCGCGCGGTTCCAGACTGTAGCGCCTAGAACCGCTCGGCCACTACGGCCCCCGCAGAAATATTGAGCCATGCTGCCTGCATCGCCATACATCATTGCGAAAGAGTTGCCGGTGAAGGATTTCGTGCACAAATTGACCTCTCGATTGTGTCCCACGAATGTTCGATGAGATTCATGTCGTGCGATATGGTTGGCCAAATCACTCCCTCGAATTTTTCAGAATATTCTTCAAACTAGTCGCGAACAATTGTGGTCCGGTGGCATGGTGCATTGTCATCCATAAAAATTGCATCGCTGCTTGGGAATATAAAGTCCACGAAAGGCTGCAAATGGTCTCTTCAGGTAGCAGAACATAACTATTTCCAGTCAATGATCGATTCAGCTGAACCAGAGGAGCCAGTTCATGCCATGTAAACACAGACCACACCGTTATGGAACCACCACCAGGTTGCACAGTGCCTTGTTGAAAACCTGAGTCTATGGGTTCGTGGGGACAGCACCACACTCCAACCCTACCATCAGCTCTTGCCAACTGAAATCGAACTCGTCTGACCAGGCCACGATTTTCCAGTCGTCTAGCGTCCAACCGATTTCGTCTCGAGCCTAGGGGGGGCGATGTCATGCTGTTAGCAAAGGCACTGGCGTCGGCCGTCTGCTTCCATAGCCCGTTAACGGCGCACTGTGCTAACGGATACGTTCGTCGTACGTCCCGTATATATTTCTGCGGTTATTTCACGCAGTGTTGCTTGTCTGATAGCATTGACAACTCTACGGAAATGCCACTGCTCTCGGTCGTTAAGTGAAGACCGTCGGCCACTGCGTTGTTGACGGTGAAAGAAAGTGCCTGAAATGCGGTATCCTCAGCACACTCTTAACAATGTGAGTCTCGGAATATTGAATTCCCTAACGGTCTCCGAAATGGGTTATTCCATTTCGCGTTCAAAGTCTAATTCCCGTCGTGCAGCCACAATAACGTCACAAACCTGTTCCCTTGAATCACTTAACTACGAATCACAACTCTACCAATGCATTGCCCTTTTATACCTTGTGTATATGATACTACCACCAGGTGTATATGCTTATACAGCTACCCAATGACTTTTGTCACCTCAGTGTATTTAATTTAATACTAATGTTAAGACATGCAAAAACAGCAAAACGTCCATATTTTGCTTTGTGTTCTAAAAATGTCATTTTGTGTTAAGTAAAAGCTTAAGTAGACATAAAAGCTTGCGATAACATCAATACCGATACTTCAGATACTATCGGGGCATAGGCACAGTTACAGGAATCTGATACATGGACGTCCCTAACTGGAGGTGACGCTCTGCAAACGACGCATGAGGCAGAGGGACGAGGCCGTGTGTAGGCAGCCACGCGCCGCATCACTCGCTGTAAATAACGCCGTGATGTGACACGACACACCTCTGCGCCAGCCCTCGTTCATGTAGTCTTTTGATTCAGCCCTCGTAGTCTAGGCAGTTAACACAGTTAGTTCCGTGGCAACAAAGGAAATGAAAGTAGGTTCAGAAGTGCTATTAAAAATTCGGGGTGATAAGATCCACTGATGCCACTAATATCCTCGGTGAAGGACCTCTTGAATGGAATGAACAGATAGGTGAGCACGTAGTATGGATAGAAAGCAAACCAAGGGAAGACAAACGCAATGATGAGTAGCCTTCTACTGACTCACCACTCCCTGCATTTTCAGACATAGTCAACTTTTCTTTCACAATGTCATTCGTCCACGACTTCACGATTTTTTATTTTCACATATCACGCATACTCATCCTTCTTTTTGAAGTGAATACGTCTTTAAGGCCAGAGTAAGGTTTGGGGCACCAATCAGTCGGACAGAAGTAAAACGTTTTCAGTGTAATGCATTTTGAATTATACCACCAAAAATTAATTATGCTACCAAAATTAAGTTACGTTGCTCGCAGAGTATATAACTAAAATCTGCTCACCTTTTCTCATTCCCTGAGCAGACGGGCCATGACCAAAACAAGTAGTTTTGAAGCCACTTTCATTTATTGTAGCGAAAAGTGGCAGTTATATGCTAAATAATGTTGTTGGGAAGCTGATAGTGTGAAATACGACGAAACTGGATAAACAGTTCGTGCACTGCGTATTAGTTTCCGAAATAAGGTTTGATAGGCTTTTTCCACAACATCTTAAATATTAATATCTACTGATTATGGCTTCAACAGCGAGAAAAAAAGAGACTGGGGAGAAACTTAAAAAGAGGTTACAGGCAAAGCAGAAAAAATTACTTTAGAGGACCGTGACAAGAAGAAGAGCAATGAAATGGCAGATGCAAAGGAGACGAAGTGGTAGGGGAAGGATGATACATCATTCAGTGTGTAAACGCCTCTTAATCACAACGTCTGGATTCAAAAGACTATGGCGTGTAACAGGAAGTA
Organism: Schistocerca cancellata; assembly: GCF_023864275.1. NCBI lineage: Eukaryota > Metazoa > Arthropoda > Insecta > Orthoptera > Acrididae > Schistocerca > Schistocerca cancellata. The sequence goes on from NC_064628.1 coordinate 409,865,630, forward strand.
CATATTTTGCTTATTCTTTCTTTATTTGTTACAAAGTGGTTTTCTTAGCGAAACTCCCACAGGCATTGTTACGCCATCATATGTTGACATTTTTCTTTATTACTTTATTATAAGCATTTCCGCATCTTTAGGGGTTGTGTAGGTGCAAGATAGAAGCAGAATTACCAACTCTGCTGGTAGCAATTATTGCTGTTTTGAAAGACGCAGCCAAGGTGTTCAACTCCAGCGCATCGTTTGTCACCTGTTTCACAATATCGCAGCCAGATTTAAGTAAGAAAGTAGATTTTAGCAATTGTTTGTACTTCCAACTTGTTTTCACAAATCTTCAGTTATACAAAATTGTTTAATCCGTTATTTTGGAACCATATTAGAATTTAATATTTTGCCGCCTCCAAAAACTTGCCACTCTGGGCGGTGTCAGTGCCCTCCTCCCCTCAGAGCCGTACAAACGATATTACTCACAAATATAAAAATAAAATTTAGTGGCCACGTAGTAATTGTAGTGAAGGAATTCTGCTACCTTGGAAACAAAATAACTCATCACGGAGGAAGCAGACTGGCGCAGGCAATGAGGGCATTTTTAACCAAGAATGGGGTCCATCAAGAAAATTTTCATACAATATAATAAAGGATCTTTGTACGTGAACATCATGGCTGGAGACATGAGGAAGAATACTCAACAGCGAATTCTATAAGTGGATTGACGCTGCAATTTTATTTTATGCTTGTAAATATTAATATTAAATTAAGTCACTGAATTTATGCAGGGATATTCTATTTTTCAGGCGATTTAATTTTGGACCAGTAGAGGGCAGGTAAAGCTGGCGTCTTGTTCGCTGCAGCTTCTGCTCACTTCCTACCTTCGCTCCGACAGCACTTCCAGGCAGCATCTAAATTTGCTTTCTCTTACGGTACGCCATCACTGTAGTTAACATGTTCTTATATCGACATAAGCTGCATAACTCGGTTTTTAACTCCTGTTCTTTCTGTTCTCTCTATTGTAGATCTGAAGTTTTACAGTGAACGCCGAAACTGGTAATTTACTTTTGAAATTTACTGTACTGGTTCCAGACAATCAATCGTTTTAGCACTAATTTCATTTGCTTTTTTTTTTTGCATTTCGTTACTAGGCTACACAATCATACACATGGTTTTGAAGACTCAGCCATCTTCTTTTGTATTTACTCATGACACATCGATGTCTACTGAAATCTTTTTTCTGATTAGCACATACGTACACATTCCTGCCAACTACAGGTGTAGAGGGCACACACACTACTGCCAGTATACATAAAACTCCCACCTATGCTCGAGGTTGGGCTCAAGACTGCTTCCACATGTTTTTATATCAATTGTGATATTTATACCTGTAGCAGCCGTCACATCTAGCTCCAAGATGCTTTCCCCAGAGCAGTAGAGATTGCAGAATTATGTGTAGGACGTAATCAGTGATATCAACAGCAGATGACATCTTTCTCCTAGGAAAGATCGCCAGAATTTCAATTTTTCAGTGTGATTGTCTGGTACATTCAAACGATACGTGACAAAATGCTAACTGCTTTTTATGAGTATTTTAATACTGATGCATTAAACTTGCTTAACATTCTGGCATAGGTACTGCAATCTCCTTATTTCAAAAGTCAGAACTACATGGTGACAATTACTGAACTATATGAAAAAAAAAAGAAAACGTAAATTAGTTACAAACTATGGCGTACACGCACTTTATTCAACATGTAAACGTCACTACAGAAATTCGAATGTAGGTTATGACTTGTTCGATATGCCTGCCATTATTGGCGATGATGTGGCGCATACGAATAGCGAAATTCTGAATGACCCGTCGAAGTGTCGGAACATCAGTGTTGTCGATGACCTCCTGAAGGGCTGTTTTCAGCTCAGCAATGGTTTTGGGGTTATTGCTGCACGCCTTGTCTCTAATATAGTCCCACAAAAGGAGTCACATCAGATCCGGAGAATATGGAGGCCATCGAGATCCATGCCAGTGGCCTATGGGTTCTCCAGAGGCAGAATGCGGTGCTCAAAGTGCACCTCCAGGACATCAAACACTCTCCTTCTTCGATGGGGTCGAGTTCCGTCTTGCGTGAAGCACATCTTGTCGAAATCAGGGTCACTTGACTAATGGGGATGAAATCATCTTCCAAAACCTTCACGTACTGTTCGGCAGTCACCGTGCCATCAAGGAATATCGCACCGATTATTCCGTGACTGGGCATTGCACACGACACAGTCACCTATTGAGGGTGAAGGGACTTCTCGATCGCAAAATGCGGATTTCAGTCCCCCAAATGCGCAAATTTTGCTTATTGACGAATCCATCCAAATCAAAATGGGCTTCGTCACTAAACCAAACCATATTCACATCAAAGCCGTGTTCGTGAATTATGTGGACAATAGTGTTGGCGAAACACAACCGCTGTTCTATGGCCCTTGGGCTTAATGGCTGATGAGTTTGAATTTTGTATGGGAAGAGATGCAGGTCTTCAACAATAATTTATCGCAGTGTCTCCCGGTTGATTCCCACCTGTTGTGCAGCTCGTCTGATCGATTTCCTGGGGCTGGTTTGAAACACAGCGAGTGTCGTCTCGATGTTTTCAGGCGTTTTCCCCGTTTTTGGACGACCGACATTGCCAACGCTGTCATCATGAAAGCTACTAGTTTTCTCAAACGTGCGAATCAAATTCTTGAGTGTTAGCACACTTGGACCGGTTGTATTCTGCTTAAACTCGGTCGCAGACTTCCTTTGTGCCGCAGTTGGGCTGTTATTGCTCTCGTAGTAGGCCTTCACAAGCGCTATACGCTCTGGGACGCTGTACCGTGATATTTTCAGCTGAAAATGCGCATACCAATTCGCATCATGCCACGCGGACAACTCTGTAGTTTGAACGACCTAACACAAACCGTTCAGAAATTATGATGATCTTGTTTCACGTAGTTCAATGACCGTCATCCCGTACATGTAAAACTAAAAGCAAAAGCTAAACGAAAAGGCAGACGTAGTTCTTCGGGTGTTTTCGGGGTCCGCGCAGACTGGTCTTCCTAGCGAAATAATGGTGTTGCTTAATCAGATCGGAAGGTTTAGTCATGCCGTACAGACTTGCGGTCTGGCGAGACAGTTGTATTACAGTTTTCATGTAAATTCAATAAGGTGTTAATGAAATCGGAAGAGGTAGCCATTGGGAGAAGTGCATCTGACAAGGACAACTATACTTCAATTTCATGCCAGTTCGCTGAAGTGTTACATCGGAAGGTACAGTCACGATAAACAGACGTGGTGTCTGGTACGGTCGGTCAACTCTTAATTTTGTGCAGGAATAATGGACTAGAGAATTTTGAGAATCCATAACATGTAATCGGTCACTGGTGTTGCAAGACAAAGTTTGTAATTCTATTAAATGTGCAACCTGTTCAAATGACTGTGGATAAAGTTTTTTACTTGCAACACGAGAAACTTCTCGTGTTCTACTTAGGTAAATAAGGGTGGCATCCCTAAATAGTGAACAAACCAGTTATTTACATAACATACGTTTCTCGCTAACATTTCATTACAGCCTCAAGACGCCGAATCTACAGCCTACGTGCTGCTTTCTGCGCAAGTGACATTTACTGGAGACGGCAAGTTTGTCGAAGTTAACAGGACTCTGTGCATTTCACTCAGGGCGGTGGAAGCAACTAGGCACAGAACAAATTGGGTCATTAACACGTAATTTGTGTTATCACAGACAAGGTTGATGATATGATTCAGTAATTCAACTAATCATATCATTATTTTACGCTGTACACTTGCCAGCTCACTCGATACTGCAAGACTTTTAATTTCTGCATACCTACCACACGCGACGATGTCAATAATTTCTGCTTCATACTAGTATTCCAAACTATGTTTTTCCTTTTAAACTTTCCCATAATTACTCTCTCTCTCTCTCCCTCTGTCTGTCAGTAGGTTTCTCTCTCTCTCTCTATTTGGTGCCTCAACATCTTCTTTCCTTTAGCAATTATTACGTACACACTTAATTTGGAGTTTTTATTTACAATATTTCTCTATGTCGTAAAAGGTGTAATGCCTTCTTTATATAGCATTACACGTGTTAAAATATATTTAACTTTATTCTGTGATATTACTTACCGAATTAGACTTTCGATCATCTGCACACATATAGCTGGTGCCTACACAAGTTCTGGAAGTCGTTTTATCCTCGGCCGTTCCACATTGGGATGACCTCTTGGCTTCTAATTTATATACTGCCGAACCAAGACATTATCATCACCTGCTTCATAGCGTCTTGGTCATCTTCGCAACGCAGTGCAGGAACGATACTGCATGGCGTGGAAAGACAAGTCCTTGGTAGGTATCCACAGGTACAAGTATGTGGCACTAGAGGTGTAAGCGTAGGTCATGCAATTGCCTTGGCTTTTGGGCACGATGTGGCGCCCGATAGTGTCCCAGACGTGTTTCATTGGGGACATATCTGAAGAATTTGATGGCAAAAAATATAAACGTGAGTTAACTAACATGTTGTAGCACGATTGTGGCCTTGTGACACAGACAGTTATCATGAAGAAAGATGCTGCTGACGTCAGGAAAGATATCAAGCATTAAGGGATGCAGATGATCTGCTGTAGTTATTACATAGTCCAAGGTATCATGGTGCCTTCGATTACTACCTCAGGTTCCACTGTAACCCATGTGAGTGTCCTCCGTAGTGTAATACCGTCCCTAGCGGCCTACGTTATTGGTGCGGTGCATGTTTCGTGCAGCAGTTCACCTGGATGACGGAGTACTTGGCGACGACCATCGGCTTGGTGTAAAAAGGAGCAAGATTCTTCCGACCAGACGACACGTCTGCACTGATCCACGGTGCAGTCTCGATGATCATGTGTCCACTGAAAACGTAACTGACGTTGTTGGTGAACCAAGGGAACGTATATGTGTCAACTGCCGCGGACTCTCACGTTCAAGAATGCGCACTGAACAGTGTGTCCCGGAGCATTTGTGCCCGCACCAGCATTGTGCTCTGCCATCAGATCTACCACATGCTGCTTTACAGAGCGATCTACTTTTGATATAGTGTGGTCGTCCTGTAATATTCATAAATACTATTGGCGTCAAACATAAGTAAGCCAGGAAGAGAAATCCCCCGAAAGTAGTTACTGTTATGAGAAGGCTTATTTGCATGCAGACCGGCCAGAGTGGCCGAGCAGTTCTAGGCGATACAGTCTGGAACCGCGCGACCACTACCGTCGCAGGTTCGAATCCTGCCTCGGGCATGGATGTGTGTGTTGTCCTTAGGTTAGTTAGGTTTAAGTAGTTCTAGGGGACTGATGACCTCAGAAGTCCCATAGTGCTGTGGGCCATTTGAACCATTTTTGAACTTGCATGCAAAAACGTACTGCGTCGTCACACGTCTCGGCGAATTACAGCAGAATTTGTAACAACACAGATTAGTCATAATTTACAATAATTTATTAAAAGGATTTAAACATTACGTATCTTGAATGTGAATATGAGATGAAGCAATGTAGGTTAACGTTCGCCTGCACAGGTCGAGTTTTGTACATTGTTCTAGTTCTCAGTATAGTGAACTATTATTAATATATCTAGCAAAATGACCATTGTAGTTCTTGCATTGTAGATATGTCCGGATGCTGTCTTGAGACATGGCGTCGATCTTGTGGAAATAGCTGTTGATATACTTTCTGAGATGGATGTTCACTTGGGAACTATTTGCGTGGCTTTAGGTGGAAGCATAACCCTTTGACTGGTACAGACATGCTCTCTGCATTCCATGCTGAGCGCAGCATTTTTGTCACTGTTCTGTCTGTCTAATGCTGCTACCTATGCTGAGAAATAGCTTTCCGGCTGCTAAAGAAACTATTTGGTGAAGAAATTTGATTTTTGAACATCTCACAGTCTTATATCTTCGCGCGATAAAAACTGAATTTCTTTTTCCTATTTGTCATCCTTACCGTGCTGCATCAAATTGACTAAAGCAGTGCAAGAAATTTTAGAGTTTGCAGAGGTACAAGCGCATAGAGTAGGCTTTGTGTGTATGGTTCATTTTAGGTCACACATTGCTTTGCACTAATTGTAGATAAGATATAAAAATTTTATTTAAATTTAAGAGCAGAAACTTATGTCATTCTCTAGATGCTGGTTTTTATATCCGGCAGACTGATGTGTGCAGCGTGCCCTGTTTCATCCATGCACATTGGGAATTGTCATATTTCGTAAAAGGTTCAATATACCGAAACTAGGTTTTTTTCTTTAAACGATAGCACGTAAAGAAGCACGTATATTGTGTGATAAATAATCGAAACTTTCTTATTCATCATGATGCGGAAGTAATTTGTTCCCAGCAGTGGGAGGATCGGTGGAAAAGGACGCCTAAACGTGTCAATAGCGCTTAAGGGAAACTCAGAGGCCACGCTTCAGCACCTGGTGATCGGTGGAGCATGAGGGGGTAACTCTTCCACAGCAGTCAAAGGAATAACAATAGCTGCTGAGTGCGACCTTTACGGCGTCAGATCATAACTGTATTACGCGTCTGTGGAGGCTAGCCTTGCAGTGTGGCGTCCTCTCTGTGTGTGGCTGTTTCTTCTGGAGGACATAAGACGTCCAACTCGTTTTTTCACCATCCTTCAACCATTTTTAATGTATGCTCACGAGAGTAGGAAGCAAACGGCCCAGCAGCTACAGATACACCAACATGCTCGTTCACAGGATTTAGACCATAACAATTCGTCCTTTGTCAGCGTTGCTTATGTCAGTGGATTTTCCAATTTTTGGCCCGTATCGTCGCTAGAATGATTACCCATTCGCCTCTGCTCCATTTACGCCATCAGGCGGCATTTAATCTCACTATGGGCAGCAGTCACAGTGTTTTGGCTCAGCAGTTTATTTCGCGCTTTTCCCATGAGGTATCTGTACTTGTTTTTACGATTTCTCGTAAAAACAGCTATTTTCTGGGATTTGTGGAATAGCTGTTATTCCGATAGCAAAGGAGAGGGCGCAGTTAGCTCTATTTGAATGCCGTTCCTTCGCATGACTTGTATTAATCTACGAGCGCTGTTCAATAATGAATGATCATAATTTTTTACTGTCGTAATTTGTCGTGCCAGAATTTAATCTTAGGATATTCTGTTAGCTTAACGTGTAGCAAACATGCCATACCAGTTTCATCGTTGGCACTCCTGGTTTCCGCCTTTGAGACGCGGGCAAGCTGAGACATATTCAGATCGCCTAACGCGTCAACGGAGGTGACACTTGATGAACAATATGCGGCTTGTAAATTCTACTTTCGTCTAAAATCTTCAGCTGAGGCCATGCAATGTTAAAGAGCCCAATGGAGAGTCAGTTCTTCCCTACAGCACACGTCAAATGTGGTTTAAATCGGAGACAATTTCAGGAAGGTGGAAACAGTGCTCTAGATACTCCTGTTGCAGAAGACAGCATCAATAGCGATGCTTTCAGTGAGAGGAAAGACGGACGAGTAATCTTTTTAACGCTTTCTCAAATACTGAAAATTTTATTGAGTGTCACCCACACGTTGTTGACACAAAAAAATTATTTGGGCTCGATCGATTCCAAGAATGCTGATTCCCGAGCAAAAGGACATTCACGTGCAGGTCAGCATGCAGTTGAAGTTGTCAGAGGAAGTTCCGGAGTTTCGTTCAAAGCCTGATGAAATTTGGCTACATCATTTTGACCCTGAGAGCAAACAGAAAAGCTCTTTAATCACCAACCCCAAAGAAGCAAAAGTGGTTGCTTCTGCTGGGACAGTTATGATCATTTCATTTTTTGACTTTCGTGAAATTTAGCACCGTCTTGTACCTGCACACACAGCAATAACTCGACAATACTACAGGGATGCCCTGAAAATCCAGATCAGGCGTAAACATCACATATCCGTGGAACAGGTTGGATGCCGCACCACAATACTTACTGCATGTTGTTACCGAATATCTTGCAAAAAGAAATTTGTGGTGCACCTCGTTCTTCTCACAGTCCGGTTTTAGCCTCGTGTGATTTTCTTCTATTGTCTAACCTGAAGAGACACTTTTCTGGGAGGCATTTTCGATCATCGCAATAGTAGTAAATGCTGCAGCGGCTTCTGAAGGACATTACAAAAATTTGGTTCCAGCCTGTCTTTGCAAACTGACAGAAACTCTGGTACAAGTGCACCGCATCCAAACGAGACTGTTTTTAGAAGGCCCACCAAAATTAGGAGAATGAATAAAGGTATATAAAAACAAAATGTGATCATTCTTTTATGGACACCCCCTGTATTATTACTGGCACGATTACACCCATTCTTTGAGTTTGGTTTTATCAAGGTCATGTTATTTGTTTATGTATGTCCTGTGTATATATGTCTAACAAAAATGTTGCCTTTTGTAAAAAGAGAGTATTATTTCGCTGGGAGAAAAGTGATTTATTTTTTTATTTTTAGAAACAAAGCACACCCTAGAACACGTAGACTACTTACATTGCGTCAAAGCAACGACGCGCATCAGATGATGCCTGTGGTAGTTATCCTACACGGCATAGCCAAGATCTGAAGATGGCCTAAATCAGCCGCAACCGGTGGCAGCAATAAACATACATCATCTAGACTGTGCTTTGCATTTTATGCTTCTATTTCCGTTCCGACTAATACCTTCAGCGCGAGAGCAACGTTGTTCGCAAATAATGGTGCAATAAGCTTTTATGGTGGTGCAAGTTTTATACCGTTTCTTGCAAAATGTATTTGAAATTTTCGTAACGCCTATCGGTGCTGTGACGATTTGGCAACGCTGCGCTGGAATGAAGCGGAGGTCTCTTATTCTTGCGCTGTCCGCACGATAACCTTCCCTGTTGACTGGCGGATTAAATGGAGCGTAAACTTCAGGGGATGTTCGATGTTCGCTGCTACCTACATTGTTAATCATCCCCATCTACAATATACAGAGCGCGACACAACCTAAAAACAAAATCTTTGTAAATAAATTAGTAGCCGTTGAACTGGAATAATGTTTGTTTATTCATTAGGGGATTCTCAGGAGTTGCATATTGTAGAAATGAAACACAACAACAAAAACTGATATTTATTGGACAAAGAGATCTTAAACCAGAGTAGAATGAACGAGGAATATGATGACTAACACTGGAAACCTTTGACAAACAAAGGCAGGATTATCAACAACATAAAGAACAGCATGCAGCGTCTTTGTAAGATTCGAGTTGTTCAAGCGATCATAGTTCCTACTAGAAGACTACTGAAGACGAACATTACTGATTAAAAAATGTACTGATTCGTTACTGTTGCGATTAAAGGCTGGAGTAAAGAATCTTATCAGCCTTTATGAAGCGACACTGTTGTCCAAAGTTACTTTGTCACATTTAATCTCCTCGTTCTGTTGCAGTATTTATCGTTTTTGGGGGCCACGTTTCACATAGCATTACTTTCCCTGCGAAATTTTACTTGATTTCGTCGTTTTCGTGCGTTGTGCATGAGTAAAGTACATTTAGCAACTAGTAAACTTTAATCCTGTAATTTTCTTCGGATTACCTTTCTTTGTTCATCGTGATCAACTAAGACCCTCGTTTGAACTTATTTAATGCCTTTTCCTTCACTCATTCGCTTGCTGTGTTTCTTTTTACGTTCTTCTTTCCATCCTGACTTTTGTCGTGAAGGTTTCTCAGCAAATTCCGTATGAATTAGAGCTGTTTGTAAATTAACGTTCTAAATGTATACTAATTGCTTCTTGGTCTCCACTAGTGATTTTTCGTCGATAAGGCAAAGTTTATGTTCTTCGTTGCGCTCCTCTTGTCGTCCATTCTACACTGTCCAGTCACATTAATGTTACCGTCTGTCCAAAGCCTGAGTAACCACTTCCTGCAGCGCCGGCCGTTGCGAGATGTGCGGAAGAGGGTCGATGGGGTTCAGGAAGATATCGACAGGGACGTGGAGCCAGTGCCCTGGCCAGCAGCGCTAAATTTCTCAGTTGAGGATCCATGGCGTGAACAGCCCATCCAAGGTGGTCCCACAGACTCTCGAATGGGCTTAAATCCAGGGAGACTTCTGACCAGGGCAGTACGGCCATCTCATGCTGGTCCTTTTCGAACAACAAGCATACGCGGCGAGCTGAGTGACATGTTGCATTGTCCTGCTGGCACATGCTATCGTGCTGAGAAAAGTTGCTTGTAGGGGCACGCATGGTCCCCAAGGATATGTGGATACGTGTGTTGATCCATTGTGTCTTACAAATGAAGAGATCACCCATGGAATGCCATGAAACAATTTCCAAGAACATGACGCTCCCTCCTCCTTCCTGGACATTTCCGAAAATCCAGCGGTCATCTGCTCGTTGGAGCATAAAACACGATTCATCTGAAAAGGCCACCTGTCGCCATTCAGTGGACGTCCGGCTGTGGTACTGGTGTGTAGATTGCAGCCTTCGTTACTGATAAACAGCATGAACCAGGCGCCTACTGCTGATGCCCATACACGGCGACGTTCGCTGGACGGACGTTGAGGAGACATTGTTGGTAGCCCCTTGGTCCAGCTAGGCGACCAATTACTCGACAGTTGAGCGTCTGTTCGTCTGTAAACATTTCCGCAGCAGTCGTTCGCCCTTGTCTTCTACGGCTCGTGGTGCACCACAGTTGCCTCGACGCCGGTTTTAGGGCCTCCAGTTTCCCAAGCGCGCTGCACTTTAACCACGGCGGCACCCGAACAGTTTACAAACTGTTCCAGTAATGCTTCCACCCTTGGACCGAAAGCCAATGATCATGTCCTTTTCGACGTCAGCTAAATGTCCGTTTGGGGTTTTGGACGTCAGCTAAATCGGTCCGCTTCCGCATTACAACGACTGCGCTGTTTCTGCGTCTACGCTTTATATACCCTCCACTGCTAGTGCTTCCATCTGTCTGTGAGTGGTCATTGTACGTTGGCGTTGAACATAGGCGGTGGTCTCAATAACGTGATTGGACCGCGCATATAGGGGACTGCGAAACTGTGGCTGCCGTTTGCTGATCATGTCTATGTTTTATTCTTTTACTTGACAGATATTTTGTGTTTTCTTTTGCATCCAAAATACATTTCGCCATTTTTGTCCTAGGATTTTTCTAAGACATTTTTCTCTCTGTTTTTGAATAATTTTTACTTGAGATTTTACCGTGGTTTCATATGCATACGCAGCTTCTGTTTTGGATACTGTGTTGTCGTGTAATTTACCATTTTGCGTTATTCATATCTTGTTTCATCTTTTCGTACGTTCTTTGTAGTTTGCGATCCTTTCTTTGTTGGCGTTCTAATTAGCCTCGTCGCTCCAATAGTTTCTTGTAGATATTTCAATTTGTCTACTTGGGTGATTTATCAGAATTCGGCGAATAAAGATGACTTGTTGAACCGTGATCTGCTCATTTCCATATAGAGCATCTTTTCGTATGAATTTCGGAGCACAGTGTTTGTCGCTGTGCCATCTACAACTTGAATTGCTTCTATGAAGATGGTATCTGTTCTTTCGGACATGTCCGAAAGACAGATACCATCTTCATATAGTTAAGGCTAACCGGCCATTGACCTTCTTCTGTGCGGATGCATACGTATTGCCTGAACTCTTACGGGACTCGGTAAGATTGTCTGCCGCGAGTAATGAGTGTAATGAGCAGGAGCACTACGAATGTAATGTGTGGACATTAAGTTGGGAATGTCGGTCTCGCGGGGAGCGTGCAAGAGATAAGTCCTTTCAGTCGCATTATCCTCTGTGCCCTTGGTTTCTCAGATGATTGCCGGCACGGTAACTCAGCGTGTTCGGTCAGAGGGTTAGCTGCACTCTGTAATAAAAAGAAAATAAATAAATAAATAAATAAAATTAAAAAAAATAAACGACGAACTGAAACCGGTGTTTGCGACGTCTGCCACGAGCAGATACAACGAACGAAAACGAACAAAATGGGATTAAAAACAAATCGATAGAGCGTCTTCCACGTAAGCAGGAGATCCCGGGTTCGAGTCCCGGTCGAGGCACACATTTTCAACTGTCCCCGTTGATGTATATCAAAGCCTGTCGACAGCGTAGAGTCTTGATTTAATTATCATTTTATTGAATTGCTTCTCGTCTGTTATTAGAAAAGATAGCAATATTATCAAGAAACGCTAGACAATGAAGACGAATTTTACTTTGGAGACTTCTGTCAGTATTTGGAGTATTCAGAATTAATGTGAACCAAGATCACTATATTCAATTTTGAGAGAAGGAATTGAAGAGGCAAAACATTTGAATTAATTAGCCATGTGATTTAAATCGCTTTGAATCTGCAGGTTTTGTAAGGGTTTAAATGGACTTTTATGTTATATCCATTAACACATTACAGTATTGCTTCGAGGCTTAGAATTTTGTGAGGTACGGATTTTGGTTCATTTTGCCTCTCAAACGGTTAGGAAAGTACTCTCTAAAAATAAAAAAAATAAAAAAATACTGTAGAGCCCTGCCTATAATGCTGCAAATGTTCTCAATTGGGGAGAGGTCCGGAGACCTAGCTGGCCAAGGTTGGGTTAGGAAAGCACGAAGACAAGCAGTAGGAACTCCCGCCGTGCGCGGGCGGGCATTATCTTGCCGAAATGTAAACCCAAGATGGCTTGCATAAGGTACAACAAAACGGGATGTAAAATAACGTCGACGTACAGCAGTGTTTTATGGATGCCACAGATGACAACCAAAGGCACCTCAAACCATCATTCACAGATTGCCAGCCGAGCGGTCAATGAGGTTTCTGGCAGAGTACGTGTCTAGAGACGCCCCAGACAACGGTGGGACTTGTAGCCCGCTGTTCGCCGTTGGACGCAGCAAACTAACGCCCGCCCTCACAGGGCGAAAGTTTGTATTGCTTGTCTTCGTGTCTGCCAAATCCTACCTCGTCCAGCTGGGCCGCCGGATCTTTCCCTAATTTAGAACAATTGGAGCATTATGGACAGGACCCTCCAGTCATCTCGGAGTTCTGAGATCTAAATCGCCAGTTGGACAGAATTGGCACGATATTCCTCAGGAGGACATCCATCAACTCTATCAATCAATGAAAAGCCGAATAATTTGTTGCATAAGGGTCAGAGGTGGAATCGCTCAATTTAAGAAGCTCTTTCGCTCCAATAAATCATCCAGTATTTCTTAAATTGCAATAATTTGTTTGTCTGTACATGCACGTCACATCTATTGAATTTTTTAGCGCGTAGTTCATATAATATTTATTAAGAATATTGGTTTTATATTGCAAAAAACACAGAATGTTTTCTTATTATATTAACATAAAGACCTTTCATAACCTCAGTTGTCGTGGAGACGACGGACACTCATATTTAAAAAAATGTACGCCTTAAACGAATAGAGATAGGACGTTCTTATTCACATGACGTGTACATTAGTATGTTTTGCAGAAATGATTAGCATTTGAACCATGTCGGACCGCGTGTTCAATGTCAACATCAATACCGCAGAACAACACAACCTACCGGTAAAATGTGCCTGCGGCACTCGTTGTTGTGACTTGGGCAGACGTGCAGGATGCCTCACAGACGTATTTGCGAACCGTACCTTCAAATCAGTGAGTTTGAAAGACGGCGTATTTTGGCATGACAGAATCTGACGCATCCACTCGGGAAATTGCTGCTCGTATGGGTCGAAGTGTTTCGGCAGCGCAACGGGTGTGCGCCGAATGGTTCACGGAATGCTGTAGAACACGACGACATGGGTCACATCGCACCAACCAGATCGACACCTCATCCGAATGGCACTGCAGGACAGACCTGCGTTCTACTCGGCTCTGGCGCAACAGTATAACACATCGTACACTACACATCGTACGTTTATTACGGCATGGGTTACATGTGCGGCGTCCATTTCCCCGCCTACCTTTGATGAATGTGCAGAAGCATGCTAGAAGGCAATGGATCATGGAACGACGTCACTGGGGATGGTATCAGACAGTGTTTTCGGATGAATCCAGGTTCTGTTTCTTTGAAAATGATGGCCGCAGTTTAGTTCGCCGCAGACAGGGGGAGCATCATCACAGTGACTGCATTCGCACAAGATATACACGGCCAAATCAAAGCCTTATGGTGTGGGGTTGCTGTTGGGTACAACAACGAATCACAGATGTTGCGTGTTCACGGCACTATGACCAGTGTGACCTACGTGAATGATATTCTGCGACCCGTAGCCATACCATTTTTCACAACACCCCAGATGTAATTTTTCAGCAAGACAATGCACGACCACATGTTGCTGCACGAACAGGTGTCTTCTTGGTGTCCCAGATGTCAACCTCTCGTCCTGGCCTTTTGCTTTGCCAATCGAAAATGTGTGTGATATGGTGAAACGACGGATGCAGCGCTGTGACCCAATGCCAACCACCACAGATAAACTTTGGAACCAAGTGAACGCAGTCTGGATGGCTACAGCACAGGACGCCATTCGCGCCTTATCCCCGTCGATGCCATCACGAATGGAACAAGTTATCAGAGCCCATGGTGGACCCTGTGCCTACTAGGCAACAGGACGCATGCTGAACCGAGGTGACTTAAGTACTATTCATTTCTGCAGAATATACTAACGTATATGTCCTGTGAATACGAACGTCCTATCTCTAGTCGTTCAAGGTATTCTGTTTTTTACTGAACATGGTTGTATATAAGGCACGTGATATTATTACGCTTGTCAAACCTCCATTTTATGCTATTTCTTAATATTCTGCTAATAAAGTGTCAGCGTCAATCTCATTCTGCAAAGTTACGTTGTTGGAGCCTGTGTTTAACTGTACTGCAATGGTTCATTTTGTTTTCTTCCGCACTTCTGCTGCTCTTCTTGAGCAATAAAGTAAATCTTGATGCTAATTTGTTAGCCAGCAGAGGTCTTCCTTGTGCTTTTTCCCAGGTCAGTGTCTCGAAAGGTAGTACAAAGTTTGTTGGAAGTTTCATTGTACGTTAAGAGTGAGACTTTTACAAATCTCAGCCAACAATACGTTCATCCAATTGACAGACTGTTCTTGTGTGTTCCTTTAGTTTTTTTAGTTTTCCGAAGTTGTTTTGCTCAGAAATTCATTTCTGAACACCAAAAAACTATGAATTTAGGCTTATTCCTCTTCGCCGATTTTATGATTTTGATCCAATCCTCTGGCACGTAAATCTTTGTTCTTCTACTAGGTTTCTTCGGTTATACCGAAGCCATCATCATTAGGCAAGAATGAATGCCATGATTATAGGATTTTCAAGCCCACACTTCAGAAACTTCCTCTCGTTTCAGTAGAGTTTGGAACTTTTTGATGCTTAAATTGTGTCCGGTGCACTTGCCTGAAAACATAACAATATGTCTGAAGTTTCAAGCATTCTTTCTTAAATACTTGCTGATACGAAATGCGGTTGCTTTTACATTTCCTACTTCATCAAAATATTGAATCACAAATATAAGTTCTGCTGGTTGCAAGCAAAACATTTAAACCAAAAAGATACACAACAAATCTGTAAGTGTTATGAAACAAGACAATTGTGGACTTGATGAATATAACTTGGGAACAATTGTTTGTACTTCTGAGGAAAGAGGTGTAATTCCATCTGGTGGCTGAAAATTTAACTATAGAATTCTTTCAATACCATACTGATATCAACAAGTTTTTACGACAGAATGGTCGGTTCTATTGAAAAATAGCCAAATATGAACTTTGAAACGTCCCCTTAGAAAACGTAGTGAATTACTGTGCTGATAAACCCCTTACATTAAATGATTTTCAAACAGCTGAGCATAACTGAACGTACTCAGACATTTCGCTATTTACCTATTCTGATCAACACTTAACTGACACACAATATTTTTAGCGCAACGCAATCTGACTTTCAAAAATTCCTACAAAAGAATGGCCCTGACTAACAATAACCTGTACCTTTCATGAATCACTTACCTCACAAAAATCTTCGTTACTCAAACTACTGCAATACTGCGTGTGCCAATACTGCCAGCTGATTAAAAGATTCTAACTACTGAAGGCACTACCTACTGATAGGCATAGTTAGCAAATGAAAGATTTTGATAGAGAACAAACAATGTATTTACCTTAATAGTGTTCAAAAGTCGTAATATATGTATATTAGTTCATGACATCCAGTCTTACAAATTTACTGTCTCTGATGGACACACCTCCAGATCATCCGCTCTCAAAACTCCGCCATCTCTCTCCCCACATCCACCACTGCTGGCAGCTGACCTCCAACTGCGCTGTTCACATCCAACTGCCCAACACTACAATAGCGAATTCCAACAATGCAAACCAGCCACAGACTGCACACAGCACAGTCAGTGATTTTCATATAGAGCGCTACATGGCGTTACCAACATAAAAACCTAAACAGCCTACTTACAACTTGTTTCACTTAAACTTGCACTTTCCACTTACGCCATTACTTTCGTTTTACTGTTTTGTGATCACTTTCACAAGAAATAAACTGAACAGTAACAGCGATAATTCATCTCATCTCCACTCCTGCTTTGATTGTGAACGATTCTGAAAGGTCTCACAACAATTTAACACTTAGTGTTGTGTTGATGAGACTTCGTTTGGTCAGTTTCTTTTTTTTCTCTCTTTCTTCTTTTGGAAACTTAGAGTTCCTCTAGTGCGTTAAACAGTGTTGGTATAACTAATTTAGTTCCTTAGTTTGTGCAAGTCGATATAGTTAATCTCTCTTCATAACAGAAAGAGTTTATTTACAGGCTCAGTGGATCAGTCGAAGTGAGTGGATATGTGTTTATGTTTCGTAAATGAGATTTTGGTGCGTCCCTCAGCAATTGACCATATGAGAGGAAACACAGATGCCAGCCAAAACTCGAATACTTGTAAGTAGCCGGCCGGTGTGGCCGAGCGGTTCTAGCGGCTTCAGTCTGGAACCGCGCGACCGCTACGGTCGCAGGTTCGAATCCTGCATCGGGCATGGATGTGTGTGACGTCCTTAGGTTAGTTAGGTTTAAGTAGTTCTAAGTTCTAGGGGACTGATGACCTCAGATGTTAAGTCCCATAGTGCTCAGAGCCATTTGAACAATTTGAACTTGTAAGTAATCATTTATTTACGTAAAAAAAGATTTAAACAGTTTTATAGTCTACAAATATCACATATCAAAACAATAATGTGTCATTGTAGATTCCACTGAAGATGCCTTAAAGTAATGGCGAAACACATCTCGAACAAATAAAATACCTTGCATCCAGAAAAAGGTGTTTTATTTACAAAACGAAACACCGAAGCAAAGGCGCCTTGCCGTTTTTAAGAGGGACACAGATATATCTAAAAAGAGGATGAAAAATACTACAGGTCAACATATTGGCCATTTACAGCTTTTTCTGTAAAAGTAACTAATTATTTCTGTTCAAAAATTACTCTACTGTAAAGAAGGAGCTTTTAAGAACAAACATCCTTAATCGACATTTGAAAGCGCTCCTGCCCTTTTTCAAACATTTTATGTCGACGTTTAAATTGTAACAGAATTTTATAGTTGCATGTTTCACTCGTTTCTGTGCAGAAGTTAGACTCACTAAAGGGAAATGCATATAGTTTTCCTTCTAGTGTTATATTTGCGAATACCTCCATCTCTCTAACCCAGATAGAGTGTTTACAAGAAATTTCGTAAGTGAATAAATCAACTGTGAGGCTGTGGCTAAGATTCCAAGCTGCATATAGAGATGCGGCCATCATAATGATTACTTTCTTTTGTGCAATGAATATTGTAGCCTAAAAGAAGATTTACCCCAGAATATTATCCCATAAGATATCGGTCAATGAAAATATGCGAAATATATTAACTTAGTGACTTTCATGTTCTCAAAGTTGGCGGTTATTCTTATGGTAAAGATAGCTGAATCTAAACGTTTTACCTCGTCTATTACGTGGTTCTTCCAGATTAAGATTTTCATCAATATATACACCTAAGAGCTTATAATTTTTTACTCTGCTGATTATTTCTTGCTCGTATACTAGAATACCTATGCGTGGGATATTTTTTACGGTAAAAAAAGAGATGGGGTGGTTTTCTTTTTTAAATTCGATGCTAGTCCATTTGTGCAAAATCAAACATTTACCATAAACATAATTTACTTTTCTCTCCGTTGACGAAAACCCTTTGATTGTGATGAGAAAAGTACCACAGAAATGTTTTGAGCTTAGTGCTTAAGTGGATTTTAGCAAAGCAATCGTATTTTTAAGAGTTTCGCGGTGCACAACGCCTTTGACCGGAAACGAAATTTTTTTCCAGTCAAAGGTAGAAGCTGCTCTGCGCATCAACACTTTCGGAGAAGTAGATCAGTAGCTCTGAACCCTGTCGTAGCGTTTCGCTTATAGCTCTGCTCTCTGGGGTTAAACAGTTCCAGAGTGGTACGGTACTGCAAGTACGGGGCTGGTACGTGGCTCCTCAGCAGACGCTGAGGAGAGAAGCCGAGAGCTGCGCCGCCTCATAGACGAAAGCGGCGACAGCGCTGCGCGCAAAATACGGCGTCGCGTAATTGAGTTCCCGGGATCTCAGGGAATTACGAGCACGTCGTTAGCGGCGCGTGCTCTAGCAGCTAGCTGCCGCTGCCGCTGCCGTTGCCGCCAATGCTGCGTCTAATTACCGAGGCTTAGTCGCCGCCTGCAGCTGCACCGGCATCCGCATGCAAATTGACGCTTGATTAAATAATGCCCCACCGACGCTGCCCGAGGTTTACATGTCCCTGCTAAATAATAACAATAATGATGATCATAATGCGGGCAGTACCTACACTAGAGCAACCTAGAGCAGCTCTGACCTGGGGCGTCAATATTGCAGATTCCCATCCTGCCGGTGGCCACATCGATATCTGTGACATGCACTGACTAACTGAGGAGCTACAGCGGTGCAGGCTGTGTGTTTTCATAAAATATACCCACGATAAACAGTCACTTTTAGTTACCAATTACTTCTCTTACCATTTTACTTTCTATGAGAAAAAAGACGACGCACCACGAAGGAATTATCCGAACGTGACAGCAATCGGTAAATGTGAGGTATATGTACATGCAAGTGAATTACCAATATTTCAAAAAATTGGATGATTTATTCGAGTGAAAAAGCGTTACAAATTGAGCAAGTCAATAACGCGCTGGTCCTCCTCTGGCACTTCTCAAGCGGTTATTCGGCTTTGGATTGATTAACACAGTTGTTGGATGTCCTCCTGAGGGACATGGTGAAAAATTCTGTACAGTAGGTGCGTCAGACTGTCAGAATCCCGAGATGATTGGAGGGCTCGGTCCATAATGCTCTAAACGTTCTCAATTGCGGAGAGGTCTGGCGGCCTTTCTGGCCAAGGCGGGGTTTGTCGAGCACTAAGACAAGCGTACGAACTCGCGCCGTGTACGAGTGAGCAAATGTAAGCCCAGGACGGCTTACAATGAAGGAAAAGAAAGCAGGACGTAGAATATCGTCGAAGTACCGCTGTGTTGTAAGGATGCTGTGGATGACAACCAAAGGTGTCCTGGTGTGAAAACAGATGGCAACCGAAACCGTCACAACTTTTTGTGGGACGACAAACAAATTGGTAACAGATCGCTGGCTGGGCGTATCCCATCTCTTCGTTGGTCGTCGGGGCTCAGTTCGAAGCGGGACTCAACACTGAAGACAAATTGAACCCCAGTCAATGAGAATCCACGCAGAAGACGTGGCTGGAGACGACGCGGCTGCCACATTGCCCGACAGTCGGGACTGCTCGTCTCTGGTGTCATTTATAGCAGGACCCATTTGGTTGTCATCCGCGACACCCTTACGGCACAGAGGTATGTCGATGATATTCTACGCCCCGGTTTGTTGCCCTTCATGTCAAGCCATGCATTCTAATCTTTTATTTGTCGTATTTGCAGTCACATCTACTGATTTCCGTCTCAGAGTGTACTTTACGCTTAAATATCTAGACCATAAGCTGCCAAGAAGACAAATCACATTGTCAGATCGAACATTTCTCTCTTAAAAGAGAAACGAAATCTAGAGGTGACCATTTTTTGTTTTAAATTGTCAGCCTTCTGACTGGTAACGTTTTCCTATCTTGTGCCAAACTCTTTATAATAGCATAGCACTTATACCCAACGCCCTCAACTGTTTGCTGGATATATTCCAATCTGTTTCTTCTCCTGCAGTTTTTACCGTCTTCAGTTCTCTCAAACACGTTAGAAAAGGTATTCTGCGACGTCGTTACAAATGTCCTATCATCTTGTCCCTTCTTATTATGAGTGTTTTTCATATTCCCTTTCTTCATCTATTGTGAGAAGAAGCTCGCCATTCCTCATCTTATCACTGAGCTTAATTTTCAAGGTCCTTTTATAGCACCACGTGTCATGCGCTTCAACTCTCTTCTTTTTCTGTTTTCCCACCGTCCATATTTACTGCCTTACAAAGCTCTTTTCCAAACATACATTCTCGGAAATGCCGATTTTTGACAATAGCAGACTTCTTTTGGCCAGGAATGATTTATAGGAGAGCTGTCACCGAAGAATTTACAAACAGCGAAAAGTGTGAGGTCATCCAAGTGAGTGCTAGAAGGAATCCGTTAAACTTCTGTTGAACGATAAATCAGTCAAATCTAAAGGCCGTAAATTCAACTAAATATCTAGGAATTACAATTACGAGCAACTTAAACTGAAAGGAACACATAGAAAATGTTGTGGGGAAAGATAAGACGGCGCTTTATTGGCAGACCCTTAGAAAATGTAACTGATCTACTGAGGAGAGTGCCTACACTACGCTTCTCCGTCCTCTTTTAGAATACTGCTGCGCGGTGTGGGATCCTTACCAGACAGGATTGACGGAGTACATCGAAAAAGTTCGAAGAAAGGCAGCACGTTTTGTATTATCGCCAAATAGGGGAGCGAGTGTCACTGAAATGTACAGGATTTGGGGTGGACATCATTTAAAAAAAGGTGTTTTTCGTTGCTGCGGAATCTTCTCACGACATTCCGATCACCAACATTCTACTCCGAATGCGAAAATGTTTTGTTGACACCGACCTACATAGGGAGAAACGATCACCATGATAAAATAAGGGAAATCAGAGCTCGTACGTGTATGCAGAGCAGGCTTAGTGCGCCACTAGTAAGTTATTTGGCACGTTATGAGTTTGAGCAACATGGTAATTCAAATACTGGAAGGAAAAGAAGGGAAGAAACAATCAGGTCGATCGATTTTGAGATGAACCTACGAACCAAATGCCCATCGACTTTGTCTTGGATATAATTAAAATGACAAAAAATGATAAATTTGGTTGAGACTCTACGGAAACTTGGATCTGATGCTTAAAAAAAAGAAAAAAAAGAAAAAAAAGAGTTAGATAAATTTTTAGTTGGGTATGTTGTAAACAGAACTCTGAAGATCAATATATATTTCGTAACGACTACACGAGCAATCCTCTTGCAGTGTGAACAGATGTTCAGCTTAGCACAGCCAGCTTATAATTACGAGACCAGTCAAATTACCTCCATCTCAGCGACTTGCACTACCAATCCACATCCCCCATCCCTCCTCCACCAAACCCACTGCTACGTCCTGCACTGTCTGTTGTACGTCAATGCACCACTGCGAGGAAGTAAAAAGGCTTTGAGCAACATATCCATAAGGTGATTAATGCATATACACAAGTACAGCGTCCCTTCAATCCACTTTTTACCAGATTTCACGGCTTTCAGATGATAATAGCATCCTCAACAGATACTTTATCACATGAGATTGTCTTTACCACGAATCACCTGCGCAAAAGTAGTCCTGTACTATGGGTGAAACGGGTGGTATTTTTAAGTGAAGGACTGTTACAATGAACAGTGTGTATGTAGTTTGCTTAATCTTTGTAATAAATAGAATAAAAATATGTGGACTTGTGCGTATTAGGTGGTTTGTAGGAGTTAGGCAAGCTACGGCTTTTAGCGCCTGGAATTAATCTCTGATATGGTGTCTTTTCAACTGTGCAGTCGAATGTCTTGCGACGAAACAGGATATCGCTGCACGTTATTGGTTTTTAATTATTATTGTAATTACGATCACTCATTGAAACTCCCTATCTGTTGCTATCGTGGCGTTGAGACGTACCAATTGTTACATAAATGTTATTTAACTGTGAATGTGAGAAGATATAGTCAGTACACTTAGATGTTTCGAGTATTGTTACATAAAAAATTGCGTTTTTTTCTTTCAGACGGAAAGATGGTGTTCCTGTCTATTAGAAAATGTTTGCTCTATTCTTAAGAAACTATCTAAATCCTGCAATCTCGCAAATATTAAACTACTTTACAAGAAATGTTATCTGAAAAAAGTATGCATCTTGTTCCGTACAAAATGCATAGAAAGTATTTGGTATTTTCTGGAAACTGATGAAGAATTAATCACAATTTACGATTTCTTTCTTTGACAGAGGATATATTCTTACGTCGTATTACATCACCATGTTAACAGCGTCCCTATATCATCTGTCTCGCCGCTACAGGTCGCTGATTTAAGATGGAATAGGACAACACAATCTTTGGTCGCACTGGATCTGTAAAAAGGGGTATTCAACAAGAAATATTTCTTAACCGTGTTACATTAAAGAACTTTCTTCAATTTATAAGATATAGACGCAATTAAACAGTAAATTTAAAAATCTACCGCTGCAGCTGGATGTGGATACCTTCATCATTCTGAATTTTGATGACCTATACGAGATAAAAACCCTGGCGCGGCTCACAGGCTAGTATAGACATTTTATGTGACAAGAAATGCGTATCAGTAGTGATTCAATCAGTTGCATAATTAACGTCAAATGCAGAATGGATAATAATACAGCCTGATGTAGAGGAATAAGAGCTAGTCGGCAAAATTGATAACTGGAAACTCGTATGTTCATATCTGGCAACCCTAGCCACTAAACGTATCACTTAGTAATGCAACTCACGAAAGAAGTGCACTCCGATAGACAGTCCCACTGCGCCTTCCTAGTCCAGCAATCCTGAGCCGTCCTGTCACACAAAAGTGCTGACGTGTGAAAAGATATAATCGAATGAGTACTCTGTCTTCGTGCACAGCTGGTTCGATTTCAGATGGGACATAAATCGGTACAACAAGTATGAACCGATACTTTTTCTGGCAGTCATCGATGCTGAGAAATATTTTGACTTGGTGTCAACAAAATCCATACTAACAATTCATGAGAACCGCTACGGTCGCAGGTTTGAATCTTGCCTCGGGCATGGATGTGTGTGATATCCTTAGGTTAGTTAGGTTTAAGTAGTTCTAAGTTCTAGCGGACTGATGACCTCAGATGTTAAGTTCCATCGTGCTCAGAGCCATTTGAACCATTTTCTCTGTCTCACTACCAATCGTCCTTCTCCCGTTCTTTTTGCCTCTCGTTCCCAATGGCTCTTTCTTTCTCGCTTACAGTCTGATATCTTTCTCTTCAAGCTGCGGTCTCTCATCTCCACGCATGCTCTTAGGCGTGGTTGGCTAGTTGATCTGACGTCTAGACTGGGAAAAATTAACAAGTGGGTAAAGGGGATGGCGGAAAATAGGCAAATTTTCTTGTTTAAGTTCACCAGGTAAGGAGTTCCAAACCCTTAGTCAATGTATGGTCTCCAATCATCTCTGCCCGCATCTCGTGGTCGTGCGGTAGCGTTCTCGCTTCCCACGCCCGGGTTCCCGGGTTCGATTCCCGGCGGGGTCAGGGATTTTCTCTGCCTCGTGATGGCTGGGTGTTGTGTGCTGTCCTTAGGTTAGTTAGGTTTAAGTAGTTCTAAGTTCTAGGGGACTTATGACCACAGCAGTTGAGTCCCATAGTGCTCAGAGCCATTTGAACCATTTTTGAACCAATCATCTCTCTTTTTCATTTTCGCTGTTTTGTCCCTCTCTGTATGCCACTGCTACTATCTCCAACCATCTCCCTCTCACACTGCCACTCTCAGTGAACGTCACTACCTCCTCCCTCTTTGGCTCCCACTGCTATAGTCTTCGTCCATCTCTGTTTCTCTTTCACTGCCACTTTCTCTCTCCCACTACCACTGTCTCCTCTCTCTTTCATTGTCACTGCCTGTCTGCTAACCTCTCTCTGAACAAAATATGTTTGCAAGCGAAATTTTTTGGTGAGGAAGGCTGGTTCCCCTCTTTTCTGTCAGAGTCCTTTAAAGAGGAGCGTATTCGCCTTTTATGTGCTCCGACAAGTGCATTTTCCTGCTGGTTCGCTTCTTTTGCCTGTTACTGGAGGGTGTGCTGCTTAAATAAAACAAATTCTGTAGGTCAGTAAAGTTTTGACAGTTTATTTACATACCTCGACACATTCACATACTTTTACATATATAAACAACAAATATATACCCATAGTATAAGGTTAATACAAAATCGTCTCCCATTCAAAGCAAGTTCATTTTACAAAAAAAATGGCTCTGAGCACTATGCGACTTAACTTCTGAGGTCATCAGTCGCCTAGAACTTAGAACTACTTAAACCTAACTAACCTAAGGACATCACACATATCCATGCCCGAGGCAGGATTCGAACCTGCGACAGTTGCGGTCGCTCGGATCCAGACTAGCGCCTATAACCGCACCCGTTGGCTTCATTTTACACTACCTTACATAAAAATGTACCATATTTTTATGCTGCACCTACATGTATTGAAACATGTGGTGTTTGATTTGCAAGTTCAAAGAATTCCATACGACAATTTTTTATGGTGCTTACGCCGCCAGGTGGCGCCATCGAATGATTTTCAGGTCAAGAGGGCCATTGTATAGAGAAAGCGCTTCATAAAGTTTTATTGGTGGAAGCATGGCGACTAAAAACATAGTCTGGTGAACATAGAACCTTATCGGTGAGCCCAGAATTCTTGTCACGTGTTCACTACTTCAGTTAAAACTACGTGTGCATATTTTACGTGCGCGTTTTATGAGCGAAAGTACGGTAATTATGAACCTCTGGATTTCGATAACGAACAATGATATCGAAGGAAGTTTCTAAGTTCCCCGTCAATGTCATCTTAACAACATATGTAAAAATTTTGACAATTTGCCATCAACAGAGATTACTACAGAAGTGGCCATCCACAATGTTGGTACTTTACGTACTGGAAAATGATAGTTTGTCAGGTTTTTTTTTCGCGAGCCACCCATGAACAAATGGTACTTTCATAAGCTGTCTAAGGCGTAATCTAGATCACACCTGGTGCAAAAGAACCAATTAGTATGCTCAATTTTCCTAGATTGCAGGAAGTGTGCAGCATTTAAATTTTGACACTGGCCTGTAGGATAGCTACTGTATGCCCGTTCTGGCGATCGGTATACAAATTGTCGCCAGGTCGATGGAAATCCAAAACACTTTGCCCTTTTTCTCTGTGATCAATAGAACCTGACATATGATCTGCTGAAAAATCGCGTTTCCGTCCACGGCTTTTTGTAACAGATTGGTACAGTGCACTGTCAAAAATGGCTCTGAGCACTATGGGACTTAACATCTGAGGTCATCAGTCCCCTAGAGGTAGAACTACCTAAACCTAACTAACCTAAGAACAGCAGACACATCCATGCCAGAAGCAGGATTCGAACCTGTGTCCGTAGCACCCGCGTGGTTCCGGACTGAAGCGCCTAGAGCCGCTCCGCCACAGCGGCCGGCGGTGCACTGTCATCCAGAACGCAAATAAGTGGAAGGAGTTCTACAAGCCAGTAGCAAAAATGATCTCCCAACAGAATCGCGCCACGGAAAACCCTTTAAGTAATGAAATGGATTATTGACTATTTGCTGTGTTACGAACTCCATGCTGTTTGTTTTTTCGAAACCATTTTCGTCTTTAGTGTCCCATGAGAAGCAAGGAACGGGAAAGAGAACTTTTTGGTCTTGTAGATAGAAAATATTTGTTTCTGACACGTTGTCCTACATCAGTGAAAAACATGTAGATAAACAAACTTTGTCATCTTTATATCACTTTTATTCTGTCTCGTCCATGGATAGTAGTTCCCTTGCAAAGAAAATCGCCACTTCCTTCCTTCTTTTCATTTCTTCGTGTGCTTTCATTCAATATTGCGTAAGTATTCTACTACGTTTGAACATTGAAAATCACCAACGAACTATCAGTTTCATAATTATAACTTAATTATTCACTTCAAGTTTTAAATTATTTATCTAATCGATCCGGACTTTTCCTCATATATTCTCTGTTTTTGTTGTAGTCGTTTGCCTGAAGGCCGGTTTGGCGCAGTTCTCCGTGCTAGTTTATTTACTGAAACTCTGTAAAACTACAGCGCTTATGTCCATTTGAACTTGCGGTATTTAAGACTTGGGCACTCTCTTCATATTTTACCCCCACACTTCCTCCATTACCAAATTACAAAATAAGATATTGCAGTGCCTGTGTTGCTCAGAATTACTATGCGATATTCCTTCAGGTACGCAGACATGTCCGAAGCTGCAGTGACGACAGCCGTTATGAAATACCTGAAACGTATTCACAATTGCGAATATGGACAACTATTAACTGTATAATGGAATGACGACAGTGAAATTTTGTGTTGGATCGGGGACTCGAATCCGAATTTCCCGCTTATTGCGAGCTTTCGCCTTACCGTTAGGCTATCAGAGACCCAGAGTTCCGTACGTCGTCAACCGTGCGTTCACATCCTGCACTCTTAGATTCATTACGTATATTACCGTATAGAGGAGACATTTTAATTAAAAATGACTTTCCCAGTATTGGCAAATAAATACGACCTTGCAGTGCCTGTGTTGTTCAGAATTACGGTGCAGTGTTCCTTCAGACTGTAATATAGTTTTCAATCGCCGACGTCGGGCAAGCGACTTTCAGCTAAAATGAAAGTTTCTCCCCTGTAAGGGAATATACATAATAAATGTACGACTGTAAGTAGTAGACACAAGGTTGACGATCTACGGAAGTTTAGGTCTTGCCTAACGGTGAGGCGATCGCTCGCAATAAGCAGGAAATCTGGGTTCCAGTCCCGATCCGGAACAAATTTTCACTGTCATTCCATTATACAGCTGATGGTTGTCCATATTCGCAACTTCGACTATATTTCATATACCAATAATAAAACTCAGCTACTACTTTTAGCTAATCTAATTACAGCAGCGTCGTTTGAGTTAATCCGACACCATTCAGTTAGCCTCGTTTTGCTTTTGTCGACATTCATCTTATAACCTCTTTTTGGCCATTATCTGCGCCATTAAACTTATTTTCCAAATCCTTTGTCGCTTATGTGAATTACAATGTCTTCGGAAAACATCAAAATTTTTTATTTCTTCTCCCTGAAGTTTACTAATCCTTCCAAATTTATCCCTGGTTTCCTTCACAGCGTGCTCGATGTACAGTCACACTAATGTTGTTGATAGCCTATAACCCTATCTCACCCCCTTCTAAACTGTTGCTTCGCTTTCAATTACTCAGACCCTTACAACTGTAGTCTGCTTCCAGTAGAAGCTGTAAATAACCGTTCGCTCGCTATATTTTATCCTCGCCTTTTGAGTCTTGCAGTCAACACTGTCAAAATATTTCTAAATTTACAAATGCCAAACGCGTTTCTGAAGCTAGGTCAGTACTGCCTTACGTGTTCCTCTATTTCTCCGGGATCTAAAATGATCTACCCCAAGGTCGTCAGCTTCTATCAATTTTTCCAATCTTCTTTAAATAATTCGCGTCAGTATTTTGTAACCTTGAATTATTAAGCTTACAATGCTGTAATATTCAGATTGGTAGATTATTTGATTTGAGGGAGAGGACCAAACAGCGAGGTCATCGGTCCCATCGGATTAGGGAAGGATGGGAAAGAAATCGACTTTTCCTTTTCAAAGGAACTATCCCGGCATTTGCCTGAAGCGATTTAGGGAAATCACGGAAAACCTACATCAGGATGGTCGGTCGCGGGTTTGAACTGTCGTCCTCCCGAATGAGAGTCCAGTGTGCTAACCACTGCGCCACCCAGCCCGGTATTCTCAACTTTCACAGTTACTCTCTATTCTACCAAATGCTGGTGGCACTGGCGTTTTTCTCTTTTCTAAAGAGGGCAAATTTGGCCACCAAAGAGCTCACTTGGAGGAACACTTTCCATTTCTATTGGAAATGTCTGATATCCGGTTGAGAAATGAGTTTGGCCAGAACCTCCGATAAGAGCTCCAGTTCTAGAGATCGGTTATATGCGTAGCTGAGGCATATTTCGCGAATCCTCGAGAAGAACAAACTAAGTTCGTGTCATACTGATACGGTGCAGCGTCATCCTTTTCCGGTGGATGGTAGTTGTTGCTCCAGCTGTTTCTGAGCGATTACACTGAGTTATATAAGAAATATAAAATAATCAGAACAGTGGTTATTCGGTAGCCCTGTATGAACAGCGCGAATTATTGGTTACCTCAATGAATGGTATTTCGCATTCTCCTATTACAAGGTAAGAGATGAAGTATTTGAACTACTTGGATAACATCGGGCGTCTTTTTATTCATTTACGTTTTCCATTCGGAGAGAGGTAGGTCGTCAGAGAGGTAATTATTCGATAAGTATTTAAATAAGGAAAGTAATATTTGCGTTGTGCCAGACGACTGTGCTCGTTGAGAAGGGCGCAATTCATAGCGGGATTTTCGGAACGCATTCTGAGCAGCACGGGAGCCGGGGTACAGCCTTTAGCGACTTTCTGACTGGGATGGAGGATTTCTCCAGAATCCTAGCGCCATGTGGCATTGTGGATCGGCTTCACCAATGACAATGTCCATGAATTATAGATAAGCCAAACTTTCTGTTACTACAGCAATGGATGGCTGAGAAGGCTGAATATTCAACAGATTTAGAGACTTTTTCTGAACTTAGGGATTGGAAGAGTCGGGAGGAAGGCAGGCGCAGAGGGCGAAGGATGTTAGGTGTGCCGCGCGGGCTTAGCCGAGCGGTCTATGGCGCTGCAGTCGTGGACTGTGCGGATGGTCCCGGCGGAGGTTCGAGTCCTCCTCGGGCATGGGTGTGTGTGTTTGTCCTTAGGGTAATTTAGGTTAGGTAGTGTGTAAGCTTAGGGACTGATGACCTTAGCTGTTAAGTCCCATAAGATTTCACACACATTTGACACAACATGTTAGGTGTTGTCAGTAGTTTCACAAGCTGTTACACAGTCGCGAAGAAAAATTTTATTGTACCAGACTATGGATTTCGGTCAGTTGCGGCAGTCTTCAGATGTATTTAAAGCATATCCTAATATCGTAAAGCCCGTAAAGCATCGTCAAGAGACACAAACAGAATCAGCTAGTGATAGTCGAACATAACTAAAAATATTGTACGACTTGGAAGTAGTGCCGTTATAGTCATCCTGTGATCAACGGTGGACCAGAATAAAAGAAGAAATTTCCATTGTCAGAAGTTGCTAGCCTCAGAGGTGCAGTTTATCGTTTTAGTTCAGTTACGCTTCATTTGGGGGAACAGCCCTGCTGCAGAAATAGTAGGTCGCTAGTGGTGACTACTAGGTATACTGTGATTTAGAGTTCTAAAATACGTATTCAGAGTATCAGCTATCGTTTCATCATTACTCATTTCGGTGAAAGTTTGTAAGTGACTGGCTAGGTTCTACCGTCGTTTGGTTCCACAAACCGCCAAACTTCTTTCGGTTTCATTGTTAGCTCAATGGACAGGTTTTTACCCTTCAGTTCTCGAAGACGTCTTAGACAACTGTCTTTGACTTCTTTTCATATTTACATACATTTCTAGCTCATTCTGAACTTTCGACGCCGATATTCGTACTTCTTTAGTAGGTCTCCGTGTCATTTTTAAGCTGTGGTTAACCTCTACCATCCTCGTTTCCCCTCATGTATAATAACATATAGAACGAGTTAACACACTCGGATTACAGAGAAACGTAGTGAATGGTATCTTATTCTGAATACAGTGTCAATAAGCAATTACCTTTTAATTTGTATTTCTGAAGAAGCAATACTGCAGATTCTTCTTGACCTTTTCTTTCATTCCCAGTAACCATCAGTAGCATAACAACTTTGCTATCACTCATCCTCTCATGAAGACTAATTATAGCAAGAAAAACAGATCCGTCCGTTGGTGATTCAATTGTGCACCATCAGTTCGAATGATGATTTATTTAGCCGCTAGTTCCAGACAACTTTTCTATAACGCTGTGTAGTCTAACGCCAGTCTTTATCTATGCCGCGACAATTAATCCACAATTTCACGTGTAATGAGATGGCAAATTGAAAATGCCTTCCATTAAAATAGCATGGTCAGAAAATTTGTTCTTTATAGTCTCGAGGCTCTCTTTGTAACTCTTTGCTAATTAAACCGTTTGAAGAGGCGGCCGAAACGAATACCTGCCAGCAATTTCCAGAGTGCATTTTACGGTAAACCTCACGGCGACTGGTATTTTATTATAAACTTGTATCGATCTACTGGAATTAAATGAGTTTTTGGCAGCATTAAATACATCGCTTACCTCACCCCTCCCACACTTCGTACCCACGCTTCCCCGTTCCACTCTTTCCCTAGCGTGTTGCCCTCGCGAGACAGGAGTCCGTTAGTATCTACTTCCATCAACAACGAGGTTTGCATACCTTAAATTGTAACTTCATTGCTGCCACATGGGATTCGATTCTCCCTTGGCACAAACAGTTTCTTTTTTATTCTGAAAATAGTTCTAGCGACAATTCCGTCATCCGTGGTATATTATTCCAAAAACGCTTGAAATAGAGATCGATACAAACTGAAATTATGCTCATTTCAAATACTGCTATCATTAGCTGAACGCAATTAATTGTATACGATACCTTTTCCTCATTCTGTATTTCTCGTTTCACGGGCATAATAACTGATGAAGTTATCGTCGGAACTAGTTTGCGAGTAACATTCAATGTGTCTGCAGAAAAAGCAAATGAGATTTATGAGTCCACCTTAATGTAGACACGAATCAATCAAGAAAAGAGCCAAAGTGTGCAATGGCTATTCATCACTTGTTTCAATAAATGTGCCTGCTAAAACTTGTGGACAATATAAAATAAAATCTTCAGTCGGTACGTCTCGGCTTTGCTCGGTACTTTTCGCGATATTTCATTTAACAGTGCGATGCGGCTTTTCTTCCTGCATTTTGTGTAATTTACGAGGTATGTCCACAAAGTAAGTTCCGTTTGGTTATATAAAACAAACGTGTAAAGAAACAGAAAAATATTTATTGTAAAAAAATTCTACAACTGTTAAACTACTTTTCTACATAGCTTTCGAAATTTTGTAGGCACTTGTCATAGCGTGGCTCAAGTTTTTGTATGCCTTCTTCACAGAAGGTTGCCGCCTGTGTATTCAACCATGTGGTAACATGTTCTTTCAGCTTGTCATCATCGTTGAAGTGTTGACCACCAAGGACAGATTTTAGGTGTAAGAAGAGATGAAAGTCGCTAGGAGCGAGGTCCGGGCTGTACGGAGGATGATCAAACGCGTCCCAGTGAAATTCCCGTAATAGTTGTTTGGTCACATACGCCGTGTGAGGTCGGGCATTATCGCGGAAAAAAAACACCTTTTGACAGTAATCCTAAGCGCTTGTTGTGTATTGCGCTGCGCAATTTCTTAATGGTCTCGCAGTAACCATGTGCATTGATTATTTGGCCTCGTGGTAAGGAATCAATCAGCAAAATGCCTTTTCTGACCCAAAAAACGGTGCACATGACTTATCTAGGTCTCAAGATTTGCTTAGGCTTAACCTTCTTTGGAGATGAAATGTGCCTCCATTCCATTGACTGCCTTTTTGTTTCAGGGGTGTCGTACGATACCCAAGTATCATCCCCCCTGACTATCCGAGATAGAAAACCATAGCGTGTCAAAACTGAAGTGCGCTGCCCATTCGTTGATTTTGTGTTGTTCAGTAAGGGTTTTGGGTACCCAACTTGAGTAAAGTTTTCAAAATTTCAGTTTTGCAGTAACAATTTCATGAATCAGTGATCGTGAGATTTGCGGAACTTCCACAGCCAGAGCACTAAGTGTAAATTTACGGTTGTGCTTAATCTTCTCTTCAATTGTGTGAACCAGTTCATCAGTAACCACAGACGAGGGTCCACTTCGTTCTTCATCGTGCACTTGATCACGTCCTACGTTGAACAGTCTGACCCATCTTCTAATCACTGAATCACTCATAGCATTTTGTCCGTAAACCTCGCAGATTTGCCGATGAATTTCCTTTGGTTTAACTTTCTTTGCATTTAGAAGACGACTGACATTATAAAGAAGCACTACAAAGCATACGGCGGCAGCAGCGATCTGAAAATGGCGTACATGTGTTCTCCTTCAGTCAGAGTAACTGCCGTGCATGCTCGGAACTGCGATCGTAGCACTGCTGCGGATAGAAACAGAAACGGAACTTACTTTGTGGACGACACTCATATTTTGGTCAGTACAACTATCTCCAGTTCGGCAGAATCGTGGAGTAAGCGCTTTAACTATTTATTCGTGGTCCAGTGGCTGTTTCGGGCATCATTTAAAAATCAATGGGAATGACAGAGGAGAACGACGAAAATTCTCAATATCTATTGTCTAGTCGCAAAATCGAAGGGTAACGCAAATTTACTATGAAGCAGCATTACAACGCCATGCAGAAAGACTTTAAAGATTTAGGTGACGATGAGAGAGATAAAAATCATAACGATCGACAGACGATTTGTGCCGGACTCATTGTTCTGTACATCAAGAAGCACTTTGAGTTAAATATGCGTGCTTGGAACACATAATGGAACTGGTGGTGCGAATAGTCTGAAGCCGCATGCATTATTACAACATTAGTCTCAACAGTTTTGCTGGAACTGAGCGTTGAGTGTGAAACGTTATATACTACTGCAATGTAGGTTGGTTAAACCAAAGGACATGACTGGAACGAGTTTTTGATTTAATCCCCACTGTTGTTGAATTTCTCGAGGGTAAAATAATGCAAGAGCGAAAATTATAAGATCCGAAATCGATTGTAGACTTTGCATTTTACGAGATAGAGTTGCCTGCAGATTGCCCGCACTACGACATTGCAAGGCGAGAACCAACTTATTTCTGGCTTCATGTTGAAACTGGATGCATTTAATAAGTAACTCACTTTGCGGAAGGCACAACTTCCGGCCATGAGCACCGTCCGTTTTCCTAAGCGAAGTTCGAACAATCCTTTGTCGCATTCGAAGAATTACGGGTATAGCCGTCTAAATTTTTGAGGACACTAGAAATCTGACATCTGTTTCTGTTCTGTTTTCGAGACCATTTACCATTTCAGTTGAAAGGGTCCCTATTTATCTGTAGATGGAACTGGTAGATCTGCAGTGTAATTCTTGTTTAAATGACAAATTATTTTACGTCAAAACTGAGCAGGCGTTCAACGAGGTTCCAAGCATGATATCAATATTCCGATCAATATATATGCGTGAAAGGCTTCTTCCGTTCGTGAAACTAAGTAAGCCACCATTACGTGGCAAGTTGAGTGACGAAAATCTGCGAAATTGTCTGTATCTTGTCCGTAAGCCGACAGTTTGAGTCAGGTATAAATTTTATTTTGTCTTTAGCACATCAAATATAATTAAGTTATACTACAAATTTGTTTTGTTTCTGATCAGTGTTTTTTAGAAACGTGAAATATGAAACATATTCGCATTCAGTTCTTTCGCAGTTTAACCCCTACTTCCCCCTCTTACCCACTCGGTCAGCGTGGCTTGGTGGAGGGGAACTGTGCACTCGAGCTAGAGAGATTGGCACGAGCAACCACATATTGTTGCAGAATAAACAAGCGACTCCTTGAAAAAACAATGAAGACGTCGTGCTATGTGTATAATTTGTACGTTATTCGCTAAGTTTTTGATGGTTCCGTGCGACACAGGCCTAGGCAGGTGGGCTTGGTGCCGTAAAACGCTGACCCAATCTTGTGTCTGAGAAATCAGTGGGCATCACCATTAGCCTGCCACTCAGCATCTGGACGATTACCATGAACAGGGACACTTTGGCTTACGTGGTCACCTCTGCACTGCTGCCAACCAGACAGGGCCGCCTGACAAATGAGTTCCAGCCACCTCCTGATGTGCTGAGGTTCGAATGGAGGACCCCTAACCACTGACCCACTGGGGCAGCTACCAGTGCCAGTCACCGCCACCTAGTTTCGTCTATAGCCGAGACTGGTTATGCCATTTCGCCATGTAGCAGAGTCACCATTGCCGATCACCTGAAGTATGCAGTCGCCACGAGGTCCACGCTTTGCTCTGCTAAGCCCTTTGCTACAACCCTAGGGAATGCTATACCAGTCACAACTGACCGTCAGTCATTTTCTCAGCTCGTGGTACGTTAGCACTGCAAAGTCACCACTCAGCCAACTACGCTGCGTCGTGCAATTCAGTATCGGTTCACGTGAACCACAGATCGATGCTTGACCACTCCCGTGGAACATGGACTCCATGGATCGACACCAGGCTGCGCCATCAGATGAAGGTGTGTATCGGTAGTTATTCAATCTTGTTGGGACAATAAAGAACTTTCATCCTTACTGCACGACCTTACTCCTCTGGCCGAATCCTATAGCCTTGCCAACCCATCAAATCCACAATACTCAGGTGGAAGAGACAAACGACATCTTGAAAACCACCTTACTCCTCTGGCCGAATCCTATAGCCTTGCCAACCCATCAAATCCACAATACGCAGATGGAAGAGACAAACGACATCTTGAAAACCAGAAAAACACCTCATGCACCGTTACAAAGCAGACGTTGCACTGCAGGCCTCTACACAAGAAACATTTCGCAACTAGATCTATGCACACTGTTTCGAACGACACAATAAATGGGTAATTTATGTACACAGTGTTCCAGAATATCTACAAAGCAAGATGATGTGATTGAAACACTGGACTCACGCTGGAGGGGCAAGGTTCTAATGTCGTCGAACGATCCGCACTTCGGTTTTCAGTGATTTTTCCTCAATTACTACAGTGAATTGTCAGAACGACTTGTTTGAAAAGCCAATGACTGATTTAGTTCTTCATCCTTGTTAAACTCGAGCTGATTCTCCTCACGATTTCAACGTTTCTTACGTCTTCTAACAAGCGTAAAACATAGGCCAATTTCCACGAAAGACAAAGACATACGGCTTCCAAATACGTCTCAAAACAGGTCATTATTCTGAAATAGTTAACATTTCACACTGTTGATGTAGTAAGAAATTGCGAGATTTTCTTGTCTGTTGATCCACAATGCAAATGGGTTGTCCATTAATGTTAATGTAACACACTCTTTCGCAAAAAAGATTCCCATATTTAGGTGTACAAGACTACGGTGTATTAGACTGCCATTTTATGCGAATATTAGACCGCGTCCACGCTCTTATGCATATCCGTGAATGAACTTTCAAGAAGGTAGAAGATCAGAGTTTAAGATCCCATTAACAACAACGACACTAGAGACAGAAGAATTCGGGCCGGGCAAGGGTGGGAAAGGGAGTCGGTCACGACATTTTAAAAGGTGAAAGTTAAATGGTTTGGTCGGGTGCTGGGTGACTCGTGGAGAAGTTCCTGTGCAAAGCTCGTTATAAAATAAATCTCTGATCACACAACACAACCAAGTGCGATGCTCGTTATAATGTCAGTCAGTAATCGTGCAAGACAGGCGGGTGTAATGCCTGTCACCAAAGAAATCTACATTACGAGACAAATGTGAGAGCAATACTTCTGATCTCCTTTGAGTTTTTTTAATGTGACTGATCATTGGCTTTGGTCACTATGTCCAATGAAAGGGCGTCACAGTAAGAGCAAAGACTTGGATGCACAACAAGTTACATTTTTATAGGGCAGCCTAACCCCAAGGTA
Source organism: Schistocerca cancellata (assembly GCF_023864275.1). Lineage (NCBI taxonomy): Eukaryota > Metazoa > Arthropoda > Insecta > Orthoptera > Acrididae > Schistocerca > Schistocerca cancellata. The sequence continues at coordinate 409,901,472 of NC_064628.1, forward strand.
AAGTTGTAGGACAATTTAAAAGATCTTGTAATTTAAATCAAGACTGTGTATAAAAGGTTTTTATTTGCTCTATTGGGTGATATAGGCACAATAAAATTAACGGACGCATAGTCCTCTAAAACTCAGATCAGTTATAAACTGACACTAACACTGTAGGAGATACTACGAAGTGTGACTCACTGTGTGGAGTAGGCGCGGCGAGATCAGCTTGTCTGGGCAGCTAGTCAATTAAAATATGAGCGAATCAGAGGAAGTGACAAACATAACCAAGTAAGAAACACAAGTGCAAACCAAAGTAACGAAGCAACAAGCTACAGATAACATGGCTCATACTACCACAAATTGCGACGTCTACATTTTCCCCAATCAGTTAGTGTGTAACAATTAGCAGCACACGGCAGCCACGAGGTGACCCCTCTACGACAGCCCAGAGATGGCTGACCCAAGTTCAAAGCCTCAGATCTCTACTTTCAAAAACTCGAAGGGGACGACTCGATGCTATTGCCAATTTAACGGACGAGAATATGGATTATTTCCTGAAAAAAATGGGGAAAGCAGCAGGAACTTCCCATTCTTGGTCAAAAAATTGACAAACACGAAGTTGATACCAGGCCTGGAGTGCTTGCCTTCGGTCCGTCGGCAACATCGTGTCATGTGCAGAAATGGAGCAACACTACAACCAAAATTTTTGGCGTGAAAGCCAACCGTCCTTCCCATGCTGGCTGGTCGATGCTTCAGTATCTCAATCTCCGATATGTCTGCAGAACAGGCATAAATGTCAGACAGTTATTCTCTGGAGACGGCAGCGCCGGTTTGCCACTCCTGATCACTGTTAATCACGGAGCACATCTGCGCAAAGCGGCGAACGCCCAACAGTCTCACTTCTGCGCAACTGCTCCTCACCCCTGTGGTATCTCGCCTCCTAATGAGATTCACTGACTGCCTTTTGCCGACGACAGAACCCAAAGACCATACTTGCAGTCCAGCTTCCCAGCCTAAAAACCGCAACGCATTCCTCCCTGGCTCACAGGTCCAGTACACACAAATACGAGTAATAATCACGAAATAGTGGCTAAAAATGAACATTATCTCACAGCGATATGAGACTATGAAGTCACTAAGTGAAACCATGGAAAACGTAAGTGTGGATGTCAGAATGGGTTTTTTGAACCAGGGCCCCTTGGGAAGAGAATCGACTCTAAACTACTGCACCCCCTCGCTACGTAGGACGTAATTTACAGTTATCCTGTGACTGTATATTCCTGCAATATATTAATCTGCTCCTTAAAAAAGGAAAAGAATCTTAATGTAAATAGCGTGACATGCATAACAGCAAAACTGACTAATAGATCTCATTTCCAAAGAAATGAGCGTCATTTCATTGATAGTCAGAGAGATGATGGCATCATTAAAGGTATGATTCCAATGCAACCACTGAGACAACTACAGCTGCGTGATCCGAGTCTTGAAATCAGAGACGCGCATTCGCAGTCGACCGTTGAGCTTACCGTCGGCCCATAAACGTCTTAGCGATGAAGTGCCTCAAAATGAAAGATCAAAGGGCAGGCCGCCTTTGAAGCATCCACAGCAAATCAGCATAAACAGACTGATCGACGAAATGCCAGGGCAGCACAAAATGGCTCTGAGCACCGTGCGACTTAACTTCTGAGGTCATCAGTCGCCTAGAACTTAGAACTAATTTAACCTAACTAACCTAAGGACATCACACACATCCATGCCCGAGGCAGGATTCGAACCTGCGACCGTAGCGGTCGCTCGGCTCCAGACTGTAGCGCCTAGAACCGCACGGCCACTCCGGCCGGCCCAGGGCAGCACACTGAGGGACAATGGGTGTGGGGTTCTCGTTAACACGTTTCTAAACTAGTAGGACACAATTGAAGTTACCAAATGAATGAACGAAAGGAATTGTTAACGCAGCGAGATTTTTTAAAACCAATATTCTACCATCGTAAGGGACGTCACTAACATTTTCACTGCTTTCCTCCTGTGCCGTTGGAGTCTTTCCACTAACTGAAATATTTGCAAGCGCCATGAGTTCAACATAGTTCCGAATTTGATTGAAGCTAACGCAGATTCTATCACATGTTTTTGCCTTTACTGTTGCCTATGGCGAAGCGTGTATGTAAACGAAGAAATATTTTGTTATAAATCTGCAGATACCAGACAACATCAAATATTTCAATCCGTCCAGTAAGATAATTGATGTGTATTTTTTTTAGGTTTTCCATCATATTTGCTTGTTCTAAAAATGCCACTATATTTTTTCCTTCATAAACTGGTCCGGTTTGTTGGTCTACACGTAATAAGAGAATCTTCTGAGGTAACAAAGCCCTCACGTCTGCTTGTATTAATTTTTTCAGCTCCCTTTGAACGTCCATGTTTGTTAGCTTTATCTTGTTTACATTCATGGGAATGATCACACTGTGTGCTTACACGATGCCTTCCGCCTGTCGTGGCACCATCACCCGAGCTTACTGCAAGTCTGCGTGCCAACGAGCCGGGCGATAATGTGAGCAGCAGGGCGGCGACGTCACGGGGCCCTCTTTGTGGCAGGAGTCCAGAGGCGAAGAGGCAGCGGCCGGGAAACGTCAGAGAGTGGCAAACGAGATGAGGGGCTGGCCAGAGTGCCCTCTGACACTTCTGTAGTACTACAGAGAGAACAGTCTTTCTACTTTGACCACGCTGGGAGAAGATTTTCTGAGAAACAAGGCACATTACAGGTGCATTGAACAGTGAAAGACAAGCAGTGTCACGTTTGGCAAACAGCATCTGGACACGTTCAGACTTAGAATCTACTGAACGGAAGGAAACTACACTCCATTGTCCTCGGAGACAAGACGGTTTAAACCTGCAATTCGCGTAAAGTCGATTTCTGCGACCAGCACATTCACCAACTGTTAGATATCAGCTTACATAGCAGAAGATGTCATCGTATAACACTACCCACTCGGGCTAAATTACGTATTTCGAAATTCTTCCACTTACAGTGTATTCCATCCGACTATCGGTAAGATATGTAGCTTCTGCTTCTAAACAAACCGGTGGCCAGAAGCACCAAGCTTCTTTGGGTTTTGTCTGTTTCCTGTATTAGTACTTCCTGGTAAAATTTCCTGCCTGATGAGAAACAGACTAAAGAGGCTTAAGTGAACTGCTTTCGAATTACATCTCATTATCAGTCTTCTGATGAAGCATAGATTGACAGCTCCTTTTCGCACAATTTGTTTAATATGACACGTTATTGGATTCTTATAAACAATCCTTCATTAGTCAAGATCCCAAAAATTATCTATAATCATTGGTAACTATGAGTAATTTGGCTAAAACAGTTAAACAACTTCAAACGAGAAAAACATTGCTGCGTCGAATCACCATACCGCTAGGAGACACATTCTCATCAACAAATTATATACTTGAGCATAACAGCATTAATTGCTCAAACATTTTGTACATGCACAGCCCGATGAACATTTTGTACAAGTACCACCCAAATACGTCACATTGTCGTAAACATTGTGCAATATCATTGTATCGACTAATAGCCACTCCAAGAACAGGACAAATTTATTCCTGTCACGCAGCACCAGTGCAACAACAGAGTAATATGCCCATCAGAGCAGATAGAAGAGTTAAAGTGGTCGTTCCACTTGATCACTTCTGTAGCGTCCGAGTAAAGAAGATATTATGATAATGTTACATGCAATATGCGCTTAATGTTAAGCTGTGTGCAAGTAACAGTTAAAATTGTTTTGGAAAAATATTGAAAGATATATTCTATGAACTCCTTTTTAGGTTACCTGGAAATAATAATACCTAGGCTTGCTGCAGATTGCTAAAATGGGTCTCTCAAGAATATATGGGACTGCAAGCAGACAAGTATTTGACAACGTTACCTTCATAGATGTCTGTCTCCCAAACCAATGTTATAGACGTAGTGCCACATACTTAGAATTACGTAGGATTTGCATTTTTAATATTTAAGAACACAAAAATTGTGAGTGCATTCAGATATTGACTAATTACAAACGAATAATTCGAGGAAAGTTACGAGGGCAGTTCAATAAGTAATGCAACACATTTTTTTTTCTCGGCCAATTTTGGTTGAAAAAACCGGAAATTTCTTGTGGAATATTTTCAAACATTCCCGCTTCGTCTCGTATAGTTTCATTGACTTCCGACAGGTGGCAGCGCTGTACGGAGCTGTTAAAATGGCGTCTGTAACGGATGCGCGTTGCAAACAACGGGCAGTGATCGAGTTTCTTTTGGCGGAAAACCAGGGCATCTCAGATATTCATAGGCGCTTGCAGAATGTCTACGGTGACCTGGCAGTGGACAAAAGCACGGTGAGTCGTTGGGCAAAGCGTGTGTCATCATCGCCGCAAGGTCAAGCAAGACTGTCTGATCTCCCGCGTGACTCCTGCAATGGCGGAGCGTGCGAACACACCCGTTCGAGATGATCGACAGATCACCATCAAACAACTCAGTGCTCAACTTGACATCTCTGTTGGTAGTGCTGTCACAATTGTTCACCAGTTGGGATATTCAAAGGTTTGTTCCCGCTGGGTCCCTCGTTGTCTAACCGAACACCATAAAGAGCAAAGGAGAACCATCTGTGCGGAATTGCTTGCTCGTCATGTGGCTGAGGGTGACAATTTCTTGTCAAAGATTGTTACAGGCGATGAAACATGGGTCATCACTTCGAACCTGAAACAAAACGGCAATCAATGGAGTGGCGCCACACCCACTCCCCTACCAAGAAAAAGTTTAAAGCCATACCCTCAGCCGGTAAAGTCATGGTTACTGTCTTCTGGGACGCTGAAGGGGTTATTCTGTTCGATGTCCTTCCCCATGGTCAAACGATCAACTCTGAAGTGTATTGTGCTACTCTTCAGAAATTGAAGAAACGACTTCAGCGTGTTCGTAGGCACAAAAATCAGAACGAACTTCTCCTTCTTCATGACAACGCAAGACCTCACACAAGTCTTCGCACCCGAGAGGAGCTCACAAAACTTCAGTGGACTGTTCTTCTTCATGCACCCTCCAGCCCCGATCTCGCACCGTCGGATTTCCATACGTTTGGCCCAATGAAGGACGCAATCCGTGGGAGGCACTACGCGGATGATGAAGAAGTTATTGATGCAGTACGACGTTGGCTCCGACATCGACCAGTGGAATGGTACCGTGCAGGCATACAGGCCCTCATTTCAAGGTGGCGTAAGGCCGTAGCATTGAATGGAGATTACGTTGAAAAATAGTGTTGTGTAGCTAAAAGATTGGGGAATAACCTGGTGTATTTCAATGCTGAATAAAACAACCGCTGTTTCAGAAAAAAAATGTGTTTCATTACTTATTGAACTGCCCTCGTATTTTTACCTTGCATTTCTCTACGTCTTTCAATAGATTGCGTTCAACAAAATCAATGCATTGGTGCCTATGCTCCTCGTCTAATCCCTGATTCAAGAATCAGCCGTACAGCGTAATGGCGAATGTCATACCATTCGCTCTTATGCCTACGCTAGAAGGGTGACGACAAAAAGACAAGAGCAAGATGAACATCGCGTAAGACCGCGCGGGGTAGCCGTGCGGTCCAGGGCGTCTTACCACGGTTCGCGCAGCTCCCCCCGTCGGAGTTTCGAGTCCTCCCTCGGGCATGTGTGTGTGTGTGTGTGTGTGTGTGTGTTGTCCTTAGTGTAAGTTAGTTTAAGTTAGCTTAAGTAGTGCGTAAGCCTATGGACCGATGACCTCAGCAGTTTGGTCCCATAGTCCTTACCACAAATCTCCAAATTTTCCATCGCGTAATGAACAGGCGATGCATACAAACTGTCTGTCCTATGGACGCAAAAAAGAAGCGAGACGGCGCTGTAGATTTACCCTGTAAGTTGCCTTGAAGCCGGAATGGGGGTGGGGGGCTTCCCGTCATATTAAATAGCCCGAAACATTAGCAGACTACAGTTAACGATTGTTTCTTGTTCATTATTTCTCCCGTGGAAATTCAACAGCTGTTTCAAATACTAGAAGTTACAGTGTTCGCATAAATAACAGAGTGTCTGGAAGGCAATTCCGAACGTTTTTCTCTTCTTGAATGCGTCTTTACTCTAGTAATACAACACATTTGGTCTCGCTAATGTGGTTTGTTTCTGTTAATATATTTCGAATAACCAAGAAGTGAAGGATGTGATGTGATAAAGCATGCTTTCGTAATCCATTTGATTCCATTTTCACTGTATTGGTATCGACAGCAAATGACACTGGAATTCCGAAAACAACGCTTGTTTGTTTACTGGTACTGCTTCTTGTTCCTTATATTTTCAGCTTCCAATTTGTATGCGCACTTTTAATCATCACGTTTGCAAAAAGCTAACCTGTATAAAACATGTAGTCCTACCTTTTCACCAGTAGCCTTTAGATTACAATCGGATCGATTAGTACACCAGTAAACGATACATGCTGGAATTTTTCGTGACACAACTATGACTCTACACAATTAAAGCACCCGGTGCTATATAGGCTACGATCACGAAATGCGGTGAATCTAATGTTTTGGGCTACGTAAAATGGAGGACGTCAGCTTCAAGTCTGTGACATAATGACAAATCCCTTCTTTTTTTCCCTCCATGGTCCTGCTTCTATATCAAAAAAAATTTTTGTGTTTGGAGACAGATGAAAATTTTATTAATGCTAGGGCTGATATTACAGGCTCCACGTGCATATTCAGTTTATAATTTCTACTGTTTCAAATGATTAGTCGCCAATAGAGTAAGAGAATAATATGTCTTCTCCCTTATTTACGTGCAGTACGCTTCGTTTATGTATTCTGAATGTCAGCTACCAGTCTTCGCATCAGCCGTCGATACTCTGCTAGTCCTCCAGCACTTCGCCATGTTTCTACTGGAGCTGCGACTTTCGTATGCAGTGTGCGGCAGCTAAGACAGATCACCTAAAATACATCAATATCGAGAAAATATATAGCGGTTCGGTTTTCGCTAAGTTAAAGTGGACCATGTAGGGAATTGTTTGGCGTAGGCAAGTCACTTCCAAAGTTTATAACTGCCAAACTGTAACACCGATTTTAAATAGTTGGTATATACTTTTCTGTGACATAAAAAAAACTCAAAGAACGCTACAACGACAGAATATGTGTGGAACATGACCAAATATTTAAGGGAAAATAGCGCTGCAAACCTCAGTGGCGCCGTCAGCAAAGGAGGCGCGACAGACGTCTGCCTTACTGTACAGTATGCAAGCAAACACGTAACACAAGTGTGCTTCGTGTGTCCATCGTTAAGACCGGGGTATTAAGTGATCAAATACTGAACTTGCGTGTTAATGCATACTTCAATCCGCACAGACAATATTGCACGTTGATTTTTATCAGGAATAATCGCAGCACTGGCTCCTGTGTGTGGTATTTCATGTCTTCGGGAGTCTTCGGTATTTTGTCGTAGGCCTCTTGACTTAATTACCTCCACAGATAAAAGACTAGAGGCATTAACTCTGTTGAATGTGTACGCCAATTTGTTCGGCCAACATTGGGAACTCTGGTAAAATAAGTGAGATTAGAAGGCACGCAGGAGCCGTCGAGCGGAAATTTCTCCCATGCTTTATTCGCGAATGGAACAGATCAGATCGTACTTATGTCAGGTAATCTCCGCTGCTTATTAAATGCGAGCACAGTGTAAATTCCCGTTGTGTTCCCATTACTGTGACAGCGTACCTACATATTACAAGCAGGAACCTTTACTAAGCGGATTCCAACGACAGCGGTAAGAGGATTTGAAACTGACCCTCTGGCCTGGAGTATTAAATCGATCGTACCGTCCTATGTATGTCGGGCTCGGTCTCCTGCAGTTCTTAATCGTCTTGAGTCCGAAATATTGGCCATAGTTTGCTGCAGGATTACTAGTTACGGTGAACCTATAATTGTCTCTCTTTCAAGTCGTAAATTAGAGCAATGGCTTGTAAAGTCAAGAGACAATGTCGTCAATTTGTAGCGTCAACAGTATGCAATATATTTCCGTTCTCATTTTAACAAGTATCACAGTTGCGTCAACATTCACCGTGTGTCGGGAATTCATAAATGAGCACTAGTTAATGTAGTATAATCATTATGTCCTTTTGTGACAATCGTTTGAGGTATACATTTATAGAAAGTATTACGAAAATCCTGATAAAAATTTTAAGTAGCCTATGTTGTGCACTTATTGAAGTCTTTGGCAAGGGAAGATTGCTGACTGTAATGATTACTTTTCATGTAAGTGCTAAAAGCTCAATGGGGAGTATTGGAAAGAGTGTGTGTGTGTGTGTGTGTGTGTGTGTGAGAGAGAGAGAGAGAGAGAGAGAGAGAGAGAGAGAGAGAGAATTAAATTAACGTACAACCGATATTAACGGCACAGTCTATACATTAGCTGGGAAAAATTCATTTACATAGGAATAATAATTCTATCGCAGTATACAGATTCATAACAAAGTCCCTATATATTACGAAGATGTTAACAACTGTTGTTTCTAATTGTTCCAGGTGGAGATACACATCTAAATCATGGCTGATGAGTGCGCTTACACCATGGAAGAACGGATCGTAATAAGCACATGGGCTCATGAACGACCTCATTCTGGAAATCATTGAGAAATATACAGGATGATTTCACTGTAAAGTTTCAGAAATCTTCCCCACGAAACTCTTTGCACAAATCATAAGGCCCACTCAGGACGACCAACAACACGATTGGGAGCGTGGGTAGAGGCTGCATCGTCTGTCGACGTTCGTCAAAAACGTCCATTCGAAATCTGTCACAGGAAATGGGAATTTCAATGCTCGACATTACAAAAACATATTATGAATAATTCGAAGTTAAAGGCATTTAAATCTTAGTTTTTAAACGAACTGAGTGACGATGACGTGCAAAAGTGTCTTCAGGCTCGTGGACGAATGCTCGATGTCTTGAAACCTCTTACTTCAAGGATGAAAGTGTTTTTCTCGGTGGTCGAGTGTGCTATATATGGCAGCGAAAATGTGATAAACATTTGTTTGTGGAATGTTAGTGGGCGGTACATTCCACATCTGCAAGGTGGGTAACTGCTCGGCCGTGTATGGTTCGAGCAGGATAGAGCACCAGACCATTATGCTATGGCCGTTAGAGAAAATTTCCTGATAAATGGGCTGATCGTTGTTCTGTCCATTTGCCTGAAGTCTTAGAGTGGCCGCTCCGAAGTCCAGATCTGTCACTTTGTGACAATGTGTTAAGTGGCTCATTAAACAAAAGGTTGCTGCCACACGTTACGAGGTGTTTGATGAACTTAAGGATGCTGTTCGTTGTGCATTTACTGCCATAACGCCAGCAATGTTGAGGGAACTTTCACATCGTTCGTGAAGGAGAATGATACTCTGTTTGAAACTAACGGTGCACACATAGACACTCTTGAATAAATAAAAATGAACAGTCACCCTATCTCAAAGTTGTCCTCTGGTGTGATCCCACGTTACTACAATACGATCATTTATGAGTAAGTGGACACGCATGGGACTTCGTGACCACTCTGTAGAATGCCTGTGGTAACAGAAGAAAAGGTATGAAAATGGGCACCCTCTGTTCTTTTGGACTTAAAGGTACATTATTTTGGAAATAATTCTACATTTTTGACTTTCATTAACAACTATAACAGGTTTAATAAATGATTGGAGGCAAAACAATGTTAATATCTATTGCTTCTATTCGAAAAGGATCCACAAAAATCTTGTAAAATGGAAATATAACAGATGGGATGCAAATATAGGTCTAAACAAAAAGGTGCAAGAAATATTTTAAAATATTTTTAAAAACTAGATAAAATAGTACGAAACGGTGGACTAGACTACAAAGAGTAACTTATATACAGGTTAAATCACGTAAAATTTACATCGCAAATGTTACGGAAATGGAAAGTGCTATTGATCTGCTGTTTTCACAAATGGACTGGTAGTCAGGGGCTCGTATTGTTAGCCAATAAACAGATTGTAACAATACTTAGAAAGTGTACTTTTGTGCAAACGTATACTTTATAAATAGGTCAGTACCTATTGACATTGACAAACTAAAAGTAAGGTAAATTAGAATGTCAGTGGTGTTTGTTGCCGGATTCTAGTGCCAGTCATTTACGAGATATCGTATTTTGACAAGTTTCCAGACCGACACTTGTTTGTGCCATTCCGCCTCCGTAATTGCTCGGTACGGTGTCGTTATGTTTGCTTACAGTGTGCTTTTGTGTTCCTTGAGTGCACTACGACCCCCTAGTCAGTCAGCCACTGACAGTCCAAGCAGTGGGTCGTGAGAGGACCATGTGATTTACCAGTGCTGAAAAGATCGAGATGTCATGGTGTATGGAGAGTGTAGAACGAACGCAGTTCGTTCTTGTACTGTGTATTCGGCAAGACATCCCAATACACATCAGACATTTCGACTATTATTTATCAACCTCTTCAATCAGTTATGTGAAAGTGATAGTGTAAGACCTAGACAACCTAACAAAAAAAATGGCTCTGAGCACTATGGGACTCAACTGCTGAGGTCATTAGTCCCCTAGAACTTAGAACTAGTTAAACCTAACTAACCTAAGGACATCACAAACATCCATGCCCGAGGCAGGATTCGAACCTGCGACCGTAGCGGTCTTGCGGTTCCAGACTGCAGCGCCTTTAACCGCACGCCACTTCGGCCGGCTGACAACCTAACAGACGGAAACAGATGACTACAGAAGAGGTGGGGGATTATTCCTGGTATTGCAGTTGATCCGTACGTTGGCTCCAGCGCAATTGCATGAGGAAGTGATATGAGCCAGGCAAGTGTCCTACGCATTCCCATCGATGTTGGCTCTACCCCTATCCCATCTCCCTCCATTAAGAGCTGCTTGGAAACGATTATGAGAATCGTGTTAACTTCTGTACATGGGTAGTAAGACAGGATACTCCAAATGTATGCTGCATCTTGTTTAGTGATGAAGCCTCAATTACCATTCATGGCCAGATAAACCACCGAAACATGCACTATTGGTCTGCTGAAAATTCCCATTGGCTTTGTCAGGTGAAACGTAAGCGTCCATAGAGTGTAAACGTGTGATGTGGGATAGTGATCAGCTTCCGTTTTTCATAGACAGAAAACGTAATGTGCACAAGTATTGCAGCTTCCTAACAGATCATATTCCACGGACACTAGAAGACATTCCTCTGCAACTAGGAGGAACCTCTGGTTCCAACATCACAGCTGTTCAGCCTACAGTGCACGGAGTATTATAGCATGTCTTCACGAATTGTTTCCGGGTCGTTGGACCGGGCGCAGAGGTTCTGTACCTTGACCGATTCGTTTTCCAGATTTGACGTCTATAGACTTTTCTCTCTGGGGAGAGCTGAAAGACGCTGTCTACAAGGACATACCACCTACATCTGATGATATGCAACGACGTATTTTTGCAGCCTGCTCGGAAATCTCTGTTAAAATGCTAGCATGTGTCAGCAGTCCATACCAAACTGGAAGCCTGTATTACTGCTGCCGGTGGTAATTTTGAACACAAGCTGTGATAGTCAATTGTCTCATTACTGGTCAGAATCCACGAACTAATATATGCACTTTTGTTCTTTAGTATGTGTTACCACAGCAATTGTACAATTGTCGGTGTGGGAACTTTTCAAAATACGATGTCTCACAAACGACTCGTACTAGAATCCTGCAACAAACACCACTGACATTGTAATTTACCCTACTTTTAGTTTGTTGATGTCAACAGGCATTGTTCCATTTAATAAAGTGTATGGCTGCACAAAAAATACACTTTCTAAGTATTAAGAATACGAGCCCGTGACTACCAATCGATTCTGTGGAAACCGCACATCAATAGCACTCTCCATGACCGCAATATTCGCGGTGCAATAGGGTAATTCACTCTGTATATACTGCGCAACACAATTAAACGACCACTTTTTTCAAACACCATAATTGTCTCCCACTGCAACGTGTAAGTTCTAAATGTAATGGTGCAAAAACATGGCTCCCCTGACGTCACCCTCGGGCTCGACGACGCTTCCAACAGCAAGTTCTAGGCAAGTGAAAAAAAAGAAGAAATACCAGAATTCAGAGACCCATGTGACGTGCAGGGTGGGTTAATAATGTCGCATAAGCAGCAAATCAGCCAATTTCACCAGAATTCTTCCCACACCCACCACGGACGTGTCATACGATAGGAACGTCGTCACAGTCCCCTCTTACTTGCTTTGAAGTCTCTCAGATGGAGTCAGAAAGGAGATACCCAGCGTTGAGATCACGCGGTTTTCTTATGGGTGGCAGAGGAAAAGATTTCAGACACACCGTCGATCAGAGTCGACACGAAAAGGCCTAACGATATGGCATAAAGGGCGTTAATCAGTCCACACTTAGAGACGTTGATTCCAGCGCATTTCGCGCTTGAAAATGACGGTTCTCAGTGCGATGAGCAACAGCACGATGTTCTTGACGATCTTTGACGCTGCTGACGGCCCCGGACGCATCAACACCTCTCTGAGATCACTGTGGGGCTGAGTCGCCATTGAACGTGGTCGCAACCCTCTAGAGTGCAGCGCCACCGCAATTTTTGCTGTCGTGTATAGGTGGGAACCACTACGGACCTTTAAAAATCATTCGGCGAAAATTGAACCCCTCCTATTTCAAGTCCTCTTAAGGCGTGATGACCGAGGTGTGCGACATTGACACATGCGTGAATGAAACCCCAAAGAATCCCTCCAAGAACCGCCAGCTTGGCAAAATCGGCGGCACCCAATCACATTTATTGAGGATTGGGAGATGTTTCCCAAATACAAAACTCATCTGCCACTTGTAGAGTCCAATTTCGTAATTAGCTGTACATCGTCTTTTGTTTCTACTACATTCAATTGTCCTTACTTTACTTGTTTTAATGTTCATTTTATAACATATTTTTATGATACTATCTATCCTTTGTAGGCAGTCTGTGACAGAAATACAATGTCTTTTCTCTTAGGACTTCTGTATGGTTGGATTTTACATATTTTACAAGAAAAATGCTTTACGGAAGCGTCACATACGAATTTAAACCCAGTCTCTGGGTAGCTTAACCTTATTTTTATTATCTTAAGAACTAAAAGTTCAAATGGCTCTGACCACTATGGGACTTAACTTCTGATATCATCAGTCCCCTAGAACTTAGAACTACTTAAACCTAACTAACCTAAGGACATCACACACATCGATGCCCGAGGCAGGATTCGAACCTGCGACCGTAGTGGTCGCGCGGTTCCAGACAGTAGCTCCTAGAACCGCTCGGCCGCTCCGGCCGGCAGCTAAAAGTCTTCTGGTATATTTGTATCGACATTTTATCATGTTCTGGTGTGAGGAAGACGCTACCTACGTTTGCTGGGGGTAATTGTTGAAGAATCCAGCACATACGATCCACCAAACTGACAGAGAGCTCTCCAATTACCTGGCAACCTCAGACAAGTGCGCATCCAGGATTCGGGTAGCAGCGGGGAGGGGACGCAGCTTTTTACTGTCTCCCTGCCTTCCCCCCACCCCTCCCCCTTTATAACGTACCGTCACTCGGACTTTTAACGTGGCGCAGATGGCTAGGATTGTAATAATAACAACTATGAAATACATGAGGAGTATTACATAGTATCAACAATTTGTATACTTTACTGGTGAGTACATCACTGTAACATAACTTCCAAGAAATTGCAGTTCAGAGAAGTGTAGCATCTGAAAAGTACTCGTCCGAGAATTTGAGAAGTAGACATGTCATGCTATTAATTTAAGAGCAGTAACAACGTTGCACAATAAATAACTTACTGGCGCCGCCGAGTAAAGCTGAGACACCTGCAACGGCTAATGCAAGAGGCCACGGAAGCGGGTTAGACTGGACTGGGGCTGTCTGTTAGTACAAGAACTTCCGATTTGACGGGCCAGCCGAGGGACCAGAGCAGTGAGATCAGCGAGGCAGCAGAATGGCAGACCCACTGTAGCGTTGGGGAACTGATTGCTATACATCCAAGTCATGATTTTCTTATGGCTTAAGTGTTACAAACTTAGGCTGTAGCAAACTAAAGACCGGCCAACTCCGTATAAATACTTGTCAGTTTTAGTCAAAGGTATCGCAGTGTGCCAGCCATCAGTCCCGAGAGGCAATCAACCAGTCACTACCTAAGGACTCTGCCGCTGCCAGCTGTAGTCACACTGGTTGTGGATTCAGCACCGGCAGGCTACCTGGGGGCCTGCCTCAGGTGCTGCGACCACCTGCTCTGGAGGTCTACAGTTCGAGGCCAGTGTAGCCGTTGAGCTGCCATCACTTGTGAAGGCAAACTCCTTACTGCCTGTACCTACTCTTGTGGGTTGACATTGCTGCAGCATTAACCCATCTCATTTGTCCTAGTAGCAAAGTCAACGAGGCCAAAAAACATCGATTAGGGGAAAAAATTGTGTATTCACAAATTTTTGCACAGTGCTAGGTGCGAGTGTCACGAACAACATACTGAAAATGCTGACCGGTGGAGTGTGAGTATTGGTGTTGGGGGTATAAAGGTCACTTGTTTATGCTGTTCTCTAATAAATAGAAAACCACGTCACCTAGCCAAAATGTTTCCCAGTACAAAATTAAACTACATAAAATTTCCTGCAAGAAAAGTCCTATTGATTTTCTACTATAGGACTATTAGTTTCCGCGTTGCAGGAGACTAAGAAATCGCTGACTATTAAAAATATTACGATTTTGCAGTGGTTGTGTCGTTCAGAAGTGCGACGCCAAGTTCCTTCGCAGACGCATGCTTGCCTTACGGGACCTCGCCTCGTACTTCTGAACGACACAGCCAGTGCAATATCGTATTTATTCATCGACACCGGGCCAGCGACGTTCAAATAAAATTTCTGCTTGTACGAGAATATACCTAATGGATCTAGACACATGACTGACGACATATGGGAGTTTGAATCTGGCCCTGAGTTATGCACGGATAGTCTAACGGTAAGATGACTGTTTGCGATAAGCGGGAAATATGGGTTCGAGTCCTCGTCTGGCACAAATTTTTACTGTCACCATTCCATTATCCGTTGAGGGTTGACCATATCGCAATTCAGAGTACATTTCACGCGTTAAAAATTTTGGATTAACGCTATAAAAATAATGTTTATTTGTAAATGAAGCGGTTTAAAAAGAAATATCAAATGTATTTTCCACTTATAAGTGCCGTAAGGGATAAATTGTGCTCTGGGGATGTAACAGGGGAGGGAGGAGGGCATGTGGGGAGTAGAGGCGCGAAGGGAGGTAGGTCGTCGGATTGTGTTCCTGCACTTCTCTCCTTCATAGATCTGCACACGTATGGTCAAGCAGCTGATTCCGCACAGGAAGCAACAACAGGGTGCATCACAAAGTTACACCAACACTCCAAAGCGCAGCTTATGAATCACTAGCGACTCAGTGTGCAAAAGTGCCCAGTGGATCTTCATTTTCCACAAAATGCGTGGAAATATGGAATTAGTTACATCGCATAAAGATATTAGTTACTACTAACATTAAAACAAGAGAAGTACAGTGCCACGTTCTACGTAAATCCATGCACACTGTTCTGCACTGATAGAAGGGAAATTGATACATAGTCTCCCTGTACGGCACCTCTAGTGCAACGTTAGTCTGGGGAAGGCAACGTCTCTCACTACGAGCACTGTTCGATTTTCACTTTACAGGCAGACTACACCCCGCCACCTCCCCCCCCCCCCTCCCCACCACGCCTTCAGCATTTCGTGTCCAGTTCTCTTACGTGGTGAGTAGGCAAAATAACTTCCCTGAGCCTATGTTTATACAGTGGAGTTACTTTCCGTTTAGGAAGTGAGTACTTATTTGCAGTTCTTGAGTGAGATGTGTGAAAAAACTCAACACCTGGAGCTGTCAATTGTCTATCACACTGAAGAGCCTATTCCAAGTGCAACACACTTCAGTATGTATTCGATAATGTCGATTTCATTGTCTCCGCTATCAGTGTGTGGAACACTTATAACAGCATAAGGGGTATTAAACGCATCATCCCAGCCTCAGCTGCCGGCCGTAGTGGCCGAGCGGTTAAAGGCGCTACAGTCTGGAATCGCACGACCGCTACGGCCGCAGGTTCGAATCCTGCCTCGGCTCTGAGCACTATGGGACTTAACATCTATGGTCAGTCCCCTAGAACTTAGAACTACTTAAACCTAACTAACCTAAGGACATCACACAACACCCAGCCATCACGAGGCAGAGAAAATCACTGACCCCGCCGGGAATCGAACCCGGGAACCCGGGCGTGGGAAGCGAGAACGCTACCGCACGACCACGAGATGCGGGCTCCTGCCTCGGGCATGGGTGTGTGTGATGCCCTTAGGTTAGTTAGGTTTAAGTAGTTCTAAGTTCTAGGGGACTTATGACCACAGCAGTTGAGTCCCATAGTGCTCAGAGCCATTTGAACCATTTGAACCAGCCTCAGCTCTCCCACCATCTGAATAGACCCAGAGACTTAAATTAAACCCCTCGCTGCAGATCACTTAGGTATTAAAGAAATTCAGATATTTCAAGTTAAGTCAAGCAAAACATTACAGAAGGTCACTGTTTCAAGTTTGATCAGTCTCATTCCGGCACACATTCCACACCAATCTTGGAAGATATTCTGCTGATGTTTGGTACGTTTCTCCACTCGATACAGCCCGCTGCACAATTGCCAGCAATTCCTGAATGGAAAACATTTACGCAGCCTAACAGTAACACAATTAATGGCGAGAGAAGAGCAGTAACGTTATGGCCATTCATGAATTCACCACCAAGCGACTACAGTACAATTACACGGCTTTACAATATACTGTCAATGATGAACAGCATCAGGGTGCAAACATATACCAATCCTGTCCATTATCCTTCGATACTACATAAGTCACTGACAACATCACACCTGCAAATTAGACACTTCTCAGCCTTTGTTTACAAGGAGCATATTTTACATAAAAGCTTATATAACACCTGCAAAAACTACTCATTTGTTGTTGTGGTCTTCAGTCCTGAGACTGGTTTGATGCAGCTCTCCATTCTACTCTATCCTGCGCAAGCTTCTTCATCTCCCAGTACCTACTGCAACTTACATCCTTCTGAATCTGCTTGGTGTATTCATCTATTGGTCTCCCTCTACTATTTTTACCCCCCACGCTGCCCTCCAATACTAAATTGGTGGTCCCTTGATGCCTCAGAACATGTCCTACCAACCGATCCCTTCTTCTGGTCAAGTTGTAGCACAAACTTCTCTCTCCCCAATCCTATTCAATACTTCCTCATTAGTTATGTGATCTACCCATCTAATCTTCAGCATTCTTCTGTAGCACCACATTTCGAAAGCTTCTATTCTCTTCTTGTCCAAACTATTTACCGTCCATGTTTCACATCCATACATGGCTACACTCCATACAAATACTTTCAGAAATGACTTCCTGACACTTAAATCTATACTCGATGTTAACAAATTTCTCTTCTTCAGAAACGCTTTCCTTGCCATTGCCAGTCTACATTTTATATCCTCTCTACTTCGAACATCATCAGTTATTTTGCTCCCCAAATAGCAAAACTCCTTTACTACTTTAAGTGTCTCATTTCCTAATGTAATACCCTCAACATCACCCGACATAATTCGACTACATTCCGTTATCCTCGTTTTGCTTTTGTTGATGTTCATCTTATATCCTCCCTTCAAGACACTATCCATTCCGTTCAACTGCTCTTCCAAGTTCTTTGCTGTCTCTGACAGAATTACAATGTCATCGGCGAACCTCAAAGTTTTTATTTCTTCTCCATGGATTTTAATACCTACTCTGAATTTTTCTTTTCTTTCCTTCACTGCTTGCTCAATATACAGATTGAATAACATCGGGGACAGTCTACAACCCTGTCTCACTCCCTTCCCAACCACTGCTTCCCTTTCATGCCCCTCAACTCTTATAACTGCCAATTGGTTTCTATACAAATTGTAAATAGCCTTTCACTCCCTGTATTTTACCCCTGCCACCTTCAGAATTTGAAAGAGAGTGTTCCAGTCAACATTGTCAAAAGCTTTCTCTAAGTCTACAGATGCTAGAAACATAGGTTTGCCTTTCCTTAATCTACCTTCTAAGATAGGCCGTAGGGTCAGTATTGCCTCACGTGTTCCAATATTTCTACGGAATCCAAACTGATCTTCCCCAAGGTCGGATTCTACTAGTTTTTCCATTCGTCTGTAAAGAATTCGCGTTAGTATTTTGCAGCCGTGACTTATTAAACTGATAGTTCGGTAATTTTCACATCTGTCAACACCTGCTTTCTTTGGGATTGGAATTATTATATTCTTCTTGAAGTCTGAGGGTATTTTGCCTGTCTCATACATTTTGTTCACCAGATGGTAGACTTTTGTCAGAACTGGCTCTCCCAAGGCCGTCAGTAGTTCTAATGGAATGTTGTCTAATCCCAGGGCCTTGTTTCGACTCAGGTCTTTCAGTGCTCTGTCAAACTCTTCACGCAGTATCATATCTCCCATTTCGTCTTCATCTACATCCTCTTCCATTTCCATAATATTGTCCTCAAGTACATCGCCCTTGTATAGACCGTCTATAGACTCCTTCCACCTTTCTGCTTTCCCTTCTTTGCTTAGAACTGGGTTTCCATCTGAGCTCTTGATATTCATACAAGTGGTTCTCTTTTCTCCAAAGGTCTCTTTAATTTTCCTGTAGGCAGTATCTATCTTACCCCTAGTGAGATAAGCCTCTACATCCTTACGTTTATCCTCTAGCCATCCCTGCTTAGCCATTTTGCACTTTCTGTCGATCTCATTTTTGAGACGTTTGCATTCCTTTTTGCCTGCTTCATTTACTGCATTTTTTTATTTTCTCCTTTCATCAATAAATTCAATATTTATTCTGTTACCCAAGGATTTCTACTAGCCCTCGTCTTTTTACCTACTTGATCCTCTGCTGCCTTCACTACTTCATCCCTCAAAGCTACCCATTCTTCTTATACTGTATTTCTTTCCCCCATACCTGCCATTTGTTCCCTTACACTACTCATTGAACAAACTGAAAATAACTCCAGTGTATTAACACAAGATAAGTAAAGTTATTTTGTCTATTCACACAGGAGAACTGGACAGGAAATGCTAGGGATGTACAGTCTGTCTGTAAAGTTAAAACCGAACAGCGCTCGTGGTGGGAAAAGTCGCCTTTCCCAGAAGAACAGTACACTACAGCTGCCGTACGGGATGATTAGGTATCAGTTTCTCCTCTAGCAGTATAGAACAGGGTGCGAAGATTTACGTACATTCTGTCCTTATACGTTTATTGCATTAGTGTTGTTAGTAACTAATATCTACATTCCGTGTAGTGTTAATGCAGTATGTGGAAAATAATGATCCCCTGGGCACTCTTGCACACTGCATCGTCAGTGATTCATAAACCGCGCTGTGAAGCGCCGACAGAACTTTGTGAGGCACCCTGTAGTTTCTTCTTGTGACGTAGTGTGGTACATGGAGTGGGGAATCACCTGCTAGACATTTAGTTTGCAGACATACGAAGGAGGGAAGTGTATGAACACAATCAAGCGACCTACCTTCCTTCGCGCTTCTATCCCGCACATCCCTCCCTTCTCCCATTTACATCCCCAGGGCACAATTTATCGCTTAATACAGCTGTAGAGCATTTATAAGCAGTAAACAACATTTGTTTTAACACACTTCATTTAAAGGTAGACATTAATTTTATCCTGTTAAAACAATATTTTTGTTGTTGTTGTGGTCTTCAGTCCTGAGACTGGTTTGATGCAGCTCTCCATGCTACTCTATCCTGTGCAAGCTTCTTCATCTCCCAGTACCTACTGCAACTTACATCCTTCTGAATCTGCTTAGTGTATTGATCTCTTGGTCTCCCTCTACGATTTTTACCCTCCACGCTGCCCTCCAATGCTAAATTTGTGATCCCTCGATGCCTCAGAACATGTCCTACCAACCGTTCCCTTCTTCTAGTCAAGTTGTGCCACAAACTTCTCTTCTCCCCAATCCTATTCAATACCTCCTCATTAGTTACGTGATCTACCCACATTATCTTCAGCATTCTTCTGTAGCACCACATTTCGAAAGCTTCTATTCTCTTCTTGTCCAAACTAGTTATCGTCCATGTCTCACTTCCATACATGGCTACACTCCATACAAATACTTTCAGAAACGGCTTCCTGACACCTAAATCTATACTCGATGTTAACAAATTTCTCTTCTTGAGAAAGGCTTTCCTTGCCATTGCTAGTCTACATTTTATATCCTCTCTACTTCGACCATCATCGGTTATTTTACTCCCTAAATAGCAAAACTCCTTTACTACTTTAAGTGTCTCATTTCCTAATCTAATTCCCTCAGCATCACCCGACTTAATTTGACTACATTGCATTATTCTTGTTTTGCTTTTGTTGATGTTCATCTTATATCATCCTTTCAAGACACTGTCCATTCCGTTCAACTGCTCTTCCAAGTCCTTTGCTGTCTCTGACAGAATTACAATGTCATCGGCGAACCTCAAATTTTTTACTTCTTCTCCGTGGATTTTAATACCTACTCCGAATTTTTCTTTTGTTTCCTTTACTGCTTGCTCAATATACAGATTGAATAACATCGGGGAGAGGCTAAAACCCTGTCTCACTCCGTTCCCAACCACTGCTTCCCTTTCATGCCCCTCGACTCTTATAACTGCCATCTGGTTTCTGTACAAATTGTAAATAGCCTTTCGCTCCCTGTATTTTACCCCTGCCACCTTCAGAATTTGAAAGAGAGTATTCCAGTCAACATTGTCAAAAGCTTTCTCTAAGTCTACAAATGCTAGAAACGTAGGTTTGCCTTTTCTTAATCTTTCTTCCAAGATAAGTCGTAAGGTCAGTATTGCCTCACGTGTTCCAACGTTTCTACGGAATCCAAACTGATCTTCCCCGAGGTCGGCTTCTACCAGTTTTTCCATTCGTCTGTAAAGAATTCGCGTTAGTATTTTGCAGCTGTGACTTATTAAACTGATAGTTCGGTAACTTTCACATCTGTCAACACCTGCTTTCTTTGGAATTGGAATTATTATATTCTTCTTAAAGTCTGAGGGTATTTCGCCTGTCTCATACATCGTGCTCACCAGATGGTAGAGTTTTGTCATGACTGGCTCTCCTGAGGCCGTCAGTAGTTCTAATGGAATGTTGTCTACTCCCGGGGCCTTGTTTTGACTCAGGTCTTTCAGTGCTCTGTCAAACTCTTCACGCAGTATCTTATCTCCCATTTCATCTTCATCTACATCCTCTTCCATTTCCATAATATTGTCCTCAAGTACATCGCCCTTGTATAAACCCTCTATATACTCCTTCCACCTTTCTGCTTTCCCTTCTTTGCTTAGAACTGGGTTGCCATCTGAGCTCTTGATATTCATACAAGTGGTTCTCTTCTCTCCAAAGGTCTCTTTAATTTTCCTGTATGCAGTATCTATCTTACCCCTAGTGAGACAAGCCTCTACATCCTTACATTTGTCCTCTAGCCATCCCTGCTTAGCCATTTTGCACTTCCTGTCGATTTCATTTTTGAGACGTTTATATTCCTTTCTGCCTGCTTCATTTACTGCATTTTTATATTTTCTCCTTTCATCAATTAAATTCAATATTTCTTCTGTTACCCAAGGATTTCTATTAGCCCGCGTCTTTTTACCTACTTGATCGTCTGCTGCCTTCACCACTTCATCCCTCAGAGCTACCCATTCTTCTTCTACTGTATTTCTTTCCCCCATTCCTGTCAATTGTTCCCTAATGCTCTCCCTGAAACTCTCTACAACCTCTGGTTCTTTCAGTTTATCCAGGTCCCATCTCCTTAAATTCCCACCTTTTTGCAGTTTCTTCAGTTTCAATCTGCAGTTCATAACCAATAGATTGTGGTCAGAATCTACATCTGCCCCAGGAAATGTCTTACAATTTAATACCTGGTTCCTAAATCTCTGTCTTACCATTATATAATCTATCTGAAACCTGTCAGTATCTCCAGGCTTCTTCCATGTATACAGCCTCCTTTCATGATTCTTGAACCAAGTGTTAGCTATGATTAAGTTATGCTCTGTGCAAAATTCTACAAGGCGGCTTCCTCTTTCATTCCTTCCCCCCAATCCATATTCACCTACTATGTTTCCTTCTCTCCCTTTTCCTACTGACGAATTCCAGTCACCCATCACTATTAAATTTTCGTCTCCCTTCACTACCTGAATAATTTCTTTTATCTCGTCATACATTTCATCTATTTCTTCATCATCTGCAGAGGTAGTTGGCATATAAACTTGTACTACTGTAGTAGGCATGGGCTTTGTGTCTATCTTGGCCACAATAATGCGTTCACTATGCTGTTTGTAGTAGCTAACCCGCACTCCTATTTTTTTATTCATTATTAAACCTACTCCTGCATTACCCCTATTTGATTTGGTATTTATAACCCTGTAATCACCTGACCAAAAGTCTTGTTCCTCCTGCCACCGAACTTCACTAATTCCCACAATATCTAACTTTAACCTATCCATCTCCCTTTTTAAATTGTCTAACCTACCTGCCCGATTAAGGGATCTGACATTCCACGCTCCGATCCGTAGAACGCCAGTTTTCTTTCTCCTGATAACGACGTCCTCCTGAGTAGTCCCCGCCCGGAGATCCGAATGGGGGACTATTTTACCTCCGGAATATTTTACCCAAGAGGACGCCATCATCATTTAATCATACAGTAGAGCTGCATGTCCTCGGGAAAAATTACGGCTGTAGTTTCCCCTTGCTTTCAGCCGTTCGCAGTACCAGCACAGCAAGGCCGTTTTGGTTAATGTTACAAGGCCAGATCAGTCAATCATCCAGACTGTTGCCCCTGCAACTACTGAAAAGGCTGCTGCCCCTCTTCAGGAACCACAATATTTTTATCAACTTGCAATTTTGCCGTCTCTTACAATACGGAAACTATTAGTTCTAGGTTTCTTGTAGGAAATTTAGTATACTTTGATTTTGTACTGAAAAAAAAATTTTCTCTACTAGATAAAGTTTTCGAGTTATTAGAAAAAAAAAGCATAAAAAGTGAGTTTTAAACCCCGTCACTCCCACACCAATGTTCACACTCCACCGGTCAAGATTTTCCGTATGTTGTTCATGACATTTCCCCCTAGCACTGCGCACAAATTTGCGACTACTCGATTTTCTAATTCTAATTCTAATTCTAATTCTCGTTCGTTGACTGGACTATGGGTTCACAGTGTGATTCCGTGTGCCTGTGCACGCCCTGTCCTGGGCTGCAGTCGAAGTCTTTTCAGAATTAGTCAGCCAACATCCAACGGTTTCATGACACAACAACATGTCAAGCTGCCCGACACCTGCGCCTCTTCACTGGCCATATACCAGTTACGACCTGGAGGTTTGACTTCTCCGACTATCATCACGATTGTTGCACTAATAACCTACGGGATTTCAGCCTGGTGACGTAGCCGACAACCGCCGATATTTCGACAAGTGGTTCAAACGGCTCTGAGCACTATGGGACTTAACATCTATGATCATCAGCCCCCTAGAACTTAGAACTACTTAAACTTAACTAACCTAAGGACAGCACACAACACCCAGCCATCACGAGGCAGAGAAAATCCCTGACCCCGCCGGGAATCGAACCCGGGAACCCGGGCGTGGGAAGCGAGAACGCTACCGCACGACCACGAGATGCGGGCTTTCGACAAGTCTTCACCTCATATTATCAAGGCAAACTGCAGTTTTACTTGTACGTTACATACGGTGGGAGGAACTCAGGCAGCACGATATTTGTAGTTGATGAACAATAAATAAATGTCTTACAACACGTCGGGCAACCACCAGCCAACCACTCATCGAGCCTCTGCTATCCCGCCCAGTGTGGTGAACTACAGACCTCGTGACCTCTGGCAACCTATTTCCACGACCGGGCGTAGAGGCGTGCTACCACAGATTCTGTAATATCAAAAAACGCTCGTAACTTTGGTAACGCCTTATTTACGCAATATAAAATCGTAGTGTGCGTTCACCATTATCAACGTTTCACTTAGCGCTACGATTTTGTACGCAGTTCTGCTGACTTTGGTTACGTGAACATGTAAATCTATATCTACATCTACAGACGCATCTACATACATACTGCGCAAGCCACTTAACGGTGCTTGGCGGATGGTACCACGTACGACTACTAATCCTTTCCTGTTCCATCCACTAACGGAGCGAGGGGAAAATGACTTTTGAAAAGCCTCTGTATGAGCCCTAATTTCTCGCGTCTTATCTTCTCAGTCCTCCTGCAGTCGGTCTCAAATGCCGATTCTATAAATTTCCGCAATAGTGCCTCACTAAAGCAAAGCATCTCCTTGCGTGCTGATCAACTTACCGGTAACAAAGACAGCAGCACGCATCTGAATTGCTTCGCAGCCTTACTTTAGTCCGACCTGGAAAGTGCCGCACTAGCGTTCTAAACGCTGTCTCCTTTACAGATGAGCCATACTTTCCCAAAACTCTCTCCATGAAAGGAGGGCGAGCGTTCAACTTCCCATAGATGAGAGGAACTCTATTACTTTCAGTTGTTTCTGCCTACGTTTGGGAAGTCTATTTTTTACTAATGCCAGGTTTTTGCGTTTCCATAACTGTGACAACCTGAAGGTGCTAGATCAGGGGATTACGAGGGGGTGGGTCAAGCAGACGAACTTCAGGACTCCCTGCACACGTCCATGAGCCTTTCTTTCATTTCTGATGTCATATGTTTTAGAACCCACATTGTACACACTTTCTTGAACGTTAGTACGAGGGCAGTTCAATAAGTAATGCAACACATTTTTTTCTCGGCCAATTTTGGTTGAAAAAACCGAAAATTTCTTGTGGAATATTTTCAAACATTCCTGCTTCGTCTCGTATAGTTTCATTGACTTCCGACAGGTGGCAGCGCTGTACGGAGCTGTTAAAATGGCGTCTGTAACGGATGTGCGTTGCAAACAACGGGCAGTGATCGAGTTTCTTTTGGCGGAAAACCAGGGCATCTCAGATATTCATAGGCGCTTGCAGAATGTCTACGGTGATCTGGCAGTGGACAAAAGCACGGTGAGTCGTTGGGCAAAGCGTGTGTCATCATCGCCGCAAGGTCAAGCAAGACTGTCTGATCTCCCGCGTGCGGGCGGGCCGTGCACAGCTGTGACTCCTGCAATGGCGGAGCGTGCGAACACACTCGTTCGAGATGATCGACGGATCACCATCAAACAACTCAGTGCTCAACTTGACATCTCTGTTGGTAGTGCTGTCACAATTGTTCACCAGTTGGGATATTCAAAGGTTTGTTCCCGCTGGGTCCCTCGTTGTCTAACCGAACACCATAAAGAGCAAAGGAGAACCATCTGTGCGGAATTGCTTGCTCGTCATGTGGCTGAGGGTGACAATTTCTTGTCAAAGATTGTTACAGGCGATGAAACATGGGTTCATCACTTCGAACCTGAAACAAAACGGCAATCAATGGAGTGGCGCCACACCCACACCCACTGCCCTACCAAGAAAAAGTTTAAAGCCATACCCTCAGCCGGTAAAGTCATGGTTACAGTCTTCTGGGACGCTGAAGGGGTTATTCTGTTCGATGTCCTTCCCCATGGTCAAACGATCAACTCTGAAGTGTATTGTGCTACTCTTCAGATATTGAAGAAACGACTTCAGCGTGTTCGTAGGCACAAAAATCAGAACGAACTTCTCCTTCTTCATGACAACGCAAGACCTCACACAAGTCTTCGCACCCGAGAGGAGCTCACAAAACTTCAGTGGACTGTTCTTCTTCATGCACCCTCCAGCCCCGATCTCGCACCGTCGGATTTCCATACGTTTGGCCCAATGAAGGACGCAATCCGTGGGAGGCACTACGCGGATGATGAAGAAGTTATTGATGCAGTACGACGTTGGCTCCGACATCGACCAGTGGAATGGTACCGTGCAGGCATACAGGCCCTCATTTCAAGGTGGCGTAAGGCCGTAGCATTGAATGAAGATTACGTTGAAAAACAGTGTTGTGTAGCTAAAAGATTGGGGAATAACCTGGTGTATTTCAATGCTGAATAAAACAACCCCTGTTTCAGAAAAAAATGTGTTGCATTACTTATTGAACTGTCCTCGTACGTCATTAACAATATCGTGTTCCGTTTCGACATCGATGTTTATCGTTGCTGCAGTATCACTCTTGTATCAACTAAGCAGCTCTCGCAATGTTGTTCTTCCTGAGAGCATTTTCGTCCCGTGGAATCTTCAAAACTTGTTACACCTTTCAGCTAACAGAAATCTAAGGACTGTCCGTTGCTCCACCTTGGTGCAAACCTGCAAAGGTGCTGCCATCGTATTTAATTGACTACCAGCACCTCGTTCGCGAGATACCTGTGCCAGCTCCATATGATAATATTTCCAGGACGCCACCAAAAACTAAAAAAGAAGCTCAAACTTTGTTGAAGTTTTGTGTTTTTATACAACTTTTCCGGCTATTTATTATATGGACCGTGTATAAACCTGATGGTCCCCATGAGTCCGCGCATCAACTCAGAGCAGAAGGAACTTGCAGCGTCGGTGTCCGCACCCGCGAGGGGCTTTGCAGAACGTCGCCCAGCAGGTGCCCTTGAGAAGGAAGAACACAGGAGCAGCAGTGGCGCCTGTTGTCGGCGCTTTGTCTAATTAAGCCGGAGCCGGCGCTCCAGAGCGCTGCCCTGACCTACCCACTGCAGCTGCAGCTGCTGCTGGCTGTTGTTGATTAATTAACGGGACTGCACACCCCTCCCCCAGTTACTCAACACACGTAAAGTGGCATCGACCAGGCTCATCTGGGATTCTCCACACGGCACCACTGTTTCAAGCTGCGGCTATCACGGCGTCTTTGAACTGTGGGCTTCTTATGAAGACTTCTATTTATTTGCTAACGTCGCTATGTTAACACATCAGTGGATGACTAGTTTCGGCAATATAAAATGCCATCTGGTTACAGGCTTAAAGCAATATAAAAACACAGCACGGTATACACAAAAACTCAATCACAAAAAAATTACGTGTTCTTAAAACAGAGCAGTGATAGTGACCTCATACAATGGTTTAAAACACTCTGTCACAAGAAGAATATACAACGTGCTGTAAGACAGCAAAAATGCTGTTCCTATGGACGGACGCAGTCCAAAGTCCAAATACAGGGCTAGCTAGAAAGAACGCCGCTTTTCAGTCGGCTACTCTTAGTGCGGGTGAGAGTACAGGCAGTCGGTGACACGCTGGCGGCGTTGCAAGGGAGTGAATGGATAATTCAATTACGACAGAAAAGTGGAGTGTACAAGACCGTGTCCGTGTGGTAGAGCTTTACTCTGAAACGAGGTCAACAATAGCGAGCCAAAGAGCTCTCCACAGATTAAACAACCGCAGACACGTCCTGGATGGTCATACCATACGGTGTTAGATAGATAAGTGGCGCAGGAGTAGGTCAGTGTGTGGTAGAAAGTCTCCTGGGCGACTCTTGATAAGTGTGGACGCGGGAAAACATCGACCGCGTATAAGCAAAGTTTCACCCGATCTGCCCGCTCCCGATTTCTTCCCGTGGGTTTAATTCGAGTCCAGAGTGTTCGAAAATCGCCCTACAAATCTTCAGGCGCTGGAGTCCAACATCCATAGAGAAGTGCCCGGTATTACTGTTGCTGTACTGGAGACCCCTTTGCCGAGTGCTCCGACAAAGCCGGTGCTCATCTGAGTGATGTGATCTTGAGGAAGTGAGAGCTGTATAACACATGAGTGTCCAGAGACCCATCAACCCGTCTGGATTTGTAAATCATGAAGGCCTATGTTAATAATGTTTTTGCAAACAGTTGAAAAGCGGCTTTCTTTCTGGATCATCCTGTACAATAATGAATACATACATCTAAAATGTGAAGTTAAATAACAACATAGTACAAGAAAATCTAAGCGTTACAATAACATGACAAATGTGCCACCATAAGGTATGTCAACTTAGAACTTGTATGGCGTGAACAAAAGGGGTACATGCCGCATAATGTCGTTTCATTGTTTAATGCCATTTGGCTACGGCAGAGTAACTGAACAATGGAAATTCAGAGAGGTACCAACAGACAGCAGTCCACAACGCATGACGTCAATTAGAAAAAAATTCAATACTAATCCACTAATGTCTGAACCTAGTGACCCAGACAAATAAATCATTGTTTTCATAAGAAGGCTACAGTACAAATTTATAAATCACCTCCTGCACCGGCTAATAATGGCAGGTAACCACACCACGTCTTTATTTCTTGCTGAGGGCAAACTGTAAATGAAACCACGGATAAATTTGAAAAGGGAATTAAAATTCAGGGAGAAGAAAGAAAATTTTTGAAGTTTTCCGATGATATTGCAGTTCTCCCAGAGACACCAACGGATTTGGAAGAGCAGTTGAAAGGTGTGGGTAGTGTCTTGAAACGAGGCTGTAAGATGAATATAAAAAAAAGTAGAACAAGAGTAATGAAATGAAGTCGAATTAAATCAGGAGACACTGGGAGAATTAGATTAAGAAAGGTGATACTAAAAGTAGCAGATGAGATTTCCTATTTGGGCAGCAAAATAACTGATGATGGCTAAAGCAGAAAAGACGCAAAACACAGACTGGGAATAGCAAGAGGAGAATTTCTCAAAAAGTGTTATTTATGTATCAGGAAGTCTTTTCTGAAGGTACTAGTCTGGGTCTGCTCATACTGAGCTGTGTTCCCTGCCCGATGGCTGTTGTGTTTTCACTGTGGAGTTGATAGCCGTCTCCTGTGGTCTTGAGAATATCCATACCTGCAATGGTGGTGGTGATGGTGGTCATTCCTCATCTCCAGTGACTCCTTGAGCTATCCGCAAGCTCTCAATCAGTGCTACCCTCGCCATTCCTTGGTCTATTCTATCCATAATTCCCTGAATGGCCTTGAACAGTGTGGACGCTCAGTGACTTTCTTGTGGACCCTGCGTCACGTCGGAATCCCAGGGTAGCCTGCTGGCCAAATTGGCTACCACTAAACCTACTCTTGAAATCGGTATTCCGGAAACAGACCTCCGATCGGTATTACGCCATCAAGTATTAGGTGCGTGAAATATGGTGGAATATGGAATGGGTCACTCTGACCTCACCAAACTAACTACGGGTTATAAAGGAGATGACGAATCTGTGGAGGTCCTCCATTCAGGCCCCTCACAAACACTATACGTCCTTTGCCTTCTCTGCGTTGGCCATACTTGACTGACTCACGGTCATCTCCTCTGTAACAAGGACCACCCCACTTCTGTTGTGGCTTCCGTTTGATGGTGGTGCTCATTTTGCTAGACTGTCACAACATAGCCGCCCTGCAATGGACTCTTTAATCTCCCTGACTCGCTGTCACTCGTGTTGGGAGACGATGTCTCAGTGGTTGACTTAGTTTTACGTTTTATTCGTGAATCTGGCTTTTACCACTCTCTTTAAGGAAGGACTCTTAACCTTATCGGCCCATTGACAGGTCCGATTCCTCCTCTGCCCAGATTGGGCTGCGGCTCTCTGAGCTTGGTGGTCCACCCTGGTCCTCACCCTACCTGCTCTTTTACTCTTCTCCCTCCCCCACAACCTCCCCTCTCCTGTGTTCTGTTAAACTTGTTCATCTTTTGTCTCTTTGTGTTTCTCTTGCCCTGTCAATGTCGCTACTCTTTCCAAGGCAATATGTGAGTGGAGTACTTCTGGTAAATGGCGGGAGTTGGGGGATATATGTCCCCTCATTGCACTCTGCTTTCAGAGGCTTCCAGCTGCCCCCTAGATGGGGCACGTTGTCTGCGTTTCTTCCCATGTCTCCACTTATTCTTTTTGTCCCTTAGCTCAGCTTCGCTACCCTATGGTAAATCTCGGGGTTTTCTTTCCCTGGGTTTTGCGTGGTGGTTTATCTCTGATCTACAGTCTTATAGACCCATCTGTTTGAGGAAAAAGGGTCTGAAGACTTACTAGTTGGTCCCTTTAATCATCCAACCAACCAATGACTGTGGACGAATGGAAGCTCGTTCTTCCTCCAGACCAAAATCAGAGAAGACAGTGATGTTGGACGCTGGAGTCTGGAGAGAAGTCGACTTTCTAGCTCATCCCAAAGATATTCCCTTGTGTTGAGGTCAGGACTCTGGGCACGTCAGTCCATGTCAGAAATGTTATTGTCCACAAACCATCGCCTCACGGATGCCGCTTCATGACAGGGTGCATTGTCATGCTGATGCAACAACCTTCTTTCCTCTGTTCCTATTGCACACAGAACACAGTGCTGTAAAATGTGTTCATATACTTCTGCATTTAGCACTTTCTTAAGCGGAGTAGGGGAACCACAACCTAACCACGAAAAACACCCCCATACATAACACCATCTCTTCCGTCGTTCACTGTTGGCGCTACACGTGATGGCAGCTAGCGTTCTCCAGGCGTTGATAAAGCCCAAACCCTTTCATCAGATTGCCCCAGGGTATAGCGTGATTGATCACTCCAAATCAGTTGGTTCCAGACATCCATCGTGCATCAAGCGTTGCCTAGCACCGACTATAAAATGCGCTTGCGGCGGTTTACGAGGTACTGCTCGACCATTGACCCATTCTTTTTATTCCCAGGCACACAGTCATTACGCTAGCTGGATTGCCGATGGCACTTTGGGACTCACGAGTGATTCCTTCTACTGCTTTCATGCGATTTTGTAGAACCACTCTCCGCAACGCTCGCCGGTCTCGATCTGTCTGTAAACAAGGTCTGTCTGATCTTGGTTTACCAGTGGTTCTTCCTTCCCGTTTACACATCTCTGCACCAGCGACCGAGGTGGGCGGCTTTACATGTGGTGCAATGTCCCTGATGGCTTTGTTGCTCAGATGACTTCTAGTCCGCGATAGAAGTCGCTAAGCTCTCCTGACCGAGCCATTCCATTGTTACTGCTTCTCTACCACAATACTGTACCTTTATACTAGCCGGCCCGTCTCGAGTGACATCTAGTGGCAGTCCAGAGTTACATAGGGTTGTCCGGATATGTTAAATCAGATAGTACAGCTGCAATGAGGATGTTGTGAGACATAGGTAATGTAAAAAATAAAAAAATAAAAAAACGCTACCATTCTTTGCTTTCTTTCATTCTACTGTTAAGGGATCTTTTTTTGCGATAAGTCAGTAAACCGAGCTACAGCTTTCCAAGACCAAAAATGTGTAGTCCAGCTTATTCGTGATCTGAATTTAATAACATTACGGTATTAGAAATAATATATATATATATATATATATATATATATATATATATATATATATATATATATATATATTCACTGACTTTGGTAAAAAAGATTTCCATTATTCAGGTATTTTTGCAGATACTTACTACTAGTTGAAAAACACGACGTTTCCCGTGTATTTATTTATAGCTGTGTCCGGGATATGTAAGCGTGGAACTTATTTCTGACTTATTATGAGACTTTTTTGTATACAGTGTTTGAAGTAGTATGATAGGGGACGTGAAAAAAGAGCTTGCTTGTTTCACTAACACGCGAGAGAGCCACGCTGAGCTGGCCGTGTCAGGAGCAACTGAACCTAAAATTGATACCCGAAACACGCAGCGTCAGGTCTTGTGCTTTCTTCACGGTCATGACATAATATAAGCTTACCGGGAATTGTATACGTTTAAAGTGGAATGGTGGACTGTTACGAATTAGCGGAATTCGGGATATAAAAACTCGCTCGTCTGCGCCAGTCCCCGTTAAAATGTCCGCCTCTATGATATTTCACTGGAGAGAAATTAATTTAAGCCTCGTTGCGTTACACAGTTTCGGTGGGCTTAAATTTCGCAACAGAGTAATAGGGACGCCGTTTTTCAAATTAATTTTGTTTGGTGGAAGGCCAGGTGCGCTAAGAGAGTTTAAATTTACTACTCGATAATTGGTAAAATTATTTTTCTCCATAATTCTGTTAACAGAGTAACATTTTTCTCTCCCTGAATAAGCTGATAGTTTATAAAAACAAACATGTTAAAACTAGCAATTAGAATAATTAAAGACAATAAAATCAGAACTAACCTAACTCCATATGAAATTGTTTGAGCAGCATAACGAAGGGAAAGTCGATATCTCAAAGGGTTCTGTCAATCACGCTACTGCCTTACAAATAGCGTGTTCAAAGAGACAAAATGACAGACACAGATAAAACTTTAAATTACGTTTCTTTCGTGATTCGATTTGAATGAAATAAAGCCTGTACGTTGCCCAAGCTGCTCCCAATTTATCTGATAACTCCGTCCAAATTCGTCTAGTAGTTTTGGACATTAGCGTATTCAAACAAACAAACTGACAGTCACGACAGTTTTACATAAAATTTGACATAACGACATCTTTTTTTTCCTGTTATCCGACTTTGACGAGTTAAAGCCTATACTTCACCCCAGGTATGCTCAGTTTATTTCTGAAAACCCCATGAACCCCTGGAACATTTGGTGTATAGCGTGTTCAAACAAACACGCACTACGATTTTACAGTATTATTATTGCTATAAATTTATTCTTATTTTATGACATGTTCTACATCCTTACACATAGAGTGTCACATAATTTTACACTGCCTTGAAAGTAACCAAGCACAGTGATGTTCAGCTTTTATGAAGTCATTCGCTATAGAACGGTTAAAGCAAAGCCTACCTTGTTGAAGATGCAAATTTTCGGTTTCCACCGAGAGCGACCAGCCTCGTTAGCCGAGCGGTCTAAGGCGCTGCAGTCATGACTGTGCGGCTGATCCCGGCGGAGGTTCGAGTCCTCCCTCGGGCATGGGTGTGTTTGTGTGTGTTGTCCTTAGAATAATTTAGGTGAAGTAGTGTGTCAGCTTACGGACTGATGACCTTAGCAGTTAAGTCCAATAAGATTTCACTCACACATCAGCCACGTGTTTTTATGAATTCTAAATCAGTGATCTGCGTCGTGCTGCTCGCTACATGTTTCTAGTGGTGGCTCTCGACCTTAATTTGCGATTCGAATTGTAGAGTTCGTCTTTGTGTAACTGCCTCAAAAATCTCCCTAAAGAGTGGCATAGTTATCATTACATATGTTCGTATTTTATGTCTTTACATCGACTTGTGTCCGCCCTCGTGGTCTCGCGGTAGCGTTCTCGCTTCCCGAGGACGGGGTCCCGGGTTCGATTCCCGGCGGGGTCAGGGATTTTTCCTGCCTCGAGATGACTGGGTGTTGTTGTGTCGTCTTCATCATCATCATTCATCCCCATTACGGTCGGAGGAAGGCAACGGCAAACCACCTCCATTAGCACCTGGCCTAGTAAGGCGGTGCGGGTCTCCCGCATCGTTCCCCCTACGCTCTGTAAAGAAGCATGGGACTTCATTCATTTTCCACATCCACTTGTATCTTAGCCTACACCAACCGTACGGATCGCATGTGTAGCCCGCTAGTTACCATCTACTTGCATCGAGACTCCATATGATTTCAGAATGTTTACGGGAATATGTGCTTTCT
The DNA here is from genome assembly GCF_023864275.1 of Schistocerca cancellata. NCBI lineage: Eukaryota > Metazoa > Arthropoda > Insecta > Orthoptera > Acrididae > Schistocerca > Schistocerca cancellata. The sequence goes on from NC_064628.1 coordinate 409,935,041, forward strand.
TTTAGCTGTCTCTTTCTAGTCTGTACTCTTCCCCTATTCTCTTCATTAACGAATTAAGTTCAACCATCAGTCGAAATCCCTGCAGTACGGGAAGAACAGTCCGACGCCATCACGGTCCGGAGAGCAGCAGATCAACAGACGAGGTCCTTCTAATCTGATGGTGAGTGAGATGGTGACAGCCAAAACTCAACTGTTTCATTCACCACAGCCCCTCCGAAGCCAAGACTAAAACAAGCAACCAAGAACGTGGTAGTCACGCAGCTGTGTCCGCTTGCACATAGGCTGCGAATCTCCGAGTAGGCCGCAGTGAGGCGCTTCCTCAACTCACAAGCACACGCCGCGCTGCGTTGTGACGTAGCGAGCTGCGGTGATTTCTTAACCACAATGCGGCCGTGTGCGCCTCGGTTGCTGTCGGCGAGTCCTCAGCCGTGTGAGGGAGATGCCGACCGAGCGAATCCGGACTGCTTGACAATCGAGCGATGGGAAACGAGTGCAGCTAACGCGGTTTCGCCAAGCCAGTGCAGTGCTCTAGTGGACCAAACCACTGTTTGTAGATCATGGCTAGGTGTTCAAGATGCATGCATTATAATGATGTGAGCGAAAGGCAAACAAATGTTCAGAGAGCAGTTTCACAATTGGCGTCATCTTAGTGGAAAAAAATTTTCGCTGTGGGTAGAAAGTTAAAAGAAATTGGGTTTTTGAAGCTACTGAGAGCTGGCGAAAGAAAAAAAGTTGTTCGCACAGTAGATTTTCAGAAGATGGTGTTGGGTAATGTGAGAGATGATTCATATACAGGGGTGAAGAAAAATTCGAGCACTCGGGCCTCGCAGCGCGATTCCTCGCATTGCTTGGTTGGTTGAATCGGGGGAGGGGAGCAGGCAGGGAGGTCATCGGTCCTATCGAATTAGGGAAGGTTGGAGAAAGGAATTCGGCAGTGCCCTTTCAAAGGGATGATTCCGGAATTTGCCTAAAACGATTTAGGGAAATCATGGAAAGCCTAAATGAGGAGGGCGGACGCAGGTTTGAAGCGTCGTCCTCCCGAACACGAGTCCAGTGCGCTAACCACTGCGTCATTTCGCTTAAACCCTGAGAAAGACCATAAGCTACTTTAGAAAGCTGTATCTTTTTGAGCAATACTAGATCTTTCGAATATGGTATAAGAGGGTGGCATGTAGACGACGATGGCGCAATGGTCACTGACTCCTAGTGTGTGTGGATTAATTCGTGATAATGCATATCCAATGTTATTGTGCGCCTAGTTCATGATGTTGAGTTCCTTTATTACCTGGCATAGTTGGCGAATTTTGGTGGAGATACAACAATAAAATCGGACAGTAATCCCGAGAACCGTATTTAAAACTTTTACTACAAGCCTTGCAAGTGGAGGCAAGCGCGTTATCATCCGGCTAAGGAGGTGGACTTGCAAGTTTTGTAGCTCGAGCTCGAGCTGCGAATGTTAGTCGAATCCAACAAACCTCAGAGCAATCCCAAGTCCGCTGGAACCTGGACGCAGAACCTCAGGCGTCCTTTAAGTGTTGAGATATAAGAACAGTCACAAGCGCGTCGCATTTTAGACGCTGAGCGTCGCGTGTCTCTTACAGTTTCCAAGACGCTTGAAGACTCACGATTGCGTCATTTAACGGTTGTACGACAAATAGAGGGACGTAGTTTTACATGTGGAACGTGGTAGCTTTTGATCAGGCTGTATTTGATTATGATCTGTTAACTGACTATGTTAATCACAAATTTGTCATCTTAGGGAGATGAATCAAACAGGTAGGCATCAGAAATGGAAGGGAGAAACAGTTGATATGTGGCGCTCTGGCGAAAAAATTTCCCAACCAGTACCAATTGAGCCAGAGAAACCCTAAAAACTCTATTTCTACACGAATGTAATGAATAGAGGCGTTTTTAAATGTAATTACAAAATGTGATGCATGCTTTCAGATCCGACATTCATTACGTACCTGCATTTTAGAACCGTAAGCAAAAGTTCTACTAAGGGTGACATATAGAAATCACGGAAGACTGGAAGAAAGTATTGCAGGGGAAGACTATGGATTTAGAAGAATGAAAGGTACAAGAGATGCAGTTGGACTGCTGAGAATTATAATTGAGAGATACAGAGAAAAAGGAAGAGAAGTTGGTACTGTTTTCATTGACTTGGAGATGCCTTTGACAGAGTACAGTGGAATAAATTAATGGACATTCTAAGGAAGAATAGTGTCGAGGTATAGAAGGCTGTTTAAGAATCTGTACCTACGGCAGATAATACGATTGCACATTGGGAATGAGATAACAGAGGAAAGGACAATTGGAAGGGGAGTAAGGTAAGGCTGCTGTCTCTCCCCATTACTGTTTAACATATATTTAGAACGTATTATTCAGAAATGTTTGAAAGAAAACAGAGGAACGCGGGTTGGTGGTAGAAGGATAGAATGTATTCGATTTGCGGAAGATATGGCGTTATTGGCAGGGAGCGAAAGAACTACCACTGGAATATTAAAAGAATTAAATAAGACCTGTGAGGAATTCGGAATGAGAATTAATAAGACAAAATGTATAACGACAAGTGCAAGGAAAGTAAGAACACCTATAAAGTTAGGAAACGAAGATATAGAACAAGTTATTACTTTCAAATATCTGGGAAGAATAACTGCAGAAGACATGACATGCCATGTTGTTGTGGTCTTCAGTCCTGAGACTGGTTTGATGCAGCTCTCCATGCTACTCTATCCTGTGCAAGCTTCTTCATCTCTCAGTACCTACTGCAACCTACATCCTTCAGAATCTGCTTAGTGTATTCATCTCTTGGTCTCCCCCTACGATTTTTACCCTCCACGCTGCCCTCCAATACTAAATTGGTGATCCCTTGATGCCTCAGAACATGTCCTACCAACCGATCCCTTCTTCTGGTCAAGGTGTGCCACAAACTTCTCTTCTCCCCAATCCTATTCAATACTTCCTCATTAGTTATGTGATCTACCCATCTAATCTTCAGCATTCTTCTGTAGCACCACATTTCGAAAGCTTCTATTCTCTTCTTGTCCAAACTATTTACCGTCCATGTTTCACTTCCATACATGGCTACACTCCATACAAATACTTTCAGAAATGACTTCCTGATACTTAAATCCATACTCTATGTTAACAAATTTTTCTTCTTCAGAAACTCTTTCCTTGCCATTGCCAGTCTACATTTTATATCCTCTCTACTTCGACCATCATCAGTTATTTTGCTCCCCAAATAGCAAAACTCCTTTACTACTTCAAGTGTCTCATTTCCTAATCTAATTCCCTCAGCATCACCCGACTTAATTAGACTACATTCCATTATCCTCGTTTTGCTTTTGTTGATGTTCATCTTATATCCCCCCTTCAAGATACCATCCATTCCGTTCAACTGCTCTTCCAAGTCCTTTGCTGTCTCTGACACAATTACAATGTCATCGGCGAACCTCAAAGTTTTTATTTCTTCTCCATGGATTTTAATACCTACTCCGAATTTTTCTTTTGTTTCCTTTACTGCTTGCTCAATATACGGATTGAATAACATCGGGGAGAGGCTACAACCCTGTCTTACTCCCTTCCCCACCGCTGCTTCCCTTTCATGTCCCTCGACTCTTATAACTGCCATCTGGTTTCTGTACAAATTGTAAATAGCCTTTCGCTCCCTGTATTTTACCCCTGCGACCTTTAGAATTTGAAAGAGAGTATTCCAGTCAACATTGTCAAAAGCTTTCTCTAAGTCTACAAATGCTAGAAACGTAGGTTTGCCTTTCCTTAATCTTTCTTCTAAGCTAAGTCGTAAGGTCAGTATTGCCTCACGTGTTCCAATATTTCTACGGAATCCAAACTGATCTTCCCCGAGGTCGGCTTCTACTAGTTTTTCCATTCGTCTGTAAAGAATTCGTGTTAGTATTTTGCAGCTGTGGCTTATTAAACTGATTGTTCGGTAATTTTCACATCTGTCAACACCTGCTTTCTTTGGGATTGGAATTATTATATTCTTCTTGAAGTCTGAGGGTATTTCACCTGTCTCATACATCTTGCTCACCAGATGGTAGAGTTTTGTCAGGACTGGCTCTCCCAAGGCCATAAGGAGGTGAAATCGTGTACAGCAATTACCAAGGAGGCATTTAATATGAAGAGGAACATTCTTTGAAGGTGCATGGACAGTGACCTGAGGAAGAGACTGACGAAGTTCCTTATATGGCGCATTGCATTGTATTCTACGTTGCTGAATCATGAACATTGAAGAAAGAAGAATAGAAGCTTTTGAGATCTGGTTTCCGAGGAGGATGGAACGGACAAAGTGAGTAGGCAAAGTGATAAAAGAGGAGGTGTTGGGAAGAGTGGGGGGAAAAGCGAAATACTGAAAGTAATCAAGAAGAGGAAACACAATTGGCATGGACATTGGATGAGGAGAGGTTGTTTACTGACGAATGCTAGTGATGGAACGATGAATGGAAGAAGAAGAGAAAGCGGAAAATACCAGATGGTAGATTGTATAAGGATGGAAAACAATTATAAGAAAAAGAATGACAGGACTGCTTGGAGAGCTACATGTGAAGACCTGCCACAGGGCAGAAAACATTGAATGTAAATTTAAGTGATATAATAATAAACCTTTCCTGAAGGTGCAACGTGGACAACAGGCGGTTCATATAAGAACAGAATGGTATATTTTTAGATGCAGTGTTATAGGAGAACGGTAAAAAACTGAGCAGGTAGATCAAAGAACTAATGAGAAGTTATGAATTGAATGGGGAGAAGAAATTTGTGGCAAAACGTGACTAAAAGAAGGGATCGGTTGATAGATCACATGCTAAGGAAAAAAGTAGAGTAATGGAGAAAAGTTTTGAGGGCAAAAATTGTAGAGTCCAAGGCTTTAATACAGTAAGCAAGTACAACTGGATATGTGTTGCAGTGCTTATGCAGAGACGAATGCGCTTGCAAGGATTTGGGGAATTTTGTATCACAATATGTTAATCAAGTTTATGGTAAAAGAAAAGATAATTCGAGTGCAAATGAAAACAGTTAATAACGTGAAGTATAAACAAAATATCAGAATGTTAAATATTTATTTCGGGGAAAATGTACAGTTCGAAAGTGCGTTATTTGTTGATTGGTTAGCCACTAAAAGCGCGGACTAACGCTGGAGACTAATGTTTTTTATTGGTCGTAAAGAAAACTGACCAATCAGAACGGAGTATTCTTCGCGCGTTTTTTCTCTTGGAGATATACGAGTAGAATGCTTACAGCGGTCTAAAGTAGTCGGAGCCCAGCCTCTCAATGGTACGGTCGTGTGTAGTAAGGTATAATTTGCCAGTTTTAGTTGTGCTACATGTTTCAAAATTGTTTTAAAGTGAAGGCATATTTATTCCAGTGTATTTTTTAGAAAGTGCTGATTTTTAAGTAATTTTGTGTATGAGAAAAGACAGTAATTCCGCGTGGCATGTTGAACAGATCGGTGACTAAAAACCTGAGTGCGTTAGACACCAATAAACTTAATAGCAGTTCGAGCATTTTCATTTAAGAACAACCCGTGCTTAGTAGCTGCTCAGACATCGGGAAATAAATTACCATAAACTTGCTAGCGTAAATGAAAGGGTTTGTGCATGACTGTTAAGATTAGCACGGGCTTGGCCGTGAACGTGTACATCTCAGGATTCAGAACATACCGAAGTTTTGGCAGGATTTCCACCTTTCATTCAAAATTAAGACTTTTCCCGATTCTTAGAATAGTTACGTTGTATACAGCCTGGTGCGAGTTGCAGTACGGTAGGTTTCTGCTCGGTTTTCCTAACGGCGATCTGCTGCAACGAGTTCACAGGAAGGTGCCGGTAATGGACGAACGGAACCGCGTCGCCGCAGTGTGGCACCAGGCATCTAAATACTCATTTTATAAATTCGAACATCCTTTTTTGCTGGAATGTAACAGTTAATTTCCACACGCGTTTCGCCTTTTATATCAAGTGTATCTCTAGTGAATTATTTTAGTCACTTCTCTGTTCTGTCAAAATTAACGTTTCCTCTCCTATGGGTATAGGTTACACAACGTCCTTGCCACTTCACTTCCGAAAATATTGCAATTTTCGCGACGAAATCTTTTTAGCTTTCCTGTTTTTCACAAGTTTTGTTTCTTTAACTAAATGATATGATACACTTCATCGCTGATCAGGTAGTAAGTTCAAATTTATGTTACACTGTATGATTTCACGTTAGAACAAAAGCCATTGTAGTTCTCAAACTGTAAACCTGGAGTTCTTAAAATATAGCAAAGAAGTTTAGAGAAAATTGTGAAAACCAGAATACCGAAAAAAAATGGCTCTGAGCACTATGGGACTTAACATCTATGGCCATCAGTCCCCTAGAACTTAGAACTACTTAATCCTAAGTAACCTAAGGACATCACATACATCCATGCCCGTGGCAGGATTCGAACCTGCGACCGTAGCGGCCACGCAGTTCCAGACTGAAGCGCCTAGAACCGCTCGGCCACAGCGGCCTGATAGATGTTATACTGCATGAAGAAAAAGAGGTATGAATAATTTATAAAAGATTGCTGATACGTGGCAGTCAATTGCTGGATTGACATACCTAATTTTATATTATCATAATTTTCTTTGATTGATTTGGTTAGAGTTTGATTGAAGCTAGTTGATGTCGCTCACGTTCGAAGAAAGCAATATACAATAGTTGTGGAGATTAGGATTTCCAATCGCAACTTATTATTGTCTGTTTGTATACTGTAGTCGCATGCAGCTCTTTCGGTAACTTGCGTGAAGGGAGAATCCGAGAGGGAGGTGCGGCCTGAGGACCTCGCTTTCCTCAGCTGAGCGAGGTTCGTTTTGGACTTAAGAGCGACCACTCTTGTGGCTGAGGGCAGCTGCTTGAAGGTTCAGGACGGCCGACCACATGAGCCGACAACAGCATTGTCCGGGTCTTTTTTTTTTTCGTCAGTCTACTGACTGGTTTGATGCGGCCCGCCACGAATTCCTTTCCTGTGCTAACTTCTTCATCTCAGAGTGGCACTTGCAACCTACGTCCTCGATTATTTGCTTGACGTATTCCAATCTCTGCCTCCCTCTACAGTTTTTGCCCTCTACAGCTCCCTCTAGTACCATGGAAGTCATTCTCTCATGTCTTAGCAGATGTCCTATCATCCTGTCCCTTCTCCTTATCAGTGTTTTCCACATATTCCTTTCCTCTCCGATTCTGCGTAGAACCTCCTCATTCCTTACCTTACCAGTCCACCTAATTTTCAACATTCGTCTATAGCACCACATCTCAAATGCTTCAATTCTCTTCTGTTCCGGTTTTCCCACAGTCCATGTTTCACTACCATACAATGCTGTACTCCAGACGTACATCCTCAGAAATTTCTTCCTCAAATTAAGGCCGGTATTTGATATTAGTAGACTTCTCTTGGCCAGAAATGCCTTTTTTGCCATAGCGAGTCTGCTTTTGATGTCCTCCTTGCTCCGTCCGTCATTGGTTATTTTACTGCCTAGGTAGCAGAATTCCTTAACTTCATTGACTTCGTGACCATCAACCCTGATGTTATGTTTCTCGCTGTTCTCATTTCTACTACTTCTCATTACCTTCGTCTTTCTCCTATTTACTCTCAAACCATACTGTGTACTCATTATACTGTTCATTCCGTTCAGCATATCATTTAATTCTTCTTCACTTTCACTCAGGATAGCAATGTCATCAGCGAATCGTATCATTGATATCCTTTCACCTTGTATTTTAATTCCACTCCTGAACCTTTCTTCTATTTCCATCATTGCTTCCTCGATGTACAGATTGACGAGTAGGGGCGAAGGGCTACAGCCTTGTCTTAGACCCTTCGTAATACGAGCACTTCGTTCTTGATCGTCCAATCTTATTATTCCCTCTTGGTTGTTGTACATATTGTATATGACCCGTCTCTCCCTATAGCTTACCCCTACTTTTTTCAGAATCTCGAACAGCTTGCACCATTTTATATTGTCGAACGCTTTTTCCAGGTCGACAAATCCTATGAAAGTGTCTTGATTTTTCTTTAGCCTTGCTTCCATTATTAGCCGTAACGTCTGAATTGCCTCTCTCGTCCCTTTACTTTTCCTGAAGCCAAACTGATCGTCACCTAGCGCATTCTCAATTTTCTTTTCCATTCTTCTGTATATTATTCTTGTAAGCAGCTTCGATGCATGAGCTGTTGAGCTGATTGTGCGATAATTCTCGCACTTGTCAGCTCTTACCGTCTTCGGAATTGTGTGGATGATGCTTTTCCGAAAGTCAGATGGTATATCGCCAGACTCATATATTCTACACACCAACGTGAATAGTCGTTTTGTTGCCACATCCCCCAATGATTTTAGAAATTCTGATGGAATGTTATCTATCCCTTCTGTCTTATTTGACCGTAAGTCCTCCAAAGCTCTTTTAAATTCCGATTCTAATACTGGATCCCCTATCTCTTCTAAATCGACTCCTGTTTCTTCTTCTATCATATCAGACAAATCTTCACCCTCATAGAGGCTTTCAATGTATTCTTTCCACCTATCTGCTCTCTCCTCTGCGTACTGCCTGCATTGAGTCCACGAGCAGTCGCCGTGTCGTAGTTTGCACTCCGTGTGGTCGGCTGCTTTCCCAGCAGATGACATTGCGTAGAGGGAGACCACTGCAGTTCGGATGACTCGATGAGCTCAGGGCTCTGGCACAGCCGCACTAACTGTTTCACGAAGGACGTTTGTTCTCAAGTTGGAAAGTCTTTCGCAGAAGCAAACGGTGTGAGGTGCCGACCACGCTATGGAACCGTGAGAAACCGGGAGGCCCAACCCTCCACACGAGACAGTCCAGCCACTTTGTTGTAAGAATGAACGAATCTCCTTAATGGTTAACAGTAATACACTGCCCACTCACATTAAAGTGACCACCTGTTAAAAGCATGAATAACTACTTTTTGCAGGCGAGACGCGCAGGAAGAGAGACAATAACGTTCTGGAAAGTACCGACAGAGATGTGAAACCATGCTGACTCCAGTGCTGTGACGAGCTGTAGTAGGTTTCTCTGCTGGGATCCATGGCGCGAACAGCCCAATCGAGGTGGTCCCACAAATTCTCGATCGCGTTTAAATGCGGGGAGTTTGGCGGCCAGCGGAGTATGGTAAACTCATCCTGCCGCTCTTTGAAGCACGCACATACACTGCCAGCTGTGTGACACTTTGCATTGTCCTGCTGGTAGATGCAATCGTGCTGAGGAAAAACAAACTGCATATAGCGGTGGACGTGGTTCCCAGGAATAAATGCATACTTGTGTTGATCCATTGTGCCTTCCAGAATGACGAGATCCACCAGGGACTGCCACCAAAATATTTTTCAGACCATAGAGCTTACCCCTCCGGCTGGACCCTTCCGATGATTGACACACAGCGTTTGCTTTCATACGTGTCACGCCGTAGTCGTCAGCGGCCATCTGTTCGATGCAGTAGAAAACGTGATTCATCTGAAAAGGCCACCTGTCGCTACTCAGCGGAAGTCCAGTTGTATTATTGAAGTCCAAATTCCAGCCTTCGTCGCCATTGAACACAGTCAGCATTGATGCATGAGCCAGGCGCCTGCTGTGGATGCTTGTAAGCACCAACGTCCACTGAACAGTCGTTGACGAGACGCTGTTGGTAGTCCTGTGGTTCATGCGGCCAGTCTGTTGCTCAGCAGTTTCACAACTATACGCCCTTACACACCTCGGCAGCCGTCCAGCCGTCGTTGACTCCTGTCATCTGTGGCCCATGCTGCACCACAGATGCCTCAACTCCAGTTTCGGAAACTACCTTTTTGCCATGCCCGGGTACTTTAACCATGGCGACACGCAATCACTTTATCAACTCAGCTGTTTCGGAAATGCACATACCCTTGACCTAAAAACCAGTGACCATCCACTTTTGGACGTCAGATAAATCGCTCCATTTCCGCATTTCGACAACGACTGCATTGTTTTCCGCATACCCCAAAAATTCTTTGTATACCCTCCACTGCTAATGCTACCACCTACCGTCTGCGAATGGTTATTGCGCGTGGAGCGTCAGGAAGACTTGTTCAGAGCTGAGTCGTTCCATAAGCTAAAACTGCAAACCTGGGAATGGTTGATTTATTTACTTCCTTATCCATGGGCAGAGTTTTGTAAAATCGTCTGACTGGCACACCGAAAGGTGCACAAACAGAGAAGGTAAACTTGGTCAGGAGAATACAGACAGCCGGCCGCGGTGGTCTCGCGGTTCTAGGCGCGCAGTCCGGAACCGTGCGACTGCTACGGTCGTAGGTTCGAATCCTGCCTCGGGCATGGACGTGTGTGATGTCCTTAGGTTAGTTCGGTTTAAGTAGTTCTAAGTTCTAGGGGACTAATGACCACAGCTGTTAAGTCCCATAGTGCTCAGAGCCATTTGAACCAATGGCAGACACACACTTCTTGTCTGGCCGCCGACTGGACACGACTTCGCCTCCAGCTGCTGAACAGGGGCTTTCTCCTACACCCTACGCAAACTCACCATCTACAGGAGATGCACAGATCGACTCCTTCGACAGCTGGCTTCCTCTCCACCAGCAACACTTGGCAAGGTGTAATCATACAAGGTGTAATCATACACTCACTGCATGCAGATGCCACGAGTTCGTGATTTTAAAGATGATTTATAAGGCGATAACCTCCTGCAACCCGGTATTTGCCAAGACTTTAGTATTACTCATGTTCAATAATCACGTAACCTCCATACTTGTGTTTCCCGATCCTCAGTCAGATTGCATTGTTAAATCCATGTATATATGTTCTAACCATCATTTGTAATAAATTTGATTTGGATCCCTGTTTCATTTGATGATGAGACGAATTCCTTGGCACTAATCAAGCATACAGAGTGTAGCGGGTATAAGTGCAGATATTTTTATAGCTATGTGGCCCTTAATATGTTCTCACATTATTGTGTGGTTGTCTTTTCTCTGTGTCAAACAGTCTTCCGTGAAACACAGAATTTGCTATCTAATGTATTCTGCATTGTCGTAACTGCACCACTAAGTGTACTACACCCACAGTACAGACTAACCATTTTGCATCCACATGACCACACTTAGACACCTCACGTGCCACCCAGGAGAAAATAAACATTAATGGCTTGCTCTTACAACATATACTTGGAGGTACTAATCAACCTAAAAAATATTACTCCTAATACCTTTAATTATTAATCTGCAAATGAAGTAAATACTGATATAATGTTGTTCAGTACACTGTCCTCAGTCACTAATAAAAATATATGCACTTATACCCGTTACATCATGTATTATTAGATAGCCAAGCCTAGTCTCTTGTCTCATTAGGGCGATTTTGTTGTATAAATTAATAATTGTGCACAATTCAGTTATTTCACATGAGCCTATGGAAGTTAAGCCATGTCCCAAACGACCAATATTAATTTTATGTAACATGGAGTGTACAGATCTTTGATTCGTGGGCGTCGCTTGGTTCCATGACTCGAAAAATAGCTCCATCATGCAAGTACTTGTACGTCATATCATCAGTGTAAGGCAGGTAGCTAAATAATTAACTAAGAACGAAGGACACGAGTATTTCATAGTTATTGGTGAATCATCGCATTGTAAAACATGTAGGTCAGTATATTTACGATCCTTTGGTTACGTCATCGTGAAACGACACACACGTGGATTATACTGTGCTCAAGCCTCTAGACCTGCAGACCATTCGAATACCGGCCAGCGCGAGGAACTAATTCACGGAAAGTAGCGGCGCTCAAGGGAGGCATTTAGAACTCGCATAAATATTATACGTGGATTAACCAGCGAAATCCTCACCCTCTTTAAGTTCCCTAGAAAGTACAACAGCAAAATATACGACCGTTGCGCGGTGTCGGCATACCACTAATAACAGAAAGTTTTTTATTTAATTATGTAGAGGGAGAGGTGGGTGGTGGTGGTTTTAATGAGACATAGCTTCTCATCGCTGGTCTGTTCCTGATATTATTTTTCTTATAAACTGCCTCGTTCTATAACTAGTCGTCATTACAGTGGGTCAACCCTTTTTTAAATGTATCTCGATAAGACAAATGTCATACTTTTTTACTCGTCTAAAACTGAGCTCAAAACAATGGATCTAAGCACTATGGGACTTAACTTCTGAGGTCATCAGTCCCCTAGAACTTTGAACTACTTAAACCTAACTAACCTAAGGACACCACACACATCCATGCCCGAGGCAGGATTCGAACCTGCGACCGTAGCGGTCGCGCGGTTCCAGGCTGTAGCGCCTAGAACCGCTCGGCCACCACGGCCGGCTAAAACTGAGTTCGCGTTGCATGAAAAGGAAATATCGAGACAAGAACAAAGAAGAGTATTCTCAGCAGAACGAACACGTTACTAAGAAGGAAGCAAGAATGTTTGGCTCAAGAGTTTGTACCTCAACTTGAGGAAGAACTTTCTGAGATATACAAGGACAGGATGGATGGAAGGAAGATAAGAGCATAATATCTGAGGAAGAGAAATGTGAAAGCAATTCTATCGATGCTTTGCAGAGGAACTTTCAGAGAAATGACGAAAAAGATTTATCTGGATAACCAAACGAGAAACTTAACCACTGTTCTCGTGAATACGAGATCAGTACTCTAGCACTGAGCCGCTTCGCGTGGTCTGAGAAGTGTTTGGAAGTGTGTCATAGTCTGTGCAGAAACAGTAAAAGAAGAGAACTGAGGCGTTTGAGATGTGATCTTTCATATGTATGTTGAAAATTAAGTGGACTGACAAGATAAGAGATGAGAAGGTCCTCTCTACTGAATCGCTGAGCGAGATAATACGTATAAACCACTGATTAGAAGGATAAGATGATAGGGTACCAATTAACTCAGCAGGGGAAATTAGACTCAGTCGTAAAACACGTACACTGTGGGTAAGTCAGAGTCTGAAATACGAGGATTGTCCAGAAAGTAATGCAGTGCATTTTTTTTCTCAGCCGAAAACAATGCTACGAATGCGAAACGTTATTATGTTTTATGTGAAGTCTCCTAAGTGAGCGAGCCACGTTTCTGTCACTTCCGACAGATAGCGTAGCTGTAGCACAGTTTCAAAATGGCGTCTGTAGGTGATGTACGTTACAAGCAATGGGCGTTTGTTAAATTTCTCACTGCAGAGAAAGAAACTGTGGGCAATATTCACAAACGCTTGTGCAAAGCCTATGGAGAATCTGCCGTCGACAGTACAGTTAGTCGCTGAGCACGGAAGGCGAGGTCATCAGAAGGCGGTTCGGCGGTGCTCCACAATTTGCAGCGGTCGGGGAGAACATCCACGGCTGCCACACCTGACACCTTGCCCTCGGACTTCCACTTGTTTGGGCCACTAAAGGATGCCATTTGTGGAAGACATTTTGATGACGATGAGGAGGTGATTCACCCAGTGAAGCACTGGCTGTGCCATTAAAACAAGGATCGGTACAGACAGGGCATACGCGCCCTTGTTTCGTGCTGGAGATAGGCCATAGAACGGGATGGAGATTATGTAGAAAAATAGGGTATGTAGATAAAACACCATTCTTTCATGTGTGTAATTCTCACTATGTTCAATAAAGAATTGTTGAAGAAAAAAATGCAGTGCATTACTATCTGGGCAACCCTCATACATTCAACAAATGATTGCGAATGTTGGGCTAATGTATTGCTACAACGTGAACAGAATGTCACAGAATAAAGTAGCGTCAAACCAGTCATAAGACTGATGGAAGACAAAGCGACTCTGCAGCTGAGTAATTTGAAGCGACAACCCAAACAGATCCACGCCCGCTGCAGTTCTCCTGTGCCACCTGGACGAAGCTGGAAGTCAAGTGTCTGTCACACACAAGAGATGTTGCCCACCCCATGCTGTGCTCAGATACAGAAGTGCAGTGTCTTTCGATACTGTATACGATCGTCTTCATTTTTTTGTTTTATACGTGTTTCACTGTCATAGCAACGTTCATTCTATAACCCGGAATGCCACGGTATGATAAATTCGTGTCCCAGAGACTCTTCATTCTGCTCCACATGAACTCGTTCACTTGCTTATGTTATAACGTTTGAAATCTACGAGGCATACTGGAACCTAGTTTCATGTTTTCACTTTGTCTCTTCACTGACTTCCCTCCTTACGCAAGAATGGGTGACGCTATACCTACAAGAACGAAGTCTGTGTGTAGTCTGACTCATTTACTTCTGGTTAACCAAAATAAACTTACGATTTGCCGTCACTTTGGCGACTCGAGTGTCAAGTTCGGCATTTATTTTACTAACCAGCTTCTTATTTGGTCTCACACGTGTCGTTACTGATTGGCTCAACTTATGCATCTCTTTCTCTTGAATAAATCATCCAAATTTTTTCAAATGTAATCATTTGCTTCACTGTACATGTACGTCACATCTACCGATTTCCGTCCCATTCGGATAAAACCTTCGTGGAGCATCGATTTTAGAGTTCCGTGCCTCAGTCTGTAAAAACGGAACCCTTGCAGGATCGCTTTGTTGTCCGTCTGTCCTTCTTTCTATCCGATCGACTGTTAAAAACTCTCTTTCTCAGGAACGGGTAGACTTATCAAATTGACATTTATGTCATCACATACTGAAGTCCATGATTCCTTGGCGATGTAAAAAACTGAATTTTCTAAGTCAATGCAGTCAAAATATATGACCATTTACGTGGCATGTTTTGAAACTCGCAAACTCACTCGTCAATATCAATAGGGTACTTGCAGTTGGCCTAGAGTACTGAAATGTTGCAAAAAGCACGGTTTCATAGTACTACAAAAGGAAAAAATCCGAAAACTGTAAATCTGTAAGTATATCACACCCAAAAACCTTTTTTGTCGTTTCTTATCTGACTCTCCTTTCGCACTTCTCTCTTAAGACCCGTTTTTTTTCATAGGAATGGGTACACGAATAAATTTGAAATTTATGTCACACAGTAAAACATGTGGTTCCTTGGCGGTGTACAAAACTGAAGCCAGTAAGTCAGTGCAACAAAATGATTCGGCCATTTGTGTCTCATAATTTGATACCGTACTAGCGAATTCACTCATTAAAGAGCTGGAGCGTACTTCTCCTTGGCCTACAATCATGAAATTTGGCTAGAAGCAAAGGCTTCACAGTAAAACCAAAGGAAAAAAAATTTAAAAACGCGAAAACCATAAATTTGTAATTAGACTTCGCGAAATTCTTTTTTGTTATTTGTTATCTGGCGTCACAATTAGTAGCTGTGCATTCTAGCTGAGAGGATTGCAACGGTAAAAATCAGTCACCAGGAAAATAATGACCTTATTGTTCATATGGTACATTTCGGAATTTATCCATCATCACATATGGCAGAAACGCCTCATACGAGGAATGAAGTCATTCCTTGCTCAATGACTGAGTTTTACCATTGCGACCCAGTCAGCATGAATGCAGAACAACTGTTTAGTATAATAATGGTCGCCTGTCTTCTGTATGTCACATCATTATTATCGAAAATAAAACTTACTCGAAAACCTCTGAATCTTCTTAGTGTCAACGTCGGTAAGAGGCAAAAATGGTCGAGACTGACGATTTCCGAAATGGATGAACTGTCTGTATACGTAATTAAGTTTGTACAGAAACCTAAGTGTACGATCCCTATTCGCATCTGGACATTTTTTTGTCTTATAGCGTATATATGTATACTCAATATACATTCTTTAGCTACAAAACGATTATACGGTGATTCAAATTCTCTTTTTGTAGTAGAAAAATGAATTTAAGCATAAGTCTGCAAAATGGGCACTTTGTCAAGTCAAAGGGGCCAGAGACACAAAAAGCAAAAATAAGATTCAGAAGAAGATTTTGGGACACTTTGTTTAGGAATAAATTGTGAAATGAAGAAGATACAAATTACAGAATGAAATATATTTAAACTTGAGAAATTTTTTTTGAATATATTAATAGCACAGTTCAAAGTCAAATTATATTTAAAACTCAAGTATTCAAGAGAGGTATTCACACATAAACAAGTGACATTATAAACACAGAAAATGGCAGTTAAAGTGCTATATGTTGAAAGCTATGACAAAAAGGGAAACTGAAAACTTGCAACCAGTTTGCCACCTGAGAAAAGGGTGTTTGGCTTAAAAATAATGAATTAGATGCTAACCTGTAAGTACATTTCCATTTTATTATAAAACCTCAATGAACTGTTTTAAATCTATCAAGTATATGTGTAAATGACAACCTCTACGTTCAAACGAAAAAAATCCTCTAACATTTCGGAACACCCGCTGAAGATGCCTTGTAATTAAGGCAAAACGCGTCTGGGTGCACAAGATAAATTAAAGAAGTCTTAATATGCAGCATGCAAAAGGCGTTTTACCTGAGAACTACTGAAATTTATATACAACTGCTGCGAAAACGTCCCACACAAGAAACTTGTTACAATACTTACGTGATCAACGAGGTTGAAAGTTACACAGAGATACAATGCAATCGCAAAAGTAGATGAGTAGTACATAAAAACTTGATAATACAGTCAGAAGCTATTTTAAAAGGAGAGAAGAAATGTGAAAATAGCAATGTGAACACTGGGCTAACAAGATAACTGATAGAAAGACAAATACATAAATGTATAATGGACATGAAAAAACAGATCAACAAAAATAATAAAAGCAAAGAATCCAAAAAAACCGTCAGTAAACTCAGAAAGAAACTCCAAAACCAAAATGTCATTATTTACAAATTAGACAAAAGAAATACAGTTGTCTTTATGGACAAACAACAATAAACTGATAAAACACAAGAGTTCATTTCACAAAATAGTATTAAAAGCCCGAAGCAGACACAACAAACGGATTTCAGCATAAGGTAAAAATATCTTTAAAAATATAGACTACACACTAGGTGGCAGAGAAAAAGGAAAATTAATACAGAGTAATCGCACTGCACCCACCTTCTGATGCCAACCAAAGATCCATAAACCAAATATGCCTTTATGTCCGATTGTAAACTTCAGACAAGCTATCACTTACAGACTTGTAGCGCAAATGTAGACATTACTATCTGAAACTTATAAAATAAAAGAAGACAGAACCATAAGAAGCCCTTAACAGTTAACACAACTCACAAAAGATAAAAAAAATCTAAGACACAGCTGCCCTTGCTTTTTACAGAAAAAATATGTACTCTAACATACAGCATCAGAAACAATCAACATCATAGGACAAAACCTAAGGGATAACAGCCAACTGCCAGATGAAAACATCATGGAAATACACAGATTTCTGGTACTCTTAACTGAAAATTATTTTCAGTTTAATAGTAAATACTATTTACAGGAAGATGGGCTACCAATGGAATCTCCAGTATTAGGTGCCCTAGCCAACATTTTCATAAACCATGTGGAAAATCTGATTTTTAAAAATATTGTCAAAAAGAATAATGATATACTTTAAAGCATCTGATACATGTATGATATCATTTGTTTAATTTATGAACCTCCAGCAAAAATTGACCAGATGCATGGAAGTATAAACACAATACAGGAAAATATAAGATTCATAATGGCAAAAGAATATGACAACCAAATAAACTTCTTAGACATAACCATCGAAAGAGAAAACAATCAGCATTGCTTTCAAATTTGCTATAAACCTACAACAACAGATACTATCATACCTCAGACTTCAAATCACCCACAGCCACAGAAGCAACCACCATTCAGATACATGCTTTGTAGACTCATCACAGTGCCACTCAGCTTTGAAAACTATCAGAAAGAACTAGACATCACACACATGCAGCAACAACCAATGGGTGTAAAAGTATAAACAAAAAAAATTAAACAGCAAATACAATTAATAAACATGGTACGCAGTCAGCCAAAAGCAACACCAAAATAAAACAACACACAAACAAGCAGACACTGCATTGGAACATCAATGAAACAAGAACAGATGAAACAAGCAAGATGATTCAAGATGATGCACAATGACCTACAAGCACAAACTCACACATAAAGTAACAAACATGTTCAAAAGACGAGGTATCAACACAGCATTCAAAACAGACAGTTCAATACAAAAGTGCATTCCAAAAATAACAAAAGACACAGACAGCTACCAAAAAGCAGCAAAAGCAGGTGTATACCAACAGCAATACAATACAAGTGAAGGGAGATATGTAGAACAAATGAGGAAAACATCCAACACCCTGTACAAAGAACATATCAGAGCATGGAAATATCGGACAAGACACTCAACTTTTGGGGAACATTTAAGAGGAAATAACCATAAACCTACTACAGGAGAGAAAGACATGAAAATAATTAGCATAAATAATGAAAGCCACCTCCTAACCTTACGAGGAAATTACCACATATACAAAACAAAGGCCGAAAGGTAGATATTACCAAGTGACCACGTGAATACGACTCTCTGTTTACACTGGCTGATCATATAACAGGTTGTAATCTCAAGAATACTAGTTTATGTGCAAAAATAAAATAAAAATAATGAATAAATAAAAAATGCACACACACACACACACACACACACACAAACACACACACAGAAACAGAGATAGAGAGAGAACTTACATCAGAAAATCTGAGAGAGTTGGCAGGACTTACAGAAACAAATGATACTATACACACATAAAATGTTGGTTAAAGTGCTGTATGTTGAAATCACTGACCAAAGAGAAAACTGCAAACTTTCAACCAGTTTGCCACCTGAGAGAATTAAAATAATTAATTAGACACTGATCTGTACGTACTTTTACATTTCGTTATACAAACCACAATGAACTGTTTTAAATCTATAACCTACATGTGTAGATGATAACCTGTAGGTGCAAACGAAAAAATTGTGTGATATTTTGAAATGCATCTGGGTGCACAAGATAAATAAAAAACTTAAAGTGAAGCTTTCGAAAGCCATTTTTCTTTTGAACTACTGTAATTTGTATACAACTGCTGCGAAAATGGCCAGAACAAGAAACGTGTGAATATGTCGTCTTCCTCGTCACAACTAGCACATTTTTCGTGAATTCCCTGCATGCAATCAGAGCATCGAAACCAATGTTAATTACCTTTAGAGCTAGGAAAAGTTTAGTTGCAATAAAAACATTCAGCGTCCTGGTCTTCTTTAGTGTATTCTGCAAAAAAAAAGCTGCTTTTTGTGCTCTACTGGAATCTTTCCTTGTTGTGTCTTTGCTTTCCTGTTATTCATTTAAGCAGGTTTGGACCTTTTAGTCTTTTCTTCAGTTTCTGTAGGCTTCCTTGTTTGTTTGTTGACTTCGTTATCTTTCTTCTATTTATCCCTTTAACTGTCCAGTTTCTTATGGGCTTTTCCTTTGTTGGTGTTGGCCAGATTTTAATTTTAGCTGAAGTATGATGTACCTTGCACTAAATGGAAAACCTGTCGGCTGTGTTGCCATCTCAGTTACGTCAGTGACAAATGGACATACGTTACTGTCATTGGCACTCACTTTTCCCTTATGCACAGCTCTCTTCTCATCAGCGTATTTTATTTTCTTAAAGCATACAGTACCTATTGCGTAGCTTAGGAATCTCATAATTGTTTTACTGATTTTCTTAAGTAATCTGATGCCATTTTAATATACATCTGTAATGAGACAACATAGCCTCCCACCAAGTTGTTAATAGACTAGTACCTCAGTACACTTACTTTATGAAACAGTTTTGTCTTCTTATACATTCAGTTGTAAATAAATTACAAAGAATATGCATAGACAATGTGGCCCCTTGGCTGCTTGTTTCTATTCAAAACAGGACTCCATTATGTAAATGTTGTCTGAATACGAAATTACACACCTTCAGCAATTTGTAGACACAAAGGTTCGCATGCTAAAATATAACATTTCACCAATTTTTTAATACATGCAAATTTTTTTTAATATGTGCAAATGAATTTGTCACTTGCTATACATCAGACGAACAGAAAACACAAAATACTTCACGTCAGATGGTTGCGAGCAACTACCGCCACTAAACTCGCTGACAGTACCCAAGACCACTCTTTCAATTGTTTCTAGTTTGCCAGTATGTAGCAGCACTCTCCAAAACGATAAAAGGAAGTTGCCCTTTCACCTGCCCTGGCCACTACAGCCATCCTTGCAGTACTTTTTTTTTATTGAGTCTCGTTATTTCTGCCGCAGAATTACTTTTCTCTTGAAAAAAGAAGGAAAACTGATTTATTAGCAAAAGCTAGAAGCTAGTACATCTGAAAAAATTATTTTCTCATGAATTTTCTCCCCAATTTCTCTTGTGTTCTTCATCTACCTATACATCTGACAAGCCATGCAGAGGGTACTTGATAATGATATAAGCAATTTCATAAATTCATTATAGCTACATTGAGATACTGTCACAAAACACAGTAATCATATAGAAAAGCTAAAAAAATTTAGTATTGTTGCAGCCACACAAGAGATTTCTGCCACGAGAGTGCAGCAAAGGGCAGTTAGACAAGATGGCGACAGGCACCAAGTAAGCGTGTATTTGGACATACTGGAAAATTGACCCATGCCACAAATGGAGACCAACAGTGTGGACTTCATGTAGCAACAGGATGGTTTTCAAGCACCTTCCAACTAGACAACTGAATTCTTAAACAGACAACTGAGAAACCAATATATCGGCTGTGGTGGGGTGGGTGATCAGCAGTTCAAGTCATGGCCTCCAAGCCCCTCCCCCGACCTAACCCCTTGCAATTTTTTTGTGTGCTATTATGAGAAAGATTCAATGTTTACGCCTCCTCTACCAATAAACCTACCAGCACTGTGAGCTCACATCCATAGTGCTTTTAACCAGGTTGATAGGGGTATGCTGCTCCGAACGTGGGAATAACCTGATTATTGATTGGATATCTGTACAGTCGGTAGAGGACACACGTAGAGCATTGTAATACGCAAAAAATAGTACTTTTTTCAGATAATAATCGTTATGTACATAAGGTTCCAACCTGTTTCGTTCGTCTTCTCATTTTTTCGCAATCCTTTGGATAAGAAATGGTTCGCTTGGATCCACTAGTTTGTAGGATACTTTCCTCCACTGTTTCTACCACGAAGTGACAGTATATGGAAATGCTATTCGTGCTTAAAATGGTTTTCGGGGTTGCCAACCTATTGAACCTGAGTCGTATGTGACTCTCGTACTTGCATCGAAATGTCCGCCTTGCTTATGCGTTGCACGTCAGTGAGGCTTGGACGGGACTACTGTGATATCGCGATGCGGCTACAGCAAACTCTACCCTATCGGCATATGTGTTCACGGAATGCTCTACTTTGAAGTCCCGTCAGAATCTACTCATTCTTGGACACTGCCATCCATGTGATCTGTTGCCCCACAGTTCTTACATGTTTGAGGTCGCCGTCCGCATAACTCACTACTAAAGTTCGAAAACCCTGTGTGTTTAAGCGAGACGCTCCATATTTCGTTGTATAAACTGAAGACAGATTCTTCGTTATCAATATCGAAATGTTTCTGGTTGTGACATTTCTCACGAATCCAGAATCTTCGAATCAGAAACCAGGAAGTTTACAAACTTGATAGACCTCACTACACTGCGACAAAACTCGCTGTTTTTTGTCATTCGTGTGTTTGAAGGGTGCCTTACGGACTCCGGTTGTGATAGAATGCATTGCACGATTGCAAGCAGTTTCACTGTGTAACGCAGCCGTCGGCTTTCACTGTGTCAACATATTTTCTATTAAGAAATATTGGCGCTAAGCTAGTCGGACACCCAACATCGTGCTAAAACAAAAACATTTCAAGCACTCGTAGTAAGAGCATTGTACCCTCACGTGTATAATTTTGAAATTAAATAATTCAATAGTCAGATAACATAATCAAGGTTGACTAAGGTGTGGTCAATATTTTATAAAAACAACTGTCAGTATTAATATAACACACATTCCTGCAGTCTACGTTATTACTAAGCATACAGAAAAATAATATGGCAAACTTTGAAAAAATCATATTATTACGATTACTGAGCAGAGGATTCTGAAGATTTTTTGATACATAATGCTACCAAACTATTTCATGAAACGAAAATACGGTGCTTTAAATGGATTTTAGTGTTTTATTGCATCAATGAACGTAAGTGACACTGATTGGAATTATTACTTCATATCAATGGAACACTTAGTTGTTCTAATAGCTATTTTAATATGTCAGGAGCGGAGCTTATGTTCCTTTCTTGTAGAGGCCGCCCCTGGCGTGGTGCGGTCCCGGTCCTAGTCAGCGGGTAGGGCGGACGTCGTCTCACAGCCTTCTCTACTCTTGTGTTCTTCATCTTCACGCCGGCGGTTGTCGATACGCCAGAACTTTTCCACACGCCACCAACAGATAACAATGGTTGTTACTTTTATAACACTTTGTTGCATGTATTGACAAGAGAAGTGCGTGACCTGGAACGCTCAGAAAGGCATGTAACTGTGCATAGAATATAACATGGCCATCCCAAAACCATTGTGACGAGCCATTCGCAAGCAGAAGTGCACGTTTTACCACTAGAGACATTTGAATGACCACCTAACCAACGTCTAAGAGAAGAACTTCGGTAATGCAAAGAAACAATATATCGATATACACATACCTTAATGCGTGAGTAACTGCTATGCTTCCTCTCTGCTTAAGGATGTAGGGTACTTTTCTGGCTCAATATCATGTAAAAATAAGCACCCATTTCTTTCAGGCACTGTTTTTAATGTATATATTTTACAGATTTTTTGTTGATATCAGGTAATGCAGCTCACTTTATAAACAAATTAGAAGTATTTTGAATATTTTTGAACTTGCTTAGGATTATTAAAAAATTACAAAGAAATTGATGCAGTTTCTTTTCCAAAACGCTTCCTCAAAATTGAGGTACCATTTAATCATATGCTACACATTTGAAGGAGGCCAAATTTTTGCCAGACATGCATGACATGACGGATGAGGTACTAGACCTATTTAATTCCATCTATTATGTATATCATCAGGATAAAAAATTACACATCTTACATTTAAATTTCTATAATTTTTTCCCAAAAAAACGTTACTTTTTCTATAATTTTAGTTGATTCTGCAATAATAGTATGTACTATTGCAAGGTAAAGAAAAAAATTAACGCAACGCTTTATAAACTTTAGGAAATATTTGTATCTGAATTCTGAAAAAACAACTTGCAGGAAATTGGGAATGAAGATATGAGTCCAATTAATCTGTGCCTCAGAACATTCCTGAAGCATAGTCTTCATCCTGCAGCATTTCTGCTTCTTCTTCAAGCTTCCTCTTGGCATTCCTTTTAGCACTTCTTGCTTCTTTGGTAACTTGAAAAGTGAATCTTTCAGCTTCATGCACCCGTTGTCTGTCACACGCAAGCAATTGATCTTTCATAGTAGAGCCACATTTTATGCCTAAACTTCGCAGGAGTTCCAACCTTCCTGTCACTCCATCATTGAAACATATCACTACATCTAGTACACCAACTTTTAATGTATTTAGTCCTACAAAAAATTCTTGGATAATCTTTCCCATATGCAGTGGTTGAAACTTATATTTGTATTCTGAGTGCCCCCATGAAGACATTTACTAAGCAAAACAGGGTCACTCAGGTCTCAAAAATTGGTTTTATTTCATTCATAACAGTCTCTGGAAGATAACACTTATGATGGTATCTTTGACCACTTTCTTTTGCTTTTTGGTAACCATACCAAGAATCTGTTCCTTTAGGGCAAAGTCCGTGAACAGGGTGGTCATCTGTGGACAACTTCTGAAAGTAGGTGGTCCACACAGTTTTTCTCATTGCTGTACCATCATTCAGTGGTGCAGTTCTTCTAATAGTCAGTCCATAATAACTCTGAAGAAGGTCTATTTCAGTTTCGGTCAATCTGCCTAGGCAAGACAGGGATTTTCCATCAGATAGCAACTTTCCTTTCAGATCTCTTCGTAGTTTCCTAAATCTAGCACCCATCCTCTTTTG
Organism: Schistocerca cancellata; assembly: GCF_023864275.1. NCBI lineage: Eukaryota > Metazoa > Arthropoda > Insecta > Orthoptera > Acrididae > Schistocerca > Schistocerca cancellata. The sequence goes on from NC_064628.1 coordinate 409,959,053, forward strand.
CACATGTGCACAACACTCCAGTTTTGTTTCCACTGTATCGCCACAAACATTGAACACATAAATTTTATTGAAAGCTTTAGAGTCCCCATCACCTAGGTACTTCGTATATCTAACGTAAATGGACACCGACCTCTGAAATATTTTTAGAGTTCCATCACACTCCATACCTTGACTGTAACCATCATAATTCTTAGAACACTGATGTCCTACAGTGTTACCATGGCAGATATCGCAGTACTTAGATAAGGACTCAACATCAACAACTTTTCCATTCTCCATTCTTCTCTTACAACACCATTCAAGGAACGATGTCCTCGACGTTGCCATGTCCCATCAAGTGCAACAGTAATGACCCTGGTCCCACTAATATTTACAATTTCTTCTACTGCACGTTTCATAGATGCTTTAGACACAACCGCCAAGGAACCTAAAAGTATTTTTATGTAGTTGCTGAACCTACTGGGAGGAGGAGGAAGATCCATCAAACCACAAAACGTTTGAGCAGCCTTTTTTTCCTTTTCCTATTGCACGCCTTGCATACACTAGCTTCAAATTTACGTAACATGAATTATGCACAATGTTCGAAGACATTTTAGAGGTAGATTTATTGCAGGATCTACACAGAACAACTAATTTTGACGCTAAACCCTTCCTGCTACTTTGTTGTTCAGTTATTTCCAGACAGCCTACACCATCACATTGTTTACATTTCGTCACTTGCTTTATCAAAGAAGATAAGATGCCCACATCAACAACAACAAATGCACTACAAACAACGTCATTCTTAACACAAAAATTTGAATCACCCGGAGACCCGCCAGGTAGGAGTATCTTCCCTGAAGAACTGATACATAGGTTACTTCAGCAGTGTGGCTTGCTTTGTTTGTGAATTGGTTACCACGGAATTTCCTTTTATTGAAATTCTTGATGCGTGGCATAGTTCGTATTTATAGCACACTAAAGGGTATGTACTTCCACAAATATATGTAGCACTTGGGCAACAAACATTCAGTAACACGTGAACAAACTGCTTCAGCGAAACAAAAGTAAATACTAGCAAAGATAACCATTTACAGACACTAGAAACCTGTTACCACCATATACAATGTATCATACGTATAATCGCTGGAAACAGAAAGTTCGCAGTTCTTTTCGAAATAGTACTGATTTCCGTAACAGAAATAAATGGGTTGTGGTGGCGTACATGACCGTAACTTTAAAATTTGGTATAAATATGTCATTTTTCATTTGAAACCCTATAATGTATATATAAATGTAATCAGGAAAGACATCGAATTTAATAAAGTCATTAAAAAAAAGTTTCTATTTTTCCACCATCTATAAATACCCTGTATCCTTAAAATAGTTTACCGAGCGGGGTGGTGCAGTGGTTAGACACTGGACTCGCATTCGGGAGGACGACGGTTCAATCCCGCGTCCGGCCATCCTGATTTAGGTTTTCCGTGATTTCCCTAAATCACTCCAGGCAAATGCCGGGATGGTTCCTCTGAAAGGGCACGGCCGACTTCCTTCCCTAATCCGATGAGACCGATGACCACGCTGTCTGGTCTCCTTCCCCAAACCAACCAACCAACCAACCAACCTTAAAATAGTTAAGCTATCTGAACAATAATATTTTTATACAAACGTAACAATATTGTACAACTATTAAATTTACAGTTATGGACTTACAAGTAAGTGGTCAAAGAAAAGTAAAACAGAAGAAATACGCACATGTGACTCAGGCCACTTCTTCGAATTCAACACCACTTCTGCAGTTAAGCAATCTAACATCAACATACCAGTATTATCGTTTGAAAATATAATTAGTGATATAGTTATGCAGGTACATACAGAGGTATATGTCGATGCTGTCCGAAAAATGTGTTCGAAATAGAGTCAGTTGCAAAGTTTTACTGCACGAACTGCGGAAATGTAGTAAACAATAAACGTTTTTCTTAATTGTTTTGTGGCGAGGGTATTTGCCAGTGAGACAAAGTTTCGACACGGTTTGAAATTATCTGCAAATTATGTACTCTGTCTCAAATACCGGATAAAATAGTTTGGGTAATTTGCATTCCATGTTACGCTGCCTTAGGACATATATTGATCAGCGAGAACATTATGACCACCGACGTACTATCAATGTAAACGCATCCAGGCAACAGCAACGTCACCTAGCGAGTAATGACTGCTAGTCAGACGCACACACAGTGCATGCAGCGTCAGTGAGCGTGCTGTCGTGTGTAGAGTGGGGAAGGCGGGCTACCTATCTGGATTTGACCAAGGACAGATTGTGATGGCCTGGAGGCCGAGCATGAGCATTTCGGAAACAGCACGCCTTATCGGGTATTCGAGAAGTGCTGTTGTGAGTGTCTTCAACACGTGGCGAAACCAAGGTGAAACCACGAACAGACGTCGTAGGGTTGGGCAGCCACCCTTCGTTATCTACATCTATCTACATCTATGTCCATACTCCGCAAGCCACCTGACGGTGTGTGGCGGAGGGTACCTTCAGTACCTCTATCGGTTCTCCCTTCTATTCCAGTCTCGTATTGTTCGTGGAAAGAAGGATTGTCGGTATGCCTCTGTGTGGGCTCTAATCTCTCTGATTTTATCCTCATGGTCTCTTCGCGAGATATACGTAGGAGGGAGCAATATACTGCTTGACTCTTCGGTGAAGGTATGTTCTCGAAACTTCAATAAAAGCCCGTACCGAGCTACTGAGCGTCTCTCCTGCATAGTCTTCCACTGGAGTTTATCTATCATCTCCGTAACGCTTTCGCGATTACTAAATGATCCGGTAACGAAGCGCGCTGCTCTCCGTTGGATCTTCTCTATCTCTCCTATCAACCCTATCTGGTACGGATCCCACACTGCTGAGCAGTATTCAAGCAGTGGGCGAACAAGCGTACTGTAACCTACTTCCTTTGTTTTCGGATTGCATTTCCTTAGGATTCTTCCAATGAATCTCAGTCTGGCATCTGCTTTACCGACATTCAAAATTATATGATCATTCCATTTTAAATCACTCCTGATGCGTACTCCCAGATAATTTATGGTATTAACTGCTTCCAGTTGCTGACCTGCTATTTTGTAGCTAAATGATAAAGGATCTATCTTTCTGTATATTCGCAGCACATTACACTTGTCTACATTGAGATTCAATTGCCATTCCCTGCACCATGCGTCAATTCGCTGCAGATCCTCCTGCATTTCAGTACAATTTTCCAGTGTTACAACCTCTCGGTACACCACAGCATCATCTGCAAAAAGCCTCAGTGAACTTCCGATGTCATCCACCAGGTCATTTATGTATATTGTGAATAGCAACGGTCCTATGACACTCCCCTGCGGCACACCTGAAATCACTCTTACTTCGGAAGACTTCTCTCCATTGAGAATAACATGCTGCGTCCTGTTATCTAGGAACTCCTCAATCCAATCACACAATTGGTCTGATAGTCCATATGCTCTTACTTTGTTCATTAAACGACTGTGGGGAACTGTATCGAACGCCTTGCGGAAGTCAAGAAACACGGCATCTACCTGTGAACCCGTGTCTATGGCCCTCTGAGTCTCGTGGACGAATAGCGCGAGCTGGGTTTCACATGACCGTCTTTTTCGAAACCCATGCTGATTCCTACAGAGTAGATTTCTAGTCTCCAGAAAAGTCATTATACTCGAACACAATACGTGTTCCAAAATTCTGCAACTGATCGACGTTAGAGATATAGGTCTATAGTTCTGCACATCTGTTCAACGTCCCTTCTTGAAAACGGGGATGACCTGTGCCCTTTTCCAATCCTTTGGAACGCTACGCTCTTCTAGAGACCTACGGTACACCGCTGCAAGAAGGGGGGCAAGTTCCTTCGCGTACTCTGTGTAAAATTGAACTGGTATCCCATCAGGTCCAGAGGCCTTTCCTCTTTTGAGCGATTTTAATTGTTTCTCTATCCCTCTGTCGTCTATTTCGATATCTACCATTTTGTCATCTGTGCGACAATCTAGAGAAGGAACTACAGTGCAATCTTCCTCTGTGAAACAACTTTGGAAAAAGACATTTAGTATTTCGGCCTTTTGTCTGTCATCCTCTGTTTCAGTACCATTTTGGTCACAGAGTGTCTGGACATTTTGTTTTGATCCACCTACCGCTTTGACATAAGACCAAAATTTCTTAGGATTTTCTGCCAAGTCAGTACATAGAACTTTACTTTCGAATTCATTGAACGCCTCTCGCATAGCCCTCCTCACACTACATTTCGCTTCGCGTAATTTTTGTTTGTCTGCAAGGCTTTGGCTATTTTTATGTTTGCTGTGAAGTTCTCTTTGCTTCCGCATCAGTTTTCTAACTCGGTTGTTGTACCACGGTGGCTCTTTTCCATCTCTTACGATCTTGCTTGGCACATACTCATCTAACGCATAATGTACGACGGTTTTGAACATTGTCCACTGATACTCAACACTATCTGTACTTGAGACAAAACTTTTGTGTTGAGCCAACAGGTACTCTGAAATCTGCTTTTTGTCACTTTTTCTAAACAGAAAAATCTTCCTACCCTTTTTAATATTCCTATTTACGGCTGAAATCATCGATGCCTTAACCGCTTTATGATCGCTGATTCCCTGTTCTGCGTTAACTTTTTCAAATAGTTCGGGTCTGTTTGTCACCAGAAGGTCTAATATGTTATCCCCACGAGTCGGTTCTCTGTTTAACTGCTCAAGGTAGTTTTCAGATAAAGCACTTAAAAAAATTTCACAGGATTCTTTGTCCCTGCCACCCGTTGTGAACGTTTGAGTCTCCCAGTCTATATCTGGCAAATTAAAATCTCCACCCAGAACTATAACATGGTGGGGAAATCTACTCGAAATATTTTCCAAATTATCCTTCAGGTGCTCAGCCACAACAGCTGTTGAGCCAGGGGACCTATAGAGACATCCAATTACCACGTCTGAGCCTGCTTTAACCGTGACCTTCACCCAAATCATTTCACATTTCGGATCTCCGTCAATTTCCTTCGATACTATTGCACTTCTTATCGCTATAAACACGCCTCCCCCTTCACTGTACAGCCTGTCTCTGCGGTATACATTCCAATCTGAGTTTAGGATTTCATTACTGTTTACGTCTGGTTTCAGCCAACTTTCTGTCCCTAGTACTATATGGGCATTGTGACCGTTTATTAATGAGAGCAGTTCTGGGACCTTTCTATAGACGCTCCTGCAGTTTACTATTAGCACATTAGTATTGTTATTCCCTGTTGCATTTTGCCTACTCCTACCTTGCCGCGTCTCAGGAGGCGTCTTGTCGGGCCTAGGGAGGGGATTCTCTAACCTAAAAAACCCCCATGTGCACTCCACACGTACTCCGCTACCCTTGTAGCCGCTTCCGGCGTGTAGTGCACGCCTGACCTATTCAGGGGGACCCTACATCTCTCCACCCGATAGCGGAGGTCGAGAAATTTGCACCCCAGATCTCCGCAGAATCGTCTGAGCCTCTGGTTTAAGCCTTCCACTCGGCTCCAAACCAGAGGACCGCGATCGGTTCTGGGAACGATACTACAAATTGTTAGCTCTGATTCCACCCCGCGAGCGAGGCTTTCCGCCTTCACCAATTCCGCCAACCGCCTGTACGAACTGAGGATGACCTCTGAACCCAGACGGCAGGAGTCATTGGTGCCAACATGAGCAACAATTTGCAGTCGGGTGCACCCAGTGCTCTCTATCGCCGCCGGTAGGGCCTCCTCCACATCTCGGATGAGGCCCCCCGGCAAGCAGACAGAGTGAACACTGGCCTTCTTCCCCGACCTTCCCGCTATTTCCCTAAGGGGCTCCATCACCCGCCTAACGTTGGAGCTCCCAATAACTAATAAACCCCTCCCCCCGTGTGCCTGCTCGGACCTTGCTGAAGGAGCAGCCACATGTCCACTCACAGGCAGAGCGGGCGATGCCACACGGCCAGCCTCCACATTGACCCTCCGCCTCGTGCGCCGCGAACGCCGCTGAACCCGCCACTCCCCTTGGGGAGAGGGTGGCCCAACCGCGCCCGGTACCCGCGAAGATGTCTCGACAGCAGGGACAGTGTGTGAAGCATGTAACACCTGGGGTGTACCCTGCGACGCACCAGACTCCCCACTGCCGCTACACTCCGAGGCAGCAGCCTGAAGACGGCTGACCGCGGCCATCAACACGCTCAGCTGTTCGCGAACAGTGGCCAGCTCCTCCTGCGTCCGTACACAGCAGTCACACATCCTATCCATCCTAAGGATCAATTTACTGAAGAGAGTTGTTCAACCTTTAACTAGACTGCTAATTCACTAAAGGCGGCTGTTTATTCACTAAACTGGGGTTGCTAGCCACTTCTTGTAGAAAACAATGAAAATTGCACTACCTGTCTCTGGACTGTATTGAAAACAAACACTAGCACTACTGGCACTATGGTTGACTACAGGGACTCTGTCTGACTGTATTCAAAACAAACACGAAATCTATGGAACACTATTAATAGCACCAGACAATTAAAGCTTCCTAAAAGGAAATACACACGGAAGAAGTGACAAGTAAGAAATATACAGTTAATACTTAAATTAAGGTAGCTCGCTGCACAGCAGACGTGAAGCAGACGGCAGTTACGACGACACTGACACTGACTATGGCTGACTAAAGGGACTCTCTCTGACTGTATTCAAAACAAACACGAAATCTATGGAACACTATTAATAGCACCAGACAATTAAAGCTTCCTAAGAGCAAATACACACGGAAGAAGTGACAAGTAAGAAAAATACAGTTAATACTTAAATTAAGGTAGCTCGCTGCACAGCAGACGTGAAGCAGACGGCAGTTACGTTATAAATGTCAGATGTCGTAGGGTGGGCAGACTGATAAAACAGGACAGACAGCGAGCTGTGGCGGAAATAAAATCAGACTTTAATGCTGGACAAGGTACAAGTGTGTCTAAACACACAGTGCACCAAACACTCATAACGATGGGCCTTCGCAGTCGACTACCCGTGCATGTGCCAGTATTCACACCACAGCATAGGCAACTGTGACTGAAATTGGCACGTGACCATTGGCACTGGACGTTGGCCCAGGGGCAGAGAATTGCCTGGTATGATGAACCCCTATTCTTCTTCATCATGCCAACAGGAGGGCGTGAATCCAACGTCTTCCAGGGAAACAGCTCCTTGACACCTGTTCTGCAGGACCGATATAAGCTGGTGGCGGTTCCATTATGCTCTGGGGAACATTCATGTACGCATCCATGGGTCCAATGAAGTTCATACAAGGCACCATGACTGGTTGCAAACCACGTACACTCCTTCATTATGATCATGTTTCCTGACAGCAGTGACATTTTTCAACAAGATGAAGCGCCATGTCACAAGGTCAGGAGTGTGATGTTCGAGGAACGCGGTGCCCCTCCGCCCCCCCCCCCCCCAACTCGCCATGTCTGAACGGGGTCGAACATATGTGGGATGTGAATGAATGTGGCGTCACAGCTCATCGCCCTCCTCTCCGGAATTTACGGAATCAGGTGACTAATGTGTGCAGATGTGGTGACGGCTCCCTCCAGGGGCCTACCGAGTCCTCAGTGCTTCCGTGCCATGGTGCGTCGCCGCCGTTATCTGTGCCAAAGGTGGACATACAGGCTATTAGGTAGGTGCTCATAATGTTTTGGCTATCAGTGTATACACAGATTCTAACGTCAATACTTAGCTTAGCCTGTGACACGTTTAAAGTGATGTAATATCTCTCATAATGAGTAGATTATGACAGATTTTAAATGTTTAAATTCCGTCAGTAATTCGACTGTCCAGCCACAGCATTGTGAACAAATGTCAAAAGCCCGAATAACCACATTATTAGCGCAGACCACTGAAAGATGTGCACAGTGAGAGTCAATGACGTCCTCGAAGGTATCAACAGCGATGTTGAGCCTTGCTCACTGGAGTGACGTGCCCAGCTGTGCTAGGTTTCTCGACTAAGGGACCCATGGCGCGAACACACCGATCGATGTGGTCCCACAGGTACTCAATAGGGTTTAACTCCGGCGAGTGTGGTGGCCAGAGGAGTATGTTAAACTCTTCTAGTGCTCTTTGAAACCCACACATACACTGCGAGCTGAATGACACGTTGTGCTGTCTGGCTGGTAGGTGCCATAATGCCAAGGGGAAACAAACTGGATGTAGGGGTGTAAATGGTCACCAAGAAATTTGTGTTAATAAGTAGTGGGTTCCAAAACGAGGAGATCACCCAAGGAACGCCACGAAAACGTTCCCTAGACCATAAAGCACGCTTCTCTGGCCTGGACCTTCCAACGGTTCTGGAGGGTGTTTGCTTTCGTGAGATTTGGAGCTTAAAGTGTGATTCCTCTGAAAAGGCCACCTGTCGCCACTCACTGGATGTTCATTTGCGATACTGGCACGCAAATTCCAGCCTTTGTTGCCGGTGCTTAGCAGTCAGCATGGGTGCATGAAACAGATGCGTGCTGTGGAGCTCCATATGCAGCAACGTTAGCTAAGTCTTTGAGCAGACACTGTTTGTAGCCTCTCTGTTCATCTGGGTAGTCAGTTGCTCAACAGTTGCACGTCTACTTGCCTGTACACATTTCCGCAGCCGTGATTCACCCCTGTCATCTTTGGCACCTGGTACACCACAGTTGCTTTAGCGCCAGTTTTGGAGAGCGCCATTTTTACATACAATGTATACTTTAAGCACAGCGGGATGCGAACATTTTACAAACTTAGTCGGTCCGGAAAAGCTTCTTTTCTTGGCCCGGAGGCCAATAATCATGCCCTTTTGGACGTCCGATAAATTTCTCCTTTTACACATTACAACTACTGCATTTTTTCCTGCATCGCCCTGACACTCTTTATATTCCCTCCACTGCTAGTGCTGCCACCTATACTCTATGAGTAGTTATTGCATGTTGATATCCAACATTAGCGGTGGTCATGTTAATGTGATTGGACAGTGTAGATACAGTACTGAAAATCAATAATTTATACCCCTGAAAGCTGTTAAACAGGCAACCTGGAACTAGGATTGGTTTACCGTTTTATCCATTTAGTAATGTGGATTATTTTAGTCTTTTATCAGTAAAAAGCTGTATAAACTTTAATAACAGCAGCAGCAATTTTAGATGCCAGCAGTCCGCCCCCTCCCTATGTGGAGATGGTGAGGGGGGGATGAAAAGTTAAAATAATAATAATAAGTGGACATTGCGGAATCCGCTCTCAAGGAAGCAGCGGAGTGTGCAGTGCAACGCTTACCGACCAGACAAAAATAAATCTGCGTGCGCGGGCTATGTGAGGCAGAGCGCGTGACGGATGGTGTGGCGGCCGCAACAGGTGCCCGCGATGGCCGGCTGCCAGGGCGGAGTGCGATGCCCTACTCGGGACTCGCTCCCACCGTCTCAAGCTGGCCCCGATAGCTCACAGTTCCGCGGGGGATCAGCGGCGCGGCCAGCAAACGTCCCACAGGCCACAAGTAGAATATTATTAGAAAGCAGGTCTACTAAGAATTTCTGCTCATCTGTTATGGGAAGTCTACAGATTTTGAATACAGACCTTTTGTTTCAATACCAGTATTTTGATCAAAAGGATATAATATGTCCCTGACCTCTGGATCGATTTAAACCAAATTTGGTACTGAACAGCAAACTTTATGAGTGTCGGCACTGCACAATTTATAACCTCCTAGCTCCAATAGGAGCGTAAGTATAGGAAAAAACGTTTCTTCAGCCTCTGGCTCATAGGTTGCCAAGCACAGAAAGTGTGTTGTGTTGGAGGAGCGGTATTGGCTTGTCTTATCGACCTGCTGTGCAGGGCAGCCAGTATGCCAGAGGCAAAATACGGTTTTTAAGTCCCTAATGTATAGGGTAATCTGCATGACAGGCATGTTGTAGTAGTAGTAGTAGTAGTAGTAGTATCATCTTCATTATCTACCTGTTTTGCATGCGCTTCATGTGTGGATGGGGGTGGCTGAGGAAGATTGAGATGAATATAAGAGGGGACAAGCAGAGAGAGTGAGCAGGTGATGGGTAGGAAAGAGAGTGAAGGAAGGGATGGGTAGTGGGAGAGGAGATAGGATCGGATGTGGAGAGAGATGGGGAGGAGTAAATGGACAGAGGGCGAAGGGGGGAGTGGACAGAGAGGGAGTGGAGGAGATGGTTGGAGAAACAGGGAGTAGTATGAAATGGATAGAGAGTGGCAGAGCAGGACATGGGTAGGAAGAGGGGGAGGAGGAGGAGAACGGAGAGAAGAGGAAATGGACTGAGAGGGGGAGGAGTTGGACAAAGAGAAGCGGACGAGGAGATGGCCAGAGAGGGGGGAGAAGATTATTGGCAGAGATGGGGGAGGAGGACATAGAGTGGGTTGACGAGGAGATGGACGGATAGGGAGTGAAGGGTAGAGACTAGTAGGAGGGGATGGGCCAAGAGAGGGGGCGGGAAGTGATGTGTGCATTAGATATGAGACATATGCATGTGAAAAAAACTATTATTTTACAAAGCGACCATTTAATTGAAAGTTGATATTGTCCAGCAGTTTTCTTAGTTAACGAGAAAATCTCCCACAAACTCTATTATCCTATTATGGAGTTCGTCGTAGGAATGAAGAATTAAACTAGTTTCAATATTCGACAGGTGGATTTCTTATGGAAACCCTAATATACAGTTCCAGGACGATTGGAAATCTGAAAGGAATCAGCAATAGTGTTCTGTTGTTATAAATATGTGTTTTACATATAAGACAAAAAATTACGTTAACTTGATATAAGTTTAGTCTAGAGTCACTTTATTACTGGACGTCACGATCGATTTTGCTTTGTTAGCTGGTTATGAGATTTTATCACAAGCTGGTTTGAGGCTGTCGTGTGACCCTCAACCGCTGACGTAAGCCATGCTAGTGAAGTGCTATCTAAGTACCACCCACTTGTCTTCACCTCTAGCAATGACAAATCAAAGGATGGTTCAGCTGTGGGATTAAAATTTAGGGTAAAAATATTTCAACAATAACATTCCCTGATGACAGGGCTATCCTGGGCGATAGTGAGGACAAATTACAGAACCTGTAGAACTCAGTGAACAGTCTAATGAGCATATACTGTGAACTGAGAGTAAATGGAAGAGAAATAGGATTAGTGATAAAGTTAACACCAAAATTGAGGTCCACATAATACACGAAGTGAAGTAATTCTGCCATTGTGGAAGCAAAACAACCCACGACGGACGAAGCAAGGAGGGCGTGAAAAACAGATTAGAGGGCACACCTGGCCAAAAGAAGTCTATTAGTATCAAACACAGGCCTTAATTTAGGAAGAAATTTCTAAGAATGTACACCTTACGTGCAGAAACTTCGAGACTGATTTTATCCCTTGCGTATGAGCGACGTAAGCGTTGTAACTACGGTGGCAGGTTAAACTAACAGTTGTGAACAACAAAATTGCACTCGGCCAGTCAGCTGCGAGTAAGCAATGGACGTTCTTCTGTAGTGTGTCACTCTTTGTTGTGTCACAGTTCGCACTGGAGCATCGAAGGGGCAGCGCAATGATTAGCACACTTGATTCGCATTCAGGAGAACGACGGTTCAACCACGCGTCCGGCCGTGCTGACTTAGGTTCTCCGTGATTTACCTAAAAAGCTTAAGGCAAATAGCAGGATGATTCCTTTGAGACGGCGCTGCCGCTTTCCTTCTCCTTCCTTTACTAATCGACGCTTGTGCTCCGTCTCTAATGCCCTTGTTATTGACGGGACGTTAAACCTTAATCACTAGTCTCCTCCTTCCACCCGCAAGCTAGCGACACTTCTAAATGTAGTACTCAATACATTTTCCAGAATTTTCCGAAGAAGAGAAAATACGTGCAAAATTTGTCCCGAACTCCTTGACCTCCGAACAGAAAGGACAATGCTTGGGCACCTGTCGCGACTTGATTGAAATGCAAAAACGCGGACATTTGTTTTCTGAGAAAAATCAAAAAATCATCGCGGGTGACGAGACTTGGCGTTGTCAGTACTAATCTACCACAAAACGACAAAGTGAAGAAATTTACACGAATGGTCGACGCTTTGACGACATCAACGATGTTCAAGCCAATATGACGAGTGAGTTGAACAACATCCCGAAGAAGGAACATTCTGTGCGTTGCACTCAATTGGGAGGAGATTACGTGGAACACCTGAAGCATTAAAAAGTACCTTCTTAAGTGGCAACGAGACGGTCATTAATACTGAGAATGTTTCCTGAGTGCTCAGTAAGATTGAGAGGTTGCGCAACAGTACTGAAAACATAATTGCGTAGGCTTCCGCGGCTAGAGTCAGTCGACATAAAAGTTTTCTGGGTATGGTACCGCGCCATGATGAAAAAAAAAAACTACTGCTTCTGGAGAAAAGCCAACGTTTCAGCCACGGCTGCAGCGGCCTTCTTCTGTGTCTAATGGTGACCCAGAAGAAGGCCGCTGCTGCCGTGGCCGAAACGTTGGCTTTTCTCCAGCAGCAGTAGTTTTTTTTACATTATGACGCGGTACCATACCCAGTACTGAAAACATCAAAAACTTTGGAAAGGTTTGTGATGCTTGGAAATATTGTGCCGACTGTGGACAGTATTGATAATATCCTCGACAATCTCTTGCGTGCTACGCTACGGAGGTGAGGTTACCTTCATTGTTGCTGTTGTCGTTGTTGTGTGGAGAACGACTTCAAAACAAGACGAAAGAGCATTATTATTAGAGTGCATCGAGATGTATAAATCTTTGCCAGGATTGTGGGATGTTAGCCCAGATCAGTACAAAAACAAATGTCTTGAGAATGATAAATTGTATGATACTGCTCAGAAAAAATAGGCAACGGCCACAAAGGAAGTTTTTTTTTCTGATTTTATTAATCAAAAGTTGTGAATAAAAGTATATATAGATATTTATCTCTGTGGGTACAATACTTACCCAAATATTGCCAGTGGCAGGGTATCGGAGCTTAACAGATAAGCGCTGACTCGGTGAAATTGTGCCTCTCATTTCATTATTTCGTTTTTTGATGATGGTGATTTAAACGACACCAGAAATTTATCAGAAGGGGAGGGGGCGTCGGAAAAGTGCCTTTGTACGGGGACGTCAAATGTTGGATCGTCAACACACGAAAACTTACGATAGCGTTTTTTTTTTGGTTCAACCTCAACTCTCTCAACAAGTTTGACACTCCTTAGACCAGTATTTCATCCACCTTTTTTTCTGCTTACAACAAAGTAGAGTAAATTATCGTAGCAGAAGCGTGTTTATAGTCCAAATATTCTGAACTACAGTATTACCGCACAATTTTAATGACAAGTGACAATATTATTGAGCAGTCTAGGGAGAACGCCAATAATACTGTGCAATATTATTGACTGTCTAGGGACTGCTTTTATAATTTCCTCTATGTTTTATTAATTCAGTCTCGAAACTTTTTGGACTGGAGCACAGCATTGCTTGGAAGTAAATCAGACTGTAGGAATACAGGAAAAGAAGAGAATCGAAACATTTGAGAGTTTGTATAGTCGATTGATGCGATAAGAAATAATGAGGTTGTTCGTAGAATCGGCTAGGAAGGGTATATGTGCAAAAGACAAATTAGAAGACGGGACAGAATAGTAGCAAGTGTGTTAAAGACATTAAAGAATAATTTGCATGGTATTAAAGGCAGGCGTAGAGGGCACGAACTGTTGTGGAAGACACAGGTTTGAATATATCCAAAAAGTAATCGCGGATGATAGCACTCTGACATAGGTTGGTACAGGAGAGGACGGCCTGGCGGGGTGCATCAAATCAGATTGACATAGGTTAGGTGGTGGTAAAGCCCTGCTTTTTCTATTTTTTCTAATATTTTTGTCGATAACGGATAGATTTTCCTGGAATTTCAGATTGAAGTCTTAGGCTAAACTGTTACCTATAACCTAACCAAATTCCAGCACTGTCTGATTATTACTTGTGGAGAAATTTACAGTGTACTGTGTTTTACCCACACAGAGAGGTAAAGCCCCGCAGTGCGGGTCTTTTGCCCATTTGAGATATAAATGGATAAAATTCGATACTAAATAGCAAATTTGAAGATAAGGCATATAAGTACTTGTACAAAAATAATGCTTCCTTCCTCACGAAAGGAGGATAACGTGAAAGAGTTCACTTAATGAGGCTAAGATGTCTAGTTTCCTTGTAAACAGTGTACTTTGTTAAGTCCTCTGATTCTTCCTTGAAGTCCCAGGCTCTTCTTCTTCTTCTTCTTCTTCTTTGGACACTTCTTTGCCAAATAGTAAGTCCATATCTACGTCCGAGCAACCCTCATGATGTGAGAAATCTGAATCAGACTTTGAAGAATAATCAACTGTGTGATCTCTTTTTCTTTTCCCAAGTATTATTCTTCCATTCGTTCTTTATTGGGTATCGACTTTAGAAGCTCAGGTTTCAGTACTTTGCCGGAAAGTTTCCCCTAAATCATTATTTTAGACAGCACAATTATACATTTAGATAAGACAATCTCACGCAGTGTGTGCTGGATGTCATCTACGGGGGTTAACGTGGAAAAACCGTTGTCACAGTTTGAAGAGCATTATTAGGAACAGCGATCTGCCAGTAAAGTAAAATTATTGGTAAAAAACAGTCTTAACTGCACCGTCGTTTATTTTTCGTCTAGCGTCAGCACAGCTGTTCAGGCGTCATCTTCGTCAGCCGGATGGTGCGTTATCTGAAGATGGCCTACCACTTAATACCGAAACCGTTCATATTTTTAATAAATGATTGTGCTATCAAGACTGTTTTTTACTAATGTAACATTTGTCGTCACTTTTGTTGGGAGCCGACCGGAGTGGCTGAGCGGTTCTAGGCGCTACAGTCTGGAACCGCTCCCGTCGCAGGTTAGAATGTCCTTCGGTTAGTTACGTTTAAGTAGTTCTAAGTCCTATAGTGCTCAGAGCCATTTGAACCTTTTTTTTTTTTTTTTTTTTTTTTTTTTAGAGTTGCGAGTATTTATTATCATGAAACACCTGCGAGGATTTGTCCTATTTCGCATTTCCTGACAAATGCGCCATTGTTGATTTTGTGGACAATTATTTCCGCACGAAAGTATGGCTTAATTGCAGTAGTGTCAACAAGCAATTCGTTGATTCTTCTTTTCAAACTGTACATTATACCAAGTAAAAAATCAGAAAAATTACACGCAAGTAGTAAAAAACAGACTTATCTCGTTTTCTTACTTCTGGAGCGACTTGCCGGGGCGAACCTTCAGGGAACAAGAATTTATAATAAGACAATCGTGCCACCTGGTGGTCAACTCCTGAATCGCTGACAATCAGTTCAAATACTCGGTGCAGGTTTTTACCCCACGCAGGGCTTCACATCCAACTATACTGCTACCCTGGTGTACTCCCAAAACTTCTTTACGTCTTCCGATTTGATCGCGTTAAGAACGAAGCGAGCTAGCAGATCAGCCGAGGTGTGAGGAATCGAGACGCCTGTAGGCTGGCGCTCCTCACAGATCGCTGGCAGGCAGCTCAGCTCGCACATCGTGCGACGCGCCGTACACCTGCCGTCTCGCGCAGAATGTCGCTCCCCCTCTGTCTCCGTGGACGACATCCGCCGCTGGCGGTAGGCGCGACACATGAATATTCACGAGGCGGCGCGACGGTGCCCTGCGACGCGCTCCGCTCGCGAGCTGCCAGCAGCTGGAAGTGGCAGCTGGCTGCTCAGCAGAGGCTTCTAAAGCAAAGCGAGTCTGTAAGGAAAAAGTCCTCTTTGGCCACAGACAGTAGCTCCTGGTTCTCAATTTACAAAACTACGGCGCGTACAAATAACTTCTACCGGCTGGGTGAGTTTCTTGTGGCGAGTTTGAGATTTAGTACAGTTTTTTGTACAGCGGTTTTTATAACCTGGACACAGTATCTGTGGTGAAGTTCGAAAGATCGGGGTCAAACCCCGGCCTTTATTTCGCACGATGCTCTCATATGGTGAGCGCGATTAGAGTGCTGAGACACAGACTAGTTTTAACTTGCCAGGAAGTGTCATCACAGCACTAACTCCGCTTCAGATTGAAAGGTTCTGCGTGGAATGAGGCTCTAGGGCGTCGCTCAGAAATTATCTGACGTACCGTTTCTTCCAGGAATGCTCATCCAGCTGTGTACTTTAGAATTTCTGTTGAGCTAATAAAATGCGAGAGAGCTGCAAACAGCTTGATGGTTCACGTAGCCAGGCTGTGAGATCCAGATGGATGGTTCAGATGATTTAAGCGCGCCCCAAAAAGGCAAAGCTCGTTTATGTTAGTACGCGATTCGCATGTTACGTAATCTACCGAGAGCGGTCGGTTTCTCACACGAATAATTCCTCCAAAATAGTTTTCTTATTGAAGGAAACCTTTCCTTTTTAAAGGATAATCGTTATGTTCGTGCAGAAGGAGTATAGAGGGGGGGAGGGGTGATGCAACGGGCAGGCGGTAGTTATGTTGAATTGAAACTGTATGCTTCTATTTTCGATTACCATTTATTTACATTTTCTCTTTAATGGCGTCGACTGCCAGCGGCTGACTTCCCGTTTTCATGCCTTTGTATGATAGTCAATAGAACTGATACGAAAAGAAATGAAATTTTAGAAAAGTACAACAATTACAAATTCGTGACATGATTATGTGAGCCACTCTGCTCTGTGGGGATGGTTGTGGTAACTGGGCTTTAGACAGCTGCGAGTAAGGGATTTGGGAAAGGGGATAAAGGGAATTATACACGGTTAGTCGCTTTAATGTGACCACCACTTGCGTTCAACGTCAACGTGCCATAACACTCACAGACGGTAGATGGAAGCACTAGCAGTAGGATATGCAAAGCGTGCTGCGGGGGGGGGGGGGGGGGGGTTGGATGTGTAGAAAAAAAGAGCAGCCGTTGTCGTAATGCGGAAACGCAGTGATTCATCTGACATCGAAAACGGCATGATCAGTGGCTTTTGGATAGTGGTGGAAGCGTTTTCGGAAATGGCCAAGTTCGTAAACTGTTCGTGTGCTGTGGCGGTTACAGTGTACCAAGTATGATAAAATGGTGCTATCCAAAAACGGCACCGAGGCAACTTTGGGCCACCACGGCCCATAGATGACAGGGGTGAACGACGGCTTAGGAGATGTTTTACGGGAGAATAGACAAGCAACTGTTGAGTAACTGACCACCCACATGAACCAAGGGATTACCAACAGTCTCTCTTCAAAAACTGTTCAACTATCCTTGCTGAATATGGAATTCTGCAGCAGCTACCTGGTTCATGCAACCATGCTGACTGCTCTTCATTGACGACGACGGATGGAATCTCCACGGCAATTCCGCAACTGAGAGGCGACAGGTGGTTTTTACGGACGAATTACGTTTTATGTTCCATCACACAGACAGCCGTTGGCGTCCGTGCGCGTACGGTGCGAAAATTGTGAAAGCAAACACTCTGCAATAATCGTCGGAACGGTCCACGTCGATGGGCATTCCCTGGGTGACATCGTCATTTGGAATGCACAACGGATCAATACAGTTATGGATCTGTTAGTGGGGACCACGTCCACCCCTACATGCAGTTTGTGTTTCCTCAACACGATGGCATCGTCCAGCAGGGAAATGCAACGTGGCGCACAGCTTGCAGTCTACTGCGTGGTTCGAAGACCACCACAATGAGTTTATCGTATTCCTCTGGCCACCAGACTCCCCAGATTTAAACCAAATGGAGAATCCGTGGGGCCACCTCGGCTGTTCGCACTATGGATCCTCAACCGAGAAACCCAGTGCAGCCGGCTACGCCGTGGAGTCAGCATGGCTCCACATCAATGTCGGTACCTTTCAGAACGTCACTGATTCTCTTTCTGCGAGTTGCGCGGCGGTTGCGCTTCAAAATGTTGATATTCAGGGTTTTGACAGGTGGTCACGTTAAAATGTGACTTGAGAATGTAGAATGCGTTTAGGGAAGGGAAGAGGGGCACAATGAATCATTGCTTGAATATAGGAATTAGTTTACGGATTTAACTTGGCAATGGGGTTCGTCAAAGTCTTCATTAGTATGAGACAGATGGGATACGTTGCAGTCAGTTCGATGTATACAGGGTGTTACAAAAAGGTACGGCCAAACTTTCAGGAAACATTCCTCACACACAAAGAAAGAAAATATGTTATGTGGACATGTGTCTGGAAACGCTTACTTTCCATTTTAGAGCTCATTTTATTACTTCTCTTCAAATCACATTAATCATGGAATGGAAACACACAGCAACAGAACGTACCAGCGTGACTTCAAACACTTTGTCACAGGAAATGTTCAAAATGTCCTCCGTTAGCGAGGATACATGCATCCACCCTCCGTCGCATGGAATCCCCGATGCGCTGATGCAGCCCTGGAGAATGGCGTATTGTATCACACCCGTCCACAATACGAGAACGAAGAGTCTCTACATTTGGTACCGTGGTTGCGTAGACAAGAGCTTTCAAATGCCCCCATAAATGAAAGTCAAGAGGGTTGCGGTCGTGTTAATGTTGCTAGCCTGAGGTGTGCTAGTGGGTGTAGGCAACAGCGCCTTTCGGTTGCCTAGCGAGTTTGGTTGCTCGCTTGTTTGTGCCGGTGTTTTTTTTGGTCTGCGTCTTGGGCCCTCCACCTGCCAGGGCTCTGTGTAGTAGTTTTCTGTGTCCTCATCCGCCGTCGCAGCCTCGATTTCATGAGGCTGCGGCGTCGGTGGAAGAATGGTACATGACTGTCCAGTGATAGGTGAGTGTAGCGTGATCTTCAGTGTACTTGTTTTTGTGGGAGAGACGTCCGTCCCGAAAAGTTCGGTGATAGACCGGCGCGACTCAAGCTGCTTTTGCGCTTTCGCGCCAAGCTGTCGAGCGCTCCCAGCCGCCCCCTTGCCTTCGGTAGCGGGCGGGGCGCGAGTTTCGGCGGGTGCAGTCGATCCTCGCGCCTCTTGTGTTGCAGTCTTGCTGCGGGTGATAGCAGGGGAAGTGCTAGTAGCGTCCGCCATTTCGCACTTAGGATTGTTTATTGGGTGGGAAGGAGGGAAACGACAATTTTACTTTTCTCGAAAGACAAGAGAAGTGTTACTTGTTCCCTATGGAAGTGGGGACAGTGCCCACACAACACAAGACTGGTTTCCCCCCAGTTGTTATACAAAACTATGGGAACCTTAGTGCCCTTAACACTGCATTCGCGGAAAGGCACATAAACAGCACATTACATGCAAAGTACTCGGGGGATAGGGCCTCACTGTACGTTGCCACAGACACAGAATATAAAGATCTTCTGACCTTCCTCAAAGATCGGAAGATCGAACACTATTCGTACAGGACGCTGGACGAGAGAACCCAGCAGTACGTGATCAAGGGAGTGGATCCCAGCACCCCCAACGAGACAGTACATGCGGCCCTTTGTTATTTGGGATTTGACTGTAAAAGTGCCTCCCGGATGACAGGGTTCCGTACACACGCACCGTTACCACACTACATGGTTGAGTTAGCCGACACGGCTGATTCCCGCGCCATCCTGCAGATAAAGAGCTTTCTGCGGATGGACGTGCGTGTAGAACTCTACGAACCACCCAACGTCCCCCAACAATGCAACAACTGCCAGCGGTTCGGCCACTCGGCCCTCCGCTGCGGCCTGGCAACTCGCTGCCGCGGATGCGCTGGCAACCACAGATCCAACACTTGCACACAAACACAGCCAAACCAGCGACGTTGTGCCAACTGCGGTGGGCCCCATGCGGCAAACTTCAGACAGTGCAACTCATACAAACAGGCGCTGAAGCGAAAACAAGACAGAAGTAGGGTACTGTACGACATACCACGCCCAAGGCCAGCGCCGAACCCAGTAAGGAACGGCGTAACGTTTGCCACGGTTACACGCCCTGGCGGAACGGCACAGGCTGCGGAACCTCAGCGCCCTACACACACACGAGATACAACCGCTGCAACAGCCACACAACAGCCACAGACAACACCTGAAACCCAACAAGCATCGGTACCAACACCTATGCCCCCAAACAACACGACCCCACTCCCGGAAATCACGAGCTGCGAAGAAACGCACCATATACAAGAAAACACATCCACACAAGAACCCCCCGAACCCCAAGCCCAGAGGAGGAATAGACGTACACGCAAACACAGGGCGGGGAACACGAAACCACCACAACAGGCCACGCAGCAACAACAGAACAGCAACACACAGGAAAACAGTCAACAAGACACCGAGACTGTAACTCACTCTACCATCCCCCTCACCACAGAAGTAACTCAGGCGCCACAACCTCTACCACGAAACACAAATGCCGCCCCAAACAACACACCAATACCTGCACAAGCGGCCGCTAACACCACAACAGCACCTCAGGCTGCCACACCTAACACCAACACATCATCTGGGGGAATACTGGAAACACTATTCCCCCGACACACGACCATTGAAATCCTTACCAAGGTGCTGATGGCCGTCACTACACTTATCACCCAGCTCATGAGCGCCGAACCCGGGCAATACTGGGCTGTCATACACACTGCCATCACAACACTCTTTCACACTCTTACATGAATAATACGCCACACCCGGCCCATAACGCAGACCCGCACACACTATCACGGATCCTGTTCTGGAATGCAGACACGATCCACAACAAAAGGGCAGAATTTGCCGCGTTCATGGAGCGCAAGGGAATCCTTGTCGCGCTACTGAGCGAGACTAAACTCAAACCGCACAAACAATTAAACTTTCCTGGCTACTGTGTCTATCGTACCGACCGACCGGGCGGCGCCGTGGCAGGTGGAACTGCAATCGTCATACACAAAGACATTGAGCACACAAACATAGAGCTCCCTGAACTGGAAAAAATCGAGGCTACGGCCGTCAGAGTCAAGTTCAACGGAGCCTACACCACACTGATATCGGTATACAACAGCCCTGTAGGCATTTCAACACGCGATATCAGCACCCTACTCAACATTTCACCGCGAGTAATAGTCGCTGGAGATCTGAACGCAAAACACCCAGAATGGAATTCACGCATACGAAATCCCAACGGCAAAAAACTGTACGAACATTCACTTGGCAGAAACTACATCATACTAGCGCCGACTGAACCGACGCACATTCCCTATCAGAGGGGACACAGGCCAGACGTGATAGACATGGCCCTCATCAAGGGCATTACATCGACACTCAACGTTTCCGTTGAAAACGATCTGCCCTCAAACCACCAACCTGTAATACTATACATTGAGGAAACACTGCAGCACATGGAACAACGTAAGATGTTGGACTACGGGCGTGCGGATTGGACAAGGTTCAAGCAAACGCTCGATAGCCACATCCCACCTATACACGAAATTAATGAAACAGCACAAATCGACGAGGCAGTAGAAACCCTCACTAACGCCGTCCAGGACGCAATGGCAGGCACCATACCTGATCGCACCTCACAACAACATAGTGCGGCCCTGCCCCAGGAAATCCTGGGCCTAATCTCGATGAGGAATCGCCTCAGGAGACAATGGCAGCGCACCAGGCGTCCGTACTTCAAACGGCACATTAACAGACTACAGCGCATCATACACGATAAAATACAAACACATAGAACACAACAGTGGAACCACACACTCGAAGGGCTGGACACCACACGACCTGGCGTGTGGCAACTAGCCCGACACTTCACCAGGGAGAAAATATACACGCCAACACTTCAAGGGCCCGACGGACCTGCATACTCAGCGGAAGAGAAAGCAGAACTAATGGCCCGAACACTCGCAGCGTCATTCACACCGAACCTGGTACCATCAGATCCAGTGTTCACACTTGCTACTGACCAAGAGGTTACACGCATTCTAGCCCAACCATCGCGCGACGACATTCGACATGCTAGCACAGCCGAAGTCTCCTGGGCCATAATGCATTCCGCTGCTAGGAAAGCTCCTGGTCATGATGGCATTCAAAACCGTGTCCTCCAGGAGTTCACGGATAAAGCAACTGAATACCTAACACACATAACGAATGCCATACTAAAACACCAACACTTCCCCGCCTTTTGGAAGACGGCCAAGGTCCTGATGTTCAGGAAGCCGGGGAAAGACCACAGCCTCCCACAAAATTACCGACCCATCAGCCTTCTGAGCTCGCTCAGTAAGATTGTTGAGAAGGTGATTCTCAAACGCATCACTAGGCACTGCATAACAAATGACATCCTGAGACCGGAGCAATTCGGCTTCAGAAATCACCACTCCACAACACAACAACTCCTACGGGTCGTTGAACACATAACACATGGCTTCAACATAAACAAAGCTACAGGGGCAGTGTTCCTGGACATCGAAAAGGCTTTCGACCGTCTATGGCACAACGGCCTCATCCGCAAACTCAGCGACGCGGGATTCCCCGACGGGCTGCTGCGTCTAATACACTCATACCTCACAGACAGGAGTTTCAACACTGACGTGCAGGGAAAACAGTCAACACGACATGGTATACACGCGGGAGTACCCCAGGGAAGCATCCTAGGGCCCCTACTGTTTAACCTCTACATAAACGATCTCCCAACCACACACAACACAATGATGGCAATCTACGCGGATGACACAGCCATCCTTGCGCAAGATTGGAAACCATCAAATATTACGTCACGCCTACAGACTGCACTCAGAGTGGCTGAGCCTTGGTTGGAGAAATGGCGTGTTAGAGTAAACGTCGACAAGTGCGAAGCCGTTCTGTTCACGAGAAGACCGAAGCAACTGCGCAAACACCGCTACTGCAGACCAATAACTCTACATGCACGCCCAGTACGTTTCCGCGAGAAAGTCAAATACCTCGGTGTCTGGCTGGACCGGAAATTACTCTGGGGGGACCACATACAACACATGACCAACCGAGCTAGCGCGAGGCTCAAACAGCTTTATCCTATGCTCAACAGGCGTAGCACACTGAACAGAAGGGTGTCGAGGTCCATGTACATGACACTTATCCGACCCCTGATGACGTACGCAGCTCCCGTCTGGGGATACGCTGCGCCTACACGCCTGCGCCGTCTGCAGCTCATACAAAACAAGGTACTCAAAATCATAAGCAATGCTCCACGATACACACGCATCGCGGACCTTCACCGGGAATACCGACTTGAGACTCTCACGGAGGTAATCCACAAACTCACCACAAGACTATACAGAAACTCCAGACATTCGCAGAACCCGTTTATTCTGAATCTGGGGAACTACGACCACAACCATAGATGGAAACATAAAAGACCAAAAGACATACTTGCAAGGACATAACATCTATGGCCAAGTTTACGCAAACATAACGGCACAGGCGAGCCCCTGTTAATCAGACGCATTTACTGGATATCCAGCTGAAATACACTGCCGAATAACTGGCACCATACAGGGAAGCCGTACCGTACACTGCATGCAAACAAGCTCCACACATCCCCCACACAGTGAGATGATCTATGGCCGATCTCCCACTACTGTATAACGATATTGATTGTTCCAGGAAAGTAGCAGCCGCAGCAACTGGGACACATCGCCATCGCCTGTCACGGTAATGATGCATGATACCTATACTAACAAATCCAACCTTGCATGAACTATCGCAGCTAGTAAGCCACTACTGCTCTTACTACCCATCCCACTGTCGCAGAGGTTTTTTTCCCACGGCACGAGCCATGGCACTTTTTTCCCTCTGCTCTTCAAATCGCTACCCTCACTCGCGTTTCGTCCACTATCTATCACCTGATGGACCGTGTTAATGCGTAGCCTTACCCAGACGCACGGACAACATCACAGCCCAGCATCCTGTGATCCACCCACTAGATAACTAACATGTTTACGGAGGTGACAGTAGAACTTTTGGTTTGGTCACCACGTTGGTGCGGGCGTGGAGGGGCCCCATCTCTTTGCGGGTTGCGGTCAGGAGAGCGTGGGAGGCCATGGAATTGGTCCCCTCTACCAATCCATCGGTCATCGAATCAGTTGTTGAGAAGCGTACGAACACTTCGACTGAAATGTGCAGGAGCTCCATCGTGCATGAACCACATGTTGTGTCATAAAGGCACATGTTCTAGCAGCACAGGTAGAGTATCCCGTATGAAATCATGATAACGTGCTCCATTGAGCGTAGGTGGAAGAACATGGGGCCCAATCAAGACATCACCAACAATGCCTGCCCAAACGTTCACAGAAAATCTGTGTTGATGACGTGATTGCACAATTGCGTGCGGATTCTCGTCAGCCCACACATGTTGACTGCGAAAATTTACAATTTGATCACGTTGGAATGAAGCCTCATCCGTAAAGAGAACATTTGCACTGAAATGAGGATTGACACATTGTTGGATGAACCATTCGCAGAAGTGTACCCGTGGAGGCCAATCAGCTGCTGATAGTGCCTGCACACGCTGTACATGGTACGGAAACAACTGGTTCTCCCGTAGCACTCTCCATACAGTGACGTGGTCAACGTTACCTTGTACAGCAGCAACTTCTCTGACGCTCACATTAGGGTTATCGTCAACTGCACGAAGAATTGCCTCGTCCATTGCAGGTGTCCTCGTCGTTCTAGGTCTTCCCCAGTCGCGAGTCATAGGCTGGAATGTTCCATGCTCCCTAAGACGCTGATCAATTGCTTCGAACGTCTTCCTGTCGGGACACCTTCCTTCTCAAAATCTGTCTCGATACAAACGTACCGCGCCACGGCTATTACCCCGTGCTAATCCATACATCAAATGGGCATCTGCCAACTCCGCATTTGTAAACATTGCACTGACTGCAAAACCACGTTCGTGATGAACACTAACCTGTTGATGCTACGTACTGATGTGCTTGATGCTAGTACTGTAGAGCAATGAGTCGCATGTCAACACAAGCACCGAAGTCAACATTACCTTCCTTCAATTGGGCCAACTGGCGGTGAATCGAGGAAGTACAGTACATACTGACGAAACTAAAATGAGCTCTAACATGGAAATTAAGCGCTTCCGGACACATGTCCACATAAAATCTTTTCTTTATTTGTGTGTGAGGAATGTTTCCTGAAAGTCTGGCCGTACCTTTTTGTGACACCCTGTAGATCTAAGATTATTTCGTGGCCTGAGAGAGGGAAGTGGTTAAACTGGTCTCGGAAAAGACGTACCTTCCAGAATGAATCGTTCACTTTGCAGAGCAGTGTACAGTGTTTCGAAATATCGAAGTAAATGAAAACTACGTGCAGAACATAGACATAAGCCTGGAACCTTGTTTTTAGCAGGCAATGCTCTTACCAGCTAAACTCCCTGGGAACGTCTCACGATGCCGGCGGTGCCTCCCTCCCTACCTTCTGAAGTTCTCTTCCATACCTTGCGCGACTATCACTCTTAGGAGAAGATTGTTTGTAGAATAATTTTTCGCCCTGCAAAGGAGTGTGCGCTGTTTCGAAAATTCCTGGCCGATTAAAATTGTGTGCGTGACACAGTTTTAATGATTCCCGAAGTTGAGAATGTAGAATGTTTGGGGAATTAAATTAATATGAGCTGTGCTGATGTAGGCGGAAAACGTCTACGTGTCTTAGGCGAGGAACGAGAGAAGATAGTCGGACGTTTATTCTAGCGAGTAGCAACGTTAATAGTGGCATTCTGAGGGTTTTCTTATGATTTGTAAGATTTTGAGTAAGTTTCAGTACATTTTTAGTGCCTTGGTTAGATGGGATGAGCGATTGTAGATTGTCAGAGAAACATGGCGTAGAAAGGAAAAGAAAATTGCGGATAAGCTAGCTGACAATCCGCTCAGCTTTAGGAAACGTAAAGGCACGAGAGAGGCATTTCTGACGTTGCGTTTGGTCATGAAGACAGGACTTACAAAAACTCATGCACCTTCCATAGGATTTTTCGACTTAGATAAAAGTGTTCAACGTAAAATGGCGCAGTATGTTTGAAATTCTCAGAAAAAGATGTGTAAGCTATTGGGCAAGGAAGGTAATATACAACATGTACAAAAACCAACACGGATGGTCAACATAGATAAAGTGCTCTGATTAAAAGGGACCTTGGGCAGTGATATGGCCTCTCTTCCTTCGTATTCATCCGGTACATCGAAGAACGAATCAGAGAACAAGAGAAAGTTGAGGGACAGAGATAAAAATTCAGGGTGAAGGGACATAATTGATAAGACTCTGTGGGTTATGGACTGGGGGAAAACCGGGAAAGATGAAAATCGAGGCGTCTGTAATCTGTTTTTACAAATACATGTATAAAATTAAGTTCACTGGTACATTAAGAAATGAAAAAGTTCCTGACAAGATCGACGAGGTCTCTGGGAGTAGATGCAGGGATGGTTTTCCGTAAAATTATTGTCTTGGGGTTCCACGGTTGGAGAGCTACCATTAGTTGCACCAAAGGTTTATGACCTTTATGTTGTCTTCTTATGTGGGCTGATCAACATTTTAATTACTTCATTTCTTTATCTACGTGATCTTCTTCAGTGTACTGCCAGCCTACTTGAATGTAGGCGTCTTTGCCAGTCTTGGAACAGATGGTGGAGGCTATTCTTAGTCAGGTCCTTGATAATCGCCTCACTTTTCTTGAGCACTGCTTCAGAGCTCTCAAATCGAATGCCCTGAAGCGTTGCCTTTAGTGATGGGAATAAAAAAAATCGCAGATACAATATCGGAGCTACAAGGCGGATGCGGTACACAGGTAATGTTGCGTTGAGCCAGAAACTGCTTGAACTGATTTGCAGCTGGAGGTCGCACACTGTCATGATGAAGTCACCATCCAGTATGAGAAAGTTCTGGGTGTTTTCTTGCAATGAAATTCCTCAGTTTATCCAGTATGTAGTACTCTCCTGTAACAGAAGTGTGAGGGGGGAATTGCATGCTGGTAAATCATTACGTGGCAGTCAAAACTGTGATCAGCATCACTTTCCCTGCAGACGGTACAACTATAGCCGTTGGAGAACCTGTCGTTTTCCACACTGTACTGGCTAGTTTTCCATCAGGATCGTAGTGAAGCAGCCCTGACTCATCACCGGTACTAACCAATTTCAGAAACGCATCCCCTCTATCAGCAAAGAGACGTAACACTACTTTCTTTGGTACACGAAATGCAAAAAGCGTCTACGAACCAGAACTTTACTATCAATATACGAATACGAGGGTGCTGCCGACTGTGTACTTTACAGGTAAGAACCCGCTCTTTTCAAATACTCATGGTACAGATAGGAAAATATCAGGGAAGGTAAAGGAAAAAAACAGTCTCAGTCTCTGTTGATCAGTCGTTGTGTAACACGCAAGGACAACAGTCACTCCTTCCCAGTTTCTTTAGCTTCGTGAGAAAGTTATATTCAGGAACGTGTAAATCTCGTAGCGTTCTTAATATAGAACCTGAAAGAACTTTTAAGAGATTCCGTACCTACAGTGGTAGCAACTGTAAGTATTTTGGATGAAAAGAGACGCGTGGGCATGAGCATGAATGTGACAACTCAACAGCCATGGCTTGTAGAGCTCAATGGCCGTCGGGATCATTGCCCTAGGGAAAACACCGACGTCGTCGTTCCCTGCTGCATATCTGCTGATTATCTCTGAAATTACACTACGTGGAATGGTTCATAAATCTGCGACGTTCCCGCTCAGATGCAAAGTTACGAGTCAGAGACGATATGCCGACAGCGTGCTGCCCGCTGCCGCCGCGTACCTTTTACGACATCGTAAACGCGCAACTCCGTAGACGGCTCTAAACAGACGACGCTGCAAGTGGTGTGAGCCACCGCGCCGCGCCGCACCGCTTGCGAGTCGAGTGATGCCGCCGCGAGCGAGGCAGGGGCAGAGCGTCCGCCAGCCAGCCACTCGGCAGTGCATCATTCCCAGCACGGCCGGTGCGGCACGCTGAGATCGCACGTGGTACAGGTCGACTGAAAGCGTGGTAGCCGTCTCTCAGGCCCACATAAACCGGCGCAGGCGTCCGCAAGGGAGGCGGGGCGATGGGCACCATTAGATACCGGGTGGCTATAATTAAAGTGCAGCTACTTACAGAGATCGAGCGTGGGCTGTAATTATCCTATGGGAGCGAAACTTGGTAGTTATTCAGATGCATTAATGCGGAAGCGATTCAGGGTGAAAAATAAATTAGTTCAAATTTTTGTCACCAGGGGAAAATCTGGCGCTGTGAATTTTAACGATAAGGTATATCTTTTTTTTAATACCGTCTGTTTCAGTCAAACAATTTTTTTCGCAATAGTTTCATTAAAACGGTTGGCGACGTGTAAGTGCCTGTCTGCTTATCAGGAGTGATAGAGGCGGCAGAGCACATCTTAAAGTAAGCATATGCCATTAGCGGCAACAGTAAAAAACCAGCACAGTACTAGTAGCAGCGCCTTATGCAGGCGCTGAAGACTGCTGCCACGAAGCGAGTAACTGCACAGTGTAAACTGATTTGCATATTTGTGAATCATACTGTTCAAATAATTATTTGTGCATTGTTTTAAATATTTCGTTAGTGAGATTACGTTATCTCAAATATTAAAAAGCTATGTAAATATTAATGTACATGGTCATGGCTTTAACATTAAGGCAGAGTCATTAGGTACATCCCCGTAGATGCGTTTAGGCGGCTAAGTTACCGCCGTTTTTCATATCACGAGGTGGTTCTAGAAGAAGTCTCTGTACGCAGTCTTATGCAGTTTTTTGAGTGAGGACCACGTATAGCACTGTGTGGTGGAACTCTGAGCCTATTATAGCAAGAATAGCATCGGAAGGACGAGATATAAATGCTACTGGTATTTCCACAGTGTATAAGCAGCTACAAACCACTGAAGAAGAGGTGTCTATAATTAGTTGTCATTTATAATCTAGTGTGTGCTGGGTAATATTAAGCACTATGCTACATCAGAATACATTATACAGGCCAAGAAATATTACAGACGTAATGATGTTAGTGTAAACCACAAATGTAAGCTGCTAATTCTCCCGTCTTGTGGCATTTCTCTTTTCCCTTGAAGATAGCTCAACACCAGTGCAAAAGAGGAAAGTAAATATTGTTTAAAGCAAATGTTTCTGTCATGTGTGTTTGTTTGCTACTTAGTAGGAGTGTCTTTTCTTCTGCCAAACGTATATTACAAATATTACAATTTTCAGTGATTAAAGCTGGTATATTATTTTGTAATATACATGAAGACAACTTTGTGCAACCAATCATAAATATTTACCAGCTAAATTAAATTCTTTTTTTTAAAAGAAAATCTAATATGTAGCAGACGCTGCACACCAGAAGACGACGACGAAAGGTATTATGCCTTTATATTATTCTCAGTAGCAAATACTGTGCTGGATTTAAGTTCAAATGACACTGAGCACTATGGGACTTAACATCTGAGGTCATCAGTCCCCTAGAATTTAGAACTAATTAAACCAAACTAACCTAAGGACATCACACACATCCATGCCCGAGGCAGGATTCGAACCTGCGACCGTAGCAGTCGCGCGGTTCCGGACTGAAGCGCCTAGAACCGCTTGACCACAACGGCCGGCCCGGATTTAAGTCTACACATTTTCGTGAGTTATAGTGCGTGTGACAAATGTAATTTTCTGCCCGCTTAAAGTACAGGATGCAGTGCTACTTTAATTTGAATGTGCAGTATCTGAAAAAGTGGTACGTTATTTAGAAAGTACTGAAACGTGCTGTAAACGCAACTAGTCTTTTACTTGAAAGAAATACGAATTTGATGTTTATGGATACACATTCAGAAAGCAACCGCCGCAGTAAATAAGCATCCTCTATGTTTATCAAATTGTACTACTATAATATTTCACTATACATTTTTGTAGACAGTTTTGCTCCTGAAAGTGATATTTTATGTGGGTGTAAGTACTAATATTCCCGCTAGGAAGTCTTATGTCGTTCATATTAGTCCATGAAGTTAGGTCGTCGTCACATCAAAGTGCCTACTGTGAATAGTGTTCTGTTATCCATTGAATTTTCTTTATACAACAGTAATTATTTTATTTATGTGAAATTACTTTCGTGTGGTAGTGTGTGTGCTTCGTACACTAGAGAGCGATCTGCAGTGGAGTTCCCGAACAGCTATTGCACGCGACTGTCCGCCCAAATTAAAAGAGTCCGAGTGGCGATTTCGGTCATTTGCACAGTTAGGTATTGCTTATTAGGATAAATCCGGATGGGAAATCGCAGAGTGCAAGAAAGATGTACTGAAATGTTTCCACACGTAATTCAATAGGAATAGGACGTGGGCAGAAAGGGTCAAAAAAGAGAGAAAGCCATAATGTTGTTTTTATTATTAACTGCCGCTCGCAGAATTTGTTCACTATGAGAACTGGAAACGACGAGACACTGTACAGCACCAGATCTGCACCTGGTGGCCAAAACTGGAGCTATTTTTTTCCAGCGTAAATTGGTTCCGTGTTAACGTATTAGCATATCTACCAAGTTTCACTGCCATACGGTAATTGGAGCCAACACTGGACCTCCGTGAGGAGTTGCACTTTTAATTATAACCAGTCGTTACTTGCCTCCTCCTGGAATCTGGAAATATGAACATTTTATTATTAAGAAATTCTCACATAACTAGCACTATTACTTGTCTGCAGTTCTAGCATACCAAAGGTGGTACAACACGCCTTAGACAGGGATATGGCGAGCAAAGTTGTGATGGAGTGTAAAGACCAGCCATTGTTCGACAGCTGTTAGAGTTCGTTGGACACTTGACTCATGGCTCTCCTTGCGCAAATTTTGGTTCTGTTCAGCTTTTGTCTGCCTGCGAGGCTATAATTACGTTTAGATTTACGGTAAAAAATGGTTCAAATGGCTCGGAGCACTATGGGACTTAACATCTATGGTCATCAGTCCCCTAGAACTTAGAACTACTTAAACCTAACTAACCTAAGGACAGCACACAACACCCAGCCATCACGAGGCAGAGAAAATCCCTGACCCCGCAGGGAATCGAACCCGGGAACCTTGGCGTGGGAAGCGAGAACGCTACCGCACGACCACGAGATGCGGGCTATTTACGGTAAAGCTCTCCTTCCTTTCATAGCAGCTTTCTAGCATACGAGACGACGTGAAACGTGGACCATGAACAGAACTTATAAAGAAAGAATAGAAGCATTTCAAATCTGGTGCTACAAAATAATGCTGAAGATTAAATATTTACGAAAATTCTCAGACTGCTAGTTGTAAACCAACTTAAGCAACTTCCACTGTTGTTCCCTCTTCGTAGCTTCAGACACACAACCACGCACACTTCTATCTCTTTCAGAGGATTCAACCCATCCTATGAGGTGCGCTGCATTCATAATTTCGGTGGTTCGTCTTAACAGAGATTGTTGCAGAAGCCCTTCCTGTCGTCACAGTCGTCAGTTAGCCTGCGGGAAGTTCGTCGTGTGTGCCATCTGTCTCTATATCGCGTAAACTTTGTTCTGTGTGTTATGATAAGCTCACTGAACAAAAAATTAGTTACCCCTAGTGAAATCGTTGCAAGCATCATTATATACCGTGTAATTCCGCCCTTGGACTTGACAACCGTTTGTATTGTGTTAGGAAGTGAGTACAGAAAGTTGAGCAGGTACGTCAGTTTGAAGTTAAATCACTTGCCGAGTATCTGATCCTGCAGTTCCACCAAAGTGCGTGGATGCTTATGTCGGTGTTTTATCCAAGTTCCAACATCAGATTTTCTTTATGATGACAGATTTTCAGCCCAGTCTAGATGTAGTAGGGGTGGGGTGTTCAGAAAACCAGCCACACATTCTTCCAGCCCAATTAAATTTTGCTGTTGTCGCCTGTATGTGCCTGTGTGAACAACAGCCTCTTGTGAAGTGACTGACTCCAAATGTTTATTGCACGCAGTTGCTGTCCCAACGCCGGCCGGAGTGGACGAGCGGTTCTAGGCGCTACAGTCTGGAACCGCGTGACCGCTACGGTCGCAGGTTCGAATCATGCCTCGGGCATGAATGTGTGTCATGTCCTTAGGTTAGTTAGGTTTAAGCAGTTCTAAGTTCTCGGGGACATGACCACAGCAGTTAAGTCCCATAGTGCTCAGAGCCATTTGAATCATTTTTGAACTTGTCCCAATGTTCTCTCGCTAACAGGACCTTCATTCACTGCCTGCAGCAATTCCTGTCGGATTTGGAAGCGATTTTGATTCACAATCCGTGAAATACGTCTCTGGTCCCTCTCAATCAGAATATTTTTCCGAGTACAATTCTGACGTCGTGTTAAGTGAAAACCTGTGTTACACCACTGATTGTAGACACGTTGAACAGTTCACCGAGAAAGACCAACAAATCCAGCAGCTTCACACACCGTATGACCATGAGAGCAGCCAGACACGAATACCCCTTTTTGCCACTCTGTCACGTCCTTACATTTAACAATGTTTAGGTACAATGTCCGGCTGAAGCATAAACGTCTCACTGACCGCTACTTCCTTATGTTCATGAAGAGGCAGTGTTCACAAGGTTGAGCACATGACTCGATCGCAGCGCCATCTGTAAAGGCTTACTGATTCACTTGTGAGGCGCTCTAGGGTGTCTAATTTTATTCTCCGGTGAATTTATATTCACTGTTTGGGTTCGTATTTGCAGAGGTAGCAATTGGGGACCTGCTCAGCATTTGCGCAAACGAGCGTGGAAAACCGCCTAAAATCTGCATTCAGACTGGCGATGTACTAGACCAGCAGTCATCAATAACACCGAGCGGATTCGATACGGGTCTGTCTCACCTCTTCGTCTCGCAAGGTAGTTCACGGCGTATTATGCTATACTGGAAAGCCAAAAAGTAACCTTAAACTCTTAAAACTCAGAAATGTAGACGATTCGCAGAGAGGCCTTCCTGAATTCCCATTTTAGGCTTATTTGACTTACTGAAATAAAGTATTGCTTTATCCAACACGAGTGAGTACTCACCGCACGAAAAAGCTATAATGAAAGTAAACAGGGTGAGTCACCTAACGTTACCGCTGGATATATTTCGTAAACCACATCAAATACTAACGAACCGATTCCACAGACCGAACGTGAGAAGCGGGACTAGTGTAATTGTTTAATACAAACCATACAAAAATACACGGAAGTATGTTTTTTAACACAAACCTACGTTTTTTTAAATGGAACCACCTTAGTTTTGTTAGCACATCTGAACATATAAACAAATACGTAATCAGTGCCGTTTGTTGCATTGTAAACTGTTAATTACATCCGGAGATATTGTAACCTAAAGTTGACGCTTGAAACCTCCGACGTTCAGTTGCGTGTTGTAATAAACACGGGCCACGGTCGGCGAGCAGCATCTGCAGGGACATGTTTACGATGACGACCGTGTTTACGAGTGTGGCTGTAGTGCACTGTTGTGGTTTGGTCTAGCTGTCGCAGTGTCCGCATGTAGCGCTTGCTGCTATTGTTATTCTGCATTCCTCTCCGCACGCAGTCCAACTGTAGTACACCGTGTTACCAGACGTATGTGATTGTGTAGTGTTGTAGGAACTGTGACTATGGTGTATTCGAACTCTGAAAAGGCAGAGATGATACTCATCTATGGCGAGTGTCGACGAAATGCAGCTGAAGCCTGCAGGGTGTATGCAGAACGGTACCCGGACAGAGAGCATCCAACGTACCGCACATTGCAAAACATCTACCGCCAACTGTATGCAACAGGTATGGTCGTAGCACGCAAACGGATCCGTAACAGGCCCGTCACAGGAGAAGCGGGTGCAGTTGGTGTGTTAGCTGCTGTTGCCATGAACCCACACATGAGTACACGGGACATTGCGAGAGCCGGTGGACTGAGTCAAAGTAGTGTCATGCGCATACTGCATCGTTACCGCTTTCACCCGTTTCATGTGTCGCTACATAAGCAATTACATGGTGATGACTTTAATCGAGTGCAATTCTGTTAATGGGCATCAACAGAGGTGTTGCAGTTCTACCTGTTTACTGATGAAGCAGGTTTCACAAACCACGGGGCAATGAATCTACGGAACATGCATTACTGGTCCGTGGACAATCCTCGCTGGCTCAGACAGGTAGAGCGACAGCGACCGTGGACTGTAAATGTATGGTGCGTAATCATTGGCGACCACCTCATTGGTCCTCACTTCATTTCAGGGGCCCAGGCAGCTGCAACATACATCGCGTTTCTACAGAATAATCTGCCAACGTTGCTCGAAAATGTCCCACTGGAAACGCGTCGACGTATGTGGTATCAGCATGATGGTGCACCTGCACATTCCGCAATTAACACTAGGCTGACCCTTGACAGGATGTTCGACGGGCGTTTCATAGGACGTGGAGGACGCATAAATTGGCCAGCTCGTTCTCCTGATCTTACACCTCTGGACTTCTTTCTGTGGGGTACGTTAAAGGAGAATGTGTACCGTGATGTGCCTACAACCCCGGAGGATATGAAACAACGTATTGTGGCAGCCTGCGGCGACATTACACCAGATGTACTGCGGCGTGTACGACATTCATTACGCCAGAGATTGCCATTGTGTGCAGCAAATGATGGCCACCACATTGAACATCTATTGGCCTGACATGTCGGGACACACTCTATTCCACTCCGTAATTGAAAACGGAAACCACGTGTGTACGTGTACCTCACCCCTCATGGTAATGTACATGTGCGTCAGTGAAAAAGACCAATAAAAAGGTGTTAGCATGTGGACGTAATGTGCTATTCCAGTCTCTTCTGTACCTAAGGTCCATCACCGTTTCCTTTGGATCTCTACGTAATTCGGTGCTCTCCGATACACACGATCGAACAGCGGAGGAGTGGTACTCAAGCGTCAACTTTAGGTTACAATATCTCCGGATGTAATTAACATTTTACAATGCAACAAACGGCACTGATTACGTATTTGTTTATTTGTTCAGATGCGCTAACAAAACTAACGGGGTTCCATTTAAAAAAACGTAGGTTTGTGTTAAAAAACATACTTCCGTGCATTTTTTTATGGTTTGTATTAACCAATTACAGTAGCCCCTCTCCTCACGTTCGGTCTGTGGAATCGGTTCGTCAGTATTTGATCTGGTTTACGAAATATATCCAGCGGTAATGTTAGGTGGCTCACCGTGAATAAGAATACTGGGCAGTATGTCATTAACAAGTTCCATAAAAAAATCCCTCAGAAAATTGTGGTTTTCGCTGTCGTAAGCACCTGCTTAAATACGAAAAAAGCTAGGAACGTTGATAGCATACATACCGACATCAATCGTAAAAAATGTTGGACTTAATAGCTGTTACAATCTGAGACGTTCCTTCTGTGGCGTCGCACCAAGTCTCTGACGCCACCGTGTCGGAACACACGTTCCCTTGGTGCACGAGATAAACAACGCGTCTTTGTAGGATTAACTGGGAAACATGTACAGGAGGACCTGGGTTAGTCCTCTTATTAAGGGTCGTCAGCGCCAATTTGGCCTGTGAGACAAGGCCAAACTTGTCTGTGCTCCAAAACAAATGATTAACGCCCTGTAGACATCTAGACACTGAGATCCTGCCACTGGATTGGGAAACGTTTATCTCTGACTCAGTGCGCTTCCTGCAGTCAGTTTCCAGCAATTTCTGCCGATAATATCAGTCAAGACAAAATGGGGTAACTACTCAAAGTCAATAGACCGAATATCACCCAAAACAACACACTTGAAGTTCTTCTTCTTTTTCTTCTTCTCTCTTGCTGCCAAATTTGCCCCTTCCATCTTTTCTCTAGGCTTCCAATGCATTTTTTTAACCCTGTGGAACATATTGCCAAAAATGTAGTGGTAATCTTCACTCCTCCATTCGCAACAGATGGGATATCCATTTTGCCTGTTTTCTTCAACTTTTTATTCGTATCAAATATTTTCAATTCCTTCCTCTGTGTATCCTGCTACATTCCAGAGGAAATTCATTTCATTGACCTATAATCTCATGTTTATCCTTTTTTTTCATTACTCCAGAATCACTCTCGTACAGCACTACTTTATAAAATTTCTGATGAGTTTCCGTTCTCACTTTATTTTGGAGAGATCTTCTAATGGTACCATTTTGGTAATTTAACTACCTAATTTTGTCTTTTTGATCTATATCTCATCTGTGCGATAGCATGGTCCCTAATAATATAAATCTGTCTACTTGTTCTATGACTTTGTTTTCTAGTACTAATTTTGTTCTTACTGGGTTTTTCTCGCACATATCCATGGCTTTCGTTTTTTATACTGATACTGACATGTTGTGTATCTGACATTTTTTTGTAGTTTTTCACCTTCACAGTTTCATATGACAACTTGACCATCTACAAACAGAATCATAATTATGTAATCTCATTGGATAAAATCGTTGCGTAACTGTGTAGTTTCATTTTTCTTTACTCTACAGTGCAGTGGCTACAGACTGCAACCTTGTCGAACTCGTAAGTAAATATCCTCTGTTGTTTTCTCATTATCCTCAGTTATTTGGATTCTTGTATTCTCACTGATATTCTGAATTACCCGAATTGCCTCAAGTTTCCATGCAAAGGAATTTAGCTTATTGTCTTTAAATTAAATCTTGCCTGGTCCATATCCTTAGTAACTGCACACTTGAGTAGTTATTTCTGGGAAATACTTGTTACGAATATATCTTCAGTCGCTGTGATTGGAACCGTCTGCGCCATACTGACGTTATTTAATGACCTGGTTTACATAAACAGGTTCTGATGATAACACCGCGACACTATCCTGCTACCTTTCCATCTGACGTCTTTTTGTAGGTCTCGTTGCTACTGGTTGGTGCCTACAAGTTACTGGTAACACGACCGCAAGCCAGTCTTGTTAACGAGGACGTCTATCTCAGGGGCTCCTCTCTTAAACAGTTTACATTCACTCACGTGCAGTTCTGGCGCAGAAGAAAGTTGCTGAAAGCAAAAATTTTCTCCTCCGACGTCGTATACTGTTATCGCGAACTGTACATCAAATTTACGAAAGTGCGCTTGATATCTGTCACGGTTTTGGATCTTATAAAATAACGCTCTTACACAGGGTGAGTCAGGAGGTGTCATGATATTAGTGATTCTGAACAAGAAACTTCATACGGACATATGTCCTATTCCAAATGGTTTCCAATATGGAACACATTTAATGTACATTGATATTTCTTTTCTGTATTAGTCAAACATCGTCATTGTTTACATCGTTCCACAGAAATATAGAGGAAGTTGAGTCGAACAAATTGATACAGAGCACTTGTTGTTCATAAGATAGGAAAACTACCTCAAATTGGGCTACAAAAGCTACCTCCAGAGCTTGCGCGTCCCTCTAGAGTTTCAATATTCTAGAGCTCTCTTCTCGCATACTGGTTGTCCTAGAGTATAAAGGAATAGCAACTTTTCTGTAGGAAATTTAATATTATTTAATTTTGTACTGAGACACGTTTTCACTGAAGGTGTGGTTTTAGAGTCATTCAAGAAAAACGTACAAAAGTGATATTAAATGTGTTGTGTCTCGGAAACCTTACGGAATAGGGCCTATCTCCATATGAAGTTTTCTTAATGAAAATCACTAATAGTTCACCTCTCAGACCACGTAAATGTCTTCATTACTCACTTTGTGTATACTACATAACCAGTTTCCCACAAATAAAATATTGTATCATTTTATCACATTAATAACAAGAAGAGGGTTCTGTATTGGTCGCTGAAACAGAAATCTTTATTTCTGTTGCAAATCGATTTCAGACACTGCGTAGTCGTTCTCAGCGCTAATATTAAAGCCCCGTGGGCTCATAAATCCAAGCTGTAAGACTGCGATATCTGCAGAGATTAATGAAGACTACTTGTCACACCGAAGTTACGGACGCAGCTGAGTTGTATTTGTACCTTTGGTCTTTACATTTACTGCGCCACTGTTTGTCGATCGAAACGTTACTACGTATATGTCACAAAGTCGAAAATTTTATGTCCTACATCTTAACGATCATATCAATATATGTCTGCTGACAACATCAACTACAGGTGATGCAGTAGATTCTTGATTTGCTCTCTGGGACCGGCTGATGTTCCAAACCCGTTAGGTTGTTTGTCATTTGTCTACATTGCTTCAGGTGAAGCGAGGAAGGTTTAGTCAGCATGGGGTGAAGCCAATCATTACCCTCCCTCCACGTATAATATGCGCTTACGGTTCTTCTTTAAGAACCTTCATACCCACGTATCGTTAAACCTTAATATTCCATCTTTCTTTCGAATTTCGAACGAATGGGATTTTATCCTGATTCGGCCCACTTTATTTAGGTTCCATGTTCTCTTCTCGCACTACTTATTCATGAAAATAACAGAGAAATTAAGACGATGTTCTATTGTTTGCAATGGTTTGTGAATCAGTAGCATTTCTACCGTAATTTATAGACCATCACGAGCACTAGCACATCTTGTGAGTTCGCTACCATTTTCATGTGTATCGCACATAGCTCTTCATCTACAGCCACGTCTATACTCCGCAAACCACCTTTTTGGGTGTGATACAGGGTTCTTTGTTGGCCGCTGTCGGTTCCCGTCTTTCCCGTTCCTATCGCGAATGGCCCGCGGGAGGAGCTGTTGTTGGTAATCCTTTGTGTGACCTCGAATCTTTGTACTAGTACTTTTTCGCGAGATGTACATAGGAGGGAAGCAATCTGTTTGCTGACTCTTCTAAAAATATACAACTCTCGAAAAATTTAGCGGTGCACCGCATGATATGAAATGCCTCTCTTGCAGCGTCTGCCACTCTTCTTTGGATCGTCTCTACGTCTTTTGTCAAGCTCTGGGTAAACATTCGGAAATCGCTTTTTAACGCAAAACTAGTAATATTGCTAAGCAGAGGTTTAATAAATATTACAGCCTAAGTGGATAAACGTCGCCTTCATTCAATGAATTTACGGCTGTTGTACCCGCAATGAGAAGATGCGCATTTTAACTTTAATTCGATACTAGGTCGCAAAGCCTTTCGAGATCACGTGTTCAGTGGTGAACGATCTACATTCCACAGTTGTCAACCACGTGTGATTAACTGTCGCATGGAATCGTAATCACTTTCGTGCGGGCAGCAAAATCGCTTAATTTCGTTGAAGCCTTATCACAAAACAGTCGAGTCTAATTCTAACTCGTAGTACGTTATTCCAGAAGGTGCAGTGTTCATCAGTTGTCATTCCTTGGGCCTGTAAAGAGTCTGAAAAACATCCCACACACGTGATCCGCCGAACTGTTTGATTCGTCGTGATGACACAAGCGGCCTCTCTCCGACATAGCGGATGCCTGTAGTTCTAGTGCTCCTGAATGTGTACTTTATCCTTTTCCGATTATTGGAACACGCTTTCGTAAATTTTTGCCAGTGTTTTATGAGCAGTTATAACATTTTATTATTCATGCGAGTGCAGTTTTTTTACATTCGAAATGGTCGATCGGGCCCTATTGCCGAATTCTTCTAGCTGCACGTGACGACTTGCTTAACCTCATGTCAGCCAGAAATAAAATTTTTGTTCAAATGGTTGAAATGGCTCTGAGCACTATGGGACTTAACATCTGAGGTCATCAGTTCCCTAGAACTTAGAACTACTTAAACTTAACTAAGCTAAGGACATGACACACATCCATGCCCGAGGCAGGATTCGAACCGTAGCGGTCGCGCGGTTCCAAACTGAAGCGCCTAGAACAGCTCCGGCGTACCGGTCGGCAAGTTTTCGTTACAATTACTAATTTGTGAATATACACTGCCGGAAAAAAGTGCAACACCTTCAAGGACTACGTCTAGTGGCACCAAGGTGTATTATTTGCACACGGAGGGGCTCTAGTGTTAGTGTTTCGTTTGTCTCGGTCATCGGCGATGAGATGGCGGGCAGGAGGCTTGTCTGGGTGGCCTCTGTAGACAGTAACTACTGAATTTAGTGGTGATCAGTGTGGTGTCACCGCCAGACACCACACTTGCTAGGTGGTAGCTTTTAAATCGGCCGCGGTCCGCTAGTATACGACGGACCCGCGTGTCGCCACTGTCAGTAATTGCAGACCGAGCGCCACCACACGGCAGGTCTGGTGAGACGTACTAGCACTCGCCCCAGTTGTACAGCCGACGTTGCTAGCCATGGTTCACTGAGAATTACGCTCTCATTTGCCGAGACGATAGTTAGCATAGCCTTCAGCTACATTTGCTACGACCTAGCAAGGCGCCGTATTCAAGTGATATTGAGATTCTATTAATGTATCATCAAGAGCGATGTTCTACAAATGTGGATTAAAGTTAAGTATTCCAGAAGCTAGGTACTTTTCTTTATAGCGTTCATTACGTATCCTGTTTCAGACCTCACGACAGCCTGCGTGAGTTTAAGCGCGTGCCTTTCGGCTCCCTCTCATTGTGTCTTGACTGTCTTGTCTAGACACAACAATCAGTATTTGCAACATTCGTTCTACGATATAACCCAGCCACTCTGATGAGTATGTACTGCATTTCAACAACTTCAGTCATTTGGAGGAAGTTGCACTGTGGGCCTGCAGTAAGCTGTATGGACGTACCGAGGGATTGCTGCACGTGCACGTGTCGCTGCCTTCAGCAGTGATCTGTGGACCATTCCGACATCCACAGACCAGATTCTACAAGTCGCACAGCACATACGTACCAAGGACCATTGGGAACCATCTACACGCAGAAGGACTAAGACAGGTAATGTGTGCTTCTGACCAGGCTAGCAACGACACTGCCAAGCATGGCTACTCTTGTGTCGTGAAAGAGTCGGCTGGAGAGTAGAGTGACGCTCTGTTGTCTTTAGTGATGACAGTACGTTCTATCTGTATGAGAGTAATGGACGTACATGGGTATGTAGCGGACCTGGTGACAGTTCAACTCCGGAGTGTATTCATCTACGACGCACAAGTCGCACGCCATGCTTCATGGTGTGTGTGTATGTGTGTGTGTGTGTGTGTGTGTGTGTGTTAGGGGGTGGAGCGGTAGGGGCGGAGACGGCGTGCTACCGCCCTTTCTTCTTCGACAGGAAGGAGATGTGCTTTTTCAGCATGACAGTTGTGAGTTAACGAGCATTTCGCTCTCATTTAAATATATGGCCGAAAGAGTCAGCCTTCAGGAATTGTGAAACGAAGCCTGTCGTCCAGGACCGTGTGCCACAAAGAGCGCAGATTCGCCACGAGATGGGAAGTTTACAGGCGTCTATTGTGCTGAATGGGGCCTAAGAGCTGTAGTGTGCGAGTGAGACAGACGAGAACATACTGTAAGTAGGCTGTTTACGTTTTCTTATTGGCAACGTTACGTAGCGCTCTGTATGAAAATCACTGGCTGTGCTGTGGGCAGTCTGTGGCCAGTTTGCATTGTTGTCTGCCATTGTAGTGTTGGGCAGCGGCAGCTGGATGTGGACAGCGCGTAGCGTTGCGCAGTTGGAGGTGAGCCGCCAGCAGTGGTGGATGTGGGGAGAGAAATGGCGGAGTTTTGAAATTTGTAAAAATGGATGTCATGAGCAGTTGTATATATTATGACTTTTGATGACTATTAAGGTAAATACATTGTTTGTTCTCTATTAAAATCTTTCATTTGCTAACTATGCCTATCAGTAGTTAGTGCCTTCCGTAGTTTGAATCTTTTATTTAGCTGGCAGTAGTGGCGCTCGCTGTATTGCAGTAGTTCGAGTAACGAAGATTTTTGTGAGGTAAGTGATTTGTGAAAGGTATAGGTTAATGTTAGTCAGGGCCATTCTTTTGTAGGGATTTTTGAAAGTCAGATTGCGTTGCGCTAAAAATATTGTGTGTCAGTTTAAGCACAGTCATGTATATAATTGTTCAAAGGGGACGTTCCAATACGTCACAGGGAAACCCCGTAGAAGCCTATTGTGACCAGGGAGATGTAGCAGTGTTAAATATGGCAGACCTAAGACCGCCCATAAAGGGAAACATTTATGAAAAATACCTATTTAATTCTGTAGTAATTTAGGGAATGAAGCCACAGTAATTTTAATCTACCATCCATCATAAATTTTCATGGTGATCCCAATAAAACTTGAATATTGATCATATCTATAATAGTTTAGGATTTACTGTTAAAGTGAAATTAACAAGTTTTGTAACAAAGACCTGAATGCAAAAAATATGACGCTTTGGTCGATCTTAACGATCGACATTTCGTATAGAAGCACATCATTAAAATGACAAATGTTGTAAATATCAAACCTGTAACTTTGTTTAAAAGATATAGTCAATTTAAATGTTCAGAATTTTTAGTTAAGCATTAGATCATCATTTCCTCAACACCAAACACATTGAACGATGACAGCATGACACCTTATTGAATTATCAGATAATAGAATATTTGTTGTAAAGTTTAGTGCATAACAGTTACTTTTTTCTTTATTTTTTTTTTATCAGAAAGCACACTGGTACAAGGCTTCTGGCTGTGACATTCGAAGTTAAGAAGGAAATTGTATTGATTTATGTAAAAGAATTTAACGTTTATTATGTAATGGATATTACTGTCACGTTACATACATCTGCTGCGACCTGATGTGCTCTTCATGATGGACTAAAACTGCCCTGATCAACAATATTGCCAGATATCTCTCCCTCTGTACACGTATGGGACATGTTGAAGCAGGAACTTATTCGTTCTTCGGAGCCTGCAAGGCCAATTGTCGAACTGCAACAGAAGTTGCAAGACGGTCTACCGCAGAACCCCATTCGGCAGATTTGTGACTGTTTACATGCGAGAACAGATCCTTGCGTTTCCGCTAGAGGAGAATACATTGCGTA
This sequence comes from Schistocerca cancellata, assembly GCF_023864275.1. NCBI lineage: Eukaryota > Metazoa > Arthropoda > Insecta > Orthoptera > Acrididae > Schistocerca > Schistocerca cancellata. Next base: position 410,001,778 of record NC_064628.1, read on the forward strand.
TTGATGCAACTGTTTGGTCGTCATTTGCTGTGACACGTAGTTCAATGCGAATCCACTGATACACCATGCAATGCTTACTTTTTTGGTAGTTTGTAAAACAGCTCTACTATTAATTCTGCGGAGCCCAACACGAAATACCTGGCTCATCCATCTGATGAGTAGGGGTTGTCTCACTATTCCGCAAAATGCACAGCATCTAGATCTTCCCCTCAAAGGCATATGTGCAGCTTCATTTCATTTACCCGTTTAACTTAGGAACATGCCGCTTGTAATAGTTCATGTCTTTGTAGCTATTGTCACTGACAAACACATTAGTTACCCTCCCAGAAAAAAGCCATTTAATGACGGCAACTCTACAGACTCATTCTATGTCATTAATTAATTTCACTGATGATTACGCTGGTACTGACTATAGCGATATCAAGAAAATGTCACACTAATTGTCGGTCACTAATTCATTACCACTGTCGCAGGTTACTGATTTATGATCACCTAGCTGATGTCTCGGGGTAGCGTCTTTGACTAGTAAGCAAAACGTCCTCGGTAAGGGGTTCGAATCTCGCCACTGCTTACATTTTGAACAAAAATCATCAGCAACGGCAGCCGAAGACTCCGGCTTAAGAAGTCACCCTAGTTCTGCGAACGGTCTTGTCAAAGCGGGCAGAGAAGTGGACAGAGGTTCAGGGGAACGCTCTTGCCCTTGCGGTGTCCCTAAAAGGCGGAAGAATCAGCAATGATCAACGGCACGAGAGTGCAAAAGGCAATGGAAACCACTGCATTAAAGACACGTAATGTGTATCTATAGGAAATGTGGCCAGTAATTGAAAAAGTGTCATGATGGTCTCTCCATTCGAAAATCTCCGGGAGTGGACTGCCGGCGTTGAGGGGATGGCGGTAGGGTAGGGGTGGGAAGGAAGATTGAACAACCAACGAAAGCGAACCTTTTGAGAGCCGGGGCGTGGAATGTCAGAAGTTTTAATGTCGCAGGAAAGCTATAAAATGTGAAACGGGTGATGTAGGGCGTCAGTCTACATATAATGGAGGACAGTGAACTGAAATGGAACGAAGTAATGGATTTCGGATCAAACAAGTACAGTGTAATGTCAACAGCAGCAGAAAGTGGTATGACAGGGTAGGATTCGTTATGAACAGGAAGGTAAGGCAGAAAGTGAGTTACTGCGAATAGTGACAGGTTTGTTTTCGTCAGAATCAACAGCAAACCAACGCCGACAACAGAAGTTCATGTATACATGCCGGCGTCGTATGCAGAAGATGAAGAGATGGAGAAAGTATATGAGGATATTGAAAGGGAAATGAAAATATAATAGTCATGAGGGACAGGAATGGGGTTGTAGGAGATGGAGTAGAAGAAAGGGTTACAGTAAAATATGGACTTGTCAGCTGGAATGAGAGAGGAGAAATACTAATTGAATTCCGAAATAAATTTCGGCCGGCAATAGCGAATATTCTGTTCAAGAATCACAAGAGCAGGAGGTATACGTGTAAAAGGGCGGGAGATATAGGAAGATTTCAGTTAGATTGCATCGTGATCAGGGAGAAATTTCGAAATCAGATATTTGATTTTAAGGCATACCCAGGAGCAGATATTAACTCAGATCACAACGTACTAATAATGATGAAGAGTAGGGTGAAGTTTAAGACATTAGTGTGGAAGAATCAATACGCAAAGTGGGATACGGAACTACTAAGGTATGAAGAGCCCTGATTGGAGTTCCTTGGGCTATAGATATTGCGATAATGAATACTTCAGTAGGCAGTACAGTTGAAGAGGAATGGACATTTTTAAAATGGGCAGTCACAGAAGTTGGAGAGAAAAACTTAGGTAGAAGGAAGGTAACTGTGAAGAAAGCATGGATAACAGAAGAAATACTTCAGTTGATTGAAGAAAGAAGTACAAAACCGTGAAGGAAAATTCAGGAATGCAGAAATACAAGTCACTTAGGAATGAAATAAAGAGGAAGTTCAGGGAAGCTACAGCGAAATGGCTGCATGAAAAATGTTAAGAAATCGAAAAATAAATGATTGTCGGAACACGAAGCCGGAGTCGATAGGGAGAAGTTAGGTATTCAGTATTAGAATGAGAATTTAGAGGGGTTTTGGAAGACGTAAAATCTAATATGGCAGAATGGACAGAAAACATTCTATTGGAATTTGTAAAATCATTGGAAGAAGTGGCAACAGAAGGACTGTTCATGTTGGTGTGTAAAATAAATGAGTCTGGCGACACACCATCAGAATTTTGGAAAAGTATCATCCACACAATTCCAAAGACTGTAAGAGCTGACAAGTGAGAGAATTATCGCACAATCAGCTTAACAGGTCATGCATCCAAGTTTCTGACAAGGATAATATGCAGAAGAATGCAAAAGAAAGTTGAGGATGTGTTAGGTGACGATCAGTTTGGCTTTATGGAAGGTAAAGAAACAAGGAGGGCAGGTCTGATGTTGCGGTTGATAATGAAAGCAAGATACCAGGAAAACCAAGACAAGTTCTTAGGCTTTGTCAACCCGGCGAAAGCGTTCGACAATTCTGAGGAAAATAGGGATAAACTACAGTGAGAGACAAGTAATACACAACATTTACATGATCCAAGAGTGGAAGACCATGAACGAAGTGCTCGGATTAAAAAGGGTGTAAGACAGGGATGCAGTCTATCGCCCCTATTGTTCAATCTATACATCGAAAAACCAATGACGGAAGTGGAATTAAAATTTGTAAGTAGGCTGTTTATGTTTTTATATTGGTAACGCCACGTAGCGCTCTGTATGAAAATCAATGGCTGTGCTGTGTGCAGTCTGTGGCTAGTTTGCATTGTTGTCTGCCATTGTAGTGTTGGGCAGCTGGATGTTAACAGCGCGTAGCGTTGCGCAGTTGGAGGTGAGCCGCCAGCAGTGGTGGATGTGGGGGAAGTGAGATGGCGGATTTTTGAGAGCAGATGATATGGACGTGTGTCCATCAGAGACAGTACATTTGTAAGACTGGATGTCATGAACTGATATATATATATATATATATATATATATATATATATATATATATATATATATATATATATATATGACTTTTGAACAATATTAAGGTAAATACATTGTTTGTTCTCTATCAAAATCCTTCTTTTGCTAACTGTGCCTATCAGAATAAACTTTGGATATAAGTTTAATCTATTACTAACAACGAGCTTGACAAGAACAACTTTTTTCTCTGTTGATTAATTATTTACGCAGTACGTTCCGCTAATTATGTACGGATTTCGTTCAAGATGTTTCCAGTACAGTGACCCTGAATAGGTGAGCGTTGGCATCTCCTCTGAATCCTCTAAAATTCTTTCCGGACTGACCGTCTACACTACTTTTATTGCTTTCTAAGTTTTAGATCTTCTTGGTCAGGTAAGCTATTGTTTTAACTTAAGGACACTGGCGCTGAATATAGCCAAGAAAACTCAAGCAGCCTTGGCATCTCGAGAAATCAATAGAAAAGATGAAAGGATACTTGGATTTATTGAGAGGGTTCTACGTAACGTGCGCGGTACTTATGAAGGGTATTGGATAAAAGACTCGACTTTCGACCTATTGTTTGAAGTCCTTACCAGGTAGGCATGACTGTAGACATCGAAAGAGTACAGAGACGCGCTGCTAGGATCGTAGCAGGATACTAATAAAGTGTAACATAATTTCCTGGCAAACTTATATGAGAATCTTTAAATAATAATGACGTAATTCTACCCCTATAATTGTTGGGTAATTTAGAAAAACCGCACTGAAGGAAAGTGTGACCATTTCGCTGATACAATCGTGTATCTCACTTATGGATTGGGAGAATAAGATAAGTTAGGACACGTACAGGGGTATGTGGACAGTCATTTTTTCCCTCGCACAATAAGCAAATAGAATAGATGAGTAAATCGATAATGTTGGCAGGACGTATCCGCCACCACGCATTGCATAGTTACCTCTGGAGAATATACGGTGTGCTCCAAAAAATATGGTCAATATTCAGGTATATGACAGGAACGCTCATTTGAACCAAAATACTTCATATGGGCATATGCCTTGTTCCGAATGGTTTCAGAGATAGAAAACATGTAATGTACATTTGTTTTTGGTGTGGTGACACGCACGTATGCGTCTTACCCGTCAAACCCCTTTGACGTTTTATTCTAGCCCAACCTACCTTGTTGCTTTCAACCTCATTGATCGAAATGTGTTTCTCAACGCGCGGTTGTCCGTGGTATGTTGTGAGTGAAGTACTGCGAGGGACTGAGAGTGAATCAGAGACGAGCATAGGTTACCTGTGTTTGTACAAGCGTAGGGTAAAATTCCATACATATATACCAGCGAAGAATATGCAGACATGGTGTATGTTTACGGCTTCGCCGATAGTACTGCTCCTGCTGCTGTCGAAGAATGCCGTCGGGGCTTTCCGATACGCCGAATTCCCGATTGTGGAGTGTTCACCACAGTTTTCAGCACATTTCGTGAAACAAGTAATCTTCCAAGTTCTCATTTTTCCTCTGAACGTGTAATTTCGGAAGCTTTGCACGAAATGAGACACATTGTTGAAACTGTGCAGCTTAGTGCTACTGTGACGACACGGCAACTTCCTGCAATATGAGGCAGCCGGAGTGGCCGAGCTGTTCTAGGTGCTACAGTCTGGAACCGCGCGACCGCAACGATCGCAGTTAGAATCCTGCCTCGGTCATGGATGTGTGTGATGTCCTTAGGTTAGTTAGGTTTAAGTAGTTCTAAGTTCTAGGAGACTGATGACTTCAGCAGCTAAGTCCCATAGTGCTCAGAGCCATTTGAACCATTTGAACCTGCAATATGAGTGTCCCACGAACACTTGTATGGCGAATATCACGTAACAGAAAACTTGTATCCATTCACATACAGCGCGCCTATAATTTTCAAATCAGCGACAATGCCACACGTCTTGAATTTTGTCACTGGTTAAATGAAAATCATTTCCTTCCGTTAATCCTATTCACTAATGAAGCCAGTTTACACGGAATGGAATCAATAACACACGTAATAATGATCCAGTCTCCAAATGCGTTTATCGATCAGTGTTTGGCGCGTCATGATCAGTAACATGCTGATAGGTCCAGTCATTTTAGAAGAGAGAATGACGGGACAGAGTTACTTGCATTTTTTTGGAAAATTCGTTTGTTGAATATTGAGGACGTTCCTTTGGCCACTTTACAATCACATAACTTCACTATCATTGGATTTGCACAATTCTAAAAAGGTTGAAATGTCCCTCAAGTATCTGTTACTCAGGTGGCATCCAGTGACTTGTTCACGATCAAAATTACTGAGCTCTCCTGACAGACACATTCTGCTGTTATTGCTTCTGTACTGACAACACAAGACGCCTCCTTTTACACTGTCAGATGCACCTCTTGTGATATCTAATGGTCAATTCCGCTTTACATAATTGTGTCCGTATACTTTCGATTAGATAGTGTAGTTGCTGGCCACTTAAGCCGTGCATTCGTACCTTGAGCGTTGAGCGTGCCGAGTTTCTGATGTCATAACGTGGGAAAAGCACGTTGAGGGGCCTTTCCGAACGTGGAGAGCAACATTTGGCATGTCAGATATTCTGAACGTGCGCTTGAACGCAGACCAATGAGATGGAAGAACGCCATCTACGTCAGATGACGCCATCTGTTTTCAGTAGTGTCACGAGACGCCATTTTGGCTTTCAATTGAAGCCCATATGCATACATCCCGTTTCTAAGCACCAGCACATTGAGGATCTCCCGATAACTTGTCGTTAATTGTAATGTTTTTTGTAATACAATCACGGGAAACGTCATATTGGTGGTTAAAGAAATTTTTTAATTTCGGAATTATGAAAGAAGGCCATTTCAAGACAATGAAATATTTAGGATCTATCAAAACGCATTGTATTTCGCATCATTTGTTATAATGTTGTGTTAATAACACGTCTGTGGTTAAAGCTTTCAGGAGATGCAAAGATACAAAATAGGTCATACATTATTAAGGAGTTAGTTTGTTCGATTGGCTTTATCTACAAGACAGCTAGTGCTACTCGCAGTAAGATATTTTGAACCTTATTGTTTCAAGTTTTGCGTTTCGAATGATGTAAGGATTCTGATAAGGATTAAGAGCAATAATCAAATAGGAATGACGTTAGGGTTCTAATGAAACGTGAGAACGATGAAGTAATTTTTATCTTATGCGGAGAACTATTGTAATTTTTTTCCTTCCTTCATTGTTATTTCATCCTCCCCACCCCATGTGGGCAGGGTCAGGTTGTCAGAGGAAACAATTTGCCGCTCTTCAGCCATATGAGAGCAAAATTACAAAAAAAAGATATAAAAATTGGACATAGAGGTTGACAAAAATGAATGTTTTGCATAATACAAATACAGATAGTCAGTTGCGTAAGTTAAAATATATAACCTTGATTTGGTGGCTGTTTAAATTATAGACACAGATGAATGGAAAATCAATGTCACACACAAATATATGAAAACAGATAGATAGTTGTGTAAAGTAAGATGGAAAGGCCGATGTGTTGACTGATTACAATAGATGCACAGATGGGTCAAGAACTGAATGGATGTAGACTTCCTGGGATAGGGGTATCATTGGAGCGTAGTAGTTAGAGGTAGTGTGTAGGAGGGGTTTTGTGTGGGTGGATGTTTAGAGGAGGACTGGGGGAAGAGTGGAGAGGGGCACGGTTCCGAATCAACACTTAGGAAGCGGGTGCGGCGGTTGGAGGCGAGGGAGCCCTCACAAGGGGTGTGCGGTAGAGATATCTTAGGTGTGGTAGGATGCGTATACAGCAGGGCGGATTTCATAGTCGGGTAAGGGAAGACGATTAAAGTTTCGATGGGAGAGGATGTGGAGGTGAAGTGCTGAGGGAATGTGGTGGTAGAGGTGCAGCAAATACTAGAATCAGTGAGCAGGAGGGAAACTAGGGGGAGGATAGTGTCGAATGTATGGGTACCTAAGATATTCGAAGAAGATGGAAGAGCAGGCTGGGAAATTTTATAAGTTCGTAGACGACGTGGGTGGGGGAGATTAAGCGGATTAGAAAGGTTAGGCGGAGTGCATCACGTTCCAGCATCTATAAAGGAGGGGGAAGCCGAAGTCCATGCCACATTGGCGTAGCAGAGGAACTATTTATAAATCTGAATCACACTATCGCTAATGGACCTTTCATAAGCCGGTGTCCTTGTTGACTGGACATGGTGCGTTGCTTCCCGCCTTATACTATGTTCATCGATATTGAAATTTTCACTTATATATATTACAGACGGAACATACAGTAGCTAGAGCATGGAAAAGGAACGAAGAATTTTTACGCCTGTCTAATTCGTAAACTGTGTTATTCGCGAGCCTGTTATACCACGACCGGTTATACCACGTCGAGATGCACGTACCCGACGTACAAGTCGGATCGTTCCTGAGCCCTCAGCAGCGCATTGAACTCGGCACGCTCAGCAAAGCACGGGAAGAGCTCCGACGGCTTGACCGTAGCCGACGAGGGTGGAGCATGGCGCCGAGAGGTGCTGTCGCCCGCGTGGCTCAGAGGTGAGACGGGGATTTATGTTTGGGCGCGGCCGGCGTTCCAGGGGCGGCCAAGCGGCGCCGGGCCACGCTCTACTGGCCACACTGATAGCTAGCCACCAGCACGGCCGCACGGCTCCATCTGCACGACTGCCTAGCTTACCGGTGGTGTGATGGCGGCACCGTGACGATCACTGGTGACTGTTCACCACTAGAGCCCACGTCCCGTACTCGCCGTTTAATAACACACACTTCCCGCCTTTCGGGTTCTGAGACAGCCGCTGTAGCTTATTCTTCTTGAGGGTTCTGCTCTGTCTGTTTCTTGTTTCTGGTTATACAGTTCTGAGAACTTCAGTTTTTATTGGTGTCAAGCGTTGGCATGTCTTGAGAATTGCAATTTGTGTATCCCAAGTCATTACTACGAGTCACTAGATAAGATAATGACTTGCGGTTTCGGTATGTAACCAATGGTAAGCAGGAGTCAGTCATTTCCTCCTGTCAACCGTGCAAATATCGTATCTACACGCTCATGACCTGAGCATTGTCATACTATATCAGTTTCCTTTTTTTTGGGGGGGGGGGGGTCATCAGTCATCTGACTCGTTTGATGTGGTCCGCCATGAATTTCTCTCCTGTCCCAACCTCTTCATCTCGAAGCAGCACTTGCAACCTACGTCCTCAATTATTTTCTGGATGTATTCCAATCTCTCTCTTCCTCTACAGGCTTTGTCCTCTGCAGCTCCCTCTAGTCCCGTTGAAGTCATTCACTGATGTCATAACAGATGTCCTATCATCCTGTACCTTCTCTTTGTCCGTGTGTTTCCCATGTACATCTCATAATCCGCTTACGATGAGACACCTCTTCCTAAAAATCAGCCGCCCGCTGTGGCCACGCCGTTCTAGGCGCTGCAGTCCAGAACCGCGTACTGCTACGGTCGCAGGTTCGAATCCTGCCTCGGGCATGGATGTTGTGATGTCCTTAGGTTAGTTAGGTTTAAGTAGTTCTAAGTTCTAGGGGACTGATGACCTCAGATGCTAAGTCCCATAGTGCTCAGAGCCATTTGAACCTAAAAATCAGAACTCTCGTTTGTCAGTCTAGGTGATTAACGTATCAATTATTTAGTTCGGTCAGGATAAGATGAGACAGTTCCTTTTCATTGCACAAACTGTATATTTGGATAGAAACAACACCAACATCCACATAAAAAGTTTGATACATTTTTCATAACAGAACTCACCAGTTTTGCTTCCCTTTGCACCTACATAAATTATACATTGTTTTGGGAACATTCGTTGTCTAATCAGACCGGCATTTGTGCGGAAAACAGGAATAACGAGGAGGTAGTGTTTTATTTTCATTCTATGGTGTGAAGTGTTATTTTATTTGCGGGAAACAACGTGCTGTACCTACCGGCTAAAATTTGCATTGCACTCAGCTAAACAACGTGCGTTGTTTATTCACTCAACACCACCTGTTGCAACACGCCACCAGCAACCAATTTAACAAAACGAAATGACTTGTCACAGGGTCCGCACATGTGACAATTTGTGATCAAATTTCAGTCAGTGGCGATGTGAATAAAAAAGAAATAGTAGCAGGACAAAATGGTCCAGATACTTTATTCAGGACACCTGTTTCAGAGGATCATACTTAATTTAGTCTGTATGTAACTTCGTTCTCCATCGGTGACAGATCCCAGTAATTAGATGGAATGGATAAGGAACCGATGCGAGAAATTCATTGCCCGAAAATAGTCATGAATAGGCACCGTGCGCAACTCGTACATTTTCCGAAGGTTAAACCACATATGGCGGGTCTCAGTGACATGTAGCTTAGTGTATATGCACACCTAACGGGGGGGTAGAGAGCGTTAATGAGATTATCTTCTTTTTCTTCTTCGCAAATGACCATACTGCATAAAACTTGTGAATCATTCACGAAATTTTCATTGAGGAGAAGCGCAATTATCACATTGTAACGTTGAGGTTAGTGGCTCAAAACATTTTTGCATTCCGTTTTCTGTGAAGCTGTGGAGAACCTCCCTAGAAAATATTAGAACACCTCTACAGGGTGAACACGTACTCCTTTGACAAAATTTTGGTGCCAGGGACCCGAGCTGAAAGAGATTTACTCTTGGTGGCACCTGGTATTTTCTGACTTGTTGGCTCTAAAAAGACGATACGCAGGTCATCAGCTATTTATCGCAGTGATTTCTATTTCTGTAACGGTGATAACACGTATGTGCAACATAGCCGTACAGCTGAAAATTGAATCAGATAAAAGAAATCACTATTCTACTCCATCGTGCTACTTCATTCACAGGTGTAATTCCGAAGGATAACATTGTCAGTTTGTAAGCATGGCTGCCAGATTTTACGCTACCATTGAGCTTAAAGTTGCGAAGGAGGAAGAAGTTCCCAGAAGAAAAGGATAACTGACTTGTCCTTACTAATCGTAGCTTGAAACGTCACAACCGAAATGTAACGGAATTCATAGAGGAGCGGTTTCTTTTCAAGTATATACTAACGTTTCCAGTGTCCATGGAACTGGTACAAATGTCTCTTACCACGTGTAACACGGGCGAAGGCCTATGTGAGGGAAAGGCAAAGGAGGATGGTACTCTTCGGGGACGCCATAAGTAAACCAGTAATGTAGGCAGCAGGCAGATTTAGCAGCTGTTTCGTAATGCGTAATCTCGCGGGTTCGCCGGTATCACTCATTCTGCCCTACAGGGAATTCACGACACAACTGCAGATAAGTTTCCAGTCTCATTTCTAAAACCCGCTTCGTTAGGAGACATGGGATGGTAAGACATGACACGGCGATTATTGTTACGGCTTCTGCTGACAGGCAGAGAGAGCCGCACTGACAGTTTTGCGATTAGCGACAACAATGGACTGTAGAGTGGCTTTACAGGCAGCTGATTTGAGCCCTGCTTAAGCACAACGCGATACGTTTGTGCTGAATAATTCAAACACTATCGGAAGGATAGAAAATTTTAATCACCGAAGAAAAAAAAATCACAAAGAGTTCAGTTTTCGGTACTATTCTATTTCTTGTATATGTGAATGACCTTACACATAACATTCAAAAAGCAGTAAAGGTACTTCCTGCAAACGATACTAGTGTAATTATCCAAATTTTTGGCTGTAGATATTTGACTGTTTTTGCTCTTCGTTTCCTGAGCTTCTAAAACAATTAATTTTGTCTACTTATGCTCTTCGCACAATTGCTGGTGTTGGAAACAAAAAATGAGCCTCCTCACACATTTCGCGTATTTCCGCTAAATGACGTCTGGAATAATTTTCTGGAGTGACTTAGCACATAGAAAAAACTATTGAACGCACATTTTTATTTATTTATCGTATGGCAATACAGACACATAAGAAACAAACAGACAAATCACTAACATAACAGACGTTAATAATTGCAAACCAACATTACTAATATTGAACGCACAGAAGAGAGCAGTAAGAATAATTTGTGTTCACCAGTGCTCATCATGTTGGTACCTGTTCAAGCAGTTGGGCAATTTAGCTGCGCCGTCATACATTCGTTAATGGAATTCGTCATAAATAATCTATCTCAGTTTGAGAAGAACCATGGTGAGCATACCTACAACACTAGGGGGAACAGTTATCTTATTAGCAATTACTGAAGCTTTCAGTGGCTCAGTAAGAGTTCAGTATGCAGCAACAAAAATCTTTGATGATTTGTCCAATAACATAAAATGTCTGACAGATAGCAAAGCAAGTTTTAAATCTATCTCATATCATTTTTCCTGGACAACTCATATTCCAAAGACGAATTTCTACTTCAAATCTGAAAAAAGAAAAAAAAAGTTTGTTTTTAAGCGTAGCTGCGTGAATCGGACTAAATTACTTATACGTTCATTAATGATAACACTTATCATGTAATATATCCTGTAAAATGACTCGTTCCACATCATTTCGACGAAGAGTCGTTCAAATAATATATGGAATATGTAAATAACTTCCAGACGAGTCCCAGTTCTGCGTACGGTATCATGATTTACGTGTGGAGTTTCGGATGGAAACGAATGCTGCAATATGGCACTCACCACTGTCGTACGGACGCAGCTCCTGATGATGTTACTGTTGGGCAGATAATACTATCACTTGTGGTTGGCACAGCTGGTGATTTCGTCAGCAGCCGTTACATATCTGACGTGTTTAGGCCGGTGACTGTCCCCTATCTCTGAGGTGTCAGTCACGTCATATTTCACCAAGATAACGTTTCGCGTGCTTTCCCTCTCTACCGCGATACAGAGTGTGTCTGATTGCTGCCCCGGCCAGCATGTTGTCTAAGTCTCGTCCACTGAAGACGTCTGATCTTTGAGTGACGAGAGTCTGGTACGCCACCACCCACCAGCTACTGCAATTGATGGAGTCTGGCGTAATGTTTGCTTAGTCTCGTCGCATATTTAAACCTCAATACAAGTTTCTCAGTTTAGTCGCGATTCCGTAGAAAGTGGTTTAGATGATGTACAGTTTACCGGAGACTGCGGTAGTCCTTTTTGGATTACCTTAGCGAATCGACGCGTACCGTTTCCTCCTAGCTGCACCCTGTGAGGCTCCCGTAAATGATGTCCCCAAAAGCAGATTCGGTAGTACACTGAATTCTTCTGAAGATGCAAGCAGGCGACCTGTGATTCTAATGAGTAGTCCGGGACCGTAGTTTCTATGAAAGAAGTACAGTGTTGCATTACGTCGTGTTTATTTGCAAACACCATAAAATAATAGCAGTTTAGTATTATAAAACGATTCCTTTCATAACGTTAACAGGTTCCAAGAGAATGGTAAAGCCGAATCCTACAGCTGAACAGTATCTGAATACATCGGTGACACATACGAACAGATTCAGAGTGTGTCCTGTCTCCTACTGGCAAACTTGACAAGAAGCAAAAATCTTGTGCTAATATGGTAACATCTTCCGTAAGTTAACACTGTTCATTTGTTTATTGAATATATGAGTTTGTGACGAAGCCCTGATGTCCTGTACGACGGCTCCTCTTAGTAACAGCTGTGTCAAAATATGACTTTCATCATTAATATTTAATAAAGTAAAATCAGTGCTCCGCCCCAGAACACTAGTGGTTACCCTACAGCTTTACTGTCGAGTAAGGGGACGTCCATTAACCGCGTGACCTCAAAACGGGGGAGGGAGGAGGGGGTATCCGGGGGGGGGGGGGGTCTACTAAATCTCATTTAAGGTGGAGGCAATGAAAATATCAGATCAACTTTTTAATTCAGAGATAACACATTATTATAACGGATAATTTTTGGGTTATAAAATTAATCCCGAGCATAGAAAATACTAAAGTGCCCACCAATCTTAATAGCGTCTCTAGGTTGAATGTTTTACACATATGCATCCACAATCCGAAACGGTTTCGCACACGTCTCAAATTTCATTCAAGTGTTCCCTGCCGCGCTGGTCGAAATGACTGTGTGTCAGTCAGTGAGTCATCGTGACGTATAAAGATGATGTTATTCTGTTAAAAATGACTTTACATTTTATACGTTAAGTGGCACACTGACAGGTCTAAACAAAAGCGCCAGCAAGAAGTTCATCGTTTGTAGAAGAAAACTAAGCGAAAGTTCACTGTCAAGAGTTCTCTTAGAGATCACACAAATCAAGACTGAGAAGCCGCACAGTCATATCTTTCAAGGGAGGGTACAAACGCCGGCCGAAGTGGCCGTGCGGTTAAAGGCGCTGCAGTCTGGAACCGCAAGACCGCTACTGTCGCAGGTTCGAATCCTGCCTCGGGCATGGATGTTTGTGATGTCCTTAGGTTAGTTAGGTTTAACTAGTTCTAAGTTCTAGGGGACTAATGACCTCAGCAGTTGAGTCCCATAGTGCTCAGAGCCATTTGAACCATTTTTTTGAGGGTACAAACAATGTTGCATTTCATCTACAAAGTAAATAAATGTTCAATGACGTTCAATGCATATAATATACAGGATGTTACAAAAAGGTACGGCCAAACTTTCAGGAAACATTCCTCACACACAAAGAAAGAAAATTTGTTATGTGGAAATGTGTCCGGAAGCGCTTACTTTCCATGTTACAGCTCATTTTATTACTTCTCTTCAAATCACATCAATCATGGAATGGAAACACACAGCAACAGAACGTACCAGCGTGACTTCAAACACTTTGTTACAGGAAATGTTCAAAATGTCCTCCGTTAGCGAGGATACATGCATCCATCCCTGATGCGCTGATGCAGCCCTGGAGAATGGCGTATTGTATCACAGCCGTCCACAATACGAGCACGAAGAGTCTCTACGTTTGGTACCGGGGTTGCGTAGACAAGAGCTTTCAAATGCCCCCATAAATGAAAGTCAAGAGGGTTGAGGTCAGGAGAGCGTGGAGGCCATGGAATTGGTCCACCTCTACCAATCTATCGGTCACCGAATCTGTTGTTGAGAAGCGTACGAACACTTCGACTGAAATGTGCAGGAGCTCCATCGTGCATGGACCGCATGTGTCGTACCTGTAAAGGCACATGTTCTAGCAGCACAGGTAGAGTATCCCGTATGAAATCATGGTAATGTGCTCCATTGAGCGTAGGTGGAAGAACATCTGGCCCAATCAAGACATCACCAACAATGCCTGCCCAAACGTTCACAGAAAATCTGTGTTGATGACGTGATTGCACAATTGCGTGCGGATTCTCGTCAGCCCACACATTTTGACTGCGAATATTTACAATTTGATCACGTTGGAATGAAGCCTCATCCGTAAAGAGAACATTTGCACTGAAATGAGGATTGACACATTGTTGGATGCACCACTCGCAGAAGTGTACCCGTGGAGGCCAATCAGCTGCTGATAGTGCCTGCACACGCTGTACATGGTACGGAAACAACTGGTTCTCCAGTAGCACTCTTCATACAGTGACGTGGTCAACGTTACCTTGTACAGCAGCAACTTCTATGACGCTGACATTAGGGTTCTCGTCAACTGCACGAAGAATTGCCTCGTCCATTGCAGGTGTCCTCGTCGTTCTAGGTCTTCCCCAGTCGCGAGTCATAGGCTGGAATGTTCCGTGCTCCATAAGACGCCGATCAATTGCTTCAAACGTCTTCCTGTCGGGACACCTTCGTTCTGGAAATCTGTCTCGATACAAACGTGCCGTCCCACGGCTATTGCCCCGTGCTAAACCATACATCAAATGGGCATCTGCAAACTCCGCATTTGTAAACATGGCACTGACTGCAAAACCACGTTCGTGATGAACACTAACCTGTTGATGCTACGTACTGATGTGCTTGATGCTAGTACTGTAGAGCAATGAGTCGCATGTCAACACAAGCACCGAAGTCAACATTAGCTTCCTTCAATTGGGCCAACTGGCGGTGAATAGAGGAAGTATAGTACATACTGACGAAACTAAAATGAGCTCTAACATGGAAATTAAGCGTTTCCGGGCACATGTCCACATAAAATCTTTTCTTTATTTGTGTGTGAGGAATGTTTCCTGAAAGTTTGGCCGTACCTTTTTGCAACACCCTGTATAAATAAAGGATCCTTTTTTTAGGGATCCATCAAAACGGTGATTACTATTATCGCGGAGACTTCTCGTCCATCTGTCTGTCTGTCGGTCTATCCAAATACTACTCAGGACTGGCATGTTTCAAATAAAGTGTTTTTTCATCACTTGTTATAACACTGTTTAATACACTTTCTAAGTCTAGGTGCAACATTTTTTCTGTGAAATTAGAGATGAAAATAACTACATTTAAGGTGGACTGTAACGAGCTTCATTAAATAAATTGTGGTGAAAGGTGCAGACTGGCAGAGAATATTCGGTGAATACCGATTATTATAACGGATTATATTTAGTTTTATAGAATTATTTCTGAGGAACCTAGTAGATATTTTAGTGGTTTGAAGCAAAAACATGGACATACCAAAGAAGTTCAATTATTTAAAAATTATAGTGCAAATGTCACGCGAGGAGGAGTGTTGGCTCCCACTAAATCTCACAATGGGATTGGGGGGTGGGGGGGGGGAGGTGCACACGCATAATTAATAGACGTATCCTAATATTCGTCCTCAAGGCTTTTGTTCCCCTCTCCGTTCTCATGATTCACCATCTCGCTATATTGTCTGGTTGCTACCTCTACCTCCATGGGAACCGGCTTAATCGCAGCACAGTTTAATGCAACGAATTGACTTCGGCTGTCCGCCAAGTTTCAATAAACGTAAAATTTGGAAATAAATATCCTTCCAATAAGGGACACTTCATAAGTTGAAAGGGTACATAATGATGTAGCTGCAATTGTCGTCGAAGCTGTTGGACTGGATGCCCAGATGTGGTAAATGCATCGTTGCCGACAGAGATGGCAGTTCTGTGTACTAACTTTCGCACCCTCTACATCCCCAAATCATCTACGAATTGAAACACATATTCTTTCTACTGTATTGTATACGCACAGTAAGTACAATTTCGTTGTTCGGTATCTTTCTAGGTGCTGCCATTTTAACGGCGTACCGATATTGCGGTGAACTGACAGTGATGTTAATAACAGCGGTACATCCCACTGCAGTATTAATTCCATAATTTTAGAGACAGTGTTTGAAGTCGGACGCCTGCGGGCGGAGCGTTCCACGTACGGCGTCGGCGCCGGCGCCGTCTGACCTGGAACTCATATCGCAGCCGCGGGAGCCGGCTGCGCCGGCGATCCCTGCGCCTTCTTGAGCCTTTCTGCCTGCGGCGGCGACCGACGTGGACGCAATAAACCCCACGCGGCTCTGTACACAGGAATCCTCTCAGCGGTGCCTCCACCGCCCGCTCGAGTGCCACTGTACCCTCTTATATCTCGCTACGCAAATGGGTCAGCGTATTAGAAATGCGGTATTTCCTGAACTCCGATGAGCACATTTTATGCTTTTCTTAACTGATGTTCAGTGGAGCTTCAAGCTCTCAGCTTTACAGAGCCTCGAGTTTCATCAAGTTTCCCTCTTCGTTGCGAGGAAGCAAGCCAGTGTAGTGTTCAGTGCCTCGTCGACATCGAGGTAGTTCAAGATTGAGTACTGTAAGTGAGGTAACAGAGCCCTAACCGCTTTCATTGCTGTTGAAGTCGGGGCATATGGCAAAAATAATACGTTATTATAAGTGATTGAAGCCATTTCACAGGTTCGCTGTAGCTATGTTATTTGACATACTGTCTCAGAGCTTTGCACACACATAGAAAAACTCAAAAAGTTTTACTGACATATTACAAGTGCTGCAGGTGCGTCCCCCACTGAGTCTGCAAATAGCAAGTCGAAATCAAGTTCTTCGCACGTTTGGCGCAAATTGTGCTTATTAATCTGTTCGAAACCACTGTTGATGTATGCTCACAGTTCTCG
This sequence comes from Schistocerca cancellata, assembly GCF_023864275.1. Taxonomy (NCBI): domain Eukaryota; kingdom Metazoa; phylum Arthropoda; class Insecta; order Orthoptera; family Acrididae; genus Schistocerca; species Schistocerca cancellata. Next base: position 410,018,722 of record NC_064628.1, read on the forward strand.
TAGGTTTATTGGTAGAGGAGGCGTAAATACTGAATCTTTCACGTAACCCCATGCTTGGGGTTGGTTCGCCAGAGAGAGGAGGCCATGACATGAATTGCTGATCATCAATCCCACCATGACCGATATATCGTCTTCTCAATTTTCTGTTTAAGAATACACGGACATCTGATGCAAGTGTGGTGGAACACCATCCTGTAGATAGACTGAGTCCACACTGTCGGTCTGCAGTTGTGGCATGAGCCCATTTTCCAGCATGTCCACATACACGTGCCATGTAACTATCTTTTCGCAGAAGAAAAAGGGGCAATAAACTTGAAGACGTGAGACTGGCCAGAACGCATTAGCTTTTGGTGAACCTCGAATGTGCTGCAGGGCAGCGTGGTGATTCTCTGTCCCGCAGATTCGAACATTGTGCCTATTCGCTGTGTCATCACAAAAGATCTTGCTTCATCACCGAAGATGAGTTTCTCACAAACCACTTCCTCTTCCATAAACTTTTGCAACTGTGCCGAAGTTTGAAAGCGTCTGATTTTGTCATCGAGAGTCAGGGCTTGTAGCAGTTGAAATCGGCGAGGCTTCAGCGTCAGTCATTTCCTTGAGATTTTCCAAACAAGTTTGTCCCGCTCTCTACTAGCTCTGTACGTCGACTTCGGTGGGCTACGTGCGAAGCTCGCCCGCACGCGGTTAACCGTTTCTTTACTCACTTTACGCCGACCCCTTGCAGAGTCATCTTGAATCTTTAAACTGCGCTTACCTTTGTCGAATGGAGTTGGCAGTTGCTGGAACTATGATGAATAACGTTCTGAAGTGTCATTGCACTGTTACGGCAGACTGACTTCAATGCTTTTCAGGCAGCTCGGCGCCTATCATCATCTTGCCTAACAGCCCACTGCTAAGCTCTCGCGTCAGAAATCTGAAGTGTGACCGCAAAATTACAAAACTTTTTGAGCTTTTCTAGATGATTGTTGAGTTTTGTGACAATATACCAGTATACAATGGATTTATGAAATTTATTTCTTTTGTATTGAACAGTTTTTGTTACTTCAAAGAAACGATCCAGCGAACGCTACGCTACCACACACACATTCTCAAGCTACATATGTAGCGAACGAGGCATTGCCTTTCAAAAATACACTATCTTGTCAAATGTATCCGGATTCCTGTTAGAGGAGATTAATATCACACGTGTCCACCCTTCACCTTTATGACGGTTTGAAATCTGCAGGAAACACTCCCACTGAGCTGTCTGAATGTCTTGGAAGAGTGACAGCCACGCTTCCTCAAGAGCAGAAACCATAGAAAGTAGGGATGTTGGACGCCGGGGTCAGGAGAGAAGTCGACGATCTAACTCGTCCCACAGGTGTCCCAATCGCTTCTGGCTGGGACTCTGACAGTCCTTATCAGGAATGTTATTGCCCACAAACCACTGCGTCAAAAGTGCTGCTTCATAACAAGGTGCTTGTCATGCTGGTGTAATCACTCAATGTCTCACAACTGCCGGTCGGGGTGGCCGAGCGGTTCTAGGCGCTACAGTCTGGAACCGCGCGACCGCTACGGTCGCAGATTCGAATCCTGCCTCGGGCATGGATGTGTGTGATGTCCTTAGGTTAGTTAGGTTTAAGTAATTCTAATTTCTAGGGGACTGGTGACCTCAGAAGTTAAGTCCCATAGTGCTCAGAGCCATTTGAACCATTTATCTCACAACTGATCCTCTACCGTACGCAGTACTCACTGCTGCAAACTGTGTTCGTATCATTCCGTATTTAGCGCTTTCTTAAGCACAACAGGTGATCACACCTTTCCCACAGAAAACACTGCCGTACAGTAATATCCCCTCTTCTGTATATTATTGTTGCCGCTTAAAATGAAGTCAGGTAACGTTGTCGAGGCATTAGTCAAACTCAAACTCTTCTACAGGGTGCAGCATGATTGATGATTTCAAATCAGACACATACAGTCATCCAGTGTCCAATGACGTCGCTCTTTACGCCACCGCAGGCGTCCTTTAACAGTGGCCACAGAAATTTGTGGCTTATGAGGACCTGCTCGTCCATTGCACCCCACTCTTTTTTACTGCCCAAGCGCAGTAATTGTGCTAACTGTACTGCTGGTAATAGTTTGGAACTCACGAATAATTCCTTCCGATCATTTAATTGTAATATTGTGTCCTGCCGCCGCGCGGGATTAGCCGAGCGGTCTGAGGCGCTGCAGTCATGGACTGTGTGGCTGATCCCGGCGGAGGTTCTCTCTCGGGCATGGGTGTGTGTTTGTCCTTAGAATAATTTAGGTTAAGTAGTGTGTAAGCTTTGGGACTTTAAGTCCCATAAGATTTCACACACATTTGAACATTTGTGTCCTGCCCGCGACGTAGTAATGTACCATTTTCCTTTCCTATCGAAATATCAAAAGTTAAAGATATAATTTAATTTTTGTCCCAATTAACTGCGCTGCAAGTCAGCGAATATGTACGCCCAGGTAATGAGAACGCCGTAGCATTATCATCTGTATTTTGTCCTATATAAGAATGCGCTCTCGTCTTTTCTTTGCTCTCGCTAAAGTCGCGCGTCTTTCCGACAGCATCTTACGCTATCAGACTCCTATATTCTTCCATTTTGTTTCAAATGAACTGAAATTGTATTTCTGTTAGGAATTTGTTTAGTTGTGTCATTATTATCGGTAATTGCGATTACCGAAATGAATTTACTATGAATATTTTTCTTTCGCTCCAGAATCGAGCTGAGATTACTGTAGTTTATACGTCTTTCTCCGAAATACGGCGCAATTCTTACTGTAATTTCTACGTCTTTCTCCAAAATCCCCGGCGCAATTCTTTAATTTGTTCAAAACTGTGAGACCAGTTTCGAGATGTCTGTATAAAAAACTCACTTTGTGAAATAATAATTGCTTAATTTGGCAATTCCGCTTTCGTTTCCTAGTAACGGTTATCAATCTCCAATTTATAAAATATTACAGATTTTGCTTTACTACATTTCTTCTTACGTTGTCGACGCGATACCCACGAAATTAATTTAGAACTGATCTGAATTTTCTCGCGAGGAGAGAAGGCAATTTTCCATTCCCCTGAGATTTTAAGATCGCAAGCTAAACGTTTTTCCAGCACGTTAAGAGTCTACTGATCTTTTCTTCAAACAACAAAAAAGGTAAAAAAAGATTAATAAAGTGATTTGTGTAGGCAAATGAGATATTTAAATTCATTTTGCTTTTCATTTATTAACTTTCCTCCTGACTAATCAATTATTGATTACACATTAAAAAAACTAACTTATTAATTATATATTATTATCATTATTATTATTATTGTTATTTCATGCAATATTTCATAGTCACCCTCCTGAATGCTCGACGGTTCCTGTCCATCAGTATTTGAGGTCTAACCGGACTTTTTTTAGCTGAGGTTGTTCTTTCTTGTTTCCACTTCACACTCACCTCACTAACCGTTGATTTTGGCAACTTTGTTAGATCTGAAACACTCCTGATCGATTTGTTGCTCAGATAACATCCGGTGCCTTGTCCACGTTCGAAGTTGCTAGGCCCTCCTGACCCATCCATTCTGCTGTTACTCATTCTCTACTGGCAATAAAATACCCCCTGACTTCTAATACACTTGCAGGTCCACGTCTCTTGATATCTCGTGGTCAGTTCTGAGTTACGAGGGCTATTCAAACAGTAGGGAACGTTTCCGTTTGACGCCGGTAGGCGGGCGCTGATCGCGTATATTTTGGTATGTGCGTGCTCGGCAGCTCAGTCGGCATCCATCCGTGACAGCGGGGACGTCTCTGCGCGCGTGGTTGTTTCGATATTCGAATTTGAAATGTGCGCTGCAATCGAAAATCCCGCTAGTTGTGAGGTGCGGTCTATGATACGGTTTTTGTTGGCAAAAAACCTAAAACATATAGAAATTTATCGTGAACTGTGCGAAGTGTACGGAAACAACGTAATGAGTGAATGTTCTGTCCTGAAATGGTGCATTCGGTTTAAAAATGGCCAAATAAACGTTCATGATGAAGAGAAGAGTGGACGTCTGAGCACTGTCGCTGACGATCTTGTCGCTAAAGTTGATGAATCGATTCGTGAAAACCGTCGCTTCACAATAACAGAGCTTTCGCTTCCTTTTCCACAAGTTTCACGGACTTCTTTGTTTGAAACTGTCACTTAAAAGCAAGGCTACTGCAAATTTTGTGCACGATGGGTGCCCAAAATGCTTACAGAGCACCATAAAAAACAGCAAATAGGGGCAACGTTGAATTTCTGGAGGCCTACCAAAAATATGGTGATTCATTACTGTATCGAATCGTAACCAGTGACGAGACTTGGGTGAAACAGGTCAAATGCGAGACAAAATTACAGTCCGTGGAGTGGGGGCACACAAGATCCCCCCAAAAACCAAGAAAATGTTTGCAAACCTTGTCAGCAAGGAAGTTGAGTGCGACAGTTTTGGGATAGGCAAGGTGTGGTTCTTATTGATTTTCTCGAACGTGGAGCAACCGTAAATTCTGCCCTGTACTGTCAAACTTTGCACAGCCTTAGAAGAGCAGTTCAAAACAAACGCCGAGGAAAGCTGACGTCCAAAATTTTGTTTTTGCATGACAATGCCCGACCTCACATGGCAAACCGTACTAAAGAACTTAATTCATTCAAAAGGGAAATTTTCTCTCATCTACCCTTCAGCTCCGATTTGCACCAGGAGACTTCCACTTGTTTCCCAAAATGAAGAACTGGCTTGCAACGCAGCGCTTTGATTCCGACGCGGAACTCCAGATGGGCGTGACTCGCTGGCTGAAGTCTCAGGCGGCAGAATTTTACGATGAAGGTCTTTCAAAGCTTGTCCACCGCTATTATAAGTTCCTCAATGTGTTTGGTGACTATGGGGAAAAGTAGTGTAAGTCGCTCTTTCAGATGTATATAATAAAATGTATTCCTTGTACTTAGTTTTCTTTTTTAATGCCAAAACGTTCCCTATTTTCTGAATAGCCCTCGTACATTGGAATGTCTGGACACTATATATCAGGCAGTGTACATGATGAGAGCTACGCAGTACATAATTTTGTTGATCAGAAGTGTCACTTCAACTATTTGAGTTGTGCTGGGAGGACATTACAAAACACTTTTGGAATTTTAACTTAAAAATCTACTTGTTTCAATAGATGCATTGAGGCACTTCCAGAACAAATAGATCACATAATTTAGCCACTTTCTTACTGCATAATTTTACTAAAAGTGCTTTACAGACACATATGGTAGCGCAGTGCACTTTGGAGTGGGGTTTACACGCTATAAAATTTACATTTGCAAGGAGGGAACGCTTTGGCAGACGCATTTCGTGCAAGACAATATTCATTGAAATCAAATCTGGTGCTGAGTCTTTACTTTGGTAATACCTAGAGATAAAGATGAATGGAAGTGTGGCACCCATGCCACAAAAAGTGCGACAACGGATCAGAGCAACTCACTTTCGGCCCAAATTAGCTGCATCAGATATCCGTCAGTGTGGATACCTGACGATAGGCAAAACTGTGTAAAACGTGGTGCGTGCAGACGAACGTCAGCAGTAAAAGCAACATATGTGTGAACTGAGCCATTATACAGTACAGACGCGTTTTTTGAGAGTCTATGACTTCAATCTGCGGACCATGTTGGTCGAGCTTAGCACGAGCTCCCCACAGATGCATACAGATGTTTGTTTGGTTCTCTGTTCATTTTCGCCTTCGCTTCGTCGCGTCTGTGAAATGCACGGTGCCCCAAGACCGCCAGAAAAAGGTTCATTTTGTTCTGGAGACGCATCCACTGTTCTCCCTCGCTCACACAATCAGACGACGCGCTCCGGAATTGATGTTCGAGTGGAACTGTTAGTAGTAGAACAAAGAGGCATTACCCCACTCTCAATTGTTGCCAAATTTATTCAAGATGGTGGATTCAAGATGGCAGCGATAGATATGACAATGTCACAATGACATCATGGTGGGAACTTCAAATTTTGGCGGGAAAATGGGTCAATTGGGCTACCTCCACTAACCCAACCCCCTCTCTTCTCCCAGAAAATGGCGGGAAGTTCAAATTTTGGTGGGGAAAAACGGTCACTTGGGCTACCTCCACTAACCTAAGTCATCTGACTGCCAACTCTTTCTAGGAATTGGCACGGAAAGGACTCAGCCTGTGCTGGATAGGATGGACATAAGTCTTTATTTTGCAGACAGTCTTTATTTAAACAATTTGAGGCAGTATCTCCACAAAGTGTGAGGTCTGGAGTCCAACTGACCTAGTACACAGTACTGCCACCAGAGGGCGCCATTGTCCCTCCCATGACATAATCCAAGATGGCGGACTGGAGAGGAAAATGGTGGGAAAAGGGCTCAGACTGTTCTGAGTTGCTGGAGAGAGGAAGGAATGTACTTTATTTATTTTCGAACAATTTATTTAGGGACGAATTTCATGTAGTGTATTTATTACACTGATACAGAACCCTGGCATCCTTCAGGGCACAGTAAATAGTCTGGAGACCTGCAAACTACTCGTAAACTGTCGAACTAGTGAAGCACACTGATGTACAGACATGCAAACAACTCGTAAATTACCGAAATAATGCAGTACACAACATACAGACACGCAAAATACTCGTAAATCACCGAAGTAATGCAGTACACTGATGTACAGACACGTAAACAACTCGTAAATTGTCAAAATATTGCATGTATAACGCTCTCCAAACACGCTTGCTAATTGTAAACTGTCGAAATAACGCATTGAACAGCCTACATAACTGCAAAAAACTCTTAAATCACCGAAATAATGCAGTACACTGATGTACAGACACACAAACAACTAGTAAATTATCAAAATAATGCATGTAAAACGCTATGCTGAGACGCTCGCTAACTATTAACTGTCGAAATAATGCATTACACAGCATACACACACGAAAACAACTCGTAAATTGTCAAAAAATAACGCGTGTGTAACGCTATGATAACACGCTCACAACGCTTAAACAGCCAAAAATAATGTACTGCACAAACAGTCAGTGCGCATAAAAAACGCAACTTATCATGAACTGTTCCAACGTGCGCACGCGCTTTGCAGGGCCAGGCGGACGCAAGCCAGTGCTGGAGCATGATCCATCGCTCTCATGGCGCTGCAGACGGTGGTCAGCAGGTGAAAGTTGTGTCTATTTTCGGGTATGCAGTTAGAGTTCTTCGAGTGTTATACTGACATCACATGTCTATGTAAATAAGCACCAAGTCACCCTCTGGGTCACGCACGCATGTTTACTGTTGCTGGCATGAAACCTCTCTATCTATGGATACTGATTTCACAGGTCGCGCTATAGAAATTTGTTCCAGTGCTTTCCAAAATTATATCGACTGCTTTCTCCCTCCCGATCCTAACGGGACAGCCCATCCAGTACTCATGAGCCCCTTCTCAGAATTGGTATGGTGTCACAGAAATAGTTAACTGTCACTTTTGTTGTAGCTTTCGTCATGTCTCAGCCTGTCTGTTTGGAAATTCTTGTTCTAACAGGACCTGCTCGCAAAAATAGCCCAGCATAACATCGACTGCTTTCTCCGTCGCGATCCTAACGGGACAGCCCATTCATTACTTATCAACCTCTTCTTGGAATTGGTGTAGTGTCACAGAAATAGTTAACCATTGCCTTTGTTGTAGCTTTCGTGATGTCTCAGCTTGTCTGAATTGGAATTCTTGTCCTAACAGGACCTGTTAACGAAAATAGTCCAGAATAACACCGATTGCATTCTTGCTGATGGTCCTAACAAAGCAGAAATCCTGCTTTCAACATATATCTCAGAAACGGTAAAATTCTCACCATTAAAAGCCTTCATCATGTGTATGCACGCTTGCGAAAACACCCGTAATCATAAAAGCATTCTTGTTACTTGGAGAGAGAGAGAGAGAGAGAGAGAGAGAGAGAGAGAGAGAGATACAATGGTCACATCAAGCCCTTCCAGAAATAGTGGTTTTCGATAAAAGCTTCTCATTGGCTGTACATTCAAATGAAGCTCTCTCATTGATTGCCTCGATCTATATATAAACCCACAACCAACCTCCATCATCCTCAGTCTGCTGTTGTCTGCCTTGTTGTGCATTCCATCATGTGGGTTCTTACTTGTCCTTTTCTCTCCACAATATGAAGAGAGTTAGCTGCAGCAACGCTTCAGATTGTAGTGACAAGAGACTTTGAGTTCTGGAGACAGGATTACCAAGTGAGTAAATAATTTCTGTTTTGATTGGAAATTTCGTGTGTTTGTTAAATTCGCCTTATTAATTCCATCTTCTTGTTATAGTATAACTCCAGAATTTTGTCTTGGAGTGTGAGGAGAGAAGGGAGGGGGTTGGACTATGGTAGACTCTCGAAGTGCAGCCTTCGGTTATGGATTCACAGCCTCCAGCAAATAATGAGATGCCCGAGCAGCATACTTGTAAGTTTAAGAAGAAGATGACTTTTGTATTAGTGGTAGTATTTTGTATTAGTGGTAGTAGTATATTTTTTTTCTGTAACAAATCGATTTCTATATCTTGTTTGTTACTGTTGTTGTAGGTGAGACAGACCAATTGCCAGATTCTGATGAGGACAAAGGCACTCGGATCTCTCCCTATTAGATGATGATGACTTTTTTAGTCACCCGATCAAGTTTTAATGCCCTGGAGTCAGAGCAGAAAAGGCAATTACTCACTCTGCTTATAACCTTGTGATCGTCAGCATTCTCTCTTTCACTGCACCAGCAGCAGTAAGCAACGCACTTAACTATTATTTATTTCATCTCTTCTTCTACAGCAGTCACATCTCAGCAACCTCAACACGGTGTGGCGCATGTACCAGTGGCAGCTAAACCATCTTCCACACCAAAGCAGCGCCCGGTAAGTCACACGTCACCAATAAGGGCGCTACTACTGGCTGTGCAGGAAGCCTCTGTCGCCATCGCGGCACAGCGGCTCTGGCGTCTGTGGGACAAACAACGAACCCTTGCCCCTCAAGTTACCAGGTCAGGTCTACAACAGCATCGGGGGCCATCGCCATATCCTGGCTGTTCCCATCGTGCTGACATGGTATCACAGCAATATCCTCCTCCATCATCATCGCTGTCATCATATGAGCCTTGTCGGAATTGACATAAACACAAGGTATCTGTGCCTCACCACATACCAATTTGCCCCTCCCCAATATCTTCATCAATGGGGTGGACTCAGAATAGTATTAATACTAATGTAGATGATCCAGGACATCTGGTCAGTGGTACCACACCGCAGTTAGAGTACTCAGTGATTGCAGACGCTTTTGAGGAGCGAATCTCGTTAACGAGGATTGAGAACCCAGCAGGTGGGTACCGCGGCCCTGTTGCTTTTCTAAGGGCGTGCCTTCCTTCATGGAAATGGAGTTCCTCAAGGTAGTCAATGATCCACAATATCCTGCCATTAAATGCAGTGCAGTGCTTTGCATCGAATTATCGCACCCCCAAAGTTGAGTCTGGTGTTGAAGAGACAACTCTTCACTAACTTTGGGGGAAAATGGCGTGATAACTTGGAGCATGTCAATCGCCGAGTGGTTTCGTAAATCCATCTTGAGTGCTATACTGGCCTGGTTTTCCGAGATGGAGGTCAGAGAGTCAGCTAAAGCACTCACTCAGCCGAATACTACACGTAGACATCCATACACATGTCTGCGATATGGTAAATGGAGGGTCAAGCTATATCAAGCTCCCTAAAGATAAAGCTAACGAAAGGGCATGCATTAATGTCGAAAACAGAACGATCAGGCTTGTTTTGTGTGGTCAATCCTGGCTTGCGAAAGAAATTACTATTACATAGATCATCCTGAGCATCTCAGTACATACCATGTAGGTGATAGTACTCGTTTGTGTTATAACTTTGATGGTATAGAGTTTCCCATCAAGATCCAGGACATACCTAAATTTGAGGCATAGAATATGAGAATATCGCTTCATGTTTATGGCCTGGAGAAGAAAAACAAGCCAGATGAGCAAGACAAGCATATTGTCGTCGCCCCCTCTATTTCTAAAAATTTTCTGGTGAGTGTAAATTGCATGTTAACATGCTGCTCTTCTCTGAAGGTGATAATTATCACTATGATTGGATCGAAGATATGTCCCAACTCCTTTCCGCCCAAATGAGTAATCATAATGGTAAGCAGCATATTTTGCTTAAGGTGCCTGAATTATTTCTCCTCAGACAAGTTGTTAGTGACGGATCTAGTAGACTGTCCTTCCAATGACCTGGTACATAGTATTATGCCTACTGAGGAAAACAAATTCATAAAGTTCAATAATGCACACCACCAGGAGCAATGCCCGTTTGCAGTGTATGCCGACTTTGAAGCTCCTGTGAACAGCTGTGAAGGTGACCCCACAGCCTCACATACTACCTTTACAGAAAAACACGTGCCATATATGGCAGCGTACCAAATTGTATCGTCATATGATTCCAGTCTTAACCGCTACAAATCTTATGTCAGGGATAGTCCTGCGGTTTGGCTGATCACTGAGCAAGAAATATTTTCATGGGATGTTGATAAACTTTACAGCAACAACGTGCCCATGACCAAATCGATTTGTATAATAACACAGTTCATTGTCATATTTGTGGATGCTGTTAGACAGAAAAGTGGAAACTCCTCATAGGGACCACTGTCGTATTACGGGGAATTTCTGTGATGCAGCTCACAATGCGTGCAACTTGAAGTACCAGCTACTAAGGCACATACCAATTTTCTTTCACAATTTAAGGTGTAATGATGCTCACTTCTAGTTAAGCACTTGGCTGATTTCGTTTGGGAGAAAAATCACATCAGTGTCCTACCTGAGAGCGTTGAGAAATATATTTCATTCTCCAAACGAATGATGCCCAGAATTACGCTCTGCTTCCTTGATAATCTACATTTTATGCAGGTGCCACTCCAGAAACTCGTTGAATTTCTACCTCGGGGGGACATGCTTATCACTCAAGCTGCATTTCCTGACGAGGAAAAGTTTCAACTTGTGACTAGGAAGGGGCTTTTCCCATATGAGTATGTGGATAGTATGGCGAAACTCAACGAAACCAGGCTACCTGACATAACTGCATTCTGCAGCAAACTTACAGCCGATGCCATAATGGATACAGAGTATGAGCATGCCATGAATTTCTGGTGGGAATTCAATATTTCAACTTTAGGAGAGTAAGCACGGCTTTACATGGACACAGACGTGCGCTCGCTTGCGGACGTTTTCGAAAAAATTTGGAGTCTATGCATCACCACATATTCTCTGGATCCTGCCTTTTATTACACAGCACCTGGGTTGTCTTGGGACGCAATGCTCAAGAAAATGAAGTGAAGCATTGCATTATTGATCGATGCTGACATGCTTCTTTTCTTTGAGCGAGGGATCCGTGGGGAGACTACCAATGTGTGCATAGGCACGTGAAGACAAATAACCCTTGGTTCGGTGACAGGTTCAACACATCCCTTGATTCGAGTTACATAATGTACCTGGACATAAATAACTTATACGGCACACCATGCAGCAATCACTACCGATTGGTGAGTTTCGATGGGTGCTCAAAGACGAATACAGGGGATTAGGTGGAAAAATCATAGCTGATTATGATGCAGGGTATTGGTTGGATGCAGAACTCACATACACCATTAGTTTGCTTGATGCGTACGCCAATTTGCTGCTGTGTCCTGATCAACTAGTTCCACAAGGAGGCTCCACGCCTAAACTAATATCAATGCTGGGGGGCAAGCGGAGATAAATTATTCATTATCATAATCTCCAGAAGTGTCTCAGCTTGGGTATGGAGATGGTTAGAATCATCAGGGCTATCTAGTTCAAGCAGTCCTCCTAGCTGAAGGAGTATATTGATTTGAATACAAGATAGAGAGCTTCCACAATGTGTGACTTTGAGAAAGATTTTTATAAATTAATGAATAATTCAATTTTTGATAAAACAATGGAGAATTTGAAGGAACTATGTGGAACTTTCATTAGAACTAAATGGTATGGGGGTTTAGCTTAAGAAAATGACCAAATTTTAAGCAGGTCACCATATTCAATAAGAACTTTGTTGCTATGGAAATGGCAATGGCTGCAGTAGAGTTTACAAAATCTATTCATGTGGGGATGTGCATGTTAGCCCAACCCAAACTCCACATGTACTGCTTTCATTATGAGTTTGCGAAAACTCATTTCACAGATCCTAAATTACTTCATATGGATACAGATAGCTTCATCTATTGCGTGAAGAACTGCGATCCATATGAAGTAATGAGTGCTATGGTAATAAATTCGACACGTCCTCATACATGGCCGATAATCCTTATGGTTATATTCCACAGAACAAGAAGGTTATTGATCTTATGAAGGATGAGGTGAATGGACTGCTGATTGTGGAGTTTGCAGGTCTACACTCAAAAATGTATTGTATCTCACATTGGGAGGAGCCACCCAGAGGTGGGCTAAGGGTGTGCATCATATGGCATCGAGAGCCCTCTCTATTGAAGACTATTTGCGGTGCCTGTGCAGTGGTGTTCACGACGCTACACTGGAGTCACCGCTTATGGTACAGCAGACCAGTATCCGATCGAGAGTATATGAGGTGTACACTGTGCTGCAGTCTCAAATCGGTCTGTCGTCTCATGACGATAAAAGGGTCATTAGTGATGATGGGATTGAAACCCTCCTGTACCCACACTACTAACTTGTAGCGACAGAAGGGGTGGGGGACTCTGGATGAGTGATAGTGAGAGAGAGAATGAGAGAGAGGGAGAGAGAGAGAGAGAGTCTGCAGAGTAGTAGTATGACCCTTTGCTCATAGTGTAAGTAATTTTGTGTGTGTGTGTGTGTGTGTGTGTGTGTGTGTGTTTATCGTTTAGATATTTTTGTGTACTATGTACACATGTATATACATATGTAGAGAGAAAATGTGTGGCAAAGGAAAGATAAAAAGGAAAGAACAATTTAAAAGGAAGCATAAAGAAAACAAAAAAATTAAAAAAGTAAAAATAGAATATATATATATATATATATATATATATATATATATATATATACTCCTGGAAATGGAAAAAAGAACACATTGACACCGGTGTGTCAGACCCACCATACTTGCTCCGGACACTGCGAGAGGGCTGTACAAGCAATGATCACACGCACGGCACAGCGGACACACCAGGAACCGCGGTGTTGGCCGTCGAATGGCGCTAGCTGCGCAGCATTTGTGCACCGCCGCCGTCAGTGTCAGCCAGTTTGCCGTGGCATACGGAGCTCCATCGCAGTCTTTAACACTGGTAGCATGCCGCGACAGCGTGGACGTGAACCGTATGTGCAGTTGACGGACTTTGAGCGAGGGCGTATAGTGGGCATACGGGAGGCCGGGTGGACGTACCGCCGAATTGCTCAACACGTGGGGCGTGAGGTCTCGACAGTACATCGATGTTGTCGCCAGTGGTCGGCGGAAGGTGCACGTGCCCGTCGACCTGGGACCGGACCGCAGCGACGCACGGATGCACGCCAAGACCGTAGGATCCTACGCAGTGCCGTAGGGGACCGCACCGCCACTTCCCAGCAAATTAGGGACACTGTTGCTCCTGGGGTATCGGCGAGGACCTTTCGCAACCGTCTCCATGAAGCTGGGCTACGGTCCCGCACACCGTTAGGCAGTCTTCCGCTCACGCCCCAACATCGTGCAGCCCGCCTCCATTGGTGTCGCGACAGGCGTGAATGGAGGGACGAATGGAGACGTGTCGTCTTCAGCGATGAGAGTCGCTTCTGTCTTGGTGCCAATGATGGTCGTATGCGTGTTTGGCGCCGTGCAGGTGAGCGCCACAATCAGGACTGCATACGACCGAGGCACACAGGGCCAACACCCGGCATCATGGTGTGGGGAGCGATCTCCTACACTGGCCGTACACCACTGGTGATCGTCGAGGGGACACTGAATAGTGCACGGTACATCCAAACCGTCATCGAACCCATCGTTCTACCATTCCTAGACCGGCAAGGGAACTTGCTGTTCCAACAGGACAATGCACGTCCGCATTATCCCGTGCCACCCAACGTGCTCTAGAAGGTGTAAGTCAACTACCCTGGCCAGCAAGATCTCCGGATCTGTCCCCCATTGAGCATGTTTGGGACTGGATGAAGCGTCGTCTCACGCGGTCTGCACGTCCAGCACGAACGCTGGTCCAACTGAGGCGCCAGGTGAAAATGGCATGGCAAGCCGTTCCACAGGACTACATCCAGCATCTCTACGATCGTCTCCATGGGAGAATAGCAGCCTGCATTGCTGCGAAAGGTGGATATACACTGTACTAGTGCCGACATTGTGCATACTCTGTTGCCTGTGTCTATGTGCCTGTGGTTCTGTCAGTGTGATCATGTGATGTATCTGACCCCAGGAATGTGTCAATAAAGTTTCCCCTTCCTGGGACAATGAATTCACGGTGTTCTTATTTCAATTTTCAGGAGTATATATATATATATATATATATATATATATATATATATATATATATATATATATATATATATATATATAAAACTTAAAAGCTATTCTGTTTACAAGAAAATTTTAGTTGTGGAAGTGAATTACTTTAAATTACTTGCAGAGGTATTTCCATAAGTTAAAAGTGAGGATGGTTCTTGGTCCTTGAATGTACAACTTGGTTAATGACTAAGCTACTGAGACAACATATCATTAATATCTAGCTCACTACACCAGTACAATCAACCTTTTGTAATATGTTACGCTTCTTATCTAGATATCGTTTCGGTATCTGTACTGGATTAGGCAAAATTCAGAAAATATATGCGGTTATTTTGTGTAAATACCTGATATTATGCACGTAAACGAGTTTTCCCTCTTAGAAAGGGCTCTCCTAGTGAGAATCCTTTGCGTCAAGACGTGCCGCTAGACAGCGAGACATGCAGTTATTACACAGAACTCGTGAACTTTACGAGCGGGAGAAAGAATACCCGATCATTCATGGACAGCTATTAGTTTCTGCCGATCAAGTAGTGGAACGAACATCAGAAGCCCTTGAAATTAGTGCAAGAACAGTAGTAATCAAAGGAATCTTATTGTAAAAGTTGGAAGATGTAGACGTGAGCTATAACGATTCCGATCCGTCTGGATTAGATAATATATTTTTAGCTACTCCTGGAAAGAAGAAAAAGCAGCCTCACTCGGTCACCGACTTAGATTCTTTAGCGACTGGTGCAATTCGCAGGCATGTTTATTCTTACTACAGCAGGAAAGAGTATCCTACAGTAGCAACGTTACTAGCGTCATCAAAAGAAAGTGAACTTTTCAGGGGTGGGACAACGTCACTAAAAATTGTACTAAAAAGTACGGACTTCTGTTACAAAGTGGTAGACGAACGCTAAGGCCTGTTTGAAAAGGTGCATATTTCTACTGCACAAACTTGTGAGTACAGAAATCCATTCGATTTGTATTTGTGGGACGACCGATAAAGTTCTTGGCACTGATTCCGACCACGGTGACGATGCGCAGCTGGATGAAATTGCGTCATTGTCGTCGTAAAATGATGAGTGATGAACTAGGAATATCGGTTATTTTTTGCATCATCGTTATAAGAGGTAGAGTGAGAAGTTACAGTCACGTTTATTACTTATTTCGTAAACTATGTACCGTATTGTTTTCAAAACATCGATCTTCACCAAGTGCTTATTTCTTGCATTTCTTTGCTCCGTTACCGAAAGCATGTGTTTTATTATGATTATACACACATTATTATGCAGTTGTTTATTTGCTGTCATTCTGGTAGCAAGTAAAAAATGATTTCTTATATATACTTTTATTCCTCAATAACTTCACTTACGAGATGGAACAGAAAACAGTACTGTCTGCTATAGGTATAGAGGCTGCTGTTGCAACATCGCTATTGCAGTATTTCCAACCTAACTTGATGTAATGCTAACTGTCAGATGTAGTGTTTCGCCGGCGCAGGTTAACATATACATGACAAAATGTAACGAAAATATATACAATTTAACAAATGTTTATGATGCATTTCATCAAAACTGTGTACCACTCATTACATTGGCTGTACTTTTTCAGTAAACTCAGGCTTCAGAAAAGGTTGAAAAATCAGCCAACCAGTAGCAAAAAAAAAAAAAAAAAAAAGTATTGGCCCTAAAGATGTGTACACCAGGGCCAATACTTCTGAAGAAGATAATTTTACAAATATCAAAACCATGGTCAAGGGATAATAAACTTTTCTTTGCAACTGGTTGGCTGATTTTTCAATCTATTCTCAATTACACAGTTGCTGTTCTGCAGCCAGGTTTAAGATTTTGAACTCATGCTTCAGGTTTCTGCAAAGTTAGGCCAGTCATCAATATCCTAATCACACCCACCCTTCCCGTCCATTCAGTATTTAAATCACTCTCATCTATAACCGTTTGCTGTTTATCACTCGGAGTGAGAAAGGTTTTAATTTCATCCTCATCCTGACCACTACCGCTAATTAAGCCATTACATTCTGGATCATCATTGCACACTCTGCCTTTTCCTATCATGAACACACATTTTTCCTCCACTAACTGAAAATCTTTATCCCAGTCAATATTTCTTTGATTGCAGTTTTATACTCATGATTCCCTTTATTTAATTCCTTAATTTGCCTAGCATAATCATGCTTGCTTAGCCTCCCAGTTCTCTTGCGCCCACTGCCAACACCACTTGACCCTGGATACTCAACCATTTATATCAAAATCACTCTCCATTTTATTCTCCCACACTTTCTTAAGTAAATATTCCTGCTCACTTTTTCAGTCGCACCATTTGCAAAAGAAATTGTGTCGCTGGATTCTGTAAAACTACTCACAGCATCTAGCACAAAATTATTGGCTCTGAGCACTATGGGACTTAACTTTAGAGGTCATCAGTCCAACATTATTCCCTGTGACCCTACTCTGCACATCATAACTACCATCAATAAAAATATTTAACTCAGGGTCTTCAGCCTGCTCATCACTATAATCATTCCTATTACTAAAACATGTAACTTCCTCCACATCTCCAACCATAACAACACTGGAAACAGACGCAGACACATGTAACTTCCTCCACATCTCCAACCATAACAACACTGGAAACGAGACACTACTACCTTCAGATACTTAACATCAGCATCCACTGGAGTAGTCTTAACTCCACCTAATTCAGTGTTTTCCATGTCTTCATTCACACACTCATTCTCTTCCTCACAGCACACATTCACTTTATAGAGTTTTTATTTATTTAATCGTATGGCTATCCCCCCCCCCCCCCCTCCGGCGGGCAGACCGTTCGCTGGGTGCCGGTCTTTCAATTTGGCGCCACTTCGGCGACCTGCAGCCGATGAGGATGATAGGATGATGATGAGGACAGCACAACACCCAGTCCCTGGGCGGAGAAAACTCCCCGACCGAGCCGGGAATCGAACCGGGGCCCAGAGGATTGACAGTCCGTCTTGCTGACCGTTCAGCTACTGGGGGCACACTTTATAGAGCTGCACAGCTGGTACATTTGTATTACTTAACTACGATCTATAAAAATATTTAATGCAGGGTCTTCAGCCTGCTCATCACTATCATCACTCCCACTACTAACCACTACTAAAACATGTATACCTTCCTCCACATGTCCAACCATAACGACACTGGCAAAACACTACTGCCTTCACATAAATAACATCAGCATCGACTGGAGTAGTCTCAACTTACCTAATTCAGTGTTTTCCATGTCTTCATTCACCTACTCATTCTCTTAATCACAGCACACATTCACTTTATCGAGTTGCACAGCTGGTACATTTTCATTACTTAACATAGTGGCCAGGCCAACACTATTTATTTCGCTATCTACTACACTGGGATTCCTCTCATTAAAGAAACCCCCAACATTAATTTCCACACCTTGATTCCTAAGTTTGTTTTCTGTTAAATGATTTTCTATAAGCTCTCCTCTTATCATACAGATTAAACCACTTCCAAATAGCTCATCATGGCCTAGGATGTTCTCATTACCACATATTGTTTCCTCTGTTACTGCCTTACTCATAAACTTATTTTGAAACCCCCCATTATTTTTCCTATAACTACTTTCCTGTTGCCTGGTCCTATTGCTGTCATTGTGTCTTGTTTCAAATTGGGCCACAGTTGGAACATATCCTAGTTTAAAGAATTCTGTTCCTGTTGCCCTCTATTATCCACCTCCCCTCTCCGATCTCTATCTCCCTACAGTGGCGTGTGATCATTCCGGCAGTCATTTCCCCCTGATCCCTTTCATTCCTATTTCCATCATTGCACATTCCTCTGTTTTCTCCCCAGTTTTCATATTGATCTCTATCCCTATTTCTGTTCTCCCTGCAGTTTTCATTTTGATTTCAACTTTGAATTATGGTGATTCTTACCTGAACTCATATTGTTCCTTTCCTCCAAATGCTGCCTATGATTATTTTCTGTATTATTACCCCCTGAGCCTGGCTTATAGCACATCGCTTTATCCATCCTTTAAATGAAATCCAAAAAGTTTTCAATAGAATCATTGGAGCAATGTATAAGTTACCCATTGTAAGTTCTCTGGTAATATGCTCCTTAATGTAGAGATTTCAGTTAACACTCCCAATGGTCTGTCTAAATTTACTGACTTCCTTAATTCTTCATGATAAAATTCCCTCACTGAATATTTACTACCCTTACTAACTGGTCCATTTAGAAATTCATTCTGTAGTCCACTCAGCTATGCTTGGCTCAGTACCTATTTTAAAATATTTATTCAAACATTTCATATGAGGTGAACTGTTCAGCATACTGATTCGCCCATATCTTAGCAGAACCCTCCAACAATCTTTTAACAAATTTAAATTTACTGTATGAAACGGTCTTTGCTTGGTGCAAGAAAATCTACATCATGGTACGTACTCTCCCCTGGAAATGTTTTACCTCTGGTTGCCAGCATCTTAAGCCACCCCTCATTTCCGGAAGCACTACATAATTCTAAATTACTTATCCTATCATTTACCTCTTTAATTTCATTAGTATTAACAGCAACTACATTTTCATTTCTTTTCTCAGATTCCCAGCTGTGCTTGCCATTTCACCCATCAGTAAAGTTTTTGTTCCATCACAGCTAGCAACAATTTTTCCGTCTACCCCAACAAGGGCTTGCCTTGTCTCCTCGTCCTTTGCATCATGCATCTGCCTGCCTGAACAAGTCTCAACCTTCAATTTAGCCCCAACTGTATCACTTTTGGCAAACACAATCTTTCCCACCTCCTCAAATTTTATCGATAAATCCTACATTTGACTGGTTAATCCCTCAATTTTACGAATCAGTTCATGTTTTAAACTCTCCATAGTACTATCCATATTGTTCATAAGCATTTCCATCTCCCTCATCAGTGACCTAAGCTTGTGCATCGTGGCCGGCCGGTGTGGCCGAGCGGTTCTAGGCGCTACAGCCTGGAACCACGCGACCACTACGGTCGCAGGTTCGAATCCTGCCTCGGGCATGGATGTGTGTGATGTCCTTAGGTTAGTTAGGTTTAAGTAGTTCTAAGTTCTAGGGGACTGATGACCTCAGATGTTAAGTACCATAGTGCTCAGAGCCATTTGACCCATTTTTTTGTGCATCGTGGTTATATCCTCCATTCTTTCCTGTCTCTTTTGGTTCTGAGGCTCGCTTCCACTGGCTGTGAATTCACTATCGCTAAGCGACCTTTTGATTTCCCCCATTTCGTGAACCATCGCTCTGGCTGGCACAAAAGCTGAAACTGCAAAGGAAATCGCGTCTGCTGCAGCACGTAACTGCGACAGGGACCGCTGGGAGCAGCAGCCGGTCTCGACACTTGGCGTGTCGTACGGGGAACCGTGTAGCTGTGGCGGCGACCGCGCCAGCAACGGCCGGTACTTGTGCGGCGCAGCAGCGGCCTCGGAGCGCTGGCCTGTGGCGATGTTGGATGTCACTGTTGTGCTGTTGTCACACTGTTCCACACGATGAAACACTGCACTGCCTTCCCGATCTGTTCGCTCTGAACTACCAGGACGAGCCACCGTAAGCGACCGTACGGGTTGTATGGGAATGTGCATGTGGTATGAATGACGGAATGAAATACAATCTCTCTCATCAATTCGCCGAAAATCAAAGTTCTAGACTGTTCACAAGTTCTATATCAGCTCTGAAGTCCCTCGTGCTACTGCACGAAAAGATTTATCCACACATTACGCGGCAGAAACACTTCAGTGGGCCCCCTTAGATACTGATGGCCTTACAAGTTTGGCTACGTTTCGTCTATGGGGCGCCAACCAACATTCTTCGCAATGTGCCCAATGTTCCACAAAAGTATTTAATACAAATACAGGCAGGATATGCTATGCAAAAATCACGTACGCACTCACGTATTTTTTAAAGTTTCGCAAATTCTAGTTTTTTCCCGTAAGGGCATAAAACATCGAACGTCACAGTTCACAGTAAATTAATTTCGAAGTCTGTCAGAGTTTTTTTTAACATCTTAGAAGCGCTTGAATAAACCACGATTAATTGCGTGAGTTATCTTTAGACATCAGTTAAAGTTCCACAGTATATCAAACTTCAAATCCCACATTGGCTACACACCGAAACGTTGTAAGTGCGACTTGTATCACGCGCAACCCCGAAAGTAACAAGTTCATCAGATGCCGAAAAATAAATATCTGTGTCCGAAAGTAGGAACGCTAAATAATATACTCACGCGTATTTGCGACTATTTCACCGGTCATCATATAAAACTTTTTCCTAACACAGACAAACAGAGCCTGACTGCCTCCAACGGCGTCCGAAGTTAGACTCCCCTCCAAATTACAGCTATTCATCCAGGAAACCTCGACCAAACGCCAGTGAAGTCAAACTACTGAACGTGAAAATTTCTGAAATTCTTAATTTTAACCTTTTATACACATCTGATACAGCAAATCATACGGAAATATTCTGAGAAATATTAAGATGTTATGAGTTTTCTTTTATCCACCATATTTTATTTATAGGCTTAAACAATAATTTCTACGGTTTTCCTCTGTTTTCTGGCTTATAAGAGTAAATATTGATAAACCATTTGTATTACGCACTAAATAAGTTGCTATATATCTAAAGTTTACAGTATTGTCACTACTTTTATTGTTTTTAATTGCACGGAATCCACTTTTCGGCCTGTCATTTAAATATCTGAATAATTTCAGTAAATTTACTATCACAGTCAGACACAGTTCTACGAGATGTATCCATAAGCACCTCGTCTGTTGCAATCGGATAATGCGTTGCGAAATATTCACTTTTACAGTCCAGGAATTATTTATACCATTTAACTATATAAACTAATATAAACTAATGCTGATATCAAAGGCATGTTCATCTTTTCCGTTTCAAATGAACCTACTGACTCTTCACTCACACATAGTTATAAGCTTTAACTTTGCACTGGGTGCGAAAAGCCGTCACTGGAAACGAGCAGCCATTGTGCTGCCCAACAGAAGGGTTTTCCTGGTCACGCCGTCAACTTGGCGGCCGGTGGGAGTCCAGAGGCAGCCCCATCTGTGGAACACAGTGTGAAACTTGCCCTGCACGTGCTCCTGTCAAGAAAATTTCAGCTGTCAACACGAATGTGACTCGATCTTAGCCACTGCCTGTGCCTCCGCGGTCGCATGCTTGTGATTGAATGAAGTATCTCTTCCTTTACAATAGGCAGTCGTGTTGCAATCTGTAGTGTCTGTTGAAACGCCAGATGCGCCGAGTAACACTGTGCCTGATTTGAAGGTGGCTGTTCAAGATTTGTGGACCAGTCTACATCAAAACAGCATCAGACGTCTAACCAACTCGTTGTCGGACAGCGTTACGGCCCGTATTGGAGCAAATGGTGGTCCAAAGCGATACTGATGTTGCACTGCATTTGCCTACTTGTACTTACTGTATTTCTGTACTTTGCTTGATTTTGGGATCTTTCATCTGAATCATGATGTCTAATAAAATTCATTTCGATCTGATGCTCATTTCTAGGTGCGAAATTTTCAATGTTCATGAGTGTATACTAGACGGGATCTTGTTGAGCACCTCTGAGCCATAGTAATTAGATCTACTCCGAACGCTAATAATGAGACCAAATCCAAACGCAAATTATTTGTTTGTCTTATATTGTGATTGCGGCTGAAATTGATTTTTACTACCAGCTACAAAAAATTTACAGTAAATGTGCTGGGGAGTGAATGCAAGAATTGTAAGATAGTTAAAGTAGTCCCTGCTAAATTTGCGGTTATCTGCCCTCCACAACAGTCCCATCGCTCGCTTCTCAAAATAAATACGACATTCATCATATGGACCAGCAAACGTCAAAACTCTAAGTGACGCAAGAAGTCGTGAAATGGTAAAAATGAAAGAAGTGTAGTGCAAATGTTTCTTAATATACTGAAACAACATGCTTATCACAATTAAACGGAATGAACATACAGACTCAGTCACAGGTAAAGTAGCTAGGAGAATTTGGTACACTGGAACGATAATGGGAAAATACCGTCAGTCTACAAAGGTGACTACTTACTAAATATGTGTGCTATCTTACAACATCGCACAAGTGCGTGGGTCTCATACTGACAAACTAACAGGGGAGATTCAACGTATTTAACGAAGAGCAGCATGAATAGCTCAAGATTTGTTTCAGGAGAGCATCATGGAGGTGATGAAAATTGTAAAGGGGCAGAATCTTCAAGAAAAACGCCAATTCTCCCGCAAAAGCTTACTTACAAAATTTCAAGAAACAGTATTAGGCGAAGATTCTGGAAATACGCTTCAGCCCAACGTATCTCTCCTGTAGTGACCGCGAAGACAAGAGTAAACTGACTACAGTGTGCTCAGTAACATCTAAACAGTCATTTATCGACCACTCCATCCGGTGTGGAAGATAACCTAACGTGTGGTAGAACGCTAAGTACCCTCTATAGTAGTCTGTACGTATATGTAGATGAACCCGATAGCAACCGATTAACAGTACTGAACATCTTAATCACGTCACATAGGATAAGTGTTTAGAGGTAACACTAAGGAATGACATGAAATGCGATGATCAAATAAAATCAGGGAAGGTGAATGGAAAACATGGATGTGTTGGAATAATTCTTGCGTCTGTAAGTCGTTAGTGCGACCATTTCTAGAGTATTGCTCCAACGTTCCTGATTCCTTACGAGGTAGACATGGCAGAAGACATAGAAAAAATTCAAGGACGCGCTGCTAGGATAGTAAAAAGACGGTGTATCTCATACGAAAGTGTAACAGAAATGCTCGGGAAATATAAGTGGGAATCCTTGAAAGACAGACGACGTAGCTCTCGCGAAATTCTGTTGGATTAATTCAGATAACATGTGTTAGAAGAAGACTGTGGCACCATTATGCTTCCGCCATCATGTATCTCGCACAGGGACCATGATAATAAGAACAGAGAGATTAGGACACGTACAAAGTCAGTCATTTTTCCCTCGCTCAATATGAGAATCGAGTAGGAAAGAAAATCTATAAAACTGATACGATGTAGCTTCCATTATGCACCTTGCAGCGATTCGCAGAGTACATTTGTACACATAGATGTAAATGTAGATATATCTTAAACGTGACTCGCTTTAATAACCCAGTGGTATAGAAAATATGTTACAAAAGAACTGATCGAGAAAATTGCAAACAGGTTTCACCTTTCATTTATGTTCCACGTTGCACTTCTGTCTAACCACAAGACGTTGCACTTAAGGCGAGGCCCTGAAGTGGACATTTATCCCCGCAAGTGGGTCATTACGAAATCCCGTGCCCCAGAATTCCAGGTACGAGAGCACTAGGTGCAGTGGACGACTGGGTGAGCAAACGAAGCCAGAGCCTCGAACAGAAGCTGAGCGGAACAACGCGCTGCGTCTGCGACCGAGCGCAGCGCACGCCGTGACTCACTCACAGGAAGGATGGGCGTCGCCGCAGCTCCACAAATGCTAACGAGAGTACGCAGGCGACCCGCGCACAACAGGCGGCTCTGGAGGGGAGGGCGGCACCAGTTTCCTCGTGGCCCAGAAGTGCTGAGGGTGTCCAAGTGCTAGCTGAATAGTACAAACTGATCGAGCAGTAATTAAATATTAAAGAGTATTAAAGGAGCGAAAGGCCCTATTCACAACTTTAGTAGTAACCAGATTCCAGTTATAACAATTGAAGGACATGAAAAGGATGCAGTGGTCGAAAAGGGAGCGAGACAGAGTTGTAGCTTATTTCCGATGTTTTTCAGTCCCTACATTGAGCCAGTAGTTAAGGGCGAATTAGGAACGATTGATGAAGTTCAGGGAGAATAAATAAAAAAAAAACATTGTGATTTACCGATGACATTGTAATTCTTTCAGAGACTGCAAAGAACATGAAAGAGCAGTTGAACGAAATAACAGTGTTTTGAAAAGAGATTGTAAGATGAACATAAAGAAAAAACAAATCAAAGGTAACGGCATGTAGTCTACTTAGGTCAGATGATGCTCAGAGGATCGGATTTGGAAACAATATATTAAAAGTAGTAGTTCTGCTATTTGGGCAACAAAACAAGTGATGAAGGCTGAAATAGAAAGGATATAACATTCACAATGACAACAGCCAGAAAAGTATTTCTGGAAACGAGAAATTCGTTAACATAAAATATGAATTTCAGTTTAGGAAATCTTTTGTGAAGGTATTTGCCAGGAGTGTAACTTTATGCAGTAATGAAACTTGACCGATAAGTAAGTCAGACCAAATGAGAATAGGTTTTTCTGAAGCGCGGTGCTGCGAAAGAATGATGTAGATTAGATAGGTTCAAAAAATGGTTCAAATGGCTCTGAGCACTATGGGACTTAACATCTGTGGTCATCAGTCCCCTAGCACTTAGAACTACTTAAACCTAACTAACCTAAGGACATCACACACATCCATGCCCGAGGCAGGATTCGAACCTGCGACCGTAGCGGGCACGCGGTTCCAGACTGAAGCGCCTAGAACCGCACGGCCACACCGGCCGGCTCATTAGATAGGTATGTCGAATCACGACGAAATACTAGATCTAATTGGAGAAAGGGGAGGGGGGGGAGAATTATTTATGACATGGCTAAAACATTGAATCATTTGATATTACACAAACTGAGGCATGAAGCAATCGCAGTTTGATAATGGAGGAAGGTGAGGGGTGGGGTAGGGAGGAGGAGGGAGGTGTAAAACTTATGGAAGGAGACAAATTCTTGAACACAGTATGCAGGTTCAAATGTATGTACAGTGCATTGCAGCAGTTAAGTTGGCGTGAAGAGGCTTGCAGAGGCAAACGCAATATAGAAAACTGTTTTCAAGTCTCA
Organism: Schistocerca cancellata; assembly: GCF_023864275.1. Lineage (NCBI taxonomy): Eukaryota > Metazoa > Arthropoda > Insecta > Orthoptera > Acrididae > Schistocerca > Schistocerca cancellata. Next base: position 410,044,119 of record NC_064628.1, read on the forward strand.
GCAGACAAAATGAATGATTTGTTTTTAGCACTTCCTCGTGCTATCGTCTGCAAGAACCAATCGCCACATTACATAATTCTTACATTTTTACCTAAAACACATTACATTAAATACATCGAAACATGCGGTAATGAGAAGCTCTTCTAAAAAATATAGGCGACGAGGGTACCAGCATAACCAACAGAAATTAAGTGATGTGAAGCTATGTTACAACTGTTATTCAAGCAATATTGAAGAAATGCAGGTCAGTTGTCAATCGTGTGATTATTGCCACAACATGGCATAAAGAATTTTTTTAAGCTCTAGAAAATAGGGTTATGTTGTCCCGAAACATGTTGTAGCAAAAATCACGCTACTGAAATCTGGGTTGAATATCCTCAATATCACCAGAAATTAATTAGTTCTGAGTAAAGGAAAAATTGCCTTCTATTCTCCTCGACGACATTCCAACCCCATATCACAAAACAGTGAAGAATGTAGTTGAAACCTCTATGAGCACATTTCTGCAGGATGTGAAACGTAAACTTTTCCAGTGACTCATTCGTCCGAACCTCCAATACCGCGATGTAATCTGCATCTACATTACTTTGCAAACCATACTTAAGTGACTGGCAGAAAGTTGATCGGACGACTTTCAAACAATTTCCCTACTGTTCCGCTCTCGAACTGCGCGCTGGAAAAACGAACAGCCAATATTTCCGTTCGAACTCTGATTTCTCTCATTTATTAGGAAGATCGGTTCTTTCTATGTAGGTGGGTGTCAACAGAGTTTTTTTCGTGTTCGGAGAAGAATGTCGATGACTGAAATTTCACGAAAAACGCCTTTTGTTTTAAATGAGTGCCACTCCAAGTCCAAGTCGAGTATCATATCCGCGACACTCCCCCCCCCCCCCGCTCCCCCCCCCCCCCCCCCGCCCGTTTCGTCATAGTAATGAGCTGCCCTTCATTGAAATTTTTCGATGTCGTCTGTTAAACTTATCTGGTAAAGACTCCACACTACACGCCAGTGCTTCAGAATAGGACCGACAAGCGGTGTAGGCAGTCTCCTTTTGTGAATTTGTAGCATCTTCTGACTGTTCTATCAATAAACCGCAGCCCTTGGTTTAGCTTTCCTCACAAAATTATGTATGTGATGGTCCCAATTGAAATATTCGTAATTGTAATCACTAAGCATTTAGTTGAGTGGGCAACCTTTATGTCTGCGTGATTTATTGTGCAACTGATTCACTTTAGTACTGATGTGGACGACCTCACACTTTTCACTATCTACAACCATTTGTCACTTTTCACACCGTACAGGTATCTTGTCTACATCATTTTGCAATTAGTTTTGATCTTCTGATGACTTTACTAGAGGGCAAATGACATCGTCATCTGCAAACAATCAAAGAGGAGTGCTCTGATTGTCTCCTAAATCTTTTATGTAGATTAGAAACAGCAGAGAGCCTATAACACTTCCGTGGGGAACGTCAAAGACCAGTTCTGTTTTACTCGATTAACTTCCGTCAATTTCTACGAACTGTAACTTGGCTGTTATATGCGCATTGACGCTGCACATATTAGCTGCGTCTAAAGCTACTGCTGTTTCCATTGTCATGAGTAATTTAAAATTAATTCCCTAATTAAAAGTGAAGCTCAGTGGGTATTAAGGTCGCACTGAATGAGAGCAAACGTAACAACTAAAATCCGTAAGTTAAGCAAAATAAAAGTAACTGATAACTATCGAAAATACAACATAATTCACACTAATCTTCAGTAGACTGTAGTCGAAGATGTAGAGTAAAAAACTAACTTTCAGAACAGCGGCGCTGCCATCTTATTGTGCAAACGTGGTGGGCAGAATCTCTCATGACCAGCTGAGTTAGCAACACCTGCCTAGCAGTATGTAGTTCTCGGCAGCAGTGTATCGTGGCAGTGTTTTCACACTGAAACAGATTTGGAGACATTCCGCCTACGTGCCGTCCACATCTCACAGAGAGCGGAGCCAACACGAGCACACCTCGTTCGGCGCAGTCCTGGGTGTGCTCAACGCGACTGGGGTCACTTGAACTGAGGAGACACTGGAGTACTCTCAGACCAGTGCAGTTCTCCCCTGAGCATTGGCACACAGCTCTGCTGCGGTAGGATACTACGCCCTTCGGACAGAATGTTAGTAACTCCGTTATATGAGCACACTGGCCACTTTGCAGCGCTGTAGATAGGGCAGAACTGCTGATATAGGGGGTAGAGGAACTAGGGTCAGTTGTAAAAAAGATTCAGTTTTTTTGTAGTAAAAAATTCGCTTACGGCAAAAATTACGCAATTAACTGAATAAAAAGTCAATTTATTTTTAATTCTGAATGTGTATTCGCAATTAATACTTCAATGATATACCTAAAACTCTAGTGTGTTACATTTGTCTTCAGATGTGAGCCAGTTTTAGCATACATGGAGGCGATTGTAACATATCCATTTGGTGTGGGTACTTGATGTATTGTAATATCCTCAGAAAAGTCAATACGTCATACATTATTCACATAATAATTGCCCTTATAATAATTTAAAGTTATAAGATATTATAAATTAAAAGATACAGGAAAGGAACTAAATGAGCAGTTGAAAGGAATGAACAGTGTCTTGAAAGGGGGAAGTAAGATGAACATAACAAAAACAACACAAGGATAATAGAATGTAGTCGAATTAAGGCAGGTGATGCTGAGAGAATTACATTACAAAAAGAGCTACTAAAAGCAGTACGTCGTTTCGCTATTTGGGCAGCAAAATAACTGACGATAGCCGAAGTACAGAGAATACAAAATGTATACTGGCAACGGAAAGAAAAGCGTGTCTAAAGAAGAAAAATTTGTTAATGTCGAATATAGGCTTAAGTGTTAGGAAGTCTTTCCTGAAAATATTTGTGTAGAGTGTAGCCATGTATGGAATGAAATATGGACGATAAACAGTTTAGACAAGAAGAGAATAGAAGCTTTTGAGATGCGGTGCTAGAGTGGAACACTGAAGATAAGATGGGTGGATCACGTAACTAATGAGGAGGCACTGAAGAGAATTGATGGGAAAAGAAATGTGTCGCAGAACCTGACTATAAAAAGAGATTGGTTCATGGAACACTTTCTAAGACATCAAGGGATCACCATTGGAGGAAAGTGTGGGGCGGGGGCGTGGTAAAAATAGTAGAGGAAGCCCAATAGATGAATACAGTAAGCGGATTCAGAAGGATGTAGGCTGCAGTAGTTATTAGAAGATGACGAAACATGCCAAGGATAGAAGAGCACGGAGCGCTGCATGAAACCAGCCTTCGGATTGAAGACCATAACAACAACAAATAAAAAGGTAATTTTGAATTTTAACTTTTTACATTTACTTGACAAGATAATCATACAAATATTGTAACAATAAGTAACAAAACATAATATTCCAATATTTGTGTGAGAAATAGATAATAAATGCATTCTCTAAGCTGAGAAATATGGCATCTGTAACGTTTTTTCTCCTTGGGTAGGTCTATTATGTGCCAACTTTGGAAATGTTATCTACTGCATCCATTCCTCTCCTGATCGGCTGCTTTTATAATTGTTCATGCAGACAAGACAGAAACATTCAACATCATCTTTGTGTATCAAACTTCGTCATGCTGACACTGAAGTAGTGTGAAGGGCCAATTCCTCTTTGATATTTTGCAACTTTTTTCTCAGCACTTATTTGATCTTTATTTACCATTTCTTCAGGTGCAAGTTTTTCGGTATTGCTAATAATAATTGAACTTTGTCTCTTACCAGACATCTTGTGGAAGTTTCTTTCAAGTTGGGTGTAGGAGATGGGTGAAAAAGTTGAGTCATCAGACGTCTTTGGCTACTTTTCACAGGTAATGAGGGTTCTGGCAGTCTACTATCTGGACAATAAGGGTTGTTGTTAGGATTTGCTCTGTCTGTAACTTGGCATAGTGTGGAATCCGATCATGAAAAATGTTCTCATTAAATGAATAATTGGCAGTTACAGAGAACCTTGACAAAATATTCCCTGGTATTGTTACTTGAGGCAGGGCAATACCAAAAATGTTTGATGTAATCTGAAAGTTTCTTTTCCTGCTCGGCATTAAATACGCAGTTATGTAGGTTGTACCTAATAGTATGTCTGATACACTGAAGAGCCAAAGAAACTGGCACACCTCTCTAATGTCATGTAGTGTCCCCACGAGCACACAGAAATGCCACAAAACGACGTGGCATGGACTAGACTAATGTCTGAAGTAGTGCTGGAGTGAATTGACACTATGAATCCTGCAGGGCTGTCCATAAATCCGTGAGAGTATGACGAGATGGAGATCTCTTCTGAACAGCACGTTGCAAGGCATCCCAGATATGCTCAATAATATTCATGTCTGGGGAGTTTGGTGGGCACCGGAAGTGTTTAAACTCAGAAGAGTGTTCCTGCGGCCACTCTGTAGCAATTCTGCACGTGTGGGGTGTCGCATTGTCCTGCTCGAATTGCCCAAGTCCATCGGAATGTACAATGGACATGAATGGATGCATGTGGTCAGACAGGGCCCAGACGAGGCGTAAAGCTTTATGTTGTGCAGGCACCAAGGGTACAGGAGTGGGCCTTCGGCTCCGAAAGCCCATATCGAAGATGTTTCTTTGAATGGTTCTCACGCTGACACTAGATGATGGTACAGCATTGAAAGCTGCAGCAATTTGCGGAAGGGTTGCACTTCCATCACGCTGAACGATTCTCTTAGTCGCCGTTGGTCCCGTTCTTGCAATATCTTTTTCCGGCAGTCCGGCCATCTGCACCGGACAGGACCAGAGGGTGTTGAAGCCTTTGGAAGCAAGTATTTTCAGCCGACCTCAGACGTGCGTGGATTTTGAGTTCAACGGATTGAGTAGTCGTTGAGGATTGTGTTATTATTTGGTTCACCCCAAGTACTTGATTTCCTCGGTACCACCCATATGGGGGAGGGTTTCCCCTATCAACCCCACGGGATTATTAATATTATTATTATTAATGTTATTATTGTCATTATGTCATCAGCAAATCCGATATGGTGCATCTTCCTACCACTGAAATAGATGTGCATTGTTCGACTCAGTATTTCCATCACATAAATGTGGGTTATAATTACGTTACATTGCTGCTAGTAGACATATTTCTCACTTTTTCTTGGTCAGTTGCTACCTGTTACTCCATCATAGGAATTTATGTGCGCAGCATTGTTGCAATACAGACGTTCAAATTATCCAATTTCTGTAATTTCATTTCGATACCAGATCGTTCTAACCGGATTCAGCCAGTCAGGCTTTATGTGGACATCCGAATACGACTCTCATCATTTGACAGACTGGGTAAACCACATTCTTAATCGGACGGTTGAATCTAGATCACTTATTTATGACAGGGCCTGAATTCTTAAACACTGTGGAAAATAATAATACAATGTGCTTATTACTAATATTTTATTTAAATATAAATATGTGAATGAACGAGATAACAGTTTATTTACAGAAGCAGAGCCCCATCCATCATAGCAGAGCAGTGCGAGATTGGTTTCAGGGCGAAGAGAGGATAAAGCTGTTGCCGTTTGTTCCACGATCACCGAACATCAACCAGGTAGAGAATATGTGGGCAGAGGTAACAAGGTCATTGCCATGTGGACCTACAAATGCAAGCGACCTTTGGACGAATATAGAAAACGTATGGTGGGAAGTAAACCATCACGCTACACTGTCGACGACTTAATGAAATCAATGCCCCTACGCCTTCGAGAAATCTTACGTAATGATCGTGGGTGGGTTGGTTACTAAAAGTATACTCGTCCACAAAATCCGTGTGGACAATTATCTGATATTCGGTCAAGCTTTGCTTTGTCGCAGCTCTTTAGATACAAGTCCATTTACTTTCAGTCTCCTCCTTACAATTCTTGCAATGCAAGGTAATTGAAAAATCTCACATCCACTCTTCGCCAACTGAGGTATTGACTGGTGCATGTGTTGTTCAACACACAGTAGTTGTCACCCTCACTGGAATCAATGACTGTTTGTGTGTGTGTGTGTGTGTATGTGTGTATGTTTTCGTGTTCACGCACAATCTGAATCAATACTATTAACATTAGAGAGACAACCAACAATAAATATTGCATCAAATATGACTGTAAAGTATTTTAATGCGATGGGAAGTTACAAACTGAATTTTTACCCAACCCACGACCTGCATATTACGTTACGTTAAGTAAGATGTATTAACTCCATAGTATCGTTAGCAGAGACAGTGCGCTCTTGTTGTCGAGGCTCGCGACAAGTGCAGCGATTAGCAGTGCCCCATGCCGCCGCGATTTGTTTATGTTGGCTGAGCGTGGACACTGCAGCAGACGCTTCGCCATAAACAGAAAGAAATCACCTTGGCTCTGACTGCAGTGAGCGGATATCACTGCTTGCGTGTTCTTATAGTAACCAACGTGAGACTCTACTCACAGGTGCCATGGAGCAATTGCAACGGGTATCATGTCATTAGTCATCAGAACATTAACCAGTGATGAAATGTCCACTCTATTTGAATCCCAAGAAAATAGGAACCTTCTCACAAAGGAATGTGAGGTGATATCAAATTTTATCCAACATACAAAAATTAACTGCAGGGCTTTCATGTATGCAGTAGTAGCACACAAGGAAATATTATGTCTTGGAAGCGTATATTTCATTTCCTCTTCTCATATTAACGCCCTTGTATGAAGTAGGAAAAAAACATGAAAAACTAAAGTTCCTGAGAAGCATATCAGTCATTTCCTCTTCTCATATCACAACTTTTATTTTAGTATGAAGTAAAAAAACAAACAGTTTAAGTTTTTGAAGCATAATATGACACAAGATTGTCATCGTAGGCGCTATCGGAAACGCAAAAAGCAGGGAGCTGTCCATTCTTTTGTACAACAGTCTGTCTCCTTTCATGCATTACTCCCGCTGGGAGATTCTTATTTAAGGACTTTTGGGCATCAAGTTCTTCAGCAGAACAAGCCTAAAGCAGTGGGGATATTTGCAAATGTCTGTATTCAGCAATGACTGCCAGCTGCCATAACACTTCACAGAATCGATGCGGCAGGCAGCACAACTGTGCGTGCACTTCAGACTTCATTCAGTAAGACGTCAGGAGATGGATGGAAACGTCAAATTAACGTCACTTTCCCAGTCGTATTCAATCCAGAATGAGGTGTTATTAAGGGAGTTGAGCGTTCTATCAATTACACTTTTATAATTCCCATATGAGTATTCCGATAGCCAAAAGAACCCGTTAGTGTGAAACTATCGTGAACTGCATTAATATCAAACTGCAAGAACTTGAGACAATACGTGGACTCTTCTCTTCACTGGGTGACCTATTACTGTTATTTAGGATTCTCTCCGTCCTAGGCGTAATGCAAATGGAACTTCAGAGGCGCTTTCCGCTATTCTTGACAAACATCAGCAACTTGTAATCACTGCGAATTACAACTACGTGATGATATGGCTCAGGTTGTCAGTAGTTGTGATGGTGTTATGCTGTCAAACTGCTTACAGTAACGTTAATGGTGGCACCCATAATTTAGCGCTGACTACCTACTTAAGTAAAGATAGTGTTGTGGCGTCGTCGCATCTATTTATTTGGCCTCAGCTTGAGTAGTCCGATTTAACGAACATAGTACTCCATTCGCGGGCTGCTAATGATACAGTATGACTACAGAGATCATCGTGCGGGTATTACATTAATTCTGCAATGAATTGCTTAACAAATATTACCCTCAGCTATGCAGCTGGAATGACTCATGACACAGGTACTCTGTTTTGCACTTGATTAAGGGATCAGTTCACTGCAATCCTGCTTCTACTGTTCGTAAATACTTGTATACTTCATAAATGGATCAAATGGCTCTGAGCACTACGGCACTTAACTTCTGAGGTCATCAGTCCACTAGAACTTAGAACTACTTAAACCTAACTAAGCTAATGACATCAGACACATCCATGCCCGAGACAGGATTCGAACATGCGACCGTAGCGGTCGCGCGGTTCCAGACTGTAGCGCCTAGAACAGCTCGGCCACCCCGGCCGCCATACTTGTATACTGACCATTCGTTATTTGACTAAATATGAACTACAATCTGATTCGCATATATATGACATGGGTTAGCGCCGGCAAAAAGCAATGACTAAGGGTTGGATGCCGTTGAAGTCCCGTTACATTGATGGCAAGACAAATGTTCGCAAATCACCTCTATTGCCTCAAGAAACAATTGCATCTTAAATATCGAAGGACCGACGTCCACACTGTCACAGCTCGTTGAAACACAGCTAAGACGCCAGATGAATATTTGTGACCGACTGGCCTTCGAACCTGGACCTCCTGCTTGCTAGACATACATCACTGCACTATTATTTTTTTCAAAAAAAGTTTGAGAAGACTTGCAGCGCCAGGTATACGGAGGCAAAGAGGGCAGGGGTCGAAGATCCGAGGCCTGGCCTCAATGCCTCCCCCATACCTGTCACTGAGCAGCTGCATTATTCCCATGTATTCCATGTTTGCACCCATATATACCTTTAAATGGTGGAAAAAATTGAAGTAGTAATTAAGGTAAATTAAATAAATTACAGATTGCCGCCTCCAATGGCGTGTGTTCCTTGTAGAACATAACTTATGACAGTGAAAAGGGTGACGGAAAAATACATAACAAATATTCATTCAGAAATATATTCACAATTTAAGTTATTATGCTCTTAACCACAAACCGAGTTGGAGTCTCTCTTCAGTTACAGCTAACCAGTGCGCACCTATTGCACTATTGTAAGAACCGAGATGCAGTATTTTGGATTTAAAATTTTGTAAATTCGTTGTAAGAACTTATGAGACCAAGCTGCTTAGGTCATCGGTCCCTAAGCTTACACACTACTTAATCTAACTTAAACTAACTTACGCTGTGGACAACACACACACCCATGCCGGAGGGAGGACTCGAACCTCCGACGGTGGGCACTGTCGGGACGCAGCAGCCAACCTCTTTTCAGCACCTATCTACACAAGCTCCTCGTCAGACGCGAATTCCCATCTTTGCCGCATACGACATGCGCGGCTCTTTGGGGAATGTCCGAAAGGAAAGACACTACGAATCCGGGTTCCAACTTGATCAAGCACAAATTTTCATCTGACGCCGTTGTTCTATTTTAATGCGCATGACAGCCTGGACATCTGTCCTTCAATCTTCAATTGATTAACAAGGCTGTCTATTTCTATTCGTATTGTCTGTTCTTTCGGAAATGTCCGAAAGAACAGACAGACAGACACACACACACACACACACACACACACACACACACACTCATTTTTATCTTAAGTGCTATTCGGAAAATGTTTGGCAACTCAGTGATAGTGCCGGACTGGAGCTGCATCAACCTACTCATTTCAGTAGATATAGTTGTAATTTCTGAATAATTCCTGTTTAATAAGTGACAGCGACAGTTTCTCTCATCGTTTACTTTGTCGGAAACCTGCTTCTCTCTGCCCTAGCCTATACTATAGCAATGAGTGATTGCTCACATTCCTGATACCTCACTGGACGAGCTACTGCAACTGTAGCCAAAGATTCAAATCCCAATGATTTTGCTCCTCCCGTACTGTCATTGAAAACGATCACAACGAAATTAAGTGTAGGTATCCTATGAAACCCTTGAGTTCATACTGTGGTGCTGTGAAGATTAAAAAAGTAGTTTTTCATAATTAGCAGATGACAGATGGAATTTGTCAGATTCCACTAATTATGACTGCATTATTAACTGTTGATTCACAGGCGCTTTTCTGCCGCTTATTGTAACTGTTATTTGAATGTTAGATCTGGAAGAATAGAAACATCAAATTTTCGCCATATGGAATATTCGAATTCACCCTAAGTCTTCACGTTTCGAACAAAGGCGGAATATCCGTCAGGAAAGCTGACAACAATAAGCCAGACCATGCCTGTCTTCTGGTGGATGTGCCAATGACAGTGATCTCAATAACAATATTGTACAACAAATATACATTGCCAACTCAACCACTAGAGAAGTTCCAAAACTGTGAATCGCGTCTGGTGAAAACGCTTTCAAGGTTTCTGTCCGATTAAGTCAGTAAAACACAAATAATTGCCGCAGTTATTAATTTATGACATTTAGTTTGCATTCAGAGAACCAACAATTTGCTGACGTTTGTATTGACTTAGCTCCGACATGATGCACTCAAAATTAGACAGATTATTAAACTTCCTGGCAGATTAAAACTGTGTGCCCGACCGAGACTCGAACTCGGGAACTTTGCCTTTCGCGGGCAAGTGCTCTACCATCTGAGCTACCCAGCATGACTCACGCCCGGTCCTCACAGCTTTACTTCTACCAGTATCTCGTCTCCTGCTTCGCAGGAGAGCTTCTGTAAAGTTTGGAAGGTAGGAGACGAGATACTGGCAGAAGTAAAGCTGTGAGGATCGGGCGTGAGTCGTGCTTCGGTAGCTCAGATGGTAGAGCACTTGCCCGCTAAAGGCAAAGGTCCCGAGTTCGAGTCTCGGTCGGGGACACAGTTTTAACCTGCCAGGAAGTTTAATATCAGCGCACACTCCGCTGCAGTGTGAAAATCTCATTCTGTACACAGAATATTGTTCTGACCACGACTGGCACTTACAACGTATTGAGGACATTCCAGATGTGCTGTTCGTGGTCAAACACAACGGTGCAACGTTCCTGTTCAGGCACGCATTTCTCGTGGTTTTTCTGTATTTATGCCTCTCACCTGTACATCTTATTTTCCTTATTGTGACTTCTATAAGTTTTGTATTGCAGCCTCCATACACAATACCAATTACAATGCTGAGTTATCAGCAAATCAGAGACAAGATCAACTTAAGGGTGGCCTTGCGGTTAAATTTTAGTCGTTCTGTTGGTTCACAGAGTGTGGAAACAATCCGTGACGACAGATTTGGCGTTCGAAAAGTTCACTTAAGAACAGGCAAGGGCTACGATACGTGCCGATAAACGATGTTGCACGACCGTGAAATCTCTGTATCGGGCTGGCGAGAAGAAGAGACGGGAAGAAAGAACATGTGCTAATACCTTCAACTCCAATTGAAGTAGGGGGGACTGGTTTCTCTATGTCGGCGGGGCACCGTGCCAAATACAGCAACAGAAGCAACAGGTTTTGCCGCGAGCTGACGGTTGTACAACTGTTTACGACTAGGTGAATGTCCCATGACGCGAGAAGCCGATTCGCGCGTAAAGCCTCGTTTACACCGAGTTTAAATACAGGTTCCTCTTCGGAACATCGATTCCGACCGCGCCCGTAACAGTCTGCAACTATGTTTGTTGTTTACGTTCCCGTACATAGTTGCGACAAACATTTCTGTATAAGGTATTCGGGAATTCCCGTTACAAACTTTCAGGATTTGTAGAGGTTTCGGAATACACATACATGCTCCTTGTGTATGGTGAAGCTCCAGGTAACGGAAGAACTGATAGCTGGCTATATCACGAACGTTTTCGGGAACGTAGCACGTCGTCACACAAAATTTTTACCCAAGTTAACGCAGCTGCTCCGAGAAACACGTACCTCCACTATTAGGAGGCCGGACTGTGGTGTTCCACGGAAACGCCGCAAGCCTGAATTTGAAGATGTACTGCATCGCGTTGGAGAGAACCCGTCAACAAGTACTCGAACAATTGCGCATGCAGTGGGTGTTGTCACAGTTATCGTCTGGGACGTTTTGCGTGAGCAGCAATTACATCCGTACCACTTACAAAGTGTACACGCTATGTGTCCAGCCGATTTTCCACAACGCGTTGCCTATTGCACGTGGTTCCTACACCCCTGCATCGACTCATCCCTATTTTCTCCTCGAATTCTGTTCACCGATTAAAGTAAGTTCACTACTCACTGTGTTCTGAATTTGTGAAACAGACGTGTCTGGGCAACCGAAAACTCCCGTGTCACGCAATGTGCGGGGATATGAGCACCGGTTTGATACTAACGTGTAGGCAGGTATTCTGGATGGTCACGTAATGGGGCCATACCTCCTTCCACTAATACTAACTGCTCCCGCATACGTGACCTTCTTATAAAACACATTGGACTGTGCCACTGAATGTCCGTCAGGAAATGTGGTTTCAGCATCGCACCACCTCTCTGCTCACGTGCGGTTTAGAGACATCTCAACAGACGACGTGGTGAAAGAGGTGTAGGCCGAGGTGGTCCAATCGCGTGGCCACTCCTATGGACTACGGGATACTTCGTGTGGGGTCGTATGCGAAGTTTAATTCACAAGCCTCCTGTACAGACAGAGGTTACCTAATTCAATTCCTTAAGCAGAAGTGGTAAGTTAAACGTCTGAATTGAAACCGTCGAAAAACGGAAAAGTTTCGTTTCCGGACGTGGGTTCCTATTCAAAATATTATGTACTCACTCCCCTCTACAATTAACAGAAGTTTGTAACGGGAATTTCCGAACACCCTGTATGTTTATATTCACATTGTTTGCTACACTGCAGCTGGCTGCAAATATATCACGTTGTGTACTCGCATTGTGTGCTACGGTACGTCCAGCGAAGACAATTATTGATATGTCGTGCTGCATTAATAATACTGAAAATATCTGACGGAGAGAAAGTCATAGCCATCGTGCTGGACGAAAACATACTATTAAATGCTTGGCGAGAATGTTAACTAGTGTGCACTAGATGTGGAACACGGCACTCCTTTTCGTAGCTTCACTAGGGCGTCGCTGTTAAAAATTCTAACGAATGTGACAGAGCCATTTGTTTCAAAGAAGGCACAAATTTCGAAAAAATCAGTTCCTACGAAGCAAAAACAGGCTATTAGTCTTCGATTTTTAACAATAGGTGATTCCTTTTACAGTATTTCACATTTATTCCATATTGAGAAGCCAGCTGTATCTCAAATAGTTCCTGCAGTTTGTGAAGAATTGGTTGAAGGATTATGTAAAGGCAATTCAATTACGTAAATAATATTGACGTGCATATATGGTAAAAGTACTAATAATACATTAGCATACAAAATCAAATCATCTACATTATCAACGCCTACCATCTTTTCTACAGTGGTATCACAATCGGTACTAACGAACGTGAAAGGTGAATCTCCAGTTGTCGATCCTATTTTCATATCCGCACTCCCTGACGATTCACTCTTTCTCTTGTGAGGGGTGTTTCATAGTTCCTATTAATGGCTTCTAGAGGTTGCAAAGGAGACATAGTAGATAAAGTTTTGATGAGTAACCAAAGTCCGGAAATGTACCGTTTGGATGTAAAATAAGCTTGGAGATCGGATCACTTTCGAATTTCCCGCTTGACGGCACGCAAACAGCGGAGACAGTGACCTCTGCCCTGTGTGCTTTGCAGTAGCCTAAGGCATGGCCAGTGTTTCCAGTGATGAATAGTGAGAGCAGGCGAGATGCCACATAGACGTCGCACAGAAATGAAAACAACAAATCAATAGATGTGAAATATGTTACAACAAAGGAATTCAAGAGTCAAAACTTCCAAAAGGGAACGCGACTTCAAAAACGTTAAAAACATATGTTATGACAGAGGACAGAGAAACTGTGCGATTGTGAAATTGTTACGTTCACTTTTTGCAGCTTATACAAAAGGCTATTACGTTTTCATCATTTTCTTGGGAGTGATCACGTTCATACGAACATTCATATGAACCCTTAAATCGGGAAAGGAGGCGTAGCTCACTCACCTAACACGTTCGCCGCGGTCACCAGTGCGGGCCGCTAACGCTCTAGGCGGACGCTTGTAAGCGCACGGGAGCTGAGAGCTGAAATCATAACCCTGCGAAACCTGTAAGTTCATGTTGTGCGCGTACGTAATACTGACAGCGAATGTAACATCTGCGCAAGAGGTGGTGATAGATATAGAAATACAAGTACGCTTTAGCTGCATGCCGACCATGTCATAATTGCTGCATGCTGTCTGACGCTTATAAGCGTCATACGCATTTATTACTAACAATTCTAACAACGCCTCTGATTTATTGATTTTACTGCAAATTGGAAAGAAAATGCAATTCAAACAAGCGATAAATCTGCTCCGTTGAGAAAAAATTAGAGTCCGAAAACACTAAAAGATTTATCAAACGGAGAAAAAGACACAGGACTCATCTGGAAACCCAATCCCATATAACAAATAAGTTTGCAAGGTGCAGAGGTGATATTTTTATAGCAAACCACAAGTATGTCCACATACTGTACAGAAACCTCATGTTCTGAGCAATCAATGTAAAAACATTTTACTTGGCTATCAAGTAAAACAAACACTTTATAAATCAAACACGAACAAATCTTCCTATGAATATACGATATCCCATTACATTACGGATGTGTAATTGTGCAGCAGTTGAAACAGAATCCAGGTTTGTTTGGACACGCTATGAGCAGGTACGGTGTATCCATACGCTTGCCTCGTTCCGCACACGTTGTACATCGCTGCCTCATAACTTGCTTCTTCCCTTCAGTTGCGTCCCGCTTTTGCACAACGTGTGTGTCTTTACGATATTTGTTACGCACCCCCTTTGTACCGTCCATTGGTGGAAGTACTCCCTTTATAATTTGTATTCTGCAATCATACAAGGTCATTTTATGCCCTCAGTATTTATCACATAGGTAATGTGAATTGAACATTAGCATGTCAGCTGCATGGAAGAATAGTTTCTTTGCACAGCGGATAGTCTTTCGTTCACATAAATAATACGACAACATGTGGTCCTGCCTATCGGTCTGACACATACAGCTGTTGTATTTCATAATTGGCAGTGGTTTGCTGGCGTGCTTTGGGCACACGTCCCATTGCATTAGGATATTCTGTAGAAATATAGGAGACCTCTCGTCTATACTTCCATTTGCCGATCATAACGCCGTCCGAATATCGGACAATAGTGTCTCCTTTCCCCAGTTTTGCACATACGACGTCTTTAGAGGTATTTCTCCTATTTACCCTTAGTGTCCCGGTGCAATGTGTTTTTGCATTAAACAGGGTTTTAGCTAAAGCAAAGCTGTTGTAAAAATGGTCCATGTAAACGTGATGGCCAACATACAACTTCTCTTCCAACAAATGTAATACCATCTTTTCGGCATGCCCTTTTCCCCCCATATCACCACGCATCCCCGTGCACACAGCACACTTATTTACGAAACCGTCTGGATTATTTAGCATGTACAATTCGATGCCATATTTATTCCTTTTGTTCTTTATATATTGTCTAAATGACGATCGTCCCCTCCAAAGAATCATTGATTCATCTAAAGATAGTTCCCTATCTGGATAATACACCTGACTCATTCTGTTGTTAAAATAATTCAATATAGGGCATACCTTATGTAGTAAAAAAAAAAGGGTCAAATTGTAAGTAGGCTGTTTTTGTTTTCTTATTGGCAACGCCATGTAGCGCTCTGTATGAAAATCACTGGCTGTGCTGTGTGCAGTCTGTGGCTAGTTTGCATTGTTGTCTGCCATTGTAGTGTTGGGCAGCGGCAGCTGAATGTGAACAGCGCGTAGCGTTGCGCAGTTGGAGGTGAGCCGCCAGCAGTGGTGGATGTGGGGAGAGAGATGGCGGAGTTTTGAGTACAGAATGGATGTCATGAACTGCTATATATATTATGACTATTAAGGTAAATACATTGTTTGTTCTCTATTAAAATCTTTCATTTGCTAACTATGCCTATCAGTAGTTAGTGCCTTCCGTAGTTTGAATCTTTTATTTAGCTGGCGGTAGTGACGCTCGCTGTATTGCAGTAGTTCGAGTAATGAAGATTTTTGTGAGGTAAGTGATTTGTGAAACGTATAGGTTAATGTTAGTCAGGGCCATTCTTTTGTAGGGATTTTTGAAAGTCAGATTGCGTTGCGCTAAAAATATTGTGTGTCAGTTTAAGCACAGCCATGTATAATTTGTTCAAAGGGGACGTTTCAAAATGGCTCTGAGCAGTATGTGACTTAATATCTGAGGTCATCAGTCCCCCAGAACTTAGAACTACTTATACCTAACTAACCTAAGGACATCACACACATCCATGCCCGAGGCAGGATTCGAACCTGCGACCGTAGCGGTCGCGTGGTTCCAGACTGTAGCGCCTAGAACCACTCGGCCACTTCGGCCGGCCCTTATGTAGTCGATCATATGGTTTCGGGTCTCCTGACTCTGGATTTTTCGCAAAATGCAGTGAGCGTAAGATGAGCAAATATCTCTCTCTGCCCAGACTCATCGCTACTCCTCCATTTTCGAGCAGCGGGCCTTTCTTCCAGTAGTCTTGTAATCGGGCGTATTTGACGTAACCCATATGTAATCAAATATCCAGGAAGATTGGTATTTCTCCTATACTTACAGGTTTCTAATTACTAATCCTAGAGCCCTCTTTCGTATTTTCGCTCGCAAATATATTGCGTGCGTTACCGTTCGTTTCATCAGCTACGAGCTGCAGTATGTCATTTGTAACCAGTAGCCTAAAAGAAACCCATTGGCATATTGCCAGCACGATTTATCTGCAAACATTCTGCTTTTCTAAATAGATGATACTGCATCCTACGTGGTTCTTCATGCCAAGTCGCACCTGGTTTGCTTACTTCTGCGAGAGCGGGTTCTTTATTGTCGGCGATTTCCTCTTCATCGTCGTCCGAATCGTCCGATTCCGAACTGGCGCGAAACATATTCAACAGTTCTGCTTCGACACTGTCATCACTATGGTATTTCTCCGCAGTCTCCAAATTCCAGCCACCCTCCTCTGGTTCGTCCCCTCTGAACTCAACATCACCATCTTCTAACACACTCAGTAACTCATGGTCAGTATATTGTTCACTCTTCCCACTCTTTTTCGGGTTAGAAGACCCCGGTGTCGGTTAATTCGCAGCCATTGCAAACAGTGCACAATACACACGACTGAAGACGGAAACACACAACTGCAGACAGGAAAACGTTACGTGATATTTCGTGGGTTGCTTGTACTAACACGAGTGCACAGCCGAACAAACTAAACTGAGTACTCAGCTAGAGAACGCGCCGCTTATAAGCGTTACGCGCACTTTCTTGTTGATCGCGGAAACGCTTATATAAGAGTCGGCCGCAATGGCGTCTTGATCGATGAAAAGCTTATAAGCGTCAGCCGCAGCGAACGTGTTAACAGGCGTACAAATTAGGTGCGTCTATAAGCGATTCGTCATACTACACGCATACGAGAATTCGGTTGATTTGTCGTCTTGTCATCAGATGTTTGTGGTTTCCGTTCGACGACACGCATACGAGGATTCGGTTGACTTGTCGCCTTGTCATAAAATATTTGCTGTTCCCATTCGAAATCCACTTCAAAAAAATGGCTCTGAGAACTATGAGACTTAACTTCTGAGGTCATCACTCCCCTAGAACTTAGAACGTAGCAGTCGCGCGGTTCATGACTGTAGCGTCTAGAACCGCTCGGCCGAAAGCTACTTCCTTTCGGCTGCTGATAGTGTAGTTGCGCAGAATCAACTGGCAATATACAGGGTGTTTCAAAAATGACCTGTATATTTGAAACGGCAATAAAAACTAAACGAGCAGCGATAGAAATACACCGTTTGTTGCAATATGCTTGGGACAACAGTACATTTTCAGGCGGACAAACTTTCGAAATTACAGTAGTTACAATTTTCAACAACAGATGGCGCTGCGGTCTGGGAAACTCTATAGTACGATATTTTCCACATATCCACCATGCGTAGCAATAATATGGCGTAGTCTCTGAATGAAATTACCCGAAACCTTTGACAACGTGACTGGCGGAATGGCTTCACATGCAGATGAGATGTACTGCTTCAGCTGTTCAATTGTTTCTGGATTCTGGCGGTACACCTGGTCTTTCAAGTGTCCCCACAGAAAGAAGTCACAGGGGTTCATGTCTGGCGAATAGGGAGGCCAATCCACGCCGCCTCCTGTATGTTTCGGATAGCCCAAAGCAATCACACGATCATCGAAATATTCATTCAGGAAATTAAAGACGTCGGCCGTGCGATGTGGCCGGGCACCATCTTGCATAAACCACGAGGTGTTCGCAGTGTCGTCTAAGGCAGTTTGTGCCGCCACAAATTCACGAAGAATGTCCAGATAGCGTGATGCAGTAATCGTTTCGGATCTGAAAAATGGGCCAATGATTCCTTTGGAAGAAATGGCGGCCCAGACCAGTACTTTTTGAGGATGCAGGGACGATGGGACTGCAACATGGGGCTTTTCGGTTCCCCATATGCGCCAGTTCTGTTTATTGACGAAGCCGTCCAGGTAAAAATAAGCTTCGTCAGTAAACCAAATGCTGCCCACATGCATATCGCCGTCATCAATCCTGTGCACTATATCGTTAGCGAATGTCTCTCGTGCAGCAATGGTAGCGGCGCTGAGGGGTTGCCGCGTTTGAATTTTGTATGGATAGAGGTGTAAACTCTGGCGCATGAGACGATACGTGGACGTTGGCGTCATTTGGACCGCAGCTGCAACACGGCGAACGGAAACCCGAGGCCGCTGTTGGATCACCTGCTGCACTAGCTGCGCGTTGCCCTCTGTGGTTGCCGTACGCGGTCGCCCTACCTTTCCAGCACGTTCATCCGTCACGTTCCCAGTCCGTTGAAATTTTTCAAACAGACCCTTTATTGTATCGCTTTTCGGTACTTTGGTTACATTAAACCTCCGTTGAAAACTTCGTCTTGTTGCAACAACACTGTGTTCTACGCGGTGGAATTCCAACACCAGAAAAATCCTCTGTTCTAAGGAATAAACCATGTTGTCTACAGCACACTTGCACGTTGTGAACAGCACACGCTTACAGCAGAAAGACGACGTACAGAATGGCGCACCCACAGACTGCGTTGTCTTCTATATCTTTCACATCACTTGCAGCGCCATCTGTTGTTGAAAATTGTAGCTACTGTAATTTCGAAAGTTTGTCCGCCTGAAAATGTACTGTTGTCCCAAGCATATTGCAACAAACGGTGTATTTCTATCGCTGCTCGTTTAGTTTTTATTGCCGTTTCAAATATACCGGTCATTTTTGAAACACCCTGTAGGTCCCTCCTTTACACCTCACTGTTGCAAATGGACGGTACAACACGACGCAAACGCAAATTTGAATACAGCGAACAGCGAGGAATAAGAATAAGCCCGATGGTGGTTTGAACTCGACTCGCTCGCTTGGCAGTCCAACACTGTAACCACTTACCCACAAAGCCAATGGTCTTTCTGTCTCCTCTGTATTGCATTTCTTATCCTTGAACCGTTCATTGTTTCTGTTTTGCTTTTCTTTCGCAGTGCAGTGCACCTTCTTCCTGTTTTGATGCTTCATCTGTGTTCAGTTTTTGGCGGGCTGTCTGCTGGGCCCTCTTATCACTAAATCTGAGGGGGGGGGGGCTGCGATGGGGAAGTTCCCTCGTAAGTCCCCTCTACAACCCATAGAAGCATGTAATGGAGTTGTGAAGTACCCCGTATGTATCTAGTTCCACATCAGAGACAAAGTCTTGCAGTTTTTTTGTAATATATTAGCAGAGACAATATTTCTTCTTCTACTTCACTGCAGCTGATGTAAAGCATAGCTACAATTTTATTCCGCAGGTTCTCCCCCCCCCCCCCCCTCGCTCGCCTTACAGAATGTTATAGGGTGATACTTCAGGGCTACTTTGGCTACTTTGTAAGCTAATATGCGAGGCTAGTTGTGGGTGCCACCAGACACAACTTCTGACTGATACGTTGACCACCAACAGAAGTAAGACATGTTTCACAACGAACTTTCTAGTTTTTAGGAACAGCTCGTGAATTAAACATGGTTTAATTATCTCATGCTAACGTTGTTCTCTTTATAATGAAACCTGGAAGAACTTACTTAAAAATTTCAGCTGTTAAAAAAGAATATTCAGTGGTAATTAGGTTAGATGAACACCGCCAGGTGAATATAGAACCGTGTGCTGATTACTCAACGCTGCAAACATTAGTGATGTAGTAAACTACTGATAATCTTAATGAAATACCCTGCGCAGCCGAGAGGGATAAGGACAGTTCATGCTCTTGTAGTGACTAGGCGAACACTTCATTTACCATTTCCTCGATCTGGGTGTGCAAGCTTAATTTAGCTTGTCACATACGAGTGTAATAGGATTGTTCCTATTCCCAGTATATGAAAATAAACTGGTGGCAAAATACAGAAGGATCTTGAGCTGGTCAATGCTCGGTGTTAAGATAAGAGAAGCAACCGACCGTCAAATCTAGTTTATTCCCCGAAAATAGGCATTACACCCTACATGGTCCGACTACGACATCGCTAATCAATCACTGGAATTAGTCGCAACCGTAAACGATTTCAGAACTTCTAATCGTAGTGATTTAAGGTGGAAGAAGGTCGGACTATGAATTTTAAAGATGAAACATGTAGCTTTCAAATTTATCGCCCGACCAGTTAGTAAGCAGTATTAATGTGTTAGACGTCTACCATTGAGCTCATATATTCCTCACACTACAGTTTCCGGAATGTATCTCCCATCTTGAGGTGCGCTTAGGTGACATATTTTTATTCTTGCCTTGAATGCATTACTGATCATCCCTAATAAAAATTTGAACCACAAGCCGTGACATCGTGTGCAACGTGCTCATCCAAAGGGCCCATAGTAACTTTACCAGTCTTGCATTTCATCTACGAAGGTGGCCAATTGTATGAACAATTCGTCGTCAGTATGAACTGGATTAAAGGGAAGACGTACAAAAGACTGATCGAAAAAAGAGTGTGTCTGCGTAGGTTTGTTTCGTCAGTACGAATTGTTAAATTCTCAGCGATCCACAGTGGATAATTCCAAGATGTCTCTCTTAAAATTTTGAGAGCATTGGATCAAAATCATTATAGAATCATGTACTTTTGAATTCACGCCGTACCGATACGGTGGCGTACGAAATTAACTTGTAATTGCGTATGTTGGTCATCAGGACTAACTTCCGTACACTTTACCGTACAAATATGATTTGTAATGTTGATTTGGTTGTTTGGTTGGATGATTAAAGGGACCAAATTACTAGGTAATTAATCCCTTATACTTGATTTGTCACTTTTTCATTACTGTGATATTCCTTCTAGAGGGGTATGCTGGGGTAAATATATCACAGTTGTTTTTATTTGAACGTGTGAGCCACTTTATAGTCTCGATAAGAATGACGACGAAATGGAAAACAGGTTCTTCGTTTTGGAATCGTGAGCCTGCTTGCTTAGAAACTCTAGCGGAAAGCAAAGCAGTGATGCGATGAACGGCCACAAATTCTATTCGTGAAGAAGTACCAGTTATGTAAAGTATATTTTCTGATTACCACATTAAGCTGTAAGTTCGTGATTCCAGGCAACACTGTTATGGGCCGTAAAATATTATAGCGCCATTAACTCCACAGACTAGGCTGGGTAAAACCTGTTCAGCACGATCAACGGCTATTGAAGTGCAATCAGTGGCTATCAGCAACGCTTGTTCGTAGTGCCACTGTTTCTGGTTCGAATAGGCTCACTGCAATCCGTAACTGACGCCATAGAATAATGCAGTGATATCAATAAAATCTTTCCTGGAGACAATAGCGGCTGTCTGTCTAGACTGGTCAGTTTACATTGTCGCTTATTTTATCTGTAAATATGCTGCAACAATACCAACAGGTTCTGAAAGAAAGTAGAATCCTCCCATTAGTTTATTATCTTGGAGACACATAATGATTCTGAGTATCAATGACTCGCCGAAAGGGTTCGGTCACAGGTGCAGTGCCCTTCCTCCGGGATCCTGAGGTAGGCTGTAAGAAGCCTGGTCGAAACATTTGCTTAATTCATTCAGTGACAGACACAGAAAACTTTTGTGTCTGTCACACATGTTGTCCTGATTTGCATAATTTCTGTCAAAAATCCTTCGACACCAACGAATGTTACGTTTTGTATCGCATAGGCCTTTTTTATGTCTGTGTTCCATCGCCTGTCTCGCTATTACAAGTGTGTATTTATGGATGACTTTGTAACCGACTGATTCATTTTCATAGGTTGTGGTTGGTCCTCTATTCTGCTATCTTCTTGCTGAAACCTCGAAACCTCTGAAGCTATCGACACACGTTACTGCGTTTCATTGTGCTGTATGTATTAAAATGACTTACCGTCAATAGATGTTGCTGAGCTACCCCCGGATTTATATAGTAATCCGATCACTGCACATTGGAATATCAGGTTGTCAGGTTGATCATTCATCGTGACTTACCTGAAAGAAAAAGAAAGAAAAATTATGTATATGTTAGGTTTTAGCAAGCAATTCTTATGTCTATAAAACTTCTTTTTCTTTTAATCTGAAAAAAATTGTTCATTAGGACAACTACGTTCTTGAAACTTTTCTTAGAGTACTGTTGATTTTGAAATGAAAAGTTTGTTTCGTTTTTGTTTTTCAGTGACCACCCTCCAATGCTTACCGTGAGAAAAACAGGAAGTCGAACATTCTACCATAAACTAGTTTCAGGAACAGCTGTGTTGGAAACAGTACAAGTCATCTACGCCCTTTGAAACATCAGTCTCAACTTCGTCATACTTTCATAATAATATCCAAGTTGTAAATAAATGCTTCAGATGCAGAGGCTGCAACACACTTCCACAAACCCATTTACGTACGAGTACCGTTCAAACAGCGATAAGAAACAGGTCGTGACATTGTGAAGAGCGTAGTTGATTTGTTCAGATTTCCAACAGATGTGTTCCTGAAGCATATTTATTGTAGCGTATTGGTACAGCCATTATAAATTAAGTAGCATAAAGAAATTATACACCGACGAGCCAAAACGTTATGACCACCTGCTTAATATTATTTGTCTGTCTCGGAACGAAATACGTAATTGATTCCGCGTATCAGGGATCGACAGTTAGGTTGCTTTAAAAGGGGAAGAGACCAGACTGCTTGGTCATCGGTCCCGACAGTCTGTTGGTAGGCTTGTGCAGGTATGTGGCATAAGATATCTGCTCACATGTCATGTAATTCGCGTAAATAACGGGCCGCTGATTTGCGTACGCGGTGGAGGTGCCCGATAGCCACCTAGATGGGCTCCATGGGATTTACATCAGGCGAATTTGGTCGGTGAGACATCAACGTGAGTTCCCTATAATGCTCCTCAAATCACTGTAGCACGGTTCTGGCTCCGAGGTAGTGGCAATTATACTGCTGAAAGATGACATCGCCGTTGGGGAAGACATTACGCATGAAGGGTTCAAATGGTTCAAATGGCTCTGAGTACTATGCGACTTAACTTCTGAGGTCATCAGTCGCCTAGAACTTAGAACTAATTAAACTTAACTAACCTAAGGACATCACACACATCCATGCCCGAGACAGGATTCGAACCTGCGACCGTAGCGGTCACGCGGTTCCAGACTGAAGCGCCTTTAACCGCACGGCCACACCGGCCGGCAAAGCATGAAGGAATGGAGGTGGTTCACATCTGTCAACGTGTCTTCGATCACTACGACAGGTCCCATGCGTGCGCAGGAGAATGTCTCCCATAGCATAATACTGCTCCCACCAGCCAGCGACCACGGCGAGCTGCACGTTTCGAGAAGGCGTTCAGTTCGATGACGGCGTTTGTGGAGAAGACTATCGACCTAGTGCAGCAAAAATGTGTTCACCCGAAGAGCCGAGCCGATACATTTCCATTGATCAACACATTTCCATCGATCAACGAATCCCGATGGTCTCGTGTCCACTACAACCGTAATTGACGATGTCATTGGTCAACATGTGAACACGTAGGGGTGGTCTGCTGCGGAGCTCCGCGTTCAACAATGTACGATGAACAGCGTCCTCTGAAACACTTGTGCGTGTGCCAGCATTGTGTTCTTTCGACAGAGATGCCACAGATCACCATCTATCCTGCTTTACAGAGCAAACAAACCTCCGAATCTCACGTTCTGTGAAGAGTCGTGGAAGTCCAACCATTTAGCGCCTAATGGTAGCTACACTGTCCTTCTGCCTCTTTCCGTAGATGCTCACGACAGTAGCACGTGGACATGACCAATTTCCCTGTTTTCGAGGTACTCGTTCACAGGCTCTGCATAATAATATTGTGCCCTTTGTCAAAGTCGCTTATCTCACTGGATTTCCCAATTTGCAGCCCATGTCTTCTCTAGGGCGATACCCCGCCCGCGTCTGCTCCGATTACTAACTTTCGTTGCCGCGTCACGTGCCAGCAACGCCACCAGGCGGCATCCATTGTCACGGTGGACGATGGTCATACTGTTGTGGATTATGCATGTATCCATCTGCGACATAATGGCGATGGTTGGGAAGTACCTTGAAACAATGGTGTGTCTATCTAGACTTGTGCTTATAAAAAAAAAGTTTCTTTTTAATTTTTGGACGCGGGGGCGGGACTGTAGGATGGATCGGAGAAAAAGTTCCAAACAGATATCCGGAATGCAGCCCCTGGCATCGACAGCGGTGTGTGGATGCACGTAGTTGCGGTGAAATACTATCTACGTCGTACACAATCTGCAATATGTAAACTCTCCCGCGGCGGTCAAATAATGCCGTGTCCTACACGAGGAAATTTACCAACCACTGCACAAGTAGTCAACTGTCAACCAGATCGCAGTTTTTGGGCCATATGTTACACGATTTCATCAGTCTACATTGCGCTTGCCACTTCGCTGTTCATCATTAACACCACTTTTTGCTTTGACATAATTTTGTAACCTTTCCTTGACTTACCAGTAAAGACTGTAGGCCCAGGAACCCGGAAACTCTCCTGATTAAAGTGAGCACTTGTGAATCTTTTGACATTCCAAAAGCGAATTAAAGCAGGCATTTAGTAACTGGAGGGAGCAACAATTTTCGGAGGGATTGTTGTTTGTTTTCACCCACTGTCAAACAATTACTGAGTCAAATCACAATGTTTTCCATGACTTCGGGAATTTTTGGGTTGAAAAAAGAATATTTATTAAAAGATAAACTGCTTCCTGCAAGCATGAAGTTAAAAACCATTTTCCACATGTCCATTTTTTAAATGCTGCAGACGCCTAAAAAAACAATTCTTACTCTTCATGAGGCCGTTATGTTGAATGCCTTGCAACTATTAGGCTAGTCAACGAAAGAAAATTAGGTGAAAAAATTCGTATAGACGCAAATTTTTGTAACGTGGTAGGATGGAGAGTAGTGAATGACATTGTAAGAAACCCTGACCCATGGGATTTAGTGTTGTAGTGGGGGGGGGGGGCGGAGGTGGAGGGGGTTGAGGGGCTTTAAACGTCACATTCGTAAACTTTTCTTGAATAAATCGAAAACCATGGCTTTTAGCGAAAATGTTTCAGAGTACAAAATTAAACTTTATACAAAAACGGTCTCGTCCATTTTTCTCCAGGACTGAACATTTGCGTGTTGTAGGGTATGGAAAAATCTCAAATTATTTAAAACGTTGCTTTAATAATATAAAATCAATGTTTGTGTTTAAATCAAGTGGATGAAAAACAAATAATAAATGTATGTACCACGTCTAAGTGCAGTAGAGCAGTATAAGAGATGTAACGGGTAGGAGGGAGGAAAGGGGGGTGGGGGTGGATGTGTGGAGCAGAAGCGCGAAGGAAGGTAGATCGCCGGACCGGATTGTGTTTATGCACTTCGAAGCCCCCCTCCCAGTGCTGGTTTGCGCCATTTGTCCACCAACAGCGGATCTGTTGTCACCGAGAGTCAGGCAGTGCCAACACTGACAGCCTTTTTTCTCATGCAATTTGGTACGCTCTCTGCGTTCTGTGCACTGTGAATAATGGAAGTCGTGTCTTCTCAAGGAAAGCAATCGATACCGGGTGCACAGAAAATGTGATGAGTACACGAACTGGTTGTGCGTGAATTCCGGAAGGAGTAAGCACCTTGGTTGTTTAAAAATGGCAGAAATATGGCCGAACAGCAATATTCTAGCCCATTCGACGAAACAGATGTACACAGTAATAAACGACGGCATAATTGTGACAAAGAGGTACACGAAGAAAAGACAGGACCTGTTTTCCACTTAATTAAAGATGAATTTCAATATTTGGAAGATAAAGTTCTAGATTTCGCTGCAAATAAGCCAGATTATGACAACTCCAAGACTGGACTGTGTGGATCCTTAAGGGGTGCTATTGACACCACCCAGAATCCTGGTCTTAGTTCGGACATTAAAAGACATTATAAAAAATATAACGATTCTGAGGATTCAAGATGTTTATAAAATATCTGACTTCCTTAGAAAGAAAAAATTAAACGAGAAGTTAAAATTTATAAAATATCAGTAAGACAAAAATTTAACGATTTGATGCGCTAAGTTGTAGAAAGAAAAAAATGATAAAAATAAAAAATAAACATGCCTAGGTAGCACCGTGCACAGCCAGTCCTATGCCCAGATGGAATGCGAATGGATGATCTTATTACAGAAAGATCAGCAGAGCCTCACCTACTGATGCGGCTTCCTCTGGCGGTCGGAAAACCCACAACTAATATATCTGTGGTCGGAAACACCACTCTGGCGTCACGGATCGCAAAGTCTACGGCAGGAAAGCCCATGACACCGTACCGAAGCCACACACTACTAGTGGAAATGTCTAACTGTCCCCGCCCTCGCTCACGCAAAGGCGCACCCGGCGGAGGGCAGGGGAGGGCAGCTGTACCTCCTCCCCAAAACCCGTACAAAAAATATTATCGTTGTTAACCGAACTCGTATTCTCCACATAAAGACAGTCGTATCAACTTAATGTCACTTTGAAGAAAGCCAGGCCACGTAAAGGATACTCACTAGCAACAATTTTTCAGTAAAGTCTCACAACTGCTTAGCCGTTCACCACTGTCATCCTTGCAACTGGATATGCCAAATGGCTGTCAGCTCTGCACGCGTCAAGTAGCGTTGTGCCATCATTTCGCGATGCCTTTCTCGTGTTACCAACCAATGTTGAAAACCACTAAAAATTTGAATATAGAAAGTAATAAAGTAATCACATGTATTTGGAGGCCACCTCTCCGACAACAAAAAAATATTAACAAGTCCCATACAAACTATACCCTCTCAGTCTAGTACATTGTAAGAATTAGCTACCCACATGTTTGACAGTTAATAAACATAGATTTTTTATGGTTCTGAATTTTATAGGCAATGCACTCCGTTTTCTGCACTCCTACGCCTTCTACACGAAACCAGATTGAGATAGCGGTAGGCCCCGCACCCTCTGGCTTCAAAACAACGTATAGCGTAAGTCTATAGCGCCATCTCCTTTTTTTTTTATACCTCCATGCGAAGATAGCTAACGGTAGACATAGATAACGCATCGAAAACAGACTCACTACCATTTATACTCTCCAGATGCTTCTGACTGCAGCAAATAACAAAACAACGCATACAAGAAAAGAGCCGTGTAGAAAAGGGGGCATGGGACTAAGCATCGATTGAAACGAGATGGCTTTTGTAACATTTGCAGTTGTAATTAAAATCTGAATCTTGGAGACATAATGTCTCACATGCTACGGAACTAAATGGTGGCAAAAAAATTCAACGTTTTTCACCAATTTTACGTACACTCCCCGTTAAAGTGAACTGCGTCACCTCTCTGCATCTGGCTACCGGACGCACGGCCTCCCGTGTGAGACGCTTCCAGCGGTGTGAGAGTGGCAGCACATCTAAAGGTGCGTTTACACCTGTACGCCTTGCGGCTAGTCACCATGCGGACGTGCTAGCCCCCGCGCAAGTAGAGCCACGTATCGTCCCCGTCTGATGTACGGAGATTCCTGTGCCTGCGCACGGTGGCCCGTGTGCACAATCCAGAGCCATGCGTGACTTGGCACCGGTGGATACGCCTCCTCGACTACCCGTGCAACGGTCGCATGCGCCTAGTGCGCACGGAAAGTCGCGCAGGTGTAACCGCACCTTAGTATTTAGTCACGACACTTTCTGATGCGAAAGTTGTAACCGTTTGACAGCTGGAGCGACACTAACGCTCCAAGCGGTTAGAAAGTGAGAGTTACATGCATCGTAAGACTAATGATTGTTTTTAATTATTATCTACTTAATTAACGAAAGGATTGTTATATGTTTGCTTTTCCACATATTAGTAAATTAACAAGAGACACGAATTATCGTGTAATGCCTTTAAAAACAACAGAATTACACTGATTCAATGGCATAAGCTACAATAGAGAAATACTTACCATTATATGTGTATCTGCAGCTTATTTCGCTAAATGATACTGTAAACACATATTTCATGCATGAAAAGCATATATTTCTGTTGACAACTGTTGTTATTAGCATAGCCACCTACCTTGAAACTTAGACTCTTTATGGAGCTTTTTCTTACAGAGTTTTTTCTTACACTTCAATCGACTTTCTAATACACGAATATTTTTTTTAATGTTATTACTTTCCCTTCAAAAGTGAATATGTTGAAGATTCTTGCCGCTTGTGGCTCAGATTTAGCAACAATTGTGAAATTGGTTTCTTCTGTGTTGAATAACAGTTTTATTTCTTTTAACGATTTATCATCACGCCAGTGCGGCCTTCCCTTCGGCTACAGTTATGGAGGATTATTTGATACGTTAAATAATGCAGATATTACATTGCATAAAGGTTTCCTATGATCCACATTCGTCGATTGGGCAGAAAGTGTAGCGAATAAAAGTCTGCTTCAGTGGGTAGATACACGAAGTTTTTCTGCATAAGGTCAGGTCTTTTGGTGTGTACTTCCAATTTTCTGTTAGTTAACGTAAACGACATTATTCACTAAATGTCTGTATGTTGCAGGAGAATCGCTCATAAACTGTCCCAAATATATCGTTTCGTATCTCCCAGGATCCTTAGGAAATTAAGCAATGACAAATGTGGTGTCATTTTTTTTTATTATTGTCGATTATTTTGGCACCACAACCAATATGAACGTTAATATTCGCACTCATCCGGTATCGTATTCAAAAGCGTCGCTTGCTGGCCGCTTGGGGCGCTACTATCGCTGTGGGTGAGACTGGCAGCAGCAGGCGCGCGGCAGCCGTTGCCCAGCAACCGCAACAGAGGCGCGGCGTCCTACCTGGGCTGGCCTTCGCGGAGCGGCTCATAGATGTCGCGAGCTCCCAGCAACACGGAAGACGCGCGGACGCGGCTGGCAGGCAGGCCCGCGACTAAGCACGCGCAGCGCTCGGCGCCACAGCCGTCTGCTCCTCCCCCTCCCCTCCCCCCCTGCCCCCCTTTGTCGTGCTATTACCGTGATCTAACTCTTCCGGCAGCAGCGCGGTTAGGCGTGGCCGCACGTGCCTCCGCTGTAATTGCGCAGAGAATCGTGCGGGGCGAGGCGCAGTGCTAAACTCTCCGACTCCCGACCCGTACGGGATTGATACACGTGAGAGGAGGCTTTTGCACTCGGACTGTTTACTACTCTCTGGCAGTACTCGCGGAATTGTTTACACTACGGACGAATTTCCGCTGATAGTTACTGTCTGATAATTTCTTATGAGTACTTTGTGTAACTGTCTGAGAGTTGTGCGAGAGCAGATGTCGGATGCGTTTACACACAGCAGGCTGAGAATGTCTGTGACAGCTGCGAAATCACTCAGCGCGACTTTTTCTGTCATGTTCCTTGCGTGAAGGAATAAGTTGAGATGTAAGAGCGTCGGGCTGCAGCTGCACGTTTAATACTTTTAGGGGCAAAGAAATAACGTAAACGACCGTGTTCACGTTGGATAAGAGAGCAGATAGGCGCCGAGATTTTGGAGCATGCAAGAATCTCATTGCAGGGACTGCGACGGAAAATCCACAACATTACTGAAATTTTACGAGAACGACAGCGATGGAGATGGAAGAAATGCTCTTTATACCTGGATCCAAATGCCAGTCTACGTACTATTATGCATAAAACGATTGTGTTAAAGAAAGACTGCTTGTGACACTAATATTTCTAACGTCAGTTAGGTTTATTCTCTTTAATATTTGCTGAAATAACATTACACCAGATTTCATCTCGATAGCAAAGACATTCAAAAGCCAAATAGAGCGGATATCTGACAAATGAAGCATTTCCAGACATGTATTTATTTGAACGTTTTTACTTGTATTGAGTTAAGGGTCCACACGAAATTCCTGACGGTCTGTTATTCAACACCCAACATGATAATATAATAAATAAACGCCCTGTCATACAAAATTATTGATACAGCTGTATTACTTGAAGTTAAACGGCGATTTTCCGAGTTCAAAACGATTGATTCAAACTTAACTTCACTTGTTTCTCTGTGTTAATTAACCAGTTTTATACAATAACTTTCCCTAACTACTTGAATTGTGGATATTCTGATAACTCTCCGCCGGACGTTGTGGCCGAGAGGTTCTAGGCGCTTCAGTCCGGAACCGCGCTGCTGCTACGGCCGCAGGTTCGAAACCTGCCTCGGGCATGGATGTGTGTGACGTCCTTAGGTTAGTTAGGTTTAAGTAGTTCTAAGTCTAGGGGACTGATGACCTCAAATGTTAAGTCCCATAGTGCTTAGAGCCATTTGAACCATTTGATAAATTTCCTCTGTGGAGATATTAAAAACTGTAGCTATTCCAGCCAACAAATTTTGCTTCAATCTCACTTCCTGTAGTCCAGTAACTGTACATTCCGTAGCGCCGGCCTTTCCTCGTACAAACTAATTAAATGCACAACTTCGTCCTGAGAACACTTGCTGGCAGCTTTGTTCATTAATGTTTCTGCCGACACATTGCTGACATTTACTCAATGTGCGTATCATCGCGACAGTTGCCTCAACTGTCCCAACAATGCCAGTGCACGTTTATAGAGCAGCTCACGGCAGTGTTGATGTGGTGCAGTGGGTAGCGCTCTAGACTTCAGTTCATCCTTCCAAATTTACGTGGGATCGAGTTACTTCGGTGGCAATGTTTTGTTTGTTTCTTAATTCTATATAACACATCTATGATGTTTTCATATGTTGTTTGCTGCAAAGCACTGTTTAAATCTAGAACTTTCGAAATACCCTAATTACTCGTGGTTTTCGTTTAGGAATTAAAAGGGAGATTTATTCGCTCAGAAAAATGCCACGGCCACCTATTATGGTTCACAACACACAGTTTCGTGGATACTTTCATTTAATGTGTGCATGAGTACGGCAATACATATTGCCAAGATGTCGTAATGTACAACGTCTGAAATGTGACACATACACGTATCTGGGACGTAATATGACCGCTCAGCACTCTCCGAGTACTGTCAGCTTTTCTGACAATGCTGGTATACTTTTTTTGCAAGAGGGCAACAGTGATAAACCCTCGAGAGATGGAGGTTGCCGTCTACATGAGAGGTCTAAACTAGCAGAGCGCGACTATCTGACCTCTTGCCCCACTCTCGGGCACTGCCAGCGAGGTGACTCTCGGCGCTGTTTACATGACACGTATTACTCTAAAAAGCTCTTTTGAGAGTCCGTTTATTGCTAGAATCATCCCTTGTTACAAATTATCTCACGCATTTTGTCTGGGATAAGGATCGAGAAACTTCACGGGCCAGTGGAGTGAGGGATAGGATACCTGAGTGTTCGTTAAACCAGAAACGTATGCATGCAGTCGAGTGAACATGACTGTTATCACCTCGCAAGAAGGGGAGTATCCACAGAATACTCACCGTGAAGTTACACAAAAAGCGAAACACTTTTTTACCGAGGTTGATGAAATAAACATCCTGGTTCACGGTAGCCTGAAACGCGGAGTTTTGCGATGGTACAGAAACCTCCCCCGAAACATCAGAGTAAGAACTCAGGTCTGAATTACACTCCCTACATACTGTCTTTTAAACCTCTCACTTGTCCTTCGGTGCACTCGATTACCACTGCTTGTAAGCTCTCTTACATGTCTACATGTGGTATACCATTCCTTGTAGACACATATGTCAATCCATGTTACTGCACCATCTTTGTTCATGGAATGCTCATGGTCACATCTTAACACGATTACTCCTTCCTGCCATTCTGTGAGGTCTCCGTGGTTCCATACAACCAGCTGTCACATACACAGCACTTCATTGCCAGTACTTTGTGGAGGGTGACATGCCAGCCTGGTAATATTTCTACACTATTTACAGGGGTCCGAAGTGACCAGTGCGTTATTTTAAGGGGTGACTTACATACAGATCGTTAAGATACTGGACCAGCATTCTTCAGGATTGGAGTTCAACTATGGCCAACCACGGATCCACATGGAAATTTCCAGTGGCTTCTCTAAATCGCTGAAGGCAATACCTCTGTAGTTTCTTTGAAAAGTCGCATACGAATTATTTCCCGAGTCCCAGCTTTTGTCTTATCGATATTTATAACGATAGGGCATTTTTTCACGATGTCGGCTTCCTGTTTACAACCACTTCGTCTGCTAACAGCCTCGTAGAGCTATAGACGTCACTTACACACAATATCGTATTTGTTCCTGTGTTCAGTTTGCACATTTTTTATTTACGAAGCAAAGGATGGGACTGAATGGAATGCGTTCCGGCGGTCGAGAGACAGGGGATCGAACTTACTTCCGCTGTTTCTTTCTGGGGCTTCTGAATAAGCAGATTAATTTGGTTTCTTTACTATCTGTGCTTGCAGAAACATGAATTCCTAGGTCGGAATTATTCGCTTATCAGAAAAGTCGTAGGCAATCGCATCATAAGCTCCATTATTCTATGGAAATTAGATTATAGTGCGCATATCTTCAGCCGTTTCTGCAATTACACTACAGCCTCTCCCCAAGTTAATTTTTGACAGGAATGTATTGTAAATTTGTATTTTGCTATTGTTGTAATTATCCTTTCTTTATCTCATGTCTGAATGAAAATGTAAAGAAACTGTTGTATTAATTTGTAATACGATTCTGTCAGTGTAGTTATAAGTAACTTCTATGACGTCTGAAGCTTTGGTCGAACAGAAACATTTTATCTATGTAAAAATTTGTATGCATGGAGATAAGAAATGATGTAGTGTGAGAGTGAGGCTGGACTCACCAATGCGAGCAGTAATGTTGTGGAATGACAAACCGCAATGTCAATAGTCCACGATCCTGCAGCTGTCGAATTCTCATACACAATCCAGTCACGTTAATGTGGCCCCGCCTACTAGCAGTGCAGGGGATATAAAGGTTGTTGGGGAGACGCCTGAAACAGTGCACTCCTTGAAGAATGAGATTTTCGCTCTCCAGCGGAGTGTGCGCTAATATGGAACTTCCTGGCAGATTAAAACTGTGTGCCGGACCGAGACTCGAAGTCGGGACCTTTGCCTTTCTCGGGCAAGTGCTCTACCATCTGAGCTACCGAAGCACGACTCACGACCGGTCCTCACGGCTTTACTTCTGGCAGTATCTCGTCTCCTACCTTCCAAACTTTACAGAAGCTCTCCTGCGAACCTTGCGGAACTAGCACTCCTGAAAGGAAGGTTCGCAGGAGAGTTTCTGAAAAGATTGGAAGGTAGGAGACGAGGTACTGGCATTAGTAAAGTTTTGAGGACGGGGCGTGAGTCGTGCTTGGGTAGTTCAGATGGTAAGGCACTTGCCCGCGAAAGACAGATATCCCGAGTTAGAGTCTCGCTCCGGCACACAGTTGTAATCGGCCAGGAAGTTTTAGTGCACTCCTTGTTGTAATGACGAAACAGAGCGATTTAGCTGACGAGCAAAAGGGCATGATCATTGGCTTTCAGACCAAGAGTGGAAGCATTTCCAAAAAGGTTCAGTTTGTAAACTGTTCGTGTGTCGCTATGGTTAAAGTATAGCGTGCGTGGCGAAATGGCGCTATCCAAAACCAGAGCCGAGGCAACTGTCGCGCACCGTAAGGCACAGATAATAGGGGCGAAAGACGGCTGTGGAGATGAATGCGGACTAGACTTGGCCGCTGTTTCTATGTTTCGATACAGTGTATCGATACCTGGAACTGTTTCAGTGTTTCGGAACGGCTATGGTTCACTGTTTCGAAACAGTGGTGTTTCATTCCGCCCCTGTCTCGGATCTCGAGCCAGACACAGAAACTGTATCGTTGTTTCAAAATACGACTGTTTCAGTCCACCTGCGCCTGGAACGGAGTAATTGTATCGAAACAATGATGTTTCATTCCGCTCTGTGTCGGACGAGATTCGGGCTCGGCACAGGTACTGAAACACAACATACCACTTCATGAAACACTTTCAAGAGTGTCGAAATCTTTAGACAAGCAATAGCATGAAGCTTAAGATATCCGAAAATAAAGCTTCGTTTATAGCTGACTGTCCTATTCCGAAATGGCGTTACATCTGCTTTATAAACACTAACCAAACAATAAAACAACGCATACTATTCACATTCAAAATAATAAATATGTGAAAATCATTCAGTTAAATTACACTTTTTTTATAACATACGCTTCTCTGTTCATGTACAGTAATCATATTAAGAAACGCAAGTAACACTACAACATTTTAAATAAAAAAGGCGTAGAGTGACAGTTATTAGACATGTACATAAATTTGATGTAGGTATAATTGCAAACAATCTGTTTGACATATCACTGATAGTGTAATGGTGAACAGGAAGCATCGTAAATTTATAGTAACAGTTCGAAACACCTTGAAACACAAAAAAAATTTTCTGTTATATTTTGAAATTATTTGGCGTTATTTGTGAGTCTATAATCACTGTGTCTATAATCCACAATGATTCCCTTTGTGTGCATGGAAATTAGCAGGATGGGTATATTAGCCATACTAATGGAATGTGGGAATCCCAGTAGCATATCTGTTGTTTCTGCAGTTTGCTCCCACCTCCAGTTCCGTTCGTGGTGGTTCTTCTGTCTTCAGCGAAGGCTTTCCTCAGCCAATCGAAAAGTATGAAAGTCACATGAAACAAAAGCAGCGCATTTGCTGCAGGAAATACGAAACTGCCAAGACGCCTAAGTGATAGTTTCATACTTTCTGCGATATGATTAGCGCTCTCGCACCTCATTCGTGTTTATATGGAGATACTTATACAGTAGACATTCAAGATGATAAAATGTGTAGGTTTATTAGATTACAAAACAGAAACTGTTTCACTGTTTCGAAACACCGTATCGAAACATTATATTGTACTGTTTCATTTGTTTCGAAACATTTACGTGTTTCAGTTTGCCCATCTCTAATGCGGACGAATAGACGTGCAACTCTAGGGCAAGTAGCCGCTCAGATGAACCGAGGGTCTACCAGCAGTGTCTCCTCAACGACCTGAGCTCTCAGTGAATGTCGCTGCGCACGGGCCTCCGCAGCAGGCGCCTGGTTCATGCAGCTGTTCAGCGGCGACGATGGCGGGAATTTGCACACCAGTACCGTAACTGGACGACCACTGAATGGCGAAAGGTAGCCTTTTCAGACGAGTCGCGTCTTATGCTCCATCAGAAAAACGACCATTGGATCGTCGGAAGGGTTCAGGTCGGTGGAGGGAGGATTACGGCTTGGGGAATGTTTTCGTGGCATTCCCTAGGTGATCTCGTCATTCTGGAAGGCACAATGGATCACACAAGTATGCATCTATTCTTAGGAACGATGTCCGCACCTACAAGCAGTTAGATTGTTGAATCTCTTTCTGCACTTGCAGCGGTCTGAGCTGCAAAAGATGGTTATGCAGGCTTTTGACAGCTGGTCACATTAACGTGACTGCACACTGTATATCCTGTTAGACGTTTCTTCTTCTTATAGAGACAAATATGGTCTTATCACAAACGACCACTCCTCAAAAGCGATTTATGAATAAGAAATACAGTGTGAAGTTTTTCCCCGTATGCAGAATGTAGATGACATTTCTGCTACCAACTACGTGCCGTTGCTAATCATATGCGTATCAAAGGATACAGCACATTTAACATCAATTTGATGTTTCTTGTATCCCGCTTTCATGGGTTGCCATTTTAACGCCAGCATTGTAAAGCCTACTGTAAACTGAAAATTTAGCTTCTCAACCATCTGGTAGCTCATTTCCTGTTCAGCTTGAATAAATCGATTATAAATGTGTAATTTTTAAAGAATTTTTACGTAAGCGCACTGGAGCATAATCGTGACAAATTTTCTCACACTTCGTGAAATAACACGTGCGGCTCGGCTCCAGCGAGGCGAACCTGGCATAAACGCGTCGCAGAGGACTGATCGCTGTTCGTTTTCCTTTTCACGGATGCGCGGACTTCAAAGCGACGAGGCGGCTGCTCGCTACACCCCGCGCGGCGGGCCTCCGCCTCTTACGTAAGAGGCTTTCCGGGCGCTGCGGCCGGCGCTCGTCTGTCTCGCATCCCCCGCCGGCTGTGGCTGTCTACTCTGCTCTCTGTGCTTAACGTTTACCTTCCAGGCGCGGTCGAACGTTTGGAGCTCTACTTGCCACAAAACCGAAGCAGATGGTTTTGGGAAGTTACTGGAATTTCTCCAGAGCCGATGACTGTACAACTCAGATTGTCGTCAGGAAAAGAATATCCACAGAAAATGCACTTGTGTTTAAGGTACTGACAGGGCTAAAACGTAGAGTGTCGCTGTCCACGTAAGAAACATGTTCTCCAAATGTAACATTGTAATTTAGTAATTATTGTAAAAGTTTAATTAGAAGCCGGCAGGAGTAGCCGAGCGGTTCTAGACGCTTCAGTCTGGAACTGCGCGACCGCTACGGTCGCAGGTTCGAATCCTGCCTCGGGCATGGATGTGTGTGATGTCCTTAGGTTAGTTAGGTTTAAGTAGTTCTAAGTTCTAGGGGACTGATGACCTCAAATGTTAAGTCCCATAGTGCTCAGAGCCATTTTTAATTAGAAATGGGAAATTCACAGTTTTCTATTGGTTTGTAGCTACGAATATGAAACAAATCATTTACATACGCACTGAGTTTCGCCGTAACCTGATATTATTTATTATTACGAAACGTGTACAACCACGCAAAAGAAAGAAGGAAGCCATCAGGCCTCAGGAAGGCTGAGCCTTTTCCGTTCTCCAGTTCGTCTGGTGTACACCTTTTCTACAGAGGAAAAGGTGCAGAAGGCAGACCCGACAGACAGCGCTGAGATAGGGCTAACAGGTGGTCTTGTCAAGTTCCCTTTTGGGGAACACGTTCTGTGTGGACAAATGTCTACCGCAGACAAACTGAGCAGTGAGGGGTAGTCAGTCAACAGTAATAGTGAGAGGTCGTGTTTTAGAGTGCTCAGCAAGACAGTACTACCTTGTGCTAATATGAGCACATATTATTAGAAGAATATGTCTGTCCTTCTGCTTAATCAGTCTTCTGTGATAATTATTAGTCGTGTTTACAAGATTTACCAAGCTAAATTATTATCTTGCAAACTTTGCACTAATCAGAGACATGAGAATTCACAAAAAAGTTTTGGCGTCATATCCTCAAATACACTGATCGTTATATGGAAAGCTACAGACTGTGTTATTCTTGTGAAAGGAAACCCAGACTTAATTCAACACATACTCTGATCAAGCTTGTCTTTGGTCAATGTAAAGACAATGTAAAAGGAGAATCACGCTTAATTCATCACGTAATGGGATCAAGCGTGTCTTTAGTCAACATAAAGATGTTTATAAATATAGCCTGTAACTGTATGACTTCAATTACCCACTTCATTTTCTTGAAATCATACATTAAAATTTGTCAATGACGGGTGTAACACCTGGAACAGTAACTGAATGTTATAGTCACATTTAATCAGAGTATTACACATCTTAGATGGCTAGATTTGTAGCAGTATCTGAGCAACCTTTATTTGCATGAAGTCATTTGAATAAAATTAATATATTCTTGAAGTTTTAACTATAAAGTTTGAACAGTGTATTAACTTTATGCAAATGAAATATATTAACTTTAAATGTTTATTGAAAAGACTTAAAGTAACGAAAGGAAGTCGATAAATATCTTGTCACTTTCATTCTGGTTCTAAAAATCAAGTTTTAACTTAATTAAAACATAACTTAAAAAACTGTTCCAAATTGAATGAACACGTTTAACCTTAAATTTTCATTTCCTTAGAATGTGATGACGGTAAACAGCAAATAGCAGAGTTGAATTTGAGGAGAAATTTCTGAAGGGGACCTTAAGTTACGCTTTCTGTTCCAGTGATGAATAAAGTTATAAGGAAAACATAAGTTATCATAACGATAATTCAAGGTAAGCAGTGAAGTGCTACGAATACTTAGTTACTAAATACAATGATCCAGTAGTATGTTTACTAAACGCTTCCGAAGATCATCGAAATCTACATTAAAATTGAGTCAGGTAAATACGCGGTCATGATTATTCAAAGGGTGCCTTATGGTTTAATGCAGTCTTTAAGGTGTTAGTATTGTTGCATGGATTCGCGAGTCCGGATTTAGACGCTACGGAAGTCGTAAGAAGGACACGCTGTTTCACATACGCGACCAGATTCTCGAAAAAACAGACGTAAAGAGAAATTTGAGGATATGAAAGACAGCGACAGGGTCATTACAACCTACTTTCCTTGATTTAGCAAAAGAATTTGATTGTGTGGATCATTCAATACTTTTTAACAGTTGAAAGTTAAGTGATTAAGGAAGAAGCTCAACAATGGTCCATATCTGGAAAGTAGTGAACAGAAGGTTGTCCTTAAGAGGGAAAGGATTTGAATCTTACATGTGGGGGGAAGGGAGGGGCGGTGTTTACAGGGTACTCTTCCGGGTCCATTGCTTTTGTTCCTAAACAAGCATAAAGATAAACCAAAATATCGTAACCATTTGCTTAATAGCGAATTCGTCTCCTTTCGAACGCAATGAAGCCCTGATTCTACGTGGTAGAGATTCGACAAATCCTTCGTAGGTTTCCGTAGATACGTGGCAGTGGCTGTCTACGCAGAAGTATCACAGTACCTGTAAAATACGGGCCGTCGGTTTGTGGGTACCGAGCTGGAGTCTAGTAGCGTCCCAGATGTGTTCCAGCGTTTTGAGATCAGGCGAATTTGGTGGCCAAGATATTAACTTGAGTTCATTATTACGCTCCCCAAACCACTGAACCACTTATCAGGCCTTCAGGCCTTCTGACACGAGCAGTCAGCTTGCTGAAAGACATTCCTCATACCATAATACTATCCTTACCGGCTTTGTCTTGTGATGCAGTGCGTTTCGAGCAGCCGTTCGCACTAATGATGGTCTGTAAGGACATGGCCATCAGCTAGTATAACAAGAGCAGGGGACCCGTTTCCATTGATCCGTGGTCCGATCTTGACGATTCCATGCTTACTGTAATTGCAACTGGCTACGTCACTGGGTCGACATAGGGACGTCAGCTGTGGAGCAACATGTTCAAGAAAGTGCGCTGAATAGTATGCTCAGAAACACTTGTGGCTGCACAAGCACTGTAGTCTGTTGTCATAGTAAGAATAATAATTTCGTGTGGCTCAAGAACTCGATATAAGCCTTTAAATGGCACCCCACTTCGGCAACCTGTCTGTCCCTAAGGTGCCCCAAGAATTTTACTCGGGGAAGGGGATCAACAGATTAACGTGGGATCGGAACCACGTGTTGCTCCTGGCGAATCTTCAAGCCTCTGATTATCCCGTTTTAGAGGGCGGCCTAGTCTCCGACTTCCCCGTTCTGTGATGGCGCGTGGACGATCCACAGCTTGTCATCTATTTTTGGTGTCACGTATTGATACCACCACGCGAGTGTGAAAGTTGACAACGGAATTGCAAGTTTCCGTCAGACGGATCCAGCGGACCCACTGGAGCACGCCAACTGAGACACGCCTCCAGCGGCTTCGTACAATGAGCAATAGGACGACCGGAGGCAGCCAGACAGCCCACTTGCAAATTGAGCCTCCTTGCTACGACATGCTACTCAGACGCAGCCTGGTCGCAGCTCCGACTCCATCGTTCGTGCTTAGTCGAGGACCCTCATCCCTGTTGACAATCCGTCGGTGCTCCCTCCTTGTGATACGTGTCAGAAGTCCAGATTCTACGTATCGTGCCTTCCTGTACCCACTGCCACACAACGGGCAATGGCGGTGTCCGTACGACAAGTGTGGTGCGTAGTACAACGACAGGAGGACCCAGCCTCCCGCAGCGCCACGATGCGGCCCCTCTCGAACTCGTCTAGCTGGACAACCTACCATCGAACGTGTCGCCTAGGCATAGTGCGCGTCCAGGTGATGCTCCAGTGAGGCTCCCCGCTGTTGTACTGTCCAGCACGGCCATTTGGGGTCGCCTTATAACAACCGGTGTACACGGCGTCAGGGTCCCACCCACGCTTTCCGAGCGTGCGGCGGACCGTGCAGCAACGATCATTGACCCAGCCGACAGCGTGCGACATACACACCCAGTCTGTAGAAGATCGGTCGGGCCTTTCTAGGTGCAGCTATTTTCATAACGATCAGTGTCTTTTCGGCTAATCTGTGCAGACTGTACTTAGTCCGGAAAGGGCACTCCGACGAAGCTATGGTGAACTTCGTGTAAGCTATTGTTCAGATGTCTCAGAATTCTAACTCTGCCATCCCTGTGCATCTATTCCATCATAGGATTTGTTGTTAGCAATATTTACTCCTTCAGACGAAACTGCATTACTCAGTGAAAAATAAAAGGAAGGAAGATTTGCTTTTGCATAACACTTCTTTAGGCATTGTACAAGAATTATTTTTGAAAATATTGTTGGATAAAGTCCGTGATCACCATGTAATATTTGAAATTAATTACTAGATCGTGCAGGCTTTGCAATAACTACGCACCCTCCGACCCAGTATTGGAATATTAAAAGTTTTGGGTGGTTTCGTTGTCTAGGGGCTGGGATACGTAGTTGCCGCATTACAGGCCAAATACTGCTGAGTCTACGGTATACGATAAGAAAAGACACATGAATCGAATAGTCGAAGGTTTCTATCACTCGGCAATTGCGAATTATAATGTAACATGTAAATTTATAAATGAAAGATTTCAATTGAATAAAATCTGAAGGTACTATCTTAACGACTTTAAATGATGGGTACGACAGTAGAAGTACTTTTGAGAATGCAGTGTATTTCTGCAAAACACTTATCGGTGTCGATGGTCCAGCAATTAAATAAAATATAAGTTGAATAAAAGGGAAACAATAGATTCCTACTTAACGTAATTAGTTATGAATAACAACATAGCTCGCGAGATATTCACTTCCAAACTCGTACTTCGTCTTCACTGCAGAAACCACGGAACTCTCACAAGAGCACAAGTCGGCACTCCGAAGTACCTCTATCTCTCGCGATCACGCGCAAACTGCTCCACCCCAAGTCTTTCCCGGACTTTCCGTACTGTGCGACTGTCCCTCGCGCCGCACTGTTCCGAACTACCCCCGTGTCCTCCCTCCATTCACTTCAGTAGTCGCCTCTCTTAGTAACGAGCGCTGTGATTGGCTAGAGCGCTCCCTCCACGTCTCCAAGCAAATGTACACTCACAAACGTATTGAAACACATTCGAAATACTGGAGTTACATTTACATAACTTTAAATTAAATAAATATTCCTGCCGCTGGACCATAAACAGGCTCTAACACACATTATTAGATACATAAACAAATTAAATAAATATATATCGAAGGAATAGCAACAAAAGGTAGGCCAGTAGCCCAATGTCTCTGTGCTTTCTAAAACACAGTAAATATTTAACCAATTTCTTCATGAATAGTATATATCGGATATAAGCAAAGACATAGATAAATAAATACATTTATAAGCATGCTGCTACCGTTTCTTCGTGTAACTGTGAAGTACTTACGGCCTGACGCGATCGATAGTAACTGGCCACTTTGACCTCCAATAACTCATGTACTTTTCAAGTTACATGCCTGTAATGTATACGAAATTAGGTTTACACTAACAGCTTTCTGAAGACACGTCGATCGACGAAATGGGATGACGCGTTTAGATTTTGGAAATTCGTTGCTGGGTGTTACTTGTATATTTTACCGTCAGATACTAAACTGTGAACTAATAAAGATATTGAAAATCTGATTACACCATCAGAATCGTGCTGCAAATAATAGTAATGTACAGTTTCTTTTTGAGGTATCAGGATTCATCTGGCTACTATTAATTTCTATACTAACTGTGAAATGTCTGTCATTACGGTTTCACAAAGTCCGCTACCTTTGGCCCTCCCGGCGTACAGCGTCACCAAGGAATTCCCAGCCACGCGGCTGGACAGGCCGTTGTGCGACATCACGCGGCTGCTAAGCTAACGTTCGGGACCACGTGGTTGCTGCCGGGCCGCGGCTTTGACGAGCGTCCTGTGCGGCCACTGCTTCCTCCGAACTTAGAATATTTTCAGGGCGCGACGACTCGCCCGTTACATCACAACTGCAAGGCCCGTTTATTAAAAGGTGACCAGTTTCGATCATCACATGATCATTTTCAGACTTTCAGCTGTAATATTTCACAGAATATAAATCAGAGGCATACATTTAGTCCTTATCCCACTAAATATTTTATGTATTCCTATAATTTATATCCTACATTATATTACAGATGAAGGTCTGAAGATGATCATGTGGTGATAGAAACCGGTCACCGTTTGATAAATGTTCCTTGTGATCTGGACTGGTTTATAATTAAAAAAATTCAAAAACTGCACAGAAAGACGCGCGGTATTCAGCAGGTTTCACTCTCAAAAGGCTTGCAGGAGAACTGAAAAAATTGAAAGATACAGCAAAAGTCTTCAAATATAAGTTGAAAATTGTCTTTGTGGCACACTCCTATTCCGTACAGTAGCTGATAACTTTTTTCTTAAGGTGTTACCCAGGGAGGTGGCGCAGTTTTTTAGCTCACTGGATTCACATTCAGGAGGAAATCGGTTCAAATACGTCTCCAATCACCCATTTCATTGTTTCCCTAAATCACTCCAGGCAAATACCGGGATGCTTCATTTCAAAGGGCACGGGCGATTTCTTTCCCCATCCTTTAAACTTTTTTATGAAGGAGTTATTTATTCGTATGTAAAAAGGTAGGAATAGTGAGAGTGTGGGAGTGGAAGGTGCTGGTTCTTTTACTTGGCAAATTTCACCTAATTATTTATCAATAGGAACCAAAACTGAACTTCACACATTGCAAGAACGAATTCACGCTGGCTGATCGCAAAAATTGTCATCGAATGGATTTCTTACATTTGGCTGTAAGACAACAAATATTTATTCTTGTACCAGATATAAAAATGTATGGTTGTA
Organism: Schistocerca cancellata; assembly: GCF_023864275.1. Classification (NCBI taxonomy): domain Eukaryota; kingdom Metazoa; phylum Arthropoda; class Insecta; order Orthoptera; family Acrididae; genus Schistocerca; species Schistocerca cancellata. Next base: position 410,087,290 of record NC_064628.1, read on the forward strand.
ATCTCTCACGAGCGTTATATTAAAACAACAAATAACAAACTCATATTATCAAAGCAGGATGATACACGAAAAGTGGTAAACTTAGTGCTAATGGCCAATATTAAAACTCAAAATATCAAGATAATTATTTCAGCAAATTCTTTAAAGTGAATATTCACGCAAAACTTTATACTAGATTCACATGTAGGGTATATCAGCTCACTTGGGACACATCGAAATGCTTGCTAACTTTGGCGCAACTGGCGCACTGAACTTAACATATTCACAGAAAACTCTACACAAGAACATACATGACATGTACACCACTTAACTTGAAATACATGGAAATCTTTACGTTTCAATAAAGCATGATAATTCTTTGCTACATTTAAGCATATGATTTCAGATATAAATAAGACAACCCAGACTTAACACTAATTTTAGCAAACGGGAGCCGGCGGGAACAAAACTTGACATGGTCTAACAGGCCATCCAACTTACGAGTATAGGAGAGATCAACAGTTTAGCAAGACATTAACTCACGCGTGCTAGGCAATTAACGACACTAAAACGACAGAGAAGACCGCTAACTCCCCCCCACCCCCTCCCCACCCCAAAAAATACATAACGCCGTACGAATCACAATGTCAGAAAGAATAACATCGTTCATACAAGTGATCGACCAGCAGCCCAGTAGCAGCTTCAACGCAGCACCAGGCTAACGTCCACGGGGCCGTACTCCAGACACAGAGCAGCTAGAGAATGGCAAGCCGAAAGCTTCTACCTGTTGCCAGTGAACACACAGCGCTCATCTGGGCGCGGTATTCAGTACACGACACAGAGGTAACGATAGGCGTAGCTTGTTTCCGGTGCCTGTTATTCCACAGCATCCACGCGACCCCCGCAGAGAGAGGCAGACGAACAGCCTGCACCCGGCGCACACAGCTGTGGCCTGACCTCGGCGCTCAGCAGTCGCAGCCACAACTTCAGTACGTACACGGGCCGCTGTCCAAGGTACTAAAACGGACCACGTGATTTTCCTCCTTACTCTTAGACAGATCCTTGACTGCAGCGGCGCACCAGTCAAAGCTCTTTGAATTCCGCCTCGGTCACTAATTATACCAGTGCTACAGTGTGCTCACAGCAAGCCTCTCTGATATCGATTGCCAGAGACCTGCTGACACAGATCAGAATACTGGCACAAATAACATTACGTGTTTTATTAATTATTCAGTTCTTGTGTTTTTAATTATCTAGTCAGTATTCTGTAAACTATGCACTAACTCGTTCCACTATCAGGCAGCTTTGGTTCGTATTGTTGCACGAAACCTGACGGATAAATAAAATAAAAGTAAATGCAAATTAATCTTTTAGAAGCAATACCCGTTGGTATGTAGGAAGAACAACAACAAACATTAAAAATGCACAAAAATTTCTGAAAGCAGGTATTGCCCAAGTAGTGGACATTAAAAATTTTAAATACATTTGGGAGATAACCGACGAAAATAGTTTGGAAAAGCTGTAATAGAGGAGAGGATAAATAAAATGGAAATGGCGTGTGATGTAATTATAAATGCCTGTCTGAAAAAGAAAAAGTAAGGCATTGCAGTGCAGCAATGAAGTCAGAATGTTTATAAATCTGGCATTAAACTATAATTTAGGTAAATTAGCGATACTATAAAGGCGAAAAAACCAATTTACAGAGAACTATTTAGTGAAAAAGTTCTGAATATGGAAGGTTTACAAGGTAGGAGAGTGGAAAAAGTTAGTCTGAAGTGGTCAGGCGACAGGAAGAAGAAACACAGTGAACTGATGAAAGAGTACTGGAAGGAAAGCAAAGAATAGCGAATAAAGTTTTGGAAAGGGTTCGTGGACCTTGGTTGGCTCATCCGGGTAGTAAAAAAAGGAACTCACGCAGACTTGGAGGGTAACACATCATATGGAGTACAGTAAATAGACATCCCCAGAGCCGGCTGGAGTGGCCGTGCGGTTCTAGGCGTTACAGTCTGGAACCGAGCGACCGCTACGGTCGCAGGTTCGAATCCTGCCTCGGGCACGGATATGTGATGTCCTTAGGTTAGTTAAGTTTACTAAGTTCTAGGCGACTGATGACCTCAGAAGTTAAGTTGCATAGTGCTCAGAGCCATTCTATTAGACATCCCCAGATTGGCGATCCTGCTTTGTACGCCCGTTAGGCCGATCAGCCTCCTAAAGGAACAGTGAGGCAACCGAGATTTTAGCTTCTGATAAACTTTATTGGACAGCTTTTTCCTTTCCGTATTCCCACTCTAGCTCATCTTACTCTCATAAAATCGCCTTTGTCGGCCTTATTACACGGTTCAATAAAATTATCTTAAAAAGTAACGTTCTCCCTGAAAGCAGAGATCTTGAAAACCAAAATCTTTTCCGAAACTAAAACTCTTGTAGAAATATATATCTTTGTGAAACCTAAAATCCTTTAGGAATGTTAATCTCCTGGAAAACTAAAATATTTTTCCAAATTGACAATCTCGCAAATAAAAAGTCTTTTTGTAATCTAAATCCAAAGGCCAACGCCAACTGGCAACTCCATATGCAATCAGCTCACTAGATGCTCGAACAGTCCACTGGTGTACTACCGGTCCATAGTGTCATACGCCGGGAGAAACTGAGGAATCACAGCTCACTAATTATTTCGAACTGTTTGCCATGTTCTTTCTTTCCTAAATCATTCCGTTGTGTCAACGTATTTTCTTTATAATCGTCGTACATACCATCGAGTTTACAAGTATAGAGCGTACTACCACACAAATACGTGATTTCACCTCGGCTGTTTATGCTTGATTTGCAAGTATTTTTATTTAGTTCAGTAAATATAAATGCTTGCGAACAAATAACAATATCCGTGATCAAACCAAGTCTCGAACCTTCAATATAGGCAGCTTGACCAAAAGTGAAACACCCATCAAGGGAAGGAGTAAGCGAAATGAAACTTCACCGGTAGCGAGCGTATATGATGTTATTTTAGTGATTAAAAAATGGAGTCAAATTTACAAAGAACTTGGCAGTATGAGACCACTTATTAGTATGAATGTGCAAGATTTGGTAAAGCTGTTGTATTCCCTCCTGATTTGCTGAGACACAACTGTTATAACTGGTCGTTGATATCCCAGATACTGCAACTGGGACGATTTTGACGTCTGGGCTGGTCTCACACGTGTTCTATCAGGGACAGATCTGGGGATATTGGTGGCCACAGGGGTGCGTCAACATCACGCAGGCAGTTCATAGTGACACGTGCAATATGCGGAGGAACATTGTCCTACTGAATAATGGCACTATGACAGTTTCAGATGAAAGGTAACACACAAGGATGTACGTTGTACGTGACGTATGGTTGTGCCGCCCGAGTTCTCTCAATCACTAACTGTCGCGACCGAAAGTCGTAACGGATGTCTCTTCCCACCATGACGCCAAAAGTACCACAGTTGTGCCCTCCAAAACGTTGGAAGAATAGGACCTCTCCCAAGGTTATGCCACTCTCGCCGACGTTGGTCATCCAGGGAAGTGCAGAACCACGATTCATCGCTGAACACGAAATGAGGCCATTCATCAGCAGTCCATACGTCCCGATCGAGGTACCACTCCTAACGCAGCTGTCTGTGTTTTGGTGTTAATGCCAGCCTACACATGGGACGTTAGTCCTACAGTCCAACTGTTGGTAGTCTCCAACCTAAGCTGCGGGATGACACAGAATGTTGTAGCCTGTCCATTACTTGATTTTGGATGAAAGTTGCAAATGTGGAAGGTTACAATGTGCTTTGTGCACAATACGGCGATACTCCCTTGTTGTGGTCATATTTGGTCGACTGTAACCTTGACAAGTCTGTGTGCTCTCACGTTCCCACGCAGTTCCATATAGGGCTACTGTCACATCTGATCGCCCCACAAATGTGGATATTGGACGATTTGACCAGCTGGTCTAATGGAGACCCACAATTAGGTCCCTTTTCAAACTCTGTCAGATGCTGATAACGCTGTCTCACACGGGTATGTGGCACCACCGTGTTCTTCGCTGTAATCATTCGACATTTCACGTTGTTCTCCCTCCTTATATTCCGCACCAGACAATAAACACGAAGAACACCACTGTACTCTGATGCCCACTCTACCTGTCACAGAGAATCGCAATTTCAAAGTACATGTGCGAAGCTACACTGACATTCGATTGTGTCTTCTGGGTCTTCATTTCTTTTTGTTAAGCAGTGTAAGTATACTGTGGCACCACCTATTGGCCCTAACTTGCGAATAAGTAAAGTAGAAACACGTGCAACACGGACTAAGATTCAGATCAAAAACTGTAAATATTTATAAATGTGATATATATATATATGTTTGGCCCAGCACATTTACATGTGCATGCACTAATCTTAAGTAGCAATCAGTGTTACATTCTGTCCATTGAAAGTAACATTTATGCAGTCCCATACAAGACGTGAACCAGTACCTCTTGTAAAGCTGTACTTATATTCCGCACCAGAGAGGTACCTCTTGCGATTTATGGCCCTCGCAGCAAAGTAACAAATTGCAGCTGTACTCGTGGCCCTTAAAAGCTCGGATGGTCCGTTTGTCATCCCGTGACCGAATACTTATGCAGAAACAGTGAGGCAAGAGGACGACCTTGGCGTGTTTACGTTGCTCTGAAAGGAACGGCGAATACACCAGAGCAGGACAGAGTGCCGGCGCTCGCCTGCTTCGTGTCGGCCATTGGAGACGAGTCAGCACGCCGCGGGCGCACCGCGCCGTATATCTCCTCAACAGCCGCGCAGGCAGCGGCTCACGGCCGAGGCGGCCTGGATACGGCCGATGCCAGATAGCGACATGGAAAGTGTTTCTGCCTGCGCCCGCCCTGCCAACCATTCCACCCTGCTCCGCTCAGCACGGCACGTGGTGTAATTACCGCAACGTATCGCGCACTTACTACTGCTATATGTGGCAGTCGCTGTCGCCACTTCGAGAGCTTTAAGCCCTGTCACATCCATAAACAGTGGACGAGACTATTACCCAGCACGTGTAGACTGTTATCCCGTTCCTCACTGTGACGTTTAGCCCCAGACTGGAAGTCAGAATACGTTTCTGCCTGTGTATCCATGCCAACATGATTCGATCACTCGGGAGTCCTCGGGTTGTAACAGGTATGTGGGCCCTATACTTGCACAGCGTCATTCATGCCTTCGCAAACGTGCAACAGACGTTCGTTAGCAAAGAATAGTGATGCTGCTGTCTACACTATCAAGCGCGGTCATTTGGGCTTTTCCACAACTTGTTTCACTTAGTGAAACTTCCTTTTATGTAGGGGCGCCGAGACATGGAGTCTCACCAGGTTTATCAGCTCAAGTAGAAATTGCGAATAAGTTTTTAAAAACAGACACAAGTCGCAATTTGTATTTTTTATTTACCGGTTTCACTGTTCAAATGAACAAGATCATTGTCAGAACATACAGTTTAAAGTTGGCTGACAGCTCTAATGATTAAATTGACTGTACCATAGTGCTTAAACTTACCTTTGAAGTACGTTTAAAGTACATTAGTAAATGATGACATTGACAGCGCCAAATATTTCATCAAGTGTCTGCCTGTAAGATTTTCTCAGGAGCCACGCTTTTTTCATTTTCTCACTATGCAACTTCTTCCGTCCACGTCGTTTGTGTTTTGAATTTCGTGGCTTCTTGGCTCACTTTCAATTTGAGTACTTTGGGGTGAATTATTATTGGCCTTGTATATCTGCGTCTGTTACTCTAGCATCCCTTAGGTCTTTCGTCTTCCGTTATCCACTTTATGTTCCTAATGGTCTCTATGTACTCCAGTAGTTGTTTATGTAAGAATACCTAGTCTCCAGGCGGTAACATTGAACTTTCAGGTTTCTTGCAGCGTCAGTGATTAAAATTTCAAGGGCTTTCTATCGAACTCTCCTTGGCCATTATCAAGTGGTACGATTGCCAGGGGACTGCCGGCTGTGATGTCACTGGTATTCACCGTACAGCCGTGTGTGGGCATACTTCAACTCGGCCATTCGACGTGCCAGCTTTAACTCCGCGATTTCTGGAACACTTTCTCTGCTGAGCTACAGGCTGACGCCTCTATTAGGACTGTTATTGGTGAGCTTTGTTTCGATGCCTTCTTTAATTACACAGACCCAGAAGCGGTTAGTGCGAGGCACGACAGAGGTTTCGTCAGATTTGACCCGGTGACCGTTTTCTAAAGCACGCTCGGCTAAAGCGGATTTCTCGTTGCAGCGTAAACGATTAAGCCTGTCATGCTTCTTCCTGCATTGTTCTACTGTTTGTCCGATGCAAAAGTGGTCAAACTAGCAAGGTATCTTGCAGACTCCAGAAGATCTGAGATCTGCTGCATCTTTAACTGGTGTCAGTAATTATTGGATTTTTGTCGAAGTTCTGCAGATTAATTTGATCTTGTGTCTCTTCAGCAGGCCGCTTATTTTTCCCGACATGGAGCCACAGAATTCGAAAAAAGTAGCTTTCTTTTCCCGCTCATCATCGATGGTCTTATTAAGATTCTTGCTAGAGAGCTTCTGTCTTAGAGCTTTTCGGTGAATGATGGTACGGTTCTTGCTCCACATGTGGGATGCTGTAAACATCATATTAAAAACTCGGCCAATTTCATCACCAGAATGAACTGTCTTCGACTTAGCGAGGGTGACTGTTTAAGTGGTGGCGCTGTTTACGGGTGTGCCTATCAAAGTCTTTGACCTAGTATCCCCACTCTTTGTAAGTGACGTGGTCGAGCTATTTAGGGACACTCTTACGTCTTCGTATTTTCTGTAAAATGGGCAGTATTACGGTTAGACGGTTGACTTTGCGATGCGAAGCCCATCAGCTCCAACTGTGGCAAACCTCTTCCTGGACAACTCAGCTCAGCACAGCATGGGTCCAGAGATCGCGGAATTAATGCGGGGACATCGAACGCCGAGTCGAAGTATGCCTACATACGAGTATACGGTGAATGTGCATAAGGGCATAGCAGCACCCCTCTGGCAGTCGTACCACTTGACAATGGCCAAGGAGAGCCTGGTCGAAAGCTCTTGCAATTTTAACCACTTGACGCGGCTAGAAGACCGGGAACGTTTTATTCAAAAGCTATGTAGTTTATCTGATATCCGGAATTCTCTTGATATGCCGATAAGATTCAGCCGACTCTTTTTCATGTCGTGTACAACGTTAGATATCTGTTCGGCCTCTTATCTAATCCGCAATCTGTATCTTTCTGGCTTACTGAGACGCATGATTTTTCTGAAGATTCTTGTTTCTAGTTTCTTCGTATTTTCTAGTGCACAGTTGCGATCCGTGACCAACGTTTCCGGTGCGTGTAGTTTTATGGCTTGATGACAGTGTTTAAAGTCTCACTTTTGTATTGCGTGATAGGCATGATTTATTGACATATGTTTAGTTTCCCAGAATGCTCTAGTCATCTTTTTAATTTCTCTGTTAGTTAGCTTCTTTCTCAATCCCATTAGCCTGTGTCTTCTTTCCAAGATACTTGTATTTGTGAACTCTCCTGATCTCACTACATGTTGTCATAATATTTTTGACAAGTACTCTGCTTTCTTGCGGCGAGATCTGTAGTCTGATCTTTTCAGCCTTCTCTTTCCGGACCTCGATTTACTTTACTACAGTTTCTGCATTATTTGTGAGTATTGCATCATCAGCGAGTGCCAGTCAGTCAGTATCTAGTACTTCGATTTTCCTTTCTAGCCGGACTGATTTACAAACTGCCTGTATCTTCAGTTCTTTTCTCATTCCCTGACAGCTTTGTCTAATGGTATATTGAATGACAGTGGCGAAATCTGTCGCCTTATCTCAGTTCTAATCTCGAAAAACTCTGATAAACCTCCCATGAATTTAATTTTGGATTTAGTGTTTGTTAGTGTCTGTTTGATAATGTTCATTGTCTTTTTGTCGAGGCTCCTCCCTCCCAATTCTTGGATCAGCAATAGTCTATCTGTAGAGTCCTATGCCTTTCTGAAATCTACGAAGGCGCAGATGATCTCTCTCTGCTTCTCATCGCTTTGTATCTAAGGACTGCCTTTAAATTGAGCATCTGTTCAGAACGGTATCTTCACGATCTAAAACCTGCTCGGTATTCACCTATCTTGTTTTCCTGAGGGCTTCCTTTCTCTCTTACGAACATGGTGTTCCAGTCTACTTGTTTTTTTTTTTTTTTACTTGGTCAGTTTGACATTTACAAATTTTGTACCTGAAGATTTCGCAGTTTTGCACATATTGTGGTGTAATATTTGCTAATTTCATATCATCTTTGATGTCGCAGGCAGTTTCATCGTGTCTCTTTTGGCCTTACTTTTTCTGTCAAACAGTTCGACTATTTGTTTTGTTAAGTCTGGGTTCATTATTTTAATGTGCATACAGAAACTTAAAGATCTCTTCTAATGTCACTATAGATATTGCTTTTTTTTCTGTTTGCCTCTGAGGCGCTATTGGTCGTCTACAAGTTTTGAGCCCAAAATTTTTCATATGATTTTGCATTCCTTTTCCTCCATGTCTTCAAGTTCAAAATTGATGTTCCAGATCCACAGAGGCATGTTGGTTTAATTACTGTATTGTAATGTCATAGTTTTGTGTGCTTGGAGACACATTTCTTGTTGCAGATATTTTGGCTAAGTTGCTATGCAGTTTCCATCTTTTTGCATGTTGCTATTATTATCCTACTAAATTTCAATAAGTACGTGTGTTACAGATAAAGGACGTTCGCTCAGATAGTGGCATTTTCCACTATTTTATGAGAAAATTCAGTAACTTGTTGACTGTCGTAGTTATGAGTGATTTACAGACGTCCCTTACGGTCTGTGTGAAAAGTTGAAGCAGAGCATAAGGGACGTGTTGAAGAGTGCACTTCCTCAACAGTCGTCAATATCCAACGTCACACTTCCATGAGGCGGCAGCATCTGTAGGTCACACTCCTCGCCTGACGTTTGACGTTTTTCTTGCGACGCCGCCTGAAAAGTCTAGTTTATACGTTTATAGCGTTTAGGAAAATTATGGAAAAAAAATTTGGTTGGCTAGAAAAGGGTCTGGACGGCTACCGTCTTTTGAAATGTATGTGCACTGCCTTACTGTGGTAACACTTCGAATGATATTCGAATCAAGGACCACCTAGAATACCCCAAACTCACTTGATATGATTCAGGGTCGTAAGATGCAGGCTGTATAATTAGTGTCCTGCATTTATAATACAAAATTCACAATGTAATTCCATCCACAGTTTCTAAGTACGAATTCATATGATTCTATTTTGTTCCTTCTGTCAGGAAGAACCTCCCGAAGTTTGGTCCGACCCATCCCACATTTTATCTCGTAAGTCCCTGCAACATCACAACTGAATGGTATGTGCAGAATAGATCTAATATCAGCTAAGAAACTATTGTCCAGTGCAGCATTTGCCATTGGATCATACCGTGAAGAAGAGAATAGTTCAAACTGTGTCATTTAATTGGGAACTAGAGGGCCATAGCTTAAATCCTGCTCGGGTCCAAAGGTTTTGCTCTCGACCTCATTCCGCTAAAGCAGCTGCGTACTTGACCGAGGTAGCTGTGCAAATGAGATCCCGGAAACAGACGTAACATAAGAAGGTCAGAGGTCGACCAAGGCGCCGCACTTGTGAACAAAGATTTTTTTTTCTTTTTGCTGCAAAAGTTATTAAAGAAGAAAGACCTATTTCTATACAGCTCCCACATACAAATGGGGGCATTAAGCAGTTTTCATCAGACGTACGAAATCTTGCTTTGGTCTTCGGGCAGGGAATTCTCATTTACAACTTTGGTTAATAAATTTCTGATGAATTAATTGGGGTTCTTTAATACAGAACTATCTTTCTTGTACTTCGCGACAACGGGCTCTTTCTCTAGGAATCTAAATATGGACGGGTCAGAATATCTTTAGGTAATCATGCAGATTTCCATAAACAGAGAATAGCGTAGAAGTCAAGTAAGTTTCACTGTCATCGGGTGTTACCCAAGAAAATGTTGCATAGAAGTAAAACAATTACGAGGTCGTGCCGAAAAGTAATGCATCCGAATTTTGTTTTATGGGAGAACACTTAAAGCTCTTTAAATAAAACAAACGTTATTAACATTCGGCATCTTTATTCTTCATGTCCACATATTTATTTCTCAACATAGGCACCCTGGCGACAAACACATTGCTCCAAATGAGAGACCAGTTTGTTGATATCGTTACCGTAGAATATTTAACCTCTGCGTGCACTGCTTCATCACTGTCAAACTGTACTCCTGAAAGGTCGTCTTTAAGTTCTGAAAATAGATGAAAATCGGATAGGGCCAAGTCGGTACTGTATGGAGTATGATCGACGTCAATGAATCCAAGGCGTCGGACTGTTGCAGATGTCGCAGCGCTCGTGTGTAGTCTGGCATTTTCATGCTGAAGGAGAGGCTGCTCCATGTGTAGACGAAATCTTCGAATTCGAAATTCCATCAGCACACCGTTTCTCATGCACCACCATAGTTACGTTACACACTGCCATGTTACACACTACAATTCGGAGCCCTGTAGCGGCAAAGGGATGCATATAAGTAACCCTGAAGACAAAGAAATAGAATGTTAATAACGTTCGTTTTATTTAAATAGCTTGAAGATCTTTCACATAAAAAAATTCGGAGGCATTACTTTTCAGCACGCCCTCGTACATAAGATACAAGGTAGACGCTTCATTGTTTTCTTACCATGTGAGAGGTAGGTATCATTTTCTGCATGCAGTCACAATCGCAGACTGTCTGCCGCTTGCCGATGACATGGCAACTCTGCAGTCCTGTCATCCTCGTCTAATGGTCGGCACAATGTTGCTTAAAAGTAAAGTTCCATGACTGAGCGGAACGTCCTTTTCCCATTACGCTGAGGATGTAGGATATTTCAGCCCATCCACCGTAATGAATATCATGAAATCTGACCTTCTGGTCGTGTAACTGACTACAGAGAATTTTGCTTTTAAGTGAAATTTGTGTTGATAATGAATTTTCGCTCTGCAGCGGAGCGTGCGCTGACATGAAACTTTCTGTCCGACTGAGACTCCAATGGTTATGGATTCGAGTCTTGGTGTGGCACACATTTTCAATCTATGTTACTTCGACGAGACGAAGATCTTAATGATAAAAAGTTGTAAGGAATTGTAAATGAGGCAGCTCTTTGGTGGCCGAAGAAGTCTTTTTAAATATACACTGAAGAGCCGAAGAAACTGGTACACCTGCCTAATATCGTTTAGGGCCCCCGCGAGCACGCAGAAGCACCGCAACACGATGTGGCATGGACTCGACTAATGTCTGGAGTAATCCCGGAGGGATCTGACACCATGAATCCTGCAGGGCTGTCCATAAATCCGTAAGAATACGAGGGAGGGACGCGTGGCGGGGGAGGGAGAGAGATCTCTTCTGAAGAGAGTTCCTGGATCCACTCTGGATCCAATTCTGGACGTGTGGGGTGTCGCATTGTTCTGCTTGAATTGCCCAAGTCCGCCGGAATGCACAATGACATGTATGGATGCAGGTGATCAGACAGGATACTTACGTACTTGTCTCTTGTCAGAGTCGTATCTAGACGTATCAGGGTTCCCATATCATTCCAACTGCATCCGCCCCACACCATTACTGAGTCTCCACCAGCTTGAACAGTAGCAGTCCCCTGCTGACATGCTGACATGCAGGGACCATGGATTGAAGAGATTGTCTACATGCCCCCACACGTCCATCCGCTCGTCAGAGCAGGCAACATAATTTCAGTCATTAACAGTCCAATGTCGGTGTTGACGGGCCCAGGCGAGGCGTAAAGCTTTGTGTCGTACAGTCATCAAGGGTACACGAGTACGTTAGGCTCCGAAAACCCATACGGATGACGTTTCATTGAATTGTTCGCATGCTGACACTTGTTGATGGCCCAGCATTGAAATCTGCAGCAGTTTGCGGACGGTTTGCATTTCTGTCACGTTGAACGATTCTCTTCAGTCGTCGTTGGTCCTGTTCTTGCAGGATCTTTTCCCGACCGCGGCGAGGTTTGATATTTTACCGGATTCCTGATATTCACGATACACACGTGAAATGGTCGAACGGGAAAATCCCTACTGCATCGCTACCTCGGAGATGCTGTGTCCCATCGCCCGTGCACCGACTATAACACCACGTTCATACTCAGTTAAATCTTGACAACCTGCCATTGTAGCAGCAGTAACCGATCTAACAGCTGCGCCAGACACATATATAAGTATATGCGTTTCCGACCGAAGCGCCGTATTCTGTCTGTTTTCATATCTTTGTTTTCTAACCAACTAGGGATATTAATACAGGAGCAAATAAAGAGAACTCTAGAAAAGGAAAGTTACTTAGAACCGGAGAAAACCAAAACTGATGGAAACAACATACAAACTAAGTAAAACAACAAAGTTGAACTTTGGGGAGCGACAATATACAGAAATCCTCTGTTCCAGCAGCAAAATCAGCCACAAGTCCAAATCAATGCACATGAGCAACATGACGAAACCCGAAATGAGATTAATGAGCTAGAGGGACCATCTTGGAGTACTGTGGTAGGAAGGAGCTGGTATAGGAGAAGAAACGAGAGCAATAATAAAACCATAACGGGTACAAAAAAAGACGAAGAAATCCAAGCAGCAGAAAAAACAGTTTTACTATATATCGGTAACTTAAAGAGAATCACCACAACTGATACAGTAGTGAAATACCTCAGCAAGAACGGAATACTGGGACAGCTAGAATGTGAAGAACTGCGAACACTGGGCGACAAAAAAGCTTTCAAAGTAGGCATTCCGTTTAAAGATCTACAAATCACACAAGAACCAGAATTCTGGCCTTAAAACGTAAAAATACCTCGTTTTCGTTTCCCAAGAAGATCAATGGAAGAGGAAGCAGAGCTCAACTAAACCAAGAAGAAAACCAGAAGAACAAGAAATAAAAGTCGTCTTGTGGAATTTGGAGGGAATAAAAAATGTTCTTAATCTAATACCAACAGATATTCTGCAAAAATCGGATCTTGCAATTCTAACAGAAACCTTCCTGATAGACAATTGGCAACAGAAAGATTTCTACAATTTTCACCAAATGGCAAAGAAGGGAGAAAGAGGACTACTCATGGGAGGAATATCTATCCTACTGAAACCCTAGATGACCCCCATCAAAAAAATCATAAAACAATAAAATAGAATACTAGTAGAAGCATCAAACATAAATATAATTGCACGCTATTTCCAACCGCACACAAATGCAGCACAAATAATTGACGAAATAGTCACACTCATCAAACAATGCGACAGCAAACCCACCATTATTGCAGTCGATCTCAACTGCAGAACAGACACGGAAAACTATAAAACAAGGCTAGTCATTGAAACCCTAGAAGAAGACGGTGTCACCCTACTGAACAATAGACATATACCTACATATATATGCCATAATGGAAAAAGCACCACTGATATCGCATTAACAAAAGGAGAAATAAAAGGAAGAATTCAACCAATATGACTTGACCGCATCACTCCTACACGAAAGCACATTCCAATGCAGATAAAAATAAATAACATCGCCTCACCACCAGCAAGTAAGACCCACAAACTCACACAAAGAAAAGTAGATGAAGTAACAAACCAACAAGAACAAATAACACAAATAGAAACTTTAATAGAGGAAGGAGACCTTGAAAAAGCAACAGACAAAATAGAAGACCTCTTAAAAATTCAGTGATACAAACAAACCCAAAAACAAGAACTGCATAAAGATGGTTCGATGCTGAATGCTATAGCAAAAGGAACACTTTTCTAGGAACGCTCCACAGATTAAGAAACCAGCACGACGAGGAAACATGCGAACTATACACAGATGAGAGGAAAATCTACAAAAGACTAATAGAAGACAAGAAAAAAGAATACATAGAGAGGCAAAAAGAGAAGCAGATGAAGTAGCGAAAGACCCATACATACCAGTAAGAATCCAAACACCCCAAAGAAGGAGAAAGAACATCAAAGGAAAAAGACAATGTATGGGAACCTCTAAATGAAGAAGATGTAAAAGAAGTAATAAAAACACTGAAGAATAAGAAAGCAGCATAACCCGATAACATATATAATGAACATACAAAAGATGCGAAAGAGGCTCTCCAAAACACATGGATCGAACTATTCAACAAATGCATGGAACTTGGAAGAATTCCGACCCAATGAAGACACTCGATAATAAAAGTTCTCTACAAAGGTAGAGGAGACCCAACGGACACAAACAAATACAGAGGCATAGCCCTAGATAATGCTCACTTTCAGATGTTTTCAAAGATAATTACACAAAAACTCAAAGCCTGCGTGGACAGTCACCTCCCAGAACCACAAATGGGCTTCAGATCTGGAAGATCAACGCTTACAGCAGTCAGACTTCTTCTAAACAATATCGAAGAAGCGCTACAAAAGAAACAAATGTACTACACAGAATGGGCAAGAATAATCAAGTCAATTCTTGAATACAACTTAATCACAATATCAGACAACCTCTCTTTTTCGAGCCTCGTTTTGCAATCGGAGTCTTAGAGGGTGACCCAATGAGCCCTTTGCTTTACATTCTTGCCACTGAAGAAGTACTACGAATTGTAGAAAATGAAGAAGATGTATACATATATGCATACGCTGACGACATAGCCATAAGATCAACAGATATACAGAAGCTGCAGAAAATCATTGAGAAAACGGATAAATGGTGCAGTGAACACAAACTACATATAAACATAACGAAGACCGAAATGGTAATTTTCAGAAAAGGAGGCAAAACACTCAAGAGTGCGGAAATCAACATCAGAGTACAAAAAATAAAAATCTCATCAGACTTTAAATATCTAGGGGTGATATTGCAACCAAGAACCAAGTGCTGTTCCTGTAGAAAGTGTCATTACTTCTGGCTTTATGCTGTTCATTTTTGGAACACAACCTACGACCAGCTTAGAGACAGAAGTGGTGACACTTTCTGCAGGACCTGACCATCACTTTGCAAGACAATGCTCAAGTACGTACAGTGCAAGCTGTTACTGATTTGTTTGACTGATGGGACTGCTACTGCACTCCTCTGACTTAAGCCCTCGTGAGTTCAACTCGATTTCTAGATTGAAGGAAACAGTTCAAGGCATTCATTTCAGAACTGCTATAAATTCGTCGGGCAATAGACCCCGCCGCTCGAACTGTCAACACAACTCGCACTGCCAAGAGTATCCTACGATAACCACATCGCTGGCAACGGATTGTACATAATGGTGGTGACTGCTTTGAAGGTCAGTAAAACTTTGAAACACGTATCTGTTTTTTTACGAGATGTAAATAAATAATTGCCACTATTAAAGTTCCAACCATCGTACAAAACCTAAAACAAGAAACATCAAAAAATCTCATTGCAGGTAGTGGAAGCTGTCTTATAGATAGAGAGTCGAACGAACTTCTCGCATTTCAATAACATTGAATATTATAGAATATACTTCTGTTAAACTAATAAGGAAGCATCAGAACCTATTAGAAAACGCGAAGGTTAGCAAAAAAGTACGAGGGTTGGAACCTAAATAGTGGCAACTATTTATTCACAACCGATACAAAAGAGTTACTTGTTTGCACCTGTTACTGTCTTTAAAAGTAGGCACCAGCGTTGCGTAGAACCCGTTGCCAGCGATGTGGAAGGCGTAGTATACCGTTAGCAGAGCCCGTTCTGTTGATGGTGCGAATGGAGCGGTCTAATGTTATGGTGATTCTCCTGTACGCCTGTGATGGTGTTATCCTAACGCATTGCGTTCCTCCACGGCAGACGGTCAATGCACAGTGTTACTGTTCGTTTTTGGAGCATCACCTGCGACTAGCTTTGCGAACGAAGCGGCGACACTTTCTGCTCAACCCACCCATCATTTTGAACGACGATGCGCGGGCACATACAGTGCAAGCTGTAGCTGCTCTGTTCTGTCGATGGGACTGGGAAGTACTGTACCATCCACCATACTCCCCGGACTTCTTGTTACTTTGATTTGATTTCGAAGATGAAGGAACCACTTAGTGGCATTCGCTTCAGAACTGTTCGAGATTCGACAGGCAGTAGACGGCTCCATTTGCGCCATCAACAAAACAGTCTTTGCTAACGGTATACTACGCCTTCCACATCGCTGGCAACGGGCTGTACACAACGCTGGTAACTACTTTGAAGGACAGTAAACAGGTGCAAACATGTAACTCTTTTGTATCGGTCGTGAATAAATAGTTGCCACTATTTAAGTTCCAACCCTCGTATTTGGATGTACTGAGCCTCAAACCTGCAACCCATCACTTGTTACCTTGCAATTCCGCGTCTCTACCCATTATGCTACGCCGGCCTACAATGTGCTTCGACCATACTTTGTATTTTACAATAATACCGAAAGTTTTAATAGTAGATATGTTTTTAACTTACATTAAATCATTAAAAATGTACCAAGAACACTGCGTTTTGATGGAACGTCAATCTGCCATTGGAGGAGGAGGGGATTAGTGTCTAACGTCCTGTCGACATCGAGAGGCGATTAGAGACGGAGAACATACTGTTATTAGGGAAGGATAGAGAAGGAAAGCGGCCATACCCCTTCGAAGGAACCATCCTGGCATTTGTTATAAGCGATTTAAGGAAGGCACGGCAAACCTAAATGAGGATAGTCGGTGGAGGGTTTGAATCGTCGTTCTCCCGAATGCGAATCCAGTACGCTTACCATTGCTCCACCCCACATGGTAGTGTGCCGTTGCCTTGAAACACCATACTTTCATACTATGCAGTTGTAACATTCTTAACCACCAATATGACGTTTCCCGTTATTTTATGCAATAGCTCGTGTAATTAACGACGAGTTTTCGAGAGATCCTCAATCTAATGGCGTTTATAAACGCCATATGCTGTATACATATGGGCTTCAACTGAAAGCCAACATGTCGTCTCGCGATTCTGTTGGCACCTGCCTACATAAAAATGATCATGACGATAAAATAAGAGAAATCAGGGCTTGCACACAAAAATTTAAGTGCTCGTTTTTTCCCGCGTGCCGTTCGAGAGTGGAACGGTAGAGAGACAGCTTGAAGGTGGTTCATTGAACCGTCTGCCAGGCACTTTATTGTGAATAGCAGAGTAATCACGTAGATGTAGATGTGTACTAAGGAAAGATGGCTTCATGTGACGAAGTGGCGTTCTTCCATGTTATTGGTCGACATTCATCCGCACATTCCGAATATCTGGCATACTATATATTGCTCTGCGCGTTCGGAAGACTCTGCAACGTACTTTTTCCACGCTATGACACAAGAAACTGTGCACGCTAACGCTTAACATTCGAATGCATGGTACATGTGCCGACGGCGCTAAGAGGGACACACCATACAAGCCGACGCAGTAGCTGCTACAATCGTCCTATACTCTTGTCCGTGTCCTCTAGTTGCTAATAGACACCGAACATTCGTTGTTCTATCGCTAGTGTGACGTCTTCTGTAAGATGGCCTACCAGTGGGCGATGGCGCTTTCTCGCGAACAGAGGTCGGTGTGGATGCCACGTGGCGTGTGCCCAGTCGAGCTGTCACTGTGACCGGTTGTAAGCTGCGTTGCAGTACTAATGGCTGTTTATTCAAGAGTACAGATAGCTGCTATACGTCGCACGTATCAGCAGCTGCTCGTCAACGTGCAGTTCGACGTCAGCTATCGTGTTGTCAACGGATGTTATTCCGCAGGAATCACCACCAGAGTTTGTTTAGCGTGTGAATTTTGTTTCTTTCTCCCTAACGACGTTGGTTGTTAAGCAATCTCTAACTGACACTGTGGTATCAGCTGTATAAATATTTACTTCCTGGTCATTAGGTGACATCTATCTCCTAGAATAAGGTAGAAAAAACAATTGGAATTAAATATTAATTATGCCCGTACAATTTTCGGAGTCACGTCATGTCTTACAAGAAAGTTGATCATGCATGGAACATATTAATGTAATGTCGATGTTGTGTACGAGTACAAGGTTATGAAAATCCATTGACTGATCAAAAAACCATTTTATACCTTCAGTCTTTATGTTATGTTTGTCCTTCCAAAGACTTTTTTTTTTATCAAGAGCTGTTAAATTTTATATATTACTTTACAACTGCAAACTGCATTTCTGCCTTTTAAACAAAATTTAAAACAGATGAATTCCAAACGTTTACCTTACGCATCTTTTTAAAGACTGTTTTAAGATCAGAATTTTTTTACAATTTAATAAATTTCAATTTATTGCAAGATAAATTATTAATGTCATTACAGTTTAGTTAAATATCTGATTCTATTTTTTAAGCGATTGTGTAGGGGAATACAGGCACTGTAAATTTACAGCGGAAAAATGTTCCTACCGGCACACGAAAAAGGATGTGACTGAAAAGTTGGGTATCAGCTGCCTCATTCTACTTTCCTCAACACTTTTAAAAATCTCCCCAGAAATTTTGGCCTGCGAACATATTCGTGCTCTTTTTAACATACAGTTCACCTGTCACTCCCACAAGCTCCCCTAACTCTAACTCGTTAACATCCACTAGTCCTTCGGTGTAAGTCGCTAATACCCATCCACTCCCACTTGCCCATTTCATTCACTCGTTCAGCGCAAAGTCATTGTCATCATCTCTTTGTGTCTAACTGTCGCTGTCCCCTGTGTCACAGCCACAGTCTTCTTCATTTTGTCCTACTAACACTGTCTCTTCTTACTGTCACTATCTCTCTCTTCCTCGTTGTCAGCCGCGGGGGGTAGCCGCGTGGTCCAGGGGGCCTTGCCACGGTTCGCGCGGCTCTCCCCATGGAAGCTTCGAGCCCTCTCTCGGGCATGTGCCTGTGTGTGTGTGTGTGTGTGTGTGTGTGTGTGTTTGTGTGTTTGTTTTGTCTTAGGGTAAGTTAATTTAAGTAGTGTCTAAGCCTAGGGACCGAGGACCTCAGCAGTTTGGTGCCATAGGAACTTACCACCACCTCGTTTTCACTGGCATACGCTCTGCCTCTCATTATCACTACTTATAACCGTCTTCCATTTTCTCCTTCTCTTTATTCCTGTCCCACTGGCAATGTCTCCTCTCTTTTCGTAGCGCTGTTCTGTCACTGTCAACTATGTTCCACTGGCACTGTGTCCCTCTCTTTTCCTCACACTGCCACAGTCTCCTCCACTCTTCCTATACGCAACCACTGTCTACTATCTTACACTACTTATTATTTTTCCATCTCTTTCCCACTGCCCGAGTCTCCTTCTCCCTCAGCATAAAAAAACACGAACTAGTGGGTGTGAGCGACTTACAGTAGGGGAGCTAATGGAATGGCAGGCGAGTTGCATGTTTAAAAAAGCACCAGTATGTTCGCATGCCAATATTTTTGGAAACTTTTTTAAAGGTGCTGAGGAAGGAAGAAGAACGCAGCTGGTACCCCACTTCTTAGTCAGAGTCTTTTAATAAATAGGAGCATGTTCGACTTTCTCATGCTCCGATAGGAGGTTTTCTTCCGACGGTTCTCTTCTTTTCTCTGCTACAGCAGGACATGTCACATACGAATAATACTTTACGGGTAAGTAAAATTTTGATAGTTTCCTTACTTGAAATTGAAATAGCGAAGAGCTATATAATTGTACACTTCGGACCGGATATTATGGGCACAAAAATTTTGCACGTGCTTCATTACCACAACAACGTGTGATTCCCAGAAAGGAATTATAACGGAGACACTTTACTGCATTTTCTCCGGGCTACGTCACTTTATAATCTACGTTTCCTCCTCACACCGAAATTTACGAGACTATTTTACGTGTAAAAGTAGGATACATTTGAATGTCTGTATCTCGCAAATGGATAAAGATATCAATAAGGTTTTCGAGGTTGTTGGATATCGGGATCTGAGGCATATCCACTTGATCCTATCTTTCTGTCACCAACAGAACACGAGGTATGATCCCCGGAAAAACACCGTTTTTATGCTCTGTGCTTGGAACGTATTAGGCATTGCGTGCTGTCGCATACTTACCGATTAGTGATTGTCCTCCAAATTATACCTATTATTATAAAAATACCAACTGGTAGCTGTTCTTTATTGTAGGGCAGAAGTGGGGAAAACCAGTAAGATTCACTTCCCAAACACGCATTTCACCTCTCTGTGTGCACATCACAGTGGCTTGTGGAGAACTTATGTAGATGCAGCAGGTAGCAGATGCCCGTCACAAGTGGCGTGGGAGGCGGAGGACTCCGCGCAGCCGAGGGGAAACTGCTGGAAGAGAGCGACGGGCGGAAGCTGGCGGACTGGCAGAGCAGAGCGAAGGTCAGAAGTTGGCGGAAGACGGCTGGGCAGGCGGGCGCTAGCGTCGGCTTTATGAGGCAGCGTGGCGGCTGATGAAAGGCGGAGGGATGAGCCGCTGCGGTGCGCGGGCAGCCGCCTCTCCACCTGCCAGGGGCAACACTCACTCCTTCCAGCTCGATAGCCAAACCGGGCGGGACAGTAAACGGGAACGTGCGGAGCAGCTGACGGGCAGTAGCGGGAGGCGAGCTTCGCAGACGGAAGTGTGGGACGTTTGAGAGGATGCGGCAAAGAGGGCACTTCTTCCAGAGACAAGCGCCTATCAATGATTCTCGGATTTATAGCCGTGTAAGACCTGTTTGTAAACTCGAGCTTTCGACGACCACCATTGTCGCGATCGTCAGAAGTTAACTGCCGCACTGTTAAGCTGTACGCTACTTTCGCATGTACACGTGTTTTAAAAAAAGATTCTGAACTGAGCAAATGCAATATCTTCCTTCCACGTCACGAGGAAGGGTATCATCGGTCATAAATTTTTGGTCTGTTCATTTCAGATCGATTTCAGCTATTATGTAGCTGTCTTCAGTGCCACGTGAGTATAATAATATAATGAGAATCAGGCATTAAAATATAAGTGAAAACCATATCACAAATACATGAGGTTGTAAGCTGTAAATTTACATACCATTATGTTCAAGTAATGATGACTTATTGTAAATATAATAGCTCATGGTACTGTCTGACAGAGCAGATAATAAACATCAGCTAAACAGAGCATGTTGGTTAAGTTTCCATTCAGTTAACATTGGCATGTGGCGTCAACAGTAACTAGTGCCTCTTTATTACTGTCATTTGTATTCCACATTTTAAAAAAATATGTAAAAGGTAAAATGTAATGAAATTGCTTAAAACTACAACGGTATCCTTGAACACTCAAATAAATTCAGTAATTATGTTGAAACAAGAGAGAAGAATCCACTTGTAGTGAAAACACTAAAAACATTTTTTTAAAACTAGAACCAATACTGCAATTAAAAAACAAATTATAAATTATGAATACATATATCATGCTGAATGCACAGTTCTCTTCGAAACTGGCTTACATTATGAAAAGTAGCATGTATAGTAGTTAACTTTTCATAACATACACCAGTTAGAAAGAGATAATTATGTACTCAGCACATATATATATATATATATATATATATATATATATATATATATATACTCCTGGAAATGGAAAAAAGAACACATTGACACCGGTGTGTCAGACCCACCATACTTGCTCCGGACACTGCGAGAGGGCTGTACAAGCAATGATCACACGCACGGCACAGCGGACACACCAGGAACCGCGGTGTTGGCCGTCGAATGGCGCTAGCTGCGCAGCATTTGTGCACCGCCGCCGCCAGTGTCAGCCAGTTTGCCGTGGCATACGGAGCTCCATCGCAGTCTTTAACACTGGTAGCATGCCGCGACAGCGTGGACGTGAACCGTATGTGCAGTTGACGGACTTTGAGCGAGGGCGTATAGTGGGCATGCGGGAGGCCGGGTGGACGTACCGCCGAATTGCTCAACACGTGGGGCGTGAGGTCTCCACAGTACATCGATGTTGTCGCCAGTGGTCGGCGGAAGGTGCACGTGCCCGTCGACCTTGGACCGGACCGCAGCGACGCACGGATGCACGCCAAGACCGTAGGATCCTACGCAGTGCCGTAGGGGACCGCACCGCCACTTCCCAGCAAATTAGGGACACTGTTGCTCCTGGGGTATCGGCGAGGACCATTCGCAACCGTCTCCATGAAGCTGGGCTACGGTCCCGCACACCGTTAGGCCGTCTTCCGCTCACGCCACAACATCGTGCAGCCCGCCTCCAGTGGTGTCGCGACAGGCGTGAATGGAGGGACGAATGGAGACGTGTCGTCTTCAGCGATGAGAGTCGCTTCTGCCTTGGTGCCAATGATGGTCGTATGCGTGTTTAGCGCCGTGCAGGTGAGCGCCACAATCAGGACTGCATACGACCGAGGCACACAGGGCCAACACCCGGCATCATGGTGTGGGGAGCGATCTCCTACACTGGCCGTACACCACTGGTGATCGTCGAGGGGACACTGAATAGTGCACGGTACATCCAAACCGTCATCGAACCCATCGTTCTACCATTCCTAGACCGACAAGGGAACTTGCTGTTCCAACAGGACGATGCACGTCCGCATGCATCCCGTGCCACCCAACGTGCTCTAGAAGGTGTAAGTCAACTACCCTGGCCAGCAAGATCTCCGGATCTGTCCCCCATTGGGCATGTTTGGGACTGGATGAAGCGTCGTCTCACGCGGTCTGCATGTCCAGCACGAACGCTGGTCCAACTGAGGCGCCAGGTGGAAATGGCATGGCAAGCCGTTCCACAGGACTACATCCAGCATCTCTACGATCGTCTCCATGGGAGAATAGCAGCCTGCATTGCTGCGAAAGGTGGATATACACTGTACTAGTGCCGACATTGTGCATGCTCTGTTGCCTGTGTCTATGTGCCTGGGGTTCTGTCAGTGTGATCATGTGATGTATCTGACCCCAGGAATGTGTCAATAAAGTTTCCCCTTCCTGGGACAATGAATTCACGGTGTTCTTATTTCAATTTCCAGGAGTATATATATATATATATATATATATATATATATATATATATATATATATATAATTTTTAGTATTTCAATTTACGCCACCTATAAGTGCATTCTCCGTTCTTGTTTTTAACATAATTACTGAATGTATTTAAGCATACCATTATAGTTTTATGCATTTTTATTAATTTGCACCTTTTAAATAATTTTTAAAATGTAGGCCACAAGTGACAGTAAGAAATATGGCGCTAGATACTATCGACGTCACATGTTGAGGTTAGCTGCATGGAAATTTAAGCAACAAGGACGGTTTAACTGGTGTTTGTTAGCTGTAATGTTAAGTAGTACCATGAGCTACTACACACCGTCGGAAAAAAACGCAACACCAAAAAATAATTAATGTGGAGTAATTAAATTTCAGAAATACATATGTCTAGACAACATATTAAATGATTAACACTGCAAGACCACAGCCTAATTTAAGCGCGATACAAGCCATTCTAAATGTGAAAGGCTGGTACATCAATAACCAGTGTAACCGCCAGTGTGTTAAATGCAGGCTTGCAAACGTGCGTACGTTGTGTCGTACAGGTGCCGGATGTCAGTTTGTGGGATGGAGTTCCTTGCCTGTTGCATTTTTGCTTTATTTTTGCTAATGTTGCTTTACATCACTGCAGTTCTTTCTTATATGTTTCATTCTGCTGTTAACGTTGCTTTATTAATTAGTTTTTTTGCTACGTTATTGCAATACTTTCGAGAATAGTTCTACATACTGGCTGTGAGGACATGTTATTTGTGTGTGTCAAGGAGAATACGGAAAAAATTGAGGTTAAACTTCAAGTTGAGTATCTTTCATATGCAGCCGGTCGAATTAGATCAGGGAGACGTCATGAAGCCACGGAACTGCCATATGGTACTTGAAACGAAGGAACAGTACTAGAAACTCTCATTCCGTTAAACAACTGACAGATCAGACTACTTCTCTGTCCTCTTTCAGTACCGAGCGCCAGCTACCAAGCTCTACATAGGGTAAGCTACCGTACCAGTTAAAACTGTATTTGACATTCTGGTCTCGACGGCTTCTTTTATGACACAAATGCGATAGGCAGATGCATGGGATCTTTGTTCCGTTTCATTAGACATAATCTTTTATTCGTTAATCATCGATGACGACAACTTTATGAAGTTAAGTGGAGTTTTTTTGTATTAAATAATGTTTACTTGCTTTTTCACTGCATTTATAATCGGCACTCGTAGCCAGCACCAGCTAGGCTTCATCAAACAGTCGGAGCTATACTTAAGCATAGCTACATAATACATGACGAGGATCCATAATTACAAGGAGAGCTAGTGATACCTACACATGTTACGGGGCCGAAAAACTGTGCCATCCTCAGTTATTACTTTCAGCTGAACTCACAGACCCATTTGTTTATCGCAAAAAAAATGAGTACATTGATTTATTCACTTCATCATATCCCATAGGATCAATTACTGCTTTTAAGTATCTAAGAGTTTTTTTGTAGATCGATTTAACATGGAACGACCGAGTAAATGTAGGAAAATGTAGGAAAATTGACTACGAAATAAAATGGAGCATTTGCAGTTTATTGCACAATTTAACTGAACTGTTAATCTATTAAATTTACATGTGGAGAAGTATATTTCTTAAACAAAAGTTTGAATAATGTGATTTAAAGCAGTAATATTCTCCATGCGTCAGCTAATTTATGTATAGCATCTCACTTAAGTGTTATCTAACAGTACGGAAAGCGTAAAAAGTCGAGGAGTAAGTGAGCAATATTGCTACAAACCTTTGAGAACAAACTGTCTTAGGTGATTACGCGCAACAGCAGTGTGGTCGTAGAATCAAGTTGGAGCCACATATTTTGATAGTTACAGAGGTTTCCCACCACAATGAAACACCTTTCAGCACTCGTGGATTGCGGGACATGCCACTTTGCTAACTTCAGGAGTTCAGATAGCTACAAATAACATTTTGGTAGTTTCTACCGTCTGAACCACTGAGCGAATATAATTGAAATTATATGCTACATTTAACTACACAGACCCATTTGTTTATCGCAAAAAAATGAGTACATTGATTTATTCACTTCATCATATCCCATAGGATCAATTACTGCTTTTAAGTATCTAAGAGTTTTTTGTCTAGATCGATTTAACATGGGACGACCGAGTAAATGTAGCCACGAGGAAGACAGATGCCAGATTCAGAGTCTTTGGAAGAATACCACAGAAGTGCAAATCACACAGGATAGAGGTATTTTATAAAATTCTTTTTCGACCAGCATTATGTGACGAGCTGAAGTCCTTACCTTGTTGAGGGTACAAAAGCGATAGACTCTACTGAAAGAAGATGGAACTGTTATTCACAACTTTATGTTCTTAATATGAGAATATCAGTGCAGTAAGAGGCGTAACAAGGAAGACGTGGGAAGACTTGGTGGTATAGCGGAGAGCGCAACAAATCCCCAGAGTCCGCGTCCAAAAAACGAGTCACAAGACGTACTACTTCCTCGAACATACTTCTGTAGGATGAGAATTTCCGGCTCACAGAGGGTAACGAGAGATTCTCTTCGCGCGTACCGTCGACAAATGGAACAGGAAGGTAGGTTGGGGAAATAATGATGCACTATGCACCCTCTGCCCAGAGGCATACTAGGCCAGCTGGTCCATTGCATTTCGGACGGCAGCTCATAAACTCTGTTTCCTCTTCTTCTAATATTTCGGTCATACACCATTCGGTCATTTTTTGAGTGAGCCGTCAGCCTGATGCTACATTACTCATTCCGTCGTTTTAAACCACAGATACACAAGCGCCAGAGACGTTGATCGACGGTAAAGGCTAAGCATAAATTCAGTCTGTGACTAAGATATCGATCCATGCCGGTATAGCGATGTCATTATTAGCTGCACATGGGGTAACTGGGACCCAGGCCAAATTTCAACCTTGCGTCTGCATCCTAACTGGAAAAACTATCCTTTTTTTGTTTGATACTCATTGCTGTTTAGCCTGTTTGTCGAAGAACAGCGATGGTCACAGAGCCCGAAACTTCACGCGTGCAGGATGTACTGCACGCATGTCGTCTGAGGCTCGGCCTCTCTCTCGGCACGTCTCGGCTTTGCTCGGTCCATTTCGGAACTGTTCGGGACAGCGCGACATTTCATTTAGCAGTGCGATGCACCACTGTATCTCCCGTCATTTTGTGGTCGGCACGACTGTCTTCAGTTCCGCAGAACCGTGGTATGAGCGCTTTTTGTCCTTCGTTATTTATTACTGTTTCTGTTAGAAAGGAAGTTCGGCTGCCATTTGAAGAAGAACAGACAGTAAAGCAATGTATAGTCCCAAATTTCAAAAATGAATGGGAATCACAGAAGGGAAGGATGAGGATTCTCAATATCTGTTATGCAGTTGCATAATTGACAGGTGCTGCAAGTTTGCTACAGGATGCTATTATAACACCACGCAGAAGAAATTTAAAGATTTAGTTGACGATGAAAGAGGAAAAAAATTACAAGTTTCCACAGGTGATTTGTGCGAGATGCAGTGATCCGTGGGCTACGTCAAGAAGCAATTTGTGTTAAAGCAGCAGGCATGGAGCACATGATAAAGTTGGTGGTAATTATCTGAAGCCGCACGCATTATTACATTGTCAGTTGCAACAATCTTCGATGGAACTGAGTGAAAAGTATGGAGACGTTATATATTACTGCAAAGAATGTTGGTCGAACCAAGGTGCCTGCCTGGAAAGATTTCTCGAGTCATGACACACCATTATTGCCTTTCTGTAGTAAAAAGGAAAGTAGGAACGATAATTAGAACATCAAGAATCTATTGCAGGCCTCTCGCTACTAAGACGTTGTAATGTGAGAAATAACTTATTTCTAATTGGTTGGGAGGCATTTAAAAAGAGAAGCGTATATTGGAAGAGAAACCATCTGACAAATTGGTTGGGGTGCATTTAAAAAGAAAAGCGTATTTTGGAAGAGAAAGCATCTGACAAAAAAAGCCCATTTCTGCGATCAGACTGGAGATTTAAAAAACACGAATGTTGAAGAACTCTTGTGGCATTGAAAGATTTACAGGAATTTCTTTCTAATCGTTTTGAGGACTGTCAGTCTTACAACTGTTTTTGCGCGGTTTTCGAGACTGTTTGCATTTCAGCTGAAAGCACCCCTGTACACGTGGAGATGGAGCCGACTGATCTGCAATGCAAATCCTTTTTTTAGACAAATTTTTATATGATAAAGCTGTCCAGGAATTCTACGTTGTTTCCCTTGGGAAGAGTTCTCCCACCTCCATAATTAGCTTGCGAATGTGACAATGTATCCACATCATATTTACACGAAAGATTTTCGTCGATTATGAAAGTAATTGAGTTATAAACAAATGGAAGCCCGAGTGAAGAAAACTCTAAAAATAATTAAATAATACTGAATTTTTTTTAATATCCGTAATCTGTGTTGTTACGAAATTTGAAACCAAGCCGTATGCAAGACGTGCAGTGTTCCTTGCGCAACTGCATTGCCATCTGAATGTGGCGGTTTCCGTTTCCCCTCTTCCCACTCATACACTGTGGCGCGTAAGTAGATGAAGTGTGCAGCCACGCCACAAAACTCGACATCCAAGCAAGAGCACTGCCGCCGTGTACAATTCTTGGCCGTTCCTGGCCTAGAATGACGCTGCGAAAAACTGTATTCACAGTGGGACAGAAAGCGTGCGTCAAGATATTTGTGGGTCTCTCCCAGAGAGAACTTCAAGGAATCGACAAGCGCTTTCGGTGTCTCCAGTACTATGGTCTGTTCAAAATTGCCACTTCGTCATGAACACGTCGTATCTTGTAGCATAACTGTCACATCCCACTCGGAATACACACGTATCTTACATTTCATTCGACTCGCTCAAATTCGCAAACTATTCAAGGTACAAAAATGGAACTGGCGTCAGTATCTTCTGGTAGGGCTGCACTTTTCATTTTAGTTTCATTTGCGGTAAAAAATTTTTAAGATGTTTTACAGAAAGTTTACGAATGTGCATTGCTTGACGACGTTATCAGGTTGTCGATATGCGGGTTGTGTTACTTTTTTGTTACTGAATGTAGGTGAACACAGCATGCAAATACAATCTTATGAATACATAATATTTTCTTCTGCTCCTATCCGGAACTCTGTCGCAGATTAAACTTCCTGAAAGACTAAAACTGCGTGCTAGACCCGGGAGTCGAACTCAGGACATTTGTCTTTCGCGGGCAAGTGCTCTACCGACTGAACTACCCAACCACAGCTCAAGAACCGTCCTCACAGCTTTATTTCCCACAGTACTTCGTCTCCTACCTTCAAAAATTCACAGAAGTTCTCCTGCGAAACTTGTGGGACTAGCACTCATGGAAGAACGGTCACTGCAGAGACGTGGCGTAGCAGAGTGAAAATTTCGTTCTATAATCCGTTGAGATCTGTAACACGAGATAATTCTAGTTAAATGTGACGCATGATGCTGTACTCGCGCGTGGTAACCTCAGCTCAGAACGTTTGGTTTCACTGTGAGGACCAGAGTAGTAGGTTTATAATCAACTTGGTAACAGCGTTCTTATTAATAGTGAAAATTTAACGAAAATGTAAGCTGGTGTGCAGTTACTGAAATCGCACACACCAAACATTCAGCGATATCCGCCAGTACATTGTGAGTGTGGATGTGTGTGTGTGTGTGTGTGTGTGTGTGTGTGTGTGTGTGTTGTGGTGTGACGGCGTGTAACGCAATGTTCCGAGAAAAGCGCATGTGCGCCCACTATAGCCTTTAGACAAAGTAATAACTAATAATTAAAATTCAGGCAATGTGATAGCATAGTCAGAACACACCGATCTATTATTTTCTTCGTTGTCAGTTTCATTTCGGACTTCTCTAATTTTCAATTGCGGCTTAACGCGTTTATAAAAATTTTGAGTGAAAAGAGACATAATTATAATTACTCCTCTTGGCAAAAGACATCGTCTGTTCTGTATGTCACAGGGGGTAGATTGTGGTCGCTGACCCTGCATGCAAGTTGCAATCGGCTAATTTTTTGTCGTCAGAAGCCCACTAGAGGGTACGCCTGGAATGCCACAAAGCGTCGGACCGCTGCCACCTCAGTGCCCATTCAATTGGAGCTTCGATACGGACCAAGAGAGCCGGCCAGTGTGGCCACGCGGTTAAAGGCGCTTCAGTCTGGAACCGCGCGACCGCTACGGTCGCAGGTTCGAATCCTGCCTCGGGCATGGATGTGTGTGGTGTCCTTAGGTTAGTTAGGTTTAAGTAGTTCTAAGTTCTAGGGGACTCATGACCTCACATGTTAAGTCCCATAGTGCTCAGAGCCATTTGAACCATCTGAACCAAGAGACGCAGCTTCTTCTCCGTAGCTGATGCGTTTTGCTACATGCACTTGCCGCCTTGCATTTAGTAACTGTTTATCTGTTCAAAACCTTGATGAGAACTTGGCAATGTCGCTCGCGTACGCACGCCACTTCGATCTCACTGCGAGCGTGACCTTCTCTCTCTGTGGCCACAGACTGAAGGCACCAGCCACACGGTAAGATTTCACGCTGACATCACCCTTTTTCCATTTGGATCGGCATCCTGTGGTTTAGTACTCTCTATTCAGGTTATGCGAACTTCCTCGTACATCCTTCATGCAGCAACGCACTAGCGTTTGTATAGCGCAAGTAAATTTGGTTGGAGTTGTCTAGTTTCTGTGCACTGTAGCTAAATTTTCTGTTCATGTACTCTTTATTAGTATTGCGCAGCGTTATTGAAGAATGCCCTCGGCTGAATATCCTAACCATATAATCTCTCGATACATCCATTTTTTCCGTTAAACCGGCATTTTTTTAAGTGTGACCTTTCCCCTCAATCTTCCGGAGTCTCTATGCAAATCATAGAAGCCCTGTAAGTAGGAATGTTTGCGACGTCTTGCGCGGTCGGAGGCTGAGTGGACAATCATCATAAAATCCTGGCGGCCTGTCGATGTCACCGCTTCTGCACACTGCGGAAAGCTGGTTTGGTACTGGCCACGTGCGGTGGGAGTGCTGTTAGCAGCAACACGAATGGTACAACTCTACTGAAATAACTCTCGTTGCTATCACACACGCTTAAAGTGGCACTGGTACTGCCTTTATTTAATGATGCGGCATTTCCTATAACGAAATTTTGTAGCTTCATTTTTCCATGCTATTATCACGATGGGCTGCTTATGATTAATGGCTTCAATCCATTATTCAGAGATGATTTACAAATGTCCGATAGTAACTCTTTCATTTAACTTCTGTGTATCTTATGCAGATTGTAACATCTGTGTTTCAATGTTGTTTGGTCCAACACATACAGAAATAATCGTTCATATTTTTTGTAGAGTTATTTAACACGGGTGGATGTGTGAATCCATCTTTCGAAACTATTTTCTTATATAGTGCAAATATGTTAAAGTATTGTGTGTAAAACTGGTTTGTGCGTAGGGAACGTAGAATAAACTAAATGAAAAACTTGGAGTGAAGTCCCTCCGCCGGCCGGGGTGGCCGAGCGGTTCTAGGCGCTAGAATCTGGAACCGCGCGATCGCTACGGTCGCAGGTTCGAATCCTGCCTCGGGCATGGATGTGTGTGATGGCCTTAGGTTAGTCAGGTTTAAGTAGTTCTAAGTTCTAGGGGACTGATCACTTGTTTAAGTAGTTCTAAGTTCTAGGGGACTGATCACTTTAGAAGTTAAGTTCCATAGTGCTCAGAGCCATTTGAACCATTTTGAAGTCCCTCCGCAGTGAAAAATTGTAGGTGGGCATGTAGAAGGTGGTTTTGTACGAAGTACTGAAAGAAGCCTTTATGGGACAGATAGTCGATGCCTAGAATGCACACAATTAACATCTTGAGTACTAAACCAGGCAAGGATACCAGCAAGATCGGATTAATTGCGCCTCAGGTGAAATGAATATATATTGGCTGTTAGATCATGGAATTTATTGTTTTGCTCTGAATCATAAAATTCGGACACTAATAAGACAATTTACAGAGTACTTTTACGTCGAGTCATGATCATGTATAACGACTTTGTACTTCTGACACCACCTCCGGTACAAGTAATGTATAGTATTATATTTATTTGCATGGACAAGTGAGCTGTTTAATGTGCAAATAATAGGTGATCTAATTTCAAATTTGTGTTAAGAACACTGATTTATTCCTTGGTCATCTACCTAGATAGGTCTATTTTTCTTAGTGATGCAGTAATTACGAGTTTCCGATTTGTAATAAACTACAGAATAATTATTGGTTTAAAGGTGTTTGCTAACTTCCGTGGAGTAATAACTTTTTTAGGTGTTTAGTTAGCCTTTTGCACGAAACGCTCCAAGAGTTCAACAAAGTAAGCACTTAAAATATTTCAAAAGCATTAGTGTAAAAAAAAGGCCTAAGTGCTGTACTTAATTTTCTTTCTTATTAAAACCTTTGTTCAATACCAAAGGTAACAAAGTTCAGATCATAAGAGGCAGTTACATGCAATACAGTTTAGAGACCAACACAATTATCATTTACATTGCATATTTGTAGTAATGCATTTATTTATTTGTGTTTACAGGAGCATCACATTCTAAGTTGGCGTGGCCGCATGGGCCGCTCGGCCAGCCGGGGCCGGGCAGCAAACACGTCGTGGCAAACGTTAGCGGGACGAGAGGGCTAACCCCAGCGCATGGTCCAGCCGCGTGGCTGGGAATTCCGCTGTGACGAGGACGGTGCTTTGTCTCGATGAAATTTCATGATAAATTTCTGTGATAATTATTTAACTACTGGTTCAGCCCTGCAGTACGTGGTTGTTTATGCTTTTGACAGGTGGTCACATTAATGTGACTGGACAGTGTATTTTATGTTAGTACTATTGTTTGTAATGATCCGCCCGGATAGTCGTGCGTGTAAAAGCGAAGCTTCCGTGACGCGGAGGTGCGCCGGGCCCGTATCGAATCAGCCCGGCAGATTAACTGTGAAGTCGGTGTGCCGGCTAGCCTGGATGTGGTTTACAGGTGTTTTTCCACATCCCACTTGGTGAATACCGGACTGGCGCCCAAGTTCCGCCTCAGTTGCACGATTTGCAATCATTTAAAAAACTCCGCCTACTTTCGCAAGAATGAAACCGCACGCAAACAGCTGGGCTACACATATTCCGTCCCGGGATAAGGGGGGTGGTGACAGGAAGGGCATCTGGCCGCCCCTCAAATCTGCTCATAATCATGCCAACCTGTGCCGATGCGGGACGAAGACAAGAAAATGAAGATGACTATTGTTTGTTGTGTGTTGGCTACAGGACTGCCGTACAGCCTCAGTCGAGAGAAATGGTTTACTCGTTAGATGGCTATTCCATCAACAATAATTATTGTTGATACTGCTCCAAACCATTCCGTTCTTGTTGGCAAGATGTCTACCATGGCAAAGCGAAATCGAGAGATGATTGACTTCAGGGTCGAAGTAAGTGACAAATTATGCCTTCCAGAAGCACGAGATCACTCAGGGAATGCCACCAAAACATTCCCCAGGTCATACAACTGTCTCCTCTGGCTGGATAATTCCTGTGGTTGTTACGGGTGTTTGCTTTCACACGTTTCACGCTGTACTCCGCAGCAGCTATCTGTTCGAAGGAGCATAAAACGTGAATCTTCTGAAAGGGTCACCTGTCGCCACTCACAGGAGGTACATCTGCGATATTGGCGTCCATTCCAACCTTCGTCGCCGATGAACAGCACTGAGTGTGGCTGCATGAACCAGGCGTCTGCTGCGGAGGCCCGTACGCAGCAACGTTCGCTGAACGGTCGTTGAGGAGACACTGTTGGTAGCCCCTTGGTTCATCTGGGCTGTCAGATGCTCAACAGTTGCACGTCTGTTCATCCGTACACATCTCGGCAGCTGTCTTTCACGCCTATCACTATGGCCTGTGGCGCGCCAAAGTTGCCTCGGCGCCGGTTTTGGATAGCGCCATTTTGCCATGCACGATGTGCTTTAACCACGGCGGAATATGAACAGTTACAAACTTTGGCGTTTCTGAAAAGCTTCCATCCTTGTTGCAAAGCTAATGATCGGGCCCTTTCGGCGTCAGGTAAATTGCTGCGCTTCCTCGTTACAACGACTGCACTGGTTTCACTGCCTCCCCCTCCCCCCACTCCCCCACCCCCGACACACTTTATGATTATTGCGCGTTGATTTCGAATATTTTCTCTGCCTCGTGATGACTGGGTGTTGTGTGCTGTCCTTAGGTTAGTTAGGTTTAAGTAGTTCTAAGTTCTAGGGGACTGATGACCATAGATGTTAAGTCCCATAGTGCTCAGAGCCGTTTGATTTCGAATATAGGAAGTGGTCATATTAAAGTGACTGGACTGCGATTAAGACTACATCTTACTAAATGGAAACAAAGCAAAAATTCAGTTTGCAACGAATGATCCCCTAGGACAGCAAGCCACCTGACACTGGAGCCTAGTGCAAGTGGGAACTGTTGCAGTGGTTAAGTGGGGACAGAGGTCAGACAGCCGTGGGTGAGTTCTGCGGCTATGTGACTCGCGGGATTGGTCTTCTTCGTGAGACTCACGTCACTAGTTCCTTCGTATCTATCAGACCTAATGTAATTTCGAGCAGAGTGCAGCCGGTTGTACGTGATGGAGAGCACTGCTTGATAGAGGCGCTGTCAGGGGTCTAAGTGTATATCAGCAGACTGGCTATGGTCTGCTGATGTGAAAAGTCAACTGTTGGACACGTTCGTCCAATTTCTGTGAATGCGAAGAGAGTTCAGCAATCATCTTTACGAAAAACGCTCCATGATATTACATTGGAGATGAAATAAAATGATCGTATGGCATTGTTGGCCGGGAGGCCCCATGCGGCCGCCGTATTGCAAGTCCTTTTTAGTTGACGCCACTTCGGCGACTTGCAAGTCAATGATGATCAAATGATGATGAAGAACACACAACACCCAGTCATCACGAGGCAAAGAAAATTCCTGACCCCGCCGGGAATCGAACCCGGGAAGCGAGAACGCTACCGCAAGACCACGACCTGCGGACACATTGGAGATGATAATCTAATAGTTAATATCTATCCCTTTGCATCTCATGTGCAAAACTGGTGTCCCGCCAGCTCCAATTTGAGAAGAAGTGACCACGCACGGCAGTAAGTGCACAGCATTTCAGTCGAGAGCTGAAGATGATGGTTTGTGGCGTTCGCGTGCCATGGCTCCATCACTTTCCCCCGGGCACTAAACGTAGCAAGAGAGAGTGACGTCATAAGGGGTGTACGCCATCGACGTATAGCCGACTACAGCCAACTTTTGATAAATGAAGTATGTTAGCTTCTTAGCACTTCGCCGACGACTAGCTCATTATAGACGGAACTCTATCTGAAATTGACAAACATAGAAGTGAGAATCCGCTTCGGCACTTTAGAAGGAACCCGAATGAAACTTGTGTGTATCCTCCGTCTATCTATGCATTGAGCCGTGGTAAAAATTTGCTGTTTCGAAGAGCGCGCCGCAGCACTTAGTGTAAAGCAGTCGCCCTCCGTTTCCATCGGTGGCGCCGCTGTGGCTGTCGCAGCTTTGGTGTCTCCCTCTGGTGCGAAAGGGGAAAGGTAGCCCGTTCACGTGCATTTAAGGGGCGCTATGAGCTCACTAGGCGGCGAGTCTGGTCAGTTGGTCAGCCGGGTCAGTGTGGGGCAGTCAGTGTCTGTCTGTTGTCTCGAGTGCCAGTATGTGTTAGGCCACCATTCTGCTCGAGTTTGTTCAGGCAATGGGCATTGGCGGTTGGACCGATCGGTTGGTTGGTCGCACACTAGGAGACAAGATGACTTATTCGTCTTGAGCGTCGGCGCATGTGAGATCGCC
The DNA here is from genome assembly GCF_023864275.1 of Schistocerca cancellata. NCBI lineage: Eukaryota > Metazoa > Arthropoda > Insecta > Orthoptera > Acrididae > Schistocerca > Schistocerca cancellata. The sequence goes on from NC_064628.1 coordinate 410,122,126, forward strand.
ACGTCAGTCCAGTGGGCCGCGCCGTATAGCGAGGGGTAGTGGCTTCGCGGCCGACACGAGAGCAACAGGAGTCAACCCACGACATCGGTCTGGCCGGTGCGAGCTGTGACTCAGTGAGACGGAAAATCGGCGCGCCTTACTGCGTCCTTTGAAGCGTCTGGCAGCGGACGGTTCGGGAAAGCCTTTTGGGGGTGCTGCGCCAGGTCTTCGCCGGAAATCGCAGTTTATTAGAAGTTAAGGGATTCGTGATATGTTGTTTCATTTACTTGTTAAATTGTGCTTGTTTTCTTGGTCAGTATCTCGTCCCCAGCTTAGTCGTCTGTCTCTAGTCCGCATTTGTTAGACAGTTAGTGTCTGTCTGTCTGGCTGTCTGTCGGTCTGCTGTACGTTAATAGCTGCCTCTGTCATGTTTGTCGGATTCGGTGTTAACGAATTTATTGTTTAAAGCTGTAAAGGCCGAATTCCTGAAATATGTTTGTATCTTGCCTATCATCTTGGGAGGAGGTATATGTGTAATGTAGAGCATGTTTGTACATTTTATGTGAGACTGATTTTCATGGGTTTTTATTTAAATCGTCATTTTAGTATATAAATTTGCCACCCTTCCACCGTAAGAGTACTCTTTTTTAAAAAACAAGTTGCACTTTCGGTGGCAAGTAATTTTTTTTTAATGTGAGTGTTTTGTACCATTTCCATCCCTCCTACGGGGTGCATAGTTTATGTGTTTGTGCGAGTTGTTAAAATTTTTAGTTTAAAGTAATCTGGTGTGTTGCAGATTTGCACCAATGTAGTCTTTCAGAGGTTGTGTGAGCGGCCGTGACTACGGCCGTGTTACAAGGGAGCGGCAAGGTTCTCAGCCCGAAAAAAAAAAATAAAAATAAAAATAAAAAATAAATAAATAAATAAACGAAGATGTTATTTTATTTCTGCCTCTGAATAAATTGTAACTTGATACTTAGAGGGTGCTTTCTGATTATAATTTTTAAACCTGTTTTTTTTTAAAGAGAGGGTTTTTAGGAATAAAATTTCCATTCGCTGAAAGAAATTTGTTTTCATCATTTACTCACTGGCAACTACTTCCACGCTCACATAGTGTGATTAAATGTGTTAATGTTCTTGATGAAACTCTAGTAAATAAAGTAAATTCCTTAACAAAAGATTTTGAAAGTAAATTCACGGTTCATGCATTTTATAAAGAGCCCAGCCACCTTTCTCTGTCTGCATGTGAAGGCTGCCTGAGCAGCGACTGCAGGGATTTCACAAGGGAGGTTTTCTGTATAATTTATAAATATATCGTGCAAATTAGTTGAACTATGACGAATTAAAGTCCCCCCTTCCGCGTTTTTCTGTCTGTATAAGAAGGTTGATCTCAGTAACTACTATAGGGATTTTGATACGGTTTTCATTAATACATAGATCCGTAAGGAAGATGTGTGTGTAGAATTTATTACCGCCACTCAAGAGAAGTCTTCTGGCCGTAGTGTTACCAGTGCGAAGCCGGGACAGGTTGCTAGTTTAAACTAAATAAATACTTTTAGACTATCGAACGGCATATTCGGCCCAAACAGGCACGCAGTACCTCAGAATGTCTAATACGAGAAACATGTAACGTCCATATTCAAGTTCTCGAAATAATGAAGCCGTTACCTGCCTGTTGCTACAGATTTCAGCAGTGGATTAAATTAGTTGGGTGCAGTAGTCCGCAGTTTCAGACGTAGCACAAGGAGACACATAAGAATAACTACCCTAAGATATTAATGTTTGTCGATAAATCTTAACGAAAGGTAGTGGCCAAAGACGAAAACCAAATGGAATCCCCTTCAGCGCATAGAGAAGCGTTTCGTTACTCGTTGTTAAAGACGAGGACGAAACGGAATCTCCCTGAGCGCATAAAGAACAGTTTTGTAGCTTATGGTTAAAATATCATGCTTCAACAACACAAAAATGACAGCCCAATGACAGCCAACACCTGTCGAAGATGTGCTGTACTGTATCACCAGTCGTACGCGCGCTGGATCTAGCCAGCCGGCACGACAGTATCATCTTCCGTGCAATGCGTAGAGCAGAAAGCCCCGTACTGTCGAATGTAATTCATTTATGGCAATTTCTAATCAGAGACATTAAGTGCATCCAAGTTGTTCAGCGACAGTGTATATAGTGAGCTATCTGAAGGGGAATATTTTGTTGAATAAAAGGAGTGAATGGTATCCAGATCCTTTTTTAGAATTATCTGTAAATCTATACAATGTAACATTCCATTATATCCACCGATGCTGTCTTCTTAATGAAGATGAAACCAGTCTGGGTGATTAAATACATTCAGTTGCAGCATACAAAAGACGTTTAAATTCTTACAGAATTCTGTCGTAAGTCCTGTTCAATCAAGACATTACCTTCTCCTTAGGCTTGTTTAAGCGCGCGTTAAATACGAACGTCAATGTCTGACAATGGTATATGAAGTGGAATACTCCATGGACTGGTGTATTTATGTTCAGTGTTAAATATGTACAGCTTGATGAAATCATCGAGTTACTTTGTGCTTCATGAGAAATACTACGAAATTCCACTTCAGACTACGGCGGCTCTCTAATAAATAAAAAAGGGGTCAAGACTGCTGGTATTAGATAACAATTTGTATTAATGCTCACCTGTCTTTTGACGTTGAACAATGTATTAGACTATTACATACTCAATCAAGGCAATGGAAGTGGGGTAACGGTTCGCTAAAGATGTGTTCTTGCGCTCTGCCGGAAAATTACGTTTATGGTGTCGGGCGGAAGAAAACGAGACTGACGCTGTCAATTTGTGTCCCTATTATGTCCAGTTGGTTGAAAAGTAATGCAGTCTCTGATCGAAAGTATCCGGACGCCCTATGTGATGCGAACTCGAGCACTAGAAGTCACGAGAGGCGGACACGCCACTAGATTTACGCTCTAACCTGCGGCAGTCCGATGGAAGGGTTTGGGTTTAATCATGAGTGGACAACGTTACCTCTACATCTACATCTACATCCATACTCCGCAAGCCACCTGAAGGTGTGTGGCGGAGGGTACCTCTATCGGTTCTCACTTCTATTACAGTCTCGTATTGTTCGTGGAAAGAAGGATTGTCGGAATGCCTATGGGCTCTAATCTCTCTGATTTTATCCTCATGGTCTCTTCGCGAGATATATGTAGGAGGGAGCAATATACTGCTTGACTCCTCGGTGAAGGTATGTTCTCGAAGCTTCAACAAAAGCCAGTACCGAGCTACTGAGCGACTCTCCTGCAGAGTCTTCCACTGGAGTTTATCCATCATCTCCGTAACGCTTTAACGATTACTAAATGATCTGTAACGAAGCGCGCTGCTCTCCGTTGGATCTTCTCTATCTCTTCTATCAACCCTATCAGGTACGGATCCCACACTGCCGAGCAGTATTCAAGCAGTGGGCGAACAAGCGTACTGTAACCTACTTCCTTTGTTTTCAGATTGCATTTCCTTAGCATTCGTCCAATGAATCTCAGTCTGGTATCTGCTTTACCGACGATCAACTTTATAAGATCATTCCATTTTAAATCACTCCTAATGCGTACTCCCAGATAATTTATGGTATTAACTGCTTCCATTTGCTGACCTGCTATATTGTAGCTAAATGATATGGGATCTTCTTTCTATGTATTCGCAGCACATTACACTTGACTACATTGAGATTCAATTGCCATTCCCTGCACCATGCGTCAATTCGCTGCAGGTCCTCCTGCATTTCGGTACAATTTTACATTGTTACAACCTCTCGATATACCACAGCATCATCCGCAAAAAGCCTCAGTGAACTTCCGATGTCATCCACAAGGTCATTTATGTATATTGTGAATAGCAATGGTCCTACGACACTCCCCTGCGGCACACCTGAAATCACTCTTACTTCGGAAGACTTCTCTCCATTGAGAATGACATGCTGCGTTCTTTTATGTAGGAACTCTTCAATCCAATTACACAATTGGTCTGACAGTCCATATGCTCTTACTTTGTTCATTAAACGACTGTGGGGAACTGTATCAAACGCCTTGCGGAAGTCAAGAAACACGGCATCTACCTGGGAACCCGTGTCTATGGCCCTCTGAGTCTCGTGGACGAGTAGCGCGAGCTGGGTTTCACACGATCGTCTTTTTCAAAACCCATGCTGATTCCTACAGAGCAGATTTCTAGTCTCCAGAAAAGTCATTATACTCGAACATAATACGTGATCCAAAATTCTACAACTGATCGACGTTAGAGATATAGGTCTATAGTTCTGCACATCTGTTCGACGTCCCTTCTTGAAAACGGGGATGACCTGGGCCCTTTTCCAATCCTTTGGAACGCTACGCTCTTCTAGTGACCTACGGTACACCGCTGCAAGAAGGGGGGCAAGTTCCTTCGCGTACTATGTGTAAAATCGAACTGGTATCCCATCAGGTCCAGCGGCCTTTCCTCTTTTGAGCGATTTTAATTGTTTCGCTATCCCTCTGTCGTCTATTTCGATATCTACCATTCTGTCATCTGTGCGACAATCTAGAGAAGGAACTACAGTGCAGTCTTCCTCTGTGAAACAGTTTTGGAAAAAGACATTTAGTATTTCGGCCTTTAGTCTGTCATCCTCTACTTCAATACCATTTTGGTCACAGAGTGTCTGGACATTTTGTTTTGATCCACCTACCGCTTTGACATAAGATCAAAGTTTCTTAGGATTTTCTGCCAAGTCAGTACATAGAACTTTACTTTCGAATTCATCGAACGCCTCTCGCATAGCTCTCCTCACACTACATTTCGCTTCGCTTAATGTTTGTTTGTCTGCAAGGCTTTGGCTATGTTTATGTTTGCTGTGAAGTTCCCTTTGCTTCCGCAGCAGTTTTCTAACTCGGTTGTTGTACCACGGTGGCTCTTTTCCATCTCTTACGATCTTGCTTGGCGCATACTCATCTAACACATATTGTACGATGGTTTTGAACTTTGTCCACTGATCCTCAACACTATCTGTACTTGAGACAAAACTTTTGTGTTGAGCCACCAGGTACTCTGAAATCTGCTTTTTGTCACTTTTGCTAAACAGAAAAATCTTCCTACCTTTTTTAATATTTCTATTTACGGCTGAAATCATCGATGCGTCGGTTCTCTGTTTAACTGCTCAAGGTAGTTTTCAGATAAAGCACTTAAAAAAATGTCACTGCATTCTTGGTCCCTGCCACCCGTTATGAACGTTTGAGTCTTCCAGTCTATATCCGGCAAATTAAAATCTCCACCCAGAATTATAACATGGTGGGGAAATCTACCTGCCATCATGTGTAGCACAACAGTGAAGTAAGGAGGAGCTGGTGTTACAGTATGGGACAGTTTTTCGTGGTTGGCGTGTGGTCACATTATTGCGCTTAACAGGACTGTAAATGCGGAAGGATATGAATTAGCTATACAGAATTGTGTGCTGCGTACGGTAGAGGAACAGTTTAGACACGATGACTGACTGTGTAGGTATGACAACGTATCTCATCACAAAGCGGCATCTGTGAGGCAACGGTTTGTGGACAGTAACATTCATAAGTGGACAGAGCTGCCAAGCATCCCGACCTGGACCCTGTGGAAAACCTCTGGGATGAGTTATAACGTCGACTTCACGCCGGACCCGGGGTGGAACTCCACTATCTTCTCTGGTTTCCGCAGTTGAGGAAGAATCGGCTGCCATTCGTCAATGAAAGTGTCCCCTGTAGATTTCAAGCCGTCCTAAAGGCGAAGGGCCCAATATTTATGTCCACTGATAGGTGTTCGGATACTTTTGATCAGACAATGTATGATAGTCAAACATCTGCACTTGCACCATCCATTGCTTAAAAGTTTCCAGCATGTCATTTTCCTGATGCTGGACAGAAGGTCCACCGTGTTTATCTTCCAGGAACGCAGGACGACAGGTGTGTAATAAACTTTTCAACCACTGCCAATGGGTTGATCGCAAAAAAATTGTATCACATGAAGCGAAATGTTTGCGGTCTAGATACACGTGACGATTAATAGTTACTTAGTAAAACACTAAAGTTGGAAGACAAGGTTAGCTGGGACATCCCTAGGGGTAAGTTCAACCGCCTAAGTGAAAAGGATTTCCTATGTTCGTGCAGAATGGCATCTTCCTTCTTGGTGTGTGAGAGTTGTGCGTTACGTCAGTGGGCGTGCGTATAGTGTGCTGTCACGTTTGTGTTGTGTGGTGATCAGGACGATGACGACGAGAAAACGGGGAGCGTGAAAGCCGGTGTCGGCACACAGCCTACTCCTCACCAAGACCAACAGGGAGATCGCCGGACTCAACGTTCCCGTCAGACGGGCGGGTGACCACCAAGAACGCCCCTAATAATACTGATTCAATCTTCAGGCCGTCAAGAGCGTCACGTGCTCTCACTCGGGGCCAGCAATAGGTACCGGCCCTGTTGCGTGTGTCACAGCACGAAACACTACAGGTCTTACCAGTTCCAGCGACCGTCTCCAGCGGAGAGCGATTTGCTATTCCAGACTAGTTTAATAATTCTGAATTGCACATTTTTACACATGCTCTTTCTCTGTAGGACACGACAAATTTAAGACCTTTAGTGGGTACCTTTTCAATGACCTATTGATTTCCTGTCGGTCCCAAACGGAACCGAGCGTTAGCGATGTATGTTGGGCAAGGAAATTGTCTAACGTCACAAGTTTGTTACGGGGCCGGTACATGTGGTGGGTCGCGGCTCACTACATGAGACGTCACAGAGCGGTTTGGATTAATCCAGGGCACTGGCGCAAAGTTTGCTGATGAAGAACTTTACGCCTCCTTCTCTCCTCCCCTTGTATTGTATTGTATCGTATGTTAACTGGGGTTCTAGAAACGACGGAGAGGCTCTGTCCCCGCCGCAGCCGCAGTGGTCTACAACCCCACGACGACTACCGCAGTCCACTTCACCTCACCGCCGCCCCACAACGAACCACTCTTTCAGGGTTATTGTGCGGTTCGGCCCCCGGTCGAGCCTCCCCCCCCCCCCCCCCCCAGGGTACGTCTCACACTAGACGAGTGTAACCCCTATGTTTGCGTGGTAGAGTAATGGTGGTGTACGTGTACGTGGAGATCTTGATGGGCCAGCAATCGCCGACATAGTGTAGCTGAGACAGAATAAGGGGAACCAGTCAGTATTCGCCGCCTAAAACCCATCCTCGACACAAGTCAGCCGGCCGGATTCGTGCCGGGCACCAGACGCTCCTTCCCAATACGGAAAGCAGTGCGTTAGATCACACGGCTAACCGGGCGTCTCCTCCCCTTACTGGCCAAATACTTAAGGTGAAAATTTCTTCCACCACCATGATTCGAACCGGCTTACCTCCGAGTCCAGCGCCACCGCTCTGGTGTGCGTTAGCGCAATCGGCTACGGAGATGGGTTTTTGTTTGGTGACGGGGCCATTGCCGCTTCTGTTTCTTCCGTCCTCGTGTTAATCACGTTCAGGCGAGTAGAAACCACAAAGAAACTACAACATAGTCTACGTTAATAAGGCGACTCTCTCAGATCTTCGCGTTACACAGACCAATGTGAACAAAGCGTGGTACCGACTGATTAATTTTACGCCAGTGTCGGTGACAGCTGTGCTACAGTGGAAGAGAAACACGCAGCGACTGCTATCGGCAGCGGCTGCCCATCCCGCCAGCGTGCGTGGCGGCGTGTAGGCGGCCACGCGCCGTCTGCGTTCTCCACGGCTCGCTGGTGCGTGCTTCAAGCGCATTTTCCCGCAATCACGAACGCGTAAGCTGCACACCACTTAAAAACTCCGACATTGACGACATTACTTGTAGTGAATGAACTGTAGCATCGGCAGAACGTTATTTGTGTTCCGAGCAAACAAAAGTGTTATCTTCGTACAAATGTGAAATTATTATAACAAATGACGCGCCAGTCATCTCCTTTACTTTGTAATGCACATATACGCAAAAGCGAGCACGCACACACACACACACACACACACACACACACACACACACACACATTATTTCACTAGGTCATGTCGATCAAAACAACAATATAACAAAAAAAAAAAAAAATACAGAAGACAGGAAATTGAGAAGTGATACCGAAATATGCCAAAACTAAAAAAGGTATTAGAAAGAACAAGGAAAAAAAGACACATTTTTGGACAATTCTACAGAATTAACGACAGTAAGCTAACAAAATCGATCTGGCACAAGAAACTAACGAGACGTTGGATCCGAGGTTGAAGAAGATTTAGCCGGCCGATGTGGCCGAGCGGTTCTAGGCGCTACAGTCTGGAGCCGCGCAACCGCTACGGTCGCAGGTTCGAATCCTGCCTCGGGCATGGATGTCTATGATGTCCTTAGGTTAGTTAGGTTTCAGTAGTTCTAAGTTCTAGGGGACTGATGACCTCAAAAGTTAAGTCCCATAGTGCTCAGAGCCATTTGAACCATTTGAAGAAGATTTAGAAATACGAAACAAAAAATCAGAAGAAGGAGCTGAAAGAAATTTTTCAAAAGGAAAGTCTTAAGATTTGGACCTCAAAAATAAACGATAAAACAGATATAAACGAAAAGAAAAAAAGAGACATAGTTAAAATATGAAATTATTTTAGGTTAGAGTTAAAACTTGCTTTGTTACCTGTCGGATATATTATGGTTATTGAGGACATGATCAAATATTTTTGTTGCTGCATATTGTTCTCTGTTCTGACCCACTAATAGCTTTAATAATGGGTAATAAAACTAATTTTCTCCTCTAGTGTTGTAAGTATTAATATAACTATTCTTCTCAAATTGAGACGGATTATTTATCAGGAATTCCATTAATCTCATGCTGCGATGTTGCAGTTAAAATGCCCAACTCATTGAAGACATACTGCATGGCGTCGGCGGGTGAACACAAAGTATTATTCTTAATGCTCACTTTTGTGCAATCAATGCTTTCTGTCTGTTATTACATAATACAGATAATTTTTCCTATGTGGAAATATGCTAAACTGCCATAAGTTTGATTCGTTTATTTCCAAGGCTAGTGATTAAGCGAAGACCAGTAGTACCCAAACTTAAATGTTTGAGTAGCTCGGTAGTGTGCTTACTCCATTTCACGTTTTCATCAATATGTACACCCAAAAACTTGGAGTATTTTACACTATTTACCGACTCTCGTTCAGGTGTTACATCAGTTGTTGGCATAACTCTATTTGTTGTACAGAATCGAATATTCTGTGTGTTTTCTCAAATTTACGGATACCCATTTTAAGGAAAGGATTAATAATTCTCTGTAAAACATTATTTACAGTCTCTCTTGTTGACTTCTCCGTAATGGTATTTATTATAACACTTGTATCGTCAGCAAAAATACCAATTCTGCTTTTCGAATGTTAAGTGGAAGGTCTTTCACATATAATATAAGGAATGGGAATGGACCCAAACTAAACGGTGTGGGACTTCCTTTATGATTTCTTTACAGTTACTAAAATTTCCTACCTTTCAAGCATTATCTTAATTATTGAGCTCAACTTTTCCATTCTTTTCTATGTATGATACAAAACTGTTCCGTATAAAACTATCAGTTCCAAGAGCGTAACATGATTTACACAAATAACTGCCTTGGAAAGACTACAGAAAATACCAGTTTGCGATATTTTATTATTTAAAGCTCCCAGTATTTGAGTTTGAAGATGGAAATAGCATTCTCTGTTGAGTAACCCTCCTGGAATTCAAATTGTGATACGGTAAGTAAAGTGTGGGGCTACTCCTTAATACATTATTTTTTCGAATATCTTGCAAAAAGATGTCAGTAAGGAAATTGAACAATAATTATTTAAGTCTTTCTTGTCACCTTTCTTGTAAACAGGCTTAGAAACTGCATATATACTGAAGTACCAAAGAAAGTGTTGTAGGCATGTGTACACAAATACAGAGATATGTAAACTGGGACTGCTACGGTCGCAGGTTCGAATCCTGCCTCGGGCATGGATGTATGTGATGTCCTTGGGTTAGTTAGGTTTAAGTAGTTCTAAGTTCTAGGGAACTGATGACCACAGATGTTAACTCCCATAGTGCTCAGAGCCATTTGAATCATTTTTTTGAACCATGTAAACTGGCAGAATACGGCTCTGCCGTCGGCATCGCCTAAATAGGACAAGAGGTTTCTCGCGCAGTTGTGAGATCGGTTAATGCTGCTACAATGGCAGGGTATCAAGACTTAAGTGAGTCTGAACGTGGTGTTATAGTCGGCGCACGACCGTCGGGACACAGCATATCCGAGATAGCGATGACGTCGGGATTTTCCCGTACGACCCATTTCACGAGTGTACCGTGAATATCAGGAATCCGGTAAAACATCAAATCTCCGACATCACTGCCACCAGAAAAAAATCCTTCAAGAACGGGACCAACGACGACTGAAGAGAATCGTTCAACGTGACAGAAGTACAACCCTTCCGCAAATTGCTGCTAATTTCAATGCTGGGACATCAACAAGTGTCAACTTGCGAACCATTCAACGCAACATCATCGATATGGGCTTTCGGAGCCGAAGGTCCACTCGTGTTCCCTTGATGACTGCACAACACAAAGCTTTACGCCTCACCTGGGCCCGTCAACACCAACGTTGCGCTGTTGATGACTGGAAACATGTTACCTGGTCAGACGAGTCTCGTTTCAAATTATATCGATGGGATGGACGTGTACGCGTATGGAGACAGCCTCATGAATCCATGAACTACATGTCAGCAGGTGACTGTTGAAACTGGTGGAGGTTTTGTAATGGAGCGGGGAGTGTGCAGTTGGAGTGATATGGAACCCCTGATACGTCTAGATACAACACTGACAGGTGACATGTACGTAAGCACCCTTTCTGATCACCTGCATCCATTCATGTCCACTGTGCATTCCGATGGACCTGTCCAATTCCAGCAGGACACTGCGACACCCCACTCGTCTAGTATTGTTGCAGAGTGGCTCCAGGATCACTCTTCTGAATTTAAACACTTCCGCTGCCCACCAAATTCCCCAGATATGAACATTATCGAACATATCTGAGATGCCTTGCAACATGCTATTCAGAAGATATCTCCAACCCCTCATACTCTACGGATTTGTGTACAGCCCAGCAGGACTCTTGCTGTCAGGTCCCTCCAGCACTGCTTCAGACTTTAGTCGAGTCTATGCCACGTCGTGTTCGGCACTTCTGCATGCTCTCGGGGGTCGTACACGATATTAGGCAGGTGTACCAGTTTCTTTAACTGTTCAGTGTATTAACTTGTTTGGAAAAATTCCCTGTGCCAGTGATGCATTACTTATGAAATTTGAACAATTTCTCAGAATTCTGTTTGAAATTTCAACCAACACCATATGAGACTGTTTTTTAGAATTTTTTGAAATGCTATTAATTTCAGTGAAGGATTTTGACGCTAGTTTTTATTACTTAAATTTTTGTGGAATGACATTTTTAATATATTCTCCTGCTATTTCAACTGACCCAAGTAATCCCACTTTGTTGCTATTAGTGATTGTTAAAAGTTCTTGCAATTTGTGAATTACCAGTCATAACATTGTCATTTACTTTAATTATCATGGTTCAAAAATGGCTCTGAGCACTATGGGACTTAACATCTGAGGTCATCAGTCCCCTAGAACTTAGAACTACTTAAACCTAACTAACATAAGGACATCACACACATCCATGTCCAAGGCAGGATTCGAACCTGCGACCGTAGCAGTCGCGCGGGTCCAGACTGAAGCGCCTAGAACCGCTCGGCCACACCGGCCGGCCAATTATCTTGGTATTCCGTTCACAGACTTGCTGTCCTGTGTCTCCCTTAACAACATACCATATCGTTTTAATCTCATTACCTGTCTTATCAGTTTTTAACAGGACGCATGCTTCTCGTCGTTTCAATGACTTTCGTTAATATACGAGAATAACAGCATTCCTGCAGCATGCCTGTTCTGGACGTATTCTGGTCTTTTTTAAAACTTCCCTCTTCCTCTTACGTGAGATTTTAATTCCCTTTGTTATCCAAGGCGTAGTTGTTTGTTGGATAACTTTTTAGAAAACTACTTTCAGTGATACATCATACGATAGTTACTTTCGTCCTTATTTTTTGCACACAAGTGTATCTGCATCTACTTAGATATGTTTTAACCTTTGTGCCATTCAAAGTATCCCACCATTTCCCCCTCTATTCACATATTTGTTCCAGCTATTTTTCCACTTTGGTATGCGATTCTGCTAACTTCTTAATGTCAGTAACGAATTCGTAACCTCAATGCTGCTGCACAGATACTTTCGAGAAATATTTAGTTTTCGTTAACACGAAACTAATAAATGGACTGGGATCTGAAATTTTTTGTGGCTGGAGGAGATTAGCCGTCAAATTATTGGCACAGTGCTTTGAAATTGGCAGTGTTAAGAATGGAGGAACAATGTCACAGTTAAGGAACCATGAGCTCTCCTGCTACTGCAGCAGTCTGATAAATACGAATTAAGATTTCAAGACGCTTGGGTAGTAATAAGGGTTGACTGTTTGACCTTGAGATAAAAGTTAGAAATGGGCAAGTTCATTGTAGCCGCAATACACCGTGAACAGCACTTTCACACTGGATCAATAGCGGCGTTATCCCCCTCCCCGACTGATTGTGTTCTTCGTAATCGTCATGTTTCTCAAAGAGTTTCTTCCAAATATTCCCTCGATGTGCCTTCAGTTCTTCGCTCATCAACAGAAAAACAAACATTGTAGCAACAACTCGGAGAATGTTTATTTTCTCAGTTAAAATATTATTACACAAAGAAGCTGAGATTTCAACCTCTTTTGCAAGTTTTCTTGCAGAATACTATCGGCTTTCAATGGATCATTCATTTTATAAATGAGTGCGCCAACAGTTGACGTCGAAGTCTCACTGGTCCAGAGTACTCTTCAACTGACTGGCCACCATTTCCGAAACGGGAAGACCATTCGCAACAAGGCGTTTATCTTAGAGAACCATTTCTGTAAGCTTGATTCGACATTTTAAAAGTTTACATAAATGCTTTTCCCACTTTCAAGATATGTCACTTCGCATAGCTGCTTATGTAGCTAAGACACTGCAGAAATGACAACGAATATTTTGCAGTCTTTCACTCAGATAGTTGTTCTAAAATTAAAGAAGATGCAAACAATGTGAATCAATGTGGTTAACTGTGCGTTTTTAACGCCACATCGTTATGGCGCTGCGTTACTTGCAGAAAACATGTCGCCCGAGCTTCGTTCAGTCCTTGGATATATGACGTGCGCCCAAATGAAAAGCGGACTGCAGTTTATATATACAGAAATTTTAATAACAATATTACAATGGCAGTTCATGTGGAACCGTGCATCTGTACATAATTGCTGTTGACATACGCATACTGATCCCAGCATACAGGACGGGAATGGATGAATGAATTCAGCGTAGAACTTCTGGATTGCTGACAGATCCAGTTTGACACCGTGTCCTTCACTTTCTTCCCACAGATGAATCTTTTACCTTTCAGAGACTGTTTCAAGGGACCGAAGATATGCGAGATACATGGGGAAATATCGGGGCTGTAAGGTAGATGTTCCGGGACCTTCCATCGAAATTTTCGAAGGAACTCGACGGTCTTCTTGGAAATATGTGGCCTAGTGTTGTCTTGGAGACACAGTATCGCATTCTAGAGATTGACCCTGCGCTTCTTCTTGATGACCTGTTCGAGACTCAGCAATGTGATGCAATACTGCTCAGCGTCAACCGTTGCACTTCTTGGTCGCCAGTCGACATACTGTGCACCATGCGAGACACTGTACTCCGTAAAATTCTTTCATCCTGCCATAAATTTGGGAAGCATACTCCCCTTCTACGGGAAGAAATTAGACAGTCTCTCTTCTGGTTGATGGGGAGGGATCGGGAGGGATCCGTCATGTAACAAACTGCCGAGACAAGTCTCCAGAAATGAGGAAATTTCTACGAAGCCGTTAATTCCACTTGTGCAACTCGAAATATCGCCAGATCTTAGCAAACATATACACACGCTGAACTTTCATATAATGTCGTTACAGCGAAGGTCTCCTTTTCAATTGCGTGTGCCATATATATTATGTTATAGATGGATTCTGAGAACACTGTCTACTCTTCGTTTCTCTCATGGAGTCAAGCTGAAAATGTAGAAGTAGAAATACGTCTCACTGACTCTTACTCTTGTAAACATTCTTATTCGACTGTTATAAAACGACAGAATTAGTGGAAAAACATTGCGAGACTCTTCCCAACATCAGTGAGACATAGGGAGTAGTGATACTAAGTTGAAATGATAAAAAGATCTGTAAGAGGCTGAATTCAGCATGGAGAATGAACTGGAGTACGAAATACAATCTGCAAGTAATTCAAACGTGTTTGATACGAGTGCAGCAAAGTACAAGTCAGCGTGTCCTGACTGCTGTCGACGTGAGCAACACATTCCTGATGGCGCTAACTCCTATAGGTGAGCTTCCGGCACCGGACAGGTGCTATTGATCGCCTAATTACACGTGCTCCGAACTCCTGGGTCAACATTTAGCTGTGGCATGAACAACACGCCCACCTGGCACGTACTGGCGGCGAGTGCGGATCTCCGTGCGTAATTGCGTGTTACATCCTACCACAAGTGGATACATGGGGAGCCACTTTTCCACAATTACTTTTAAAATACTATTTTAGAAGCCCTAATACAAGACAAAACTTCAATCTCTGCATTGTTTTCATAATGGCATCTCAGAGGGCTGCTGCCACAATGTATGTTGTGTGAAGGGTACAGATATCCTCAGGCAGCAAGTTTTGATGTTGATAGTTCATACGCCAACACTTACTGATAGCTTATAAATATCTTGATTGATAGCTTATAAATGTCGCCAGTTGGAAACTAACCGTTGTCCTGTAACATTACTTAGAGAACCCATGAAATTTTGAAAGTTTTAAACCGACTTATGGCCTTTTCTTTAGGCAGAACCCTGTGATAACACTACCTAACTCTAAAGATTTAGTTGTTAAACCCTAGAAGCACAACATAGGCTTCACAGTTGCTTTTATGAAGGAAACTGGTTTTAATCTTACAAGAAGAACGTTGGAAGTGCCAGAACGCGCTTTCTCAGAAACTTTACTCATCTAACGCGTCAACATAAGCGAACACACATCTCGGCTTATTATTACGAGTAGCTGGTCGGCCGCTTCTGAGGAGACGACAATCAAAGTTGTCGACGTCATGTAGACGCCTTTTACCGCGCGCTGAGCTCACCCGAAATGGTAACATACCGGCTAGTGTCGCGGGCTCTCACTTTTGCGTCCCTCTGCTCAAATTACTCGACTGTTGTTTTGATTTATTTTATTTTTTTCACTTATGCGCCGAAGTCTGTAGAAGGTTAGTACAGGCCTGCTTCTCCTCATGTTATGGGATACGAAATGGCAAAATTATGACTCGATTTCACAACAATTGTCATACATTTATTATGCGATATATGTGTGTATGGTATTTTCAGGGATTGGAATCGTTTAAAGTCTCATATTCTTATATTTCATTTTTATATCAATTCTTATATTATTTCTTATGTTGTAGTCTTACGTTTATTCTTGAGGAAGACTTCTTGCGTTCCTTTGGATGATACCAATCGTAGAAACATTCGAAACATAGCATCGCGTGAAGGCAGGTTTGCCTCGTTGGCATTTCTTCGTATGAATCTCAATAAGGAAAGAAATGTCAACATTGCTGAAGATTTTGCGCTTTGGCAATAATATGGTGGCAAACCACGCATAACGCATCACTTTACCGAATAACTGGTGCTTGCAATTGAGTTTGAACCAAGATACACTACAGGAATTTCATCGAAAACAATTTCAAACAATTTTCTCTCTTTTTTTTAATTCATTCACCAAACATACAATTAGTAGACGAGTAAGGACAATATTATTTAAACACACATCAGTAAAAATTTATGTAATAATATTCTACGAACTGAGGTAGACAAATGGAAAACAAAAATAAAAATTATAATCAGGTTTCGAACACAGAACTGAAAAGAGAAACGTGGAGACGTTACCATTGCGCCACCGGTTCAGTTGTATTATTTACTTACTAAAAGGTACATAAAATACGTCGAAAAACTTTGACCATTGTTTTCTCAGAAACGGTCAAGTACCGACGGATATGTCGACTACGTGCTCACGTATTTTTATCGTTCTTCCACTGATTGAACTATCTGGGAAATCGTGTTATGGCACTTGTCGTGTTCTCCTCGTTGGCATGGAATTCCTCAAGGCTAAAGAATGGTGTAAATAATTATTGATATTATGTAGGAGACTGATCTGAAGTAGTTACGGCTAGCGGAACTGCATTCAGTGAGAAACTGCTGCAGCAGTCTTATCGTTCAGCTGAAAACATTACTTAAGGTAAAGAAGTGTGTAATGGTACGGAGCGTGTCCATTTCTTCTGGCTAAATAACCGTCAAATGGGCAAAGCATCCTGGAAAATCCGGTAGTGAGCGTGAGTAAACAAAGCTACGTCGTTTCATGCTCACACAAAGAGAAAGTTTCATATAGTAAACAGATCAAAGCTTTTACTTTTGTAAAAGTAATATACACCGTCCAGTCATGTTAATGTGACCTCCTGTTAAATGTGCGGACCATTGTGAGACGTGCAGGAAAATGGTCAGTGAAGCTCTGGGAGGTATCGACACGGATGTGGAGCCATTCAGACACCAGCGCCGTGGCCAGCTGCACTAGGTTTCTCGGTTGAGGTTCGATGGCGCGAACAGCCGATCGAGGTGGTCCCACAGATTCTCGATTAGGTTTAAATCTGGGGAGGTTGTCGGCCAGAGGAGTGCGGTAAACTGGCCGTGGCGCTCTTCGAACCACGCACGTACACTGCGAGCTGTGTGACACCTCGCATTGTCATGCTGGTAGGTGCCATCGTGACGAGGAAAAACAAACTGCATGTAGGGGTGGACATGCTCCACATACTTGCTTTGATCCACTGTGCAGCAACGTTCGCTGAACGGTCGTCGAGAGGACACTGTTGACAGACCCTTGGTTCATGTAGGTGATCAGTTTCTCCACAGTTCTACGTGTATTCGCCTGTAAATAACTCCACAGCCGTCGTTCTCCACTGTAATCTACGGTCAGTGGTGGACCACAGCTGCCTTGGTGTCGGTTTTGGACAGAGTCATTTTGCCATGCGTGGTGCACTTTGATCACAGCAGCACGGGAACAATTCACGAACTTAACTGATTCGGAAATGCTTCCAGCCGTGGCCCGAAAGCAAATTATCGTGCCCTGTTGGACGGCAGATAAATCTCTCCGATTCCGCGTCACGACAACGTCTGTAATGTTTTCCGTGCCCCCCGACACTCTTTATATACCCTCCACTGCTAGTGTGGTCACCTACCATCTGCGAGTGGTTATTGCACGTGGACCTTGAACATAGACGGTAGCCACATTAAGGTAACTATTCAAATGATTTGATTGCATTTTAATCAACCCTAAATGAAACTGCAAACTGTCTCAAATGTTACACAAAACCGGTCAAATTCCTAATTTTACTCACAACGTACCATGTTGACTAATAGATAACAGATAGATAGATCGAGAGAGAGAGAGAGGGGGGGGGGGGGAGGGGGGGGGGAGTTTATTCATGTGGGCTCGTGTTTCCAAACCTAATACAAAGAAATACATTGTTCTATTACGGTTTAAATAAACATGTGACGTGAGAAGTTGTGATGCAAGAAATATGATTCAAAAGCAATTTGTTAAGCAAGATAAG
Source organism: Schistocerca cancellata (assembly GCF_023864275.1). Classification (NCBI taxonomy): domain Eukaryota; kingdom Metazoa; phylum Arthropoda; class Insecta; order Orthoptera; family Acrididae; genus Schistocerca; species Schistocerca cancellata. The sequence continues at coordinate 410,139,909 of NC_064628.1, forward strand.
TGAAACAAGGACGGAAAAATCCTTTTAAACCAATAGCATGTAGCGATCTCACCCGAAATATGCAGCAGCATGATGAATCAGCAGACCAGCGTCCGTACGATACCAAAACTTAGTCCAGAATGGTATTTCCTCCGGCAGACCATACTCTTCCTAACAAATTCGCACTAAGTCTCTTACTACCTCTCGCAGCGCAAAGTTCTTGAGCTCTGCGAGACATATCACGCGTGGCTATACAGAGACAACGCGGTAGTGAGACAGGCAGTGAAGACTGTTGGAAATATGATACTTTGATAGAACACCGGCCAGCGGAGCACTTGCTTGCTGATGAAACAAGTCTGCGAGGGTAGCTGATATGTTTCAGCGAGATGGATTTCAGAATACATAATCCATCAGCAGATGTATTTGTGAAACCAGTTACATGTATATCGAATCAATGAAGTACGTCCCTGCGTGGACAGCTAATAACAACCACCATCCTATCATACAACTTTTCCACGTAGATAAAACAACGCAAAGTTAGGTGAAAACTTTGTTTACTTTTTATAACAGATTCGAAACCTATTTCAACCATGGGACATACAAATCACTACTTCACTGAATTGGAATGAAGCTGATTGGTTACACAGATACATCTGATGATGGAATGTGCGTTTCGAAATTGATCTTGTATGTTGTGTGAATAATCAACAACGATACAGTGCAACCTGGTGAAGTCTGTTATGTTTGACTTCATAAAATAAAAGATAAAATGTTTTGAGTATTCCATTATTCATTGGTTACTCCAAACTCCTGAAAACTACATGTTATTAATGTCAATAATAACCAGAAAGTATAGATATATTACCTAGTTTTAAGATCAGGTTGAAACTTGCTCAGCATTTGCAACACAGATAGCGTAATATGAAACGTTGCTTTTATTTGACTAAAACTAGTAATTTGTTGTATTATTTTTGGCCAGTAATGCTAGGACAAATTACCTAGTCCAATAAATAAATAAATAAATAATAGTGATTTTGAGTTTTTTACGGCTCCTGCATCGTGTTTGGTCAAAGTTAAATGGATATAAAGGGAAACACAAACGGTAAAGGGTTGAGACAATAATAGAATCTTTTGAAACGTAGTGCTACATTAGACTGCTGGAGATTATATGTGAAAGTTGTATAACTAAGGAAGAGGTACTGGATCTAAATGAAGGGAAAAGAAGTTTATGGCACAACTTGAGTACACGAAGGGGGATTGTCACAGGACATACTGTGAGGCATTAAGGGATCGTAAACCTGGTAATCGAGAAAATTGTGGAACATCGGTTATTACATTCTACATCTACACTTGTACTCTGCAAGCCACAACATGGTGCTTGGCGGAGGGTATGTTGTATGACTACTAGTCATTTTCTTTCCTGCTCCATTATCAAATGGAGCGAGGGAAAAGCCTCCGGACGAGCCCTAATTTGTCGGATCTTATCTTCGTGGTCCTTAGGCGAGATGTACGTTGACGGGAGTAGAATCATTTTGCAGTCAGCTTCAAATGGCGATTCTCTAAATTTTCTCAGAAGTGTTCCTCGAAAAGAACGCCGCCTTCCATCCACGATTCCCATTTAAGTTCCCGAAACATTTGCGTAATACGTATGTGTTGTTCGAACCTGCCGGTAACGAAAATTTCTGTTTCGACGCTGACAATGTTGAGTGTTTATGGCAAAAGTTCAAGGCAATCGTAAAATGCGTTTTAGACAGGTACGTGCCGAGTAAAACTGAGGGACGGGAAAAACCCACCGTGGTTCAACAACAAAGTTAGGTAACTACTGCGAAAGCAAAAAGAGCTTCACTCCAAGTGTAAATGCAGCCAAAACCTCTCAGACAAACAGAAGCTAAAGATGTCAAAGTTAGCGTAAGGGGGGCTATGCGTGAAGCGTTCAGTGAATTCGAAAGTAAAATTCTATGTACCGACTTGACAGAAAATCCTAGGAAGTTCTGGTCTTACGTTAAATCAGTAAGTGGCTCGAAACAGCATATCCAGACACTCCGGGATGATGATGGCATTGAAACAGAGGATGACACGCGTCAAGCTGAAATACTAAACACCTTTTTCCAAAGCTGTTTCACAGAGGAAGACCGCACTGCAGTTCCTTCTCTAAATCCTCGCACAAACGAAAAAATGGCTGACATCGAAATAAGTGTCCAAGGAATAGAAAAGCAACTGGAACCACTCAACAGAGGAAAGTCCACTGGACCTGACGGGATTCCAATTCGATTCTACACAGAGTACGCGAAAGAACTTGCCCCCCTTCTAACAGCCGTGTACCGCAAGTCTCTAGAGGAACGGAAGCTTCCAAATGATTGGAAAAGAGCACAGGTAGTCGCAGTCTTCAAGAAGGGTCGTCGAGCAGATGCGCAAAACTATAGACCTATATCTCTGACGTCAATCTGTTGCAGAATTTTAGAACATGTTTTTTGCTCGAGTATCATGTCGTTTTTGGATACCCAGAATCTACTCTGTAGGAATCAACATGGATTCCGGAAACAGCGATCGTGTGAGACACAACTTGCTTTATTTGTTCATGAGACCCAGAAAATATTAGATACAGGCTCCCAGGTAGATGCTATTTTCCTTGACTTCCGGAAGGCGTTCGATACAGTTCCGCACTGTCGCCTGATAAACAAAGTAAGAGCCTACGGAATATCAGACCAGCTGTGTGGCTGGATTGAAGAGTTTTTAGCAATCAGAACACAGCATGTTGTTATCAATGGAGAGACGTCTACAGACGTTAAAGTAACCTCTGGCGTGCCACAGGGGAGTGTTATGGGACCATTGCTTTTCACAATATATATAAATGACCTAGTAGATAGTGTCGGAAGTTCCATGCGGCTTTTCGCGGATGATGCTGTAGTATACAGAGAAGTTGCAGCATTAGAAAATTGTAGCGAAATGCAGGAAGATCTGCAGCGGATAGGCACTTGGTGCAGGGAGTGTCAAGTGACCCTTAACATAGACAAATGTAATGTATTGTGAATACATAGAAAGAAGGATCCTTTATTGTATGATTATATGATAGCGGAACAAACACTGGTAGCAGTTACTTCTGTAAAATATCTGGGAGTATGCGTGCGGAACGATTTGAAGTGGAATGATCATATAAAATTAATTGTTGGTAAGGCGGGTACCAGGTTGGGATTCATTGGGAGAGTCCTTAGAAAATGTAGTCCATCAACAAAGGAGGTGGCTTACAAAACACTCGTTCGGCCTATACTTAAGTATTGCTCATCAGTGTGGGATCCGTACCAGATCGGGTTGACGGAGGAGATAGAGAAGATCCAAAGAAGAGCGGCGCGTTTCGTCACAGGGTTATTTGGTAACCGTGATAGCGTTACGGAGATGTTTAGCGAACTCAAGTGGCAGACTCTGCAAGAGAGGAGCTCTGCATCGCGGTGTAGCTTGCTCGCCAGGTTTCGAGAGGGTGCGTTTCTGGATGAGGTATCGAATATATTGCTTCCCCCTACTTATAACTCCCGAGCAGATCACGAATGTAAAATCAGAGAGATTCGAGCGCGCACGGAGGCTTTCAGACAGTCGTTCTTCCCGCGAACCATACGCGACTGGAACAGAAAAGGGAGGTAATGACAGTGGCACGTAAAGTGCCCTCCGCCACACACCGTTGGGTGGCTTGCGGAGTATAAATGTAGAAGTAGATGTAGATGTAGAGGTAGATGTAACAAATCTAGCAGCCTGCCTCTAAATTGCTTCGAAGTCTTCTTTTGATCCGACCCGATAACGATCCCAATTACTCGACCAGTACTCAAGAACAGGTCACACTAGCGTCCTATAAGCGGTCCCCTTTACAGAAGGACTACATTTTCCCAAAATTCTCCCAGTAAACTGAAGTCTTCCATACCAAAATGCTCACACGCTTGTTCCATTTCATATAGCTTTGCAACGTTACGCCCAGGTACTTAATCGACGCGAATACGTAATCGACGTGACTGTATCAAGCAGAACACTGCTAATGCTGTATACGAACTCTATGGATTTGTTTTACTCACTCATTCGCATTAACCAACATTTTTCTACATTTAGAACTAGCTGCGATTCATCACACCAACTAGAAATTTTGTCTAAGACCTCTTGTATCCTCTTACAGTCACTCAACTTCGACACCTTCCTGTACACCTCTGCACCATCAGAAAACACCACCAGATTATTTATGTATGTAGAAAATAACAGCGGTCTTATCACACTTTCTTGAGGCACTCTTGACGACACCCTTATCTCTGATGAACACTTGCCGCTGAGGGCAAAGTATTGCTTTCCCTTACTTAAGGAGTCTTCAAGCCACCCCCATATATCTGGGAACCTTTCCTATATGCTCGTATCTTAGTCAACAGTCTGCAGAGGGGCACTGTGTCAAAGTTTTTCGGAAACCTAGAAATACGGAATCCGTCTGTTGTAATTCATCCATAGTTCGCAGTATACCGTGTGAGAGAAAGGCAATCTGAGTTTCACACGAGCGGTGCTTTCTAAAACCATGCGGATTAGCGGACAGAAGCTTTTTGGTCTCAAGGAAATTTATGATACTCGAACTGAGAATATTTTCAAGAGCTGTGCAACAAATCGATGTGAAGGATATTGGTCTGTAATTTAGCGGGTCCGCTCTTTTACCCTTTTTAAATATGGGAGTCACTTGCGCTTTGCTCCATTCACTTGAGACTTTGCGCTGAGCGAGAGATTCACGAGAAATGCAAGCTAAGTAGGGGCCAAATGCCGTTAAGTACACTGTAAAATCAAATAGGGATTCCACCCCGATATAGTGACATTTGTTTTGGTTCTCTACGCCACGGATGGTTATTACTACATCGTCCATAAGGGACTCTGTGCGATGGTCAAACGCCGGTATGTTTGTACGATTTTCCTGCGTTAAGACGAAATTTCGTTTGGCTATCCTCTACTGCTATACCAGAATGGTATGGAAACTGTAGAAACACTTAACGGTTTTACGTAGGGACAGAATTTTCTCGGATTACATTTGTGTATATCGAGGATCAACTGCCAATCGCTGCAACAAACGTCGATCCTCAGCAGGTCTTCTTGCATAACGCTACATTTTGCTGACGTTGCGATGTCTCCTGATACAACAGTGTCACCCACGAACAGCCTCAAGGAACTTCGGACGCTATCCACTACGTCATTTATACATATTGTGAAAAGTAACGTTCCAGTTAGAAATTCTTCAATTCAGTCACAAAGCTGATCTGGTATTTAGTTCGGTCTTTATTCATTAGGTGACAACGCGGAATGTGTCGAACGCCTTCTGGAAATGAGGGAACGCTGTATCAAAAACCGGCGTCAGCTTTATTGGCCTCTAGTTTTGTGCGTGTGCTTGACTCCTCTTCTTGGAAACGAAACTGTCCTGCGCATTTTTTAAGCACTCGGAACGCTTCGTTCCTCCAGAGACCTACGCTGCAATGATACTAGATTCAGTTTCGTTCGTATATTTGATTTACAATTATAGTGCTATCACCGCGCAGGGGAGCCGCGCTATCTCAGGCCCTTGCCACGGTTCTCGCGCCTGGCCCCGTGGGAGGTTCGTGTCCTCCCTCGGGCATGGGTGTGTGTGTTGTCGCTAGCGTAAGATAGTTGAAGTTAGATTAAGTAGTGTGTAAGCCAAGGGATCGATGACCTCAGCAGTTTGGTTCCATAGGAACTTACAACAAAAAGAAAGTAGTGTTATCCCATCAGATTAAACATCCCGACTGGCAACAGGGCACCGTCCAGGAAACTTCCAAAGGTATTCTTCTGTGAGGGGAGTTTACCTGTGACGAAACAAGCCCCTTCATAAGCCTGGCATGGTATCTGACTCCGAGCAGTTTAAGAACATTTTGTACGGCCACGTGGATTCGTTACATCACCTGGTGGTGATCTGTACCTTTAACAAGACAGGGCACCACCCTATTGCTTCCAGTTTGTGTCAGAACAGTCTGAGGTGTACTCTGAGGGAGACTGTCCGGCTCCCACATGGTGCCTCAGTCGGAACGTCAGCGCGCACCTTGGACTTGATCCGCTCGATCCATCTCCGTGAGTAGATGGCGGCGGCTGAGGCGTCGTGTACGACTGTCCAACGTTTTCGGTGCCCCTCACTGCCCACATCACAGTGCATTGCCGCTGACTTTAGCAGGAGAGGGTGGGTTTACACATTACTAAGTAAGGCTGTAATTCCGTGATAAATGAACAGAGTGACACATAAGGGAGCCTTTCCGCCGACACTTACAAATCTGATATATATCAGTCCCACTTCACTCTTCACGTATGAGCCCTACTGCAGCACGCCACGTGCAACAAAGGGCATTTCAGACTTTCCTTTCAGTTTTTCTTTGAGACCATATTTTTTCGTTCTCTCAGAACTGGATGTTTTCGCATCCTGAAACCAAATGATACCGGTTTTCTTGGGTTTTCTACGTATCCAGCCCTACAATCCTCCATTATCTTGTTAAATATGTTACTATTTTTCCACTTTACACCTATCCCTTAGTGTCTTCCTTGTTTCTTTCAGGTCTTTCTTCACTGCTGCAATTTTCTCAGTGCGAGTTTCTTAGGACTTCACGACTTTCTTTGTGTAATCGAACTGGTTTCCTTCTTACAATATGCCCATAGAATTTTAGCCTGCGTTTCCTATTTTAATTTTAATTTTTATTGTAATCGTATTGAAAATTAAACCTTCAGAATAGCGCACAGAGTGGATGAAGTAGCGTTCTCCAATTATTTACGTAATTAAGTACTGTACCTGTTGCGTTTTTTCATACGTAGAACAAGGTGTTTAAGAAATATATTTCGATTTATGCGACGTCTGCGTATGTATTGTTCTCTTTTCACTGCAGTCGTCTGCTAATGGTCTTAAAGTGTTGTGCCTTTTGTAAATAAAATTTTTCTGGATTTGTGACCGCATTGTCAATATGCAAACAAAAACACCCTGAAGAAGGTCATTTGCAACAGCAGCCGTAACGTCGGTACTTTCACATATCCATCCAGAAAAAAATTGTTAACTGAGACAATAGCCGCGGAAGCCCACGCACACACTACATCACACAGTTTGTTTACGTTGTGCTATCTATGGAAAAAATAACTGGCGGAGTACTTTATTTTTTAAATTTTTCCTAACAACGCAGCAGGCTTTAGGAAAACATCGTTAACGATGGATGAAAGTAAGTGTTGTCCAAACTGAAACTGTTTATGTGTTTAGTGTTTATTGAGTTAACGATTTTGGTCCTGTTACACTATTAATCACAAGTTAGACGTTGCTTGAACAGCAGTGTAAAGCGCTTCACGAACTAACACTTCACTCCGTTCTTACAGCTCTCTCTCTACGTCCCAGAATATAATTTGTTAGTGGCCCGAATAACTGCGGAATGTGACAGTGAGAGTCGTAATAGAGTAAAAAGGAAAGAAGCAGTCAAGATTTAAAGTTCTGATGTTGAAAGGCGACCGTTTCGTAGTCAGAGCCACCGTCGCAGAGCTGCACCGCGCTCAGTCTGTCACTTGAGTCACAGACAGTCAGCCGCGAGTAGGATTTTCCGCGAGAGTTATGCATCTTTACGAAAACCAGGTGATGCTGGTTTATGTTACTGCGAGGCCAAAGCTTTGACTGGGGCCGACCGATGAGAACTCTAGATGGTGGAGTTCGCTTTAGGTCCACCATGCTTTGAAACACAAAGGCACTCTCGTCTTTCGTCGTGACTCTTGTCGTATCCTTCGGCACGGCGGGCACGTAGTAGCTAGCATTACTTCAGACATTTATCTTGTGTCTTACTGCATTCGACCAGCAACCTTCTGTATAATGGTGACATTGCAGCAGGTAGAAAGAATTTCAGTTGCATTCATATGATAGGGAAACACAATAAAAATAAAGTTAGATAAAATTGTTTCTTTTCGCATTGTCTTCTGCATGCGGACTTCCCGTGCAGACCACCGTGTATTAGTTATAGTCGTTAATTGCTACAAAACACGTTGTGATGGGAATCTGTCTGCATGTTAGGCATCTGTCAATTCAAGTAACTTACATACGGCTTCTCTCACTCGCGGCTATGTTGTCAAGCTATCTGTAACGCTATTTCTTTAGTAATTCTAAGATATGTTGCTCGGAAAGGATGCCAGACGTTCCATCTCGATGTTTGTTCACGGTCACCGTGACTATACCGTGTATCTAATTTCCTTGTAAATTATATTAGGTCCCTCATATTTTTCGACTTCGCGAATACTTAGATCATTTTGCTGTAACTACCAATTGCACCATATTTACGTTGCTTAGGTGTTTCAATTTTTAAGCTTGGTTTCATGGGGAAACGCGTTTCTTACACTTACGTTGCATTTGATTATTCCTTACGTTACACATGCGTACCACACTATACTTATTTTCTTTTGTGAGAAAGTTTCAGCACTCCGCGTAAGGTGACGCTAATGCGGTTTTCTGAGATACTCTTCTGCTGAGGCGATATAATTGCAGGTCATCACATTCACCATCTAAGCTCAGTACCTTCAGGTTATTAACGTATGTAAAAGACGATAAAAGCATTTGTCCTTGCACAAATCTGACCTCTAAGGCGCGATTTATAATACAGGGTGACGCATAATTCCAAACCACTATAACTAGGTTTATTTGATCACATATAAAATCTATTTAGACCAATAAAACCTGTAGTTAACCAATTTAAGAACTGAAATTATTTTTGAAAGAAAACATTGAGCTGATGGCGTCTTTTTTCGTGCACACACACTAAAAGTCTTCGTTTACAGTTCTTCATAACGTCTGTGAAAGCGTCACGTGAAACAGCAGCATCTTGTTCACATATTGCAGCCCTCACGCTGTTGAGTGAACGGGGTTTGCGACAGTCAACTTTGTATTTAAAAGAAGAAGTCGCAAACTGACTGATCCGGTGTCTGGTGAGCGTACAGGCCAGTGGAGATCGCGGAAACGTGAGAAGAAGTGTTGATGATGTATTACCCGTGAGGGTTGTGGCTCTACCTTTTTGGAACCAAAAGTATTAATCCCCCAAGTCTCAAGTTGTGGCTCCAGAAAATTGTGTAGCGTCGCAAATAACGTTCTGAATTTAATGTTACACCATCACCGCCAACTTAAAAAGAGAGAGAGAGAGAGAGAGAGAGAGAGACAGAGAGAGAGAAACCCAACGACCCCACTTCGGAAACTCCATACAACACAGTCACTTTAGCAATGTATAGTGCTTTGTGATGCAATTCTTCTTGGCTGTCTGCTGCCCAATAGCGTCAATTTTGCTTATTTACAAAACTGTCAAAGTGAAAGTGAGCTTCACCGCTCCTCATTAACAAAACTACATCAGCATCAAGTACACCAAGAATTCTCTCACAAAACAGTCTCCGTTCGTCAAAATCAAGCTTGTGAAGCTTCTGTACGATCATAATTTTGTAAGGATGGAATCGTAGCTCGCAGTTGAGGATGCGCTGTAGCGAGCAACTAGATACGCCCAAACTCTGAGCACGCCGCCTAGTGGGGCAATGGAGACTCGGGAACAGAAGCCCTTACTCCGTCGACAGTTTCCGAAGTTCGCGCCGTACGAGGACGACCAGTCGACTTTTTCTTCATAACTGATCCAGTTACGTGAAAAGAGTTCACCCAACGAAGTACTGTGTTGCGACCACGTATCGAATCATTGCGCTCAACACTGATCTGCGTACGTAAAAGCTGCTGAACGGTGATAACAGATTCATTACTTTTGAAATAATGTTCAGCAGTGAAAACACGATGCTGAACGTGTAGCGTAGCCTGAAGAGCGAGGTGCCAAAGCCAGGTTGTGATCTCCTAATGCAACCAAAAGGGAAGGTGGTCGCTGCCGGCCGCATCGACGAATGAGCGACACTGGCGTAGCCACGCGCAGACACGTTTCGTTACGACGCCGCAACCGCTCTTCCTCTAACGGCCGAGCGCAGGACCGTGCAGCCCAGTCAGGGATCCTTGACTGAGACGGCAGCACGGTCTTCTAGTAGGCCAGCTACGTGACCACTGTATTAGTCAAAACTCTAGGTGAAAGTTATTGTTAAATTTGCTCTGAGTGAGAGGTTTGTACTTGATACGTTAATGTTCAGAGGACGTTCAATAAGTAATGTAACACTTTCTTTTCTCGCCTAGTTTCGGCTGAGAAAAGTGTAGAATTTGTTGTGGGACACTGTGGGATATTCCCGTTCCAGCATCTATAGCATCATGAAGCTCCGATAGGCGGCGGCGCTATACGTAGTATTACTCAGAATGTCGTCCACACCGGAGGTGCGTTCCAAGCAGAGAGCTGTCCTTGAGGTTCTTTTGGCGGAAAATCAGAGCATCACAGACATTCGTAGGCGCTTGCAGAATGTCTACGGACAGCTATAGGTGAACAAAAGCATGGCGAGTCATTGAGTAGGCGTCTGTCATCATCGCAACAGGATCGTGTAAACCTGTGCGATCCCCCGCAAGCCGGTCGGCCGCACACAGCTGTGACTCCTGAGATGTTGGAACGTGTGGGCACTCATTCGAGGTGATCACAACCAAACACCTTGCTGCAGTGCTGGGCGTTTCTCTTGGCAGTGCTGACACACTCATCCACCAATTTGGTTACCCAAATGTGAGTGCACACTGGGTACCGCGGCGCCTAACAGAAGACTCTTGTACACTCCTGGAAATTCAAATAAGAACACCGTGAATTCATTGTCCCAGGAAGGGGAAACTTTATTGCCACATTCCTGGGGTCAGATACATCACATGATCACACTGACAGAACCACAGGCACATAGACACAGGCAACAGAGCATGCACAATGTCAGCACTAGTACAGTGTATATCCACCTTTCGCAGCAATGCAGGCTGCTATTCTCCCATGGAGACGATCGTAGAGATGCTGGATGTAGTCCTGCGGAACGGCTTGCCATGCCATTCCCACCTGGCGCCTCAGTTGGACCAGCGTTCGTGCTGGACGTGCAGACCGCGTGACACGACGCTTCATCCAGTCCCAAACATGCTCAATGGGGGACAGATCCGGAGATCTTGCTGGCCAGGGTAGTTGACTTACACCTTCTAGAGCACGTTGGGTGGCACGGGATACATGCGGGCGTGCATTGTCCTGTTGGAACAGCAAGTTCCCTTGCCGGTCTAGGAATGGTAGAACGATGGGTTCGATGACGGTTTGGATGTACCGTGCACTATTCAGTGTCCCCTCGACGATCACCAGTGGTGTACGGCCAGTGTAGGAGATCGCTCCCCACACCATGATGCCGGGTGTTGGCCCTGTGTGCCTCGGTCGTATGCAGTCCTGATTGTGGCGCTCACCTGCACGGCGCCAAACACGCATACGACCATCATTGGCACCAAGGCAGAAGCGACTCTCATCGCTGAAGACGACACGTCTCCATTCGTCCCTCCATTCACGCCTGTCGCGACACCACTGGAGGCGGGCTGCACGATGTTGGGGCGTGAGCGGAAGACGGCCTAACGGTGTGCGGGACCGTAGCCCAGCTTCATGGAGACGGTTGCGAATGGTCCTCGCCGATACCCCAGGAGCAACAGTGTCCCTAATTTGCTGGGAAGTGGCGGTGTGGTCCCCTACGGCACTGCGTAGGATCCTACGGTCTTGGCGTGCATCCGTGCGTCGCTGCGGTCCGGTCCCAGGTCGACGGGCACGTGCACCTTCCGCCGACCACTGGCGACAACATCGATGTACTGTGGAGACCTCACGCCCCACGTGTTGAGCAATTCGGCGGTACGTCCACCCGGCCTCCCGCATGTTCACTATACGCCCTCGCTCAAAGTCCGTCAACTGCACATACGGTTCACGTCCACGCTGTCGCGGCATGCTACCAGTGTTAAAGACTGCGATGGAGCTCCGTATGCCACGGCAAACTGGCTGACACTGACGGCGGCGGTGCACAAATGCTGCGCAGCTAGCGCCATTCGACGGCCAACACCGCGGTTCCTGGTGTGTCCGCTGTGCCGTGCATGTGATCATTGCTTGTACAGCCCTCTCGCAGTGTCCGGAGCAAGTATGGTGGGTCTGACACACCGGTGTCAATGTGTTCTTTTTTCCATTTCCAGGAGTGCATATTGATGACTTACTGACTTATACGTTGTTTGGCTTCATGTTGTTGGGAGCCATTATGGACGCTCCCAGTTAGGAAATCAGAGACACAATGCAGAGAGGAGTTAAAAGTGGTGGCGTTTAGGTTACCGGAGCTAAGTACTAACACGAGAGCCTTGCAAATTGTAGACGCTCTGAGCAGCTGTCTCGCGGGAGAAGTTTTGCTTCAGAGAGTGAGCTGGTAAAACTCCATCCACCGCCTAGACGCTGCTGTAAGGTGTCGAGTAGAAGATGGCCACGAAAAGGTATTTCTTAGCGGAGGCAGCAAGCTTCATACTTGTTCCTGAGAACTGCAACGTCAGTGCATTTAGAAAGATTATAGTGCTGCTACGTCACCGCCCACCCACAAAAGGACGGAGAGCAGAGCCAAGTGGCGTAAAACACTGTTGTTGCTGGCCACAATAGGAGTGACAGTGACGTTTAGCTTTCAGATACCGTTCTTGGAGTTTGTTAATGTAAAATCCAGTTGCACCCCTGTCTAGGAGGTGCAGAGCGACTTGTCAGATTGGCCGAAGCTTCTTAAGTACCGGTGAATTGGTGGGTCGACTGTACGAGGGGAGAAGTAGCGCGCCGGCACGATTCCTTAACAACCCATCTCTTTGTATTCAGGGGAGTTCTTAGTCAGATTGCTGGCGCGCCGATTCCCTGTCGCTCGGTAGGCACCGACATGTTTGTTTCTCTCACTTAGAGAACTGCCTTCAAGTTTGTTCATAACGTGATACTAATGTTCGCCACTCCCACCCCACCCCCGTGGCTTCAGTTACTGACTTCTGTTGTGCAACCAATTGCCTCCTTTGCTTTTCTAATGTTTAGAATTAACCTTCAATGCAGTAGTCAGTCTGAACGCAAATAAGCAGTGTTTATCATACCCCTGAGTTTCACGAATCTCCTGCTCCCAGCATCCTGTCGTGTCCCAGAATCCGCACCTGTCGTAGGTGCCCTGAGGTAGTGTTTGGCGCTGATTCAAGTCATCAACCAGCCTTCACTGGCAATTTGTCTTTCTTCATTTGCTCCTCACCGCTCGGAAATTGCAGACTGACCTCAAAGCTGCTGTCGTCCCTCTATCCTGTGTTAGGGCACGACAAGACAATAAAGAGCAACGAGTCTAGCCCAATGAAGGTGTGCTCTGCGGGAACAGATCAACCAGCGGAGTGGCACCATGCGGGCACGCAGGCCCTACCAGTAGGGTGGCGCAAGGCCGTCTTCATTTTGCACTGATCTACTGCCTAGGGGTGTATTTCAGAGCACGAATCGTGTTCATAACTGGGTTAGAACATTCGACTATAGTTATAAAGAGATGTCAGCTACGATGTCAGCCGCAGTGGACGCTTTTTCCTGTAGTGCAGCTCTCTCGAGGGTCCTTATAAACGTGGCTTGAGCAGTACTGTCGTCACAATGCCTCGCGGCAGCGAATCCCGCAGCCATCGGCGAGGTGCCGGGATTGTCCAGTAATGCGGTTGCGCGCCCCCCAGATGGGCACAGTGCGCGCCGCTTGGCAGCCAGAGGCGTCGTCCGGATCGATGCAAACCAATTCCACTTGTGCCGCGGACGGACGCCACAGGTCACGCGTGAACACTGAGGCACGGGGGCCTACTTGCCGCCAGCCGGTAACTGCGAAGCGAAGTCTACCCGTGGCTTGACAGGGAGCGGCTACACACTCGACCCTACCGTGCTGCAAAGTGCACGACTCACATTGACGCTCAACTGAGAACAGAATCGTACAGCCTTAAGAGGGTGTGCTATGTTCTACGATTATTTCTCTTTTTCCAGTACTTTCTTAGTATGAAATCCAAATACTACAACAATTCTACAGAATTGATAGCACAAGTGATGTACATAAATTGTTCAAACTCCTTCCGTCTCGAGCTCCGTTATGCATAAATCACAAGTTTTTTCTTCTTATTAATCTTCTGTTTTATCACCACAATACTCTCAAATGGATGAGGCTCGCATATACTATATACCAATAAGGGGTGCTAAGCTCTGCCGGCCAGAGTGTCCGAGCGGCTCTAGGTGCTACAGTCTGGAACAGCGCTACCGCTACGGTCGCAGGTTCGAATCCTGCCTCGGGCATGGATGTGTGTGATGTCCTTAGGTTAGTTAGGTTTAAGTAGTTCTAAGTTTTAGGGGAGTGATGACCTCAGAAGTTAAGTCCCATAGTGCTCAGAGCCATTTGAACAATTTTGCTAAACTCTTCAGCACGCAAGCATTTACAGATATCGTATGAAATAGGACAGGTGACGTGAGTAAAATTCGTACAGAACACTCTTTGCAGAGCAGCAACTACAGCATGGGAATCAGAATATTAGTGTACATCCCTAGCGCCGATCAGTACAGGTTTACTGATTCCGTGGAACTCGTTCTGTTTCTTCACGAGATGTTGAATGCAGTGGCTATAGTACCCACCTACTTCCGGTCAGTATCAAATTAAATCAGACACAATGTTGCAGGCAGGATTGGTTAAAGACAGAAGAAGAGTTAAGAGACGCATAGAGAGAGGCCATCGAGAGTTTTGCTCAGGCTCCTTAGCCAATAAGTTCAATGAAGGTGTAGCTCGTTTCGAAATAGAGCGCAGAGTGCTACATATTTGAATCTCCCAATTTAATGCTACGAATGTGAGAATACTTTGTGACTTCCATCCACACAGGGGGAGACAGCGAAGTCGTTATAAAGTGTTTCGGCTAAGGAATGTAGCTTTTGCACCTCCTCTCTGATGATGGCTATTTCTTACATTAAGAAAAAGTATTAGTGTCATGTGATGTAGGCAGTGTAACATGGTTCACAATATGGCCACATGTATGTGATCCTCGCATAATAATGGAGGGGTTGGTTTGGTATTGACACAGAAATTGAGAATCGCGCTGCATTGTCATTGGCTGAGAGCATCACGAGATCGACGCGATGAGACGTTCTGTTGAAGTGACAACAAGTTGAGAGTGGAGATCTGGACCTTGAGTAATTGAATAAAATGTGTTGAAATTACAGAAAACCTGGTAAAATTACGAAAGTTGGAAAATAAGTAAAATTGATGAAATATGACAAAAAAGGCGGAGGGATGAGGGTACTTACATGTTCGCCTGGGTGTAGGAAAACCATTCCATCCCTGCACTGATGCTGCAACTATCCATGCTCTATGGGCGTAAGTCCGGCAGAATATCCCCTTGTTCCACATGCAGTCATTGTAAGTCACAAAAATGAAAGAAAGTGTTCCAAAGACTTGGGGTCAGGACGACTACCACCTAGGACACCGGAACAGTGATCACATACTTGGAAGTAATACGCACCACCGATATGAGGAATCAGCGCTTTGGGTCTCTTCAAAACAACAACACTGAGACATCTGCTACCCCATCACTGTGGAAGATAACATTAAATGTGGAGATCATCACCTCTGGATAGCTGTTTGGAAATGCTCCACAATGCCGCAAGCTCCTCCACATTTTTGTCAATAAGAAACACCGCCGCTGTCTTTTGCTTCAACTCTTCTGTGTGATGTGGGAGCAGCGTAGTTTACATAATGAGATGTTCAGCTTTCTATGAGAGTCAGTGGATCAAAATGTGTTAATGTCAGTCAGTTTAGTATCTGACAAAGACCTCAAAGTCATGGTAGAAAAACAAAAAGTACGGATGTGTACACAGCTGTAGTCATACACTTCTTCGATGAGTTACAGCAAGACACAACTTATCAAACCGCTTATGAAATAATAACACAAGAACCCTCTATTGTGATTGATAGTCTGTGGGATATGGTCTCTTCCAGCACAGGTGACAAAACTTCATGCAGGTCTATGGAAGTGACTGATTACTAGGCGTCTGCTCCAGTGGACCAATATTTGATGGCATCACCACATATGGTCGAGGATAACATGCAGATGGTATTTGTTTCCGATGTATCGGAAGAGAGAGATGCAGAAAAATCTTATTGCATCCTCTACCAGGTTAGCCAAGTTTTATAGTTCATAGTTTTACTCCCTTGGATGTTACAAAAATAACGAAGAGAGAGGGAGGGAGAGAGACACTGTGCTGTCAATGAAGACTTATGTCTATGAGCAAAATAGCACACATAAAGATTTCAATGAAAGAAGGGTTTATATTTAAAATGAGGGGTTGGGCTGGGTTGTTGTGGGGAAGGAGACCAGACAGCGAAGTCATCGGTCTCATCGGATTAACGAAGGACGGGGGAGGAAGTTTTCCGTGCCCTTTCAAAGGAACCATCCTGGCATTTGCCTGGAGCGATTTAGGGAAATCACGGAAAACCTAATCAAGATGGCCGGATGCGGGATTGAACCGTCGTCTTCCCGAATGCGAGTACAGTGTGCTAACCACTGTGCCACCTCGCTCGGTGTTTAAAATGAAATCCAAGGAAAATGAGAAACAGATATAACGAATGCAATAATGGGGACGAAAAAACAGGTTCATAAAGTAATAGGAATTAAATCAAAATGAATTCATAAAATTAATTCAAAATATATGAACAAAGGTTTCAAGAGGGAAAAGAAAACGTTAGGAAGAAAAACGAGAGGAAATGAAAAAGTTCATATTGCGATTTAAGCGATGTGACAAAGGAATGGAAATAAAAATATACATTTAAATCAATTAATTAAATGAAAGTGATGATCAAAGTGATTTCAATAAAGATTTACAAAATCATTGCACCTGATGAGATTCGAACCCACAGCCTCCTAGATGTGAAGCTATTACCCTATTTATTACGCCACACAAACATTCTATAAAAAACGTCTTTATAAGGCTGATAAGCATCACATAAAATTCCAAGATTTTTTTTCGTGGATTACTCGTAATCGAGGGCCCACCAGGGTGAATGGCTTAAGCTTGTGACGCCCGGAATCTTAACCCACGTAACGATACAAATGTTTTGAAGAAGTCGATCCTCCCTCTGGGGACCTCTTCTTGGCAGTATGCGTTTAGCAGCCTTCGTGATCACGTGTTTTGCGAGTCTTCTCCGATTTTTATGCGGAAATTTGAGAACATTCAATATGCAAACTGACTGGTTGACTGCTTGTACTGCCATTCTACACATTTTCTGTCTTTATTTGGTTGAGAGAATATCGATTGTGATGTGTTGTTTGTATCGAGATGGCGAAACATAGACGGAAGAGACCTTTGCTGGGTCTCTATACATGACAAACAAATATACACTCCTGTAAATGGAAAAAAGAACACATTGACACCGGTGTGTCAGACCCACCATACTTGATCCGGACACTGCGAGACGGCTGTACAAGCAATGATCACACGCACGGCACAGCGGACACACCAGGAACCGCGGTGTTGGCCGTCGAATGGCGCTACCTGCGCAGCATTTGTGCACCGCCGCCGTCAGTGTCAGCCAGTTTGCCGTGGCATACGGAGCTCCATCGCAGTCTTTAACACTGGTAGCATGCCGCGACAGCGTGGACGTGAACCGTATGTGCAGTTGACGGACTTTGAGCGAGGGCGTATAGTGGACATGCGGGAGGCCGGGTGGACGTACCGCCGAATTGCTCAACACGTGGGGCGTGAGGTCTCGATGTTGTCGCCAGTGGTCGGCGGAAGGTGCACATGCCCGTCGACCTGGGACCGGACCGCAGCGACGCACGGATGCACGCCAAGACCGTAGGATCCTACACAGTGCCGTAGGGGACCGCACCGCCACTTCCCAGCAAATTAGGGACACTGTTGCTCCTGGGGTATCGGCGAGGACCATTCGCAACCGTCTCCATGAAGCTGGGCTACGGTCCCGCACACCGTTAGGCCGTCTTCCGCTCACGCCCCAACATCGTGCAGCCCGCCTCCAGTGGTGTCGCGACAGGCGTGAATGGAGGGACGAATGGAGACGTGTCGTCTTCAGCGATGAGAGTCGCTTCTGCCTTGGTGCCAATGATCGTCGTATGCGTGTTTGGCGCCGTGCAGGTGAGCGCCACAATCAGGACTGCATACGACCGAGGCACACAGGGCCAACACCCGGCATCATGGTGTGGGGAGCGATCTCCTACACTGGCCGTACACCACTGGTGATCGTCGAGGGGACACTGAATAGTGCACGGTACATCCAAACCGTCATCGAACCCATCGTTCTACCATTCCTAGACCGGCAAGGGAACTTGCTGTTCCAACAGGACAATGCACGTCCGCATGTATCCCGTGCCACCCAACGTGCTCTAGAAGGTGTAAGTCAACTACCCTGGCCAGCAAGATCTCCGGATCTGTTCCCCATTGAGCATGTTTGGGACTGGATGAAGCGTCGTCCCACGCGGTCTGCACGTCCAGCACGAACGCTGGTCCAACTGAGGCGCCAGGTGGAAATGGCATGGCAAGCCGTTCCACAGGACTACATCCAGCATCTCTACGATCGTCTCCATGGGAGAATAGCAGCCTGCATTGCTGCGAAAGGTGGATATACACTGTACTAGTGCCGACATTGTGCATGCTCTGTTGCCTGTGTCTATGTGCCTGTGGTTCTGTCAGTGTGATCATGTGATGTATCTGACCCCAGGAATGTGTCAATAAAGTTTCCCCTTCCTGGGACAATGAATTCACGGTGTTCTTATTTCAATTTCCAGGAGTGTAGTTACAAATATTAAAAGCTTAGTTGACTTTGTAAAGCACAAGAATCATCTGGAATCTGTTATGTCATTGACATCAGCATTCGTTTAAAAAAACGAGTGGAACTACCAGTTTTCTATATTTTCGGGTTTTCATGTAGAAATCTTCGCAAACGAGGTAGGTTTCCAGTTACTCAATGGTTTGCAGAACGTCGCACTAATAACCTCATTTAGCTTTCGGCTTTCTAGATATATAATTTCCACCTTTATCTTGGTATTTATACTTTGCCAGCGATAAATGGCATACCGCTAAGTGGTTGATAACGAGAACAGTCACGTAAATGGTATGATACTGTGGCAGGCCAATGTCAAAATACATGTAATTCTGGAGATTTTCATACGCTAGTCGATGATTTCAGAGTAAAGGTGTCACAAATACGTCGTTTTTAGCGTGTAAATTCGGATACTGTAGTTGATATCGGTTTCGAGATCACTAAATTAATTCATGATTGACAAAGCATTTCTCAACTACAAAGTTCAGAAAGTAAATGTTCTTGTATTCCCAGAGTCTGGAGACTCGTTTCAGAAAGCACGGCAGCAAACAGGCCAGACCGGAAACAGTACCGTTAGCAGACGCCTTTGTGCCAGGGCAACAAGCCCAGCCTTTGTAAACCAGTTTGGCGAACGGCCGCTGTCCGCGGTGGTCGCTCTGATCGCGCATCAGGTGAGTGTGTGATGTTGCAGTTGGCTCATGACCGTTGGCCGCCCTGGATGACTGACCGACCGACCTCATAGGGAATATCTAATGCTGCTACTATATACGGTGCATGTGATTACGCTTTAGGGCTCTATGTGTCTTTGCCGTATATGTATGAGTGTTTTGTTGTCGACAGCTATATTCAGGATGCAGAAGTGATGATTTTCTACGGTGCAGAATACGAATTGTGTTTAATACAACGATATGGAATGGTGGTACAACCGTTTGTGGTTAGCCTGGTTGGAGATCGGTTTCACGCTGTAATTGACGAAGTGTCTTTGGCGATAGTTTCCGTATTTCATGATCTGTATACCACTTTTGCAGGGCTTAACTGTCATTGCAATATGACTGCTGTATGTTTTTGGACCTGTAAAAAATAATTTTCCGTTGAAATTCTCGTAATTTGTCTGTCTGTAGAAAATGGGGGACAGTGTTCCCACATCAACAGCTGCAATTTGGGGTGTAAATTCAGTAAGAACCAATTAGAATGCTCCATTCACAGGAAGTTCCATGACGACAGAATGTCACAATTCATCGTCTGTGGGGTGCAGAGGAGTCTCTCAGACTGGTTCGAAGAAGACAATGGCGGAACAAGGTACCTACAGAAAGTTCTGTGATGCCAGAGAGTAAAGTAATGTCTTCTTTCTTCGAGTGTTCAGAGACAAATAAAAGCAGACCAGCCTTCTCTGGTTTGGACCGGTCGGATGCTATACCACACCCGCCATTGTGGCTTTAGAGCATCTCCAGACCAGTAGATGTAGGACATCGAAAATTCACCGAAAATCCCGGACTTTTTTGGTCTGTAGGACAGTGCTTAGAAACCTGTCTGTGTGTTCTTCACGATCTGCTGTGGGCTTCGAAACATATCATGAACTTCCAGGTACAGAATTGTTATGATCTTCCTATCTGTGCTTAGACACTAGTGTGCTTCGAAAAGAGAGGAAAATAAAAAATAAGTGCCATAACATTCCTGACATCCCTGACTCCAGCAGCATAAATCAAACTGCCTTGGCTCCTCAGCGATTCTGAAAAGTGATGAACACCACAGCAGCTGCAGGACACAGAAACTTTTTCTCTCTGACAGTGCCTTCACACAAGCTGCTAAAACCTGAAAAGTAATGAGCATCCTATTTAGAGTTACAGAAATATTTATTTATCTGTTTCGAGTTGTGGGTGAAGGAGGCACTCCATGTAGAATTTCAGTCTACTGCTACTAGTTTCGACTGTTATGGTGAATTTTTTTCCAGCAGGGTAACACCAGTTGTGTGACATCATCAATTTCAAGGTGTATCGTGATTTCAAAAATAAATAAAATGTGTAAAATCCTTTCCTGCAAATTGTTTAAATAAACAATATTCCACACTTCCATGGCTCCTGCTAACTGTTCAAACAAACAATATCCCTACACATGGTTTAAACAATATTCCAGTGCCTTAAATTGCTTACAAGGGAACCTCCCCATCGCACCCCCCCCCCCCCCCCCCCAGATTTAGGTATAAGTTGGCACAGTGGATAGGCCTTGAAAAACTGAACACAGATCAATCGAGAAAACAGCAAGAAGTTGTGTGGAACTATGAAAAAAAAATAATGAAAATATACAAACTGAGTAGTCCATGTGCAATATAAGCAACATTAAGGATAAGATGAACATCATGAGCGCCGTGGTCTCGTGGTCAGCGTGAGCAGCTGCGGAACGAGAAGTCCTTGGTTCAAGTCTTTCCTCGAATGAAAAGTTTAATTTCTTTATTTTCGCAAATTTATGATCTATCCGTTCATTCATTGACATTTCTGTTCACTGTAGTATATTTAATGTTTGTGTTTTGCGACCGCACCGCAAAACCGAGCGATTAGTAGACGAAAGGACGTGCCTCTCCAATATTCATTGACCTTGTTATTGAAGTCGCGAGCTATATTTACTGGATTCATATTGCCCACGGAATACATCTCCCGTATTTAATGCACTCTCGTCCAAAGTAGCGAACAGTCAACTGCCAGCCAGGGAGCCTCGTTAGCAGGAATACTCTCTCTTCCGTGCGCTGTAGTCGATTGACGTCGTGTGTTTCGATATTTGCTTTGGTGTAGCATTTCCATACTATGGCGCAGTTACCTCGTAACGGACGGACGGACAGATAATAATTGTCTGAAAATAAAAAATTAAACTTCAAACTCGAGGGAAGACTTGAACCAAGGTCCTCTCGTTCCGCAGCTGCTCGCGCTAACCACGAGACCACGGCGCTCCTGAGTTCACTTTATCCTTGATGTCACCTATCTTGCACCTGGACTACTCAGTTTGTATATTTTGATTTTTTTTTTTTTTTACAGTTCCACACAACTTCTTCCTGTTTTCTCGATTGATCTGTGTACAGTTTTTCAAGGCCTATGCACTGTGCCAACTTATAACTAAATCTGAGGGAGATGCGATGGGGAGGTTCCCTTGTTAGTTCAATGTGCTTGACGTTATATTAGCCCTCTGTTGTGAGATCCTCCCCATCCAATAGTCCAACACTGAAACACTGACTGAGCGATTTTTCCAGCCACTTCCAGGTGTGGGTGAGGGTTTGGTGTGGGTTGGGTGACAAAAAAATGGTTCAAATGGCTCTGAGCACTATGGGACTTAACAGCTGTAGTCATCAGTCCCCTAGAACTTAGAACTACTTAAACCTAACTAACCTAAGGACATCACACACATCCATTCCCGAGGCAGGATTCGAACCTGCGACCGTAGCAGTCGCGCGGTTCCGGACTGCGCGCCTAGAACCGCGAGACCACCGCGGCCGGCGGTTGGGTGACATCATTGAAGAGGGGCGGAGTTAGGTTACTGTAGGTAGTTTAACTGCCCTATTTTCCCACTAAAATTTGAAATTCCTGCTGTATTTTTCTGGGCGAGGGGAGAGGAAGTGATTTCCTAGAGGGGTGGTGGGGGAAGGGGGCACGTGCCCACTGGGAAAACCCTTGACGTCATCAGGGGTCAGTGACATCAACTGACCAATTACTTAATTTGCATAATTAATTTAATATCAAATTGATATCAAAAGTGCACTCGTGCCACCTTTATTCCACTACTAAAGTTATATCGATAACCAGATCTTCTCTGGAGTTCAGGCTCAAGCAATAAAAGATAGGGAAGGAATTGGCCGCATCTTTTTCGAAGGAAATATTCCAGTATTCATAGTAATTCATTTACTTCAGTGCCTAGGAAACGAAATATGCATGCCAAAAGGTCTATGTGACAAAAAGGAAACACTATTATTTTAGGGAAGGTGAAACTAAAAAGAAAATATTTAAGTTGGTAGCAATGTAGTTATCTATGAAACTTGTGTAAATGATTTTCAACCCCATCAGTTATATGTGGCATTGTTTCTCTGCTTATCATACAGTTTCTTCGTAGTGATGAGATTTTTGTCCCTTGGGAAATGTGAAATATTCATTAAACATTTGAAATTCCATGACTACAGGTAGAGTCTTTGGAAAGTTATCAATTCGTGAAGAATTTCATGAAGAACTAAGTTTTCCTCTTACAAAAGGAACAAATACCCGCCCGAACAGTCGTGCACGTTAAGGCGTCGCTTACGAGACGGGAAAATGTGATGGCCTCAGATCGAATCCGGCCAGTGGGTAGTGTCGACGGTAGGTGTGCCGGCCAGCTTGGATGTGGTTTCCAGATGGTTTACCATATCCCACTAGGTGAATACTGGACTGATACCCATGTCCCTCCTCTGTTACACGATCTACACACATTCAAAAAATTTTCACTCACTTTCATATGAATACAATTACATGCAGACACATATTCCGTCTTTGGGGGCTACAGGCTGGCGAAAAGCCACGCCGTAAACTAACCATGCCAAATACATGAATAACGATGTTGACCCTGTGACGATGTGGGACAAAGGGACAAGAAAAAGAAGAAAGAAATTATGAAATTAGCAAAATCTGTAGCACAACAAAGGCGAGGAAGATACCACTATGGCAGAATTGTGACAATGATCTGAATATGAAGCAAGAAATAAATTCATAATCTCAGTGGAATTTGGAATTTGACGAATCGAAGAGATATCAAGGACTAGCAACAATATACTGTTATATCTACGTAAATAGTGGTATGAAACTTATGAATAACGTAGAGGGAAATTCCGTCTAATATTCGCAGATAAGATCGTGTACAAAGCTTCCCAAAAATAGTAGAGGCGATGTTGGACGCACAGGTAGGAACATTAGCATGAATTAAAAATAACGATTTTGCACAGAATAGATTTTAAATTTGAAAACAATGTTATGAAACACTAAGAGAAAAAAAACATTGATGACGTCGTAGATTTCATAAAAATGAGCTCATGGCCTAATAGAAAGATTCTTCATTTAACGTACATTATCATACACCATATTATGATTGATACAATCGGACAAATCTTCAGATTGACATTGATGTGTTGGACATGTGAAGATAAGTAACAGACAAGGAGTGGATTGTTTTAGATTCCCTTCATCTCTATTTTGGGGAAAGCCTAGATCAGACTTGTGTCAAAATCCAAAGTAGAAACTGATTAGCTGTTGTCCACGACAATGCAGTATTTTTACGATAATGTAACGGCATACATACACACGTGTTATGAGAAGACTTATTTGTTGACTGATGTTGGTACCTCTTCTAAACCATTAGTAGAAGAATACTTCTGTAATATTAGATAGTATTAAAAAATTATTGGACTAAGAAGCCAAAAAACAACACACACTGAAAGTAGCAATGAACTACTGAAATATCTAAAATAAAAATAATCCGTTAATCATAGAAAAAATTAAACACAATATAGAAATTATGTTTCCAATGATATTAGGAGAAATACAGAAAGATAGGATATGTTAACAAAAATCTTGGGGCTAGAGAAAACGGAATTGGTGGCACAGGTGAAATGAAGGCCTCTAAAAGAAAGAAGAAAAAGAAAGATTTGCCGATAGTATACGAAAAGGTGATCTAGATTCTTTGAGCAAGTAATGTGGATGTACGACAGTAGGTCCTCCAAATAAATTACCCTTATCAGAAACAAACGTACTATGCACAGTTATGACTATATTACGTTTTTCCAAAAATTGGCCACTCCCAATGCTTTTTTCTGTGCAAGAGGTTGGACATAGTGACACTCAAGCACATAATGAACAGTTTGGTCTTCTCTGCAGTCACACTGAGTATCTTGATTAGTGAAGCCCCATCTCACCAAATTAATCTGCCAGCTCCAGATCTCAGTCTATTCAGTAACTTCCAAGACTTCCATTCCTCATCATAGTCAGGAGGTAGAGTTTCTGAAACTCTTTCCCAGCCTGGGAGAAGGCAGGTCGTAGCCTTCCATACTTGAAACAAACTTCTTCAGCAGTGGTTCTAAGTGCTGTCGATATTCTGACGAAACTACTCCTTGACTTTAGGCATTGTGGGAGCGGTTCATGCCCATACAGAGGATACGTTCTCTCATGATCCACTTTATTTATTACCTAATTCTTTTCGAACAGAGTGTGGTGCTGTTACTGCGAGGTGCTAACGCCATTCGAGTGGAGTGCATTTCAAGTAACTTTTGCGATTCTGCAGGTGTCGCTGAGAGCTATGTTCACCTGTTTGGTATGTGTTGAATTATACCGAAGGGGACATGCATACTTTGGCGCAGAATAGCACAATGCCATTGCAGAGGTTCATAGAGTTTTAGATTGATCCCCCCTGTGATCTGCCAGGTTTCCATAGAAGAGTGTTCCTGGTGGAAACCTTTGACTTGCAGTTCATGCAGTGCTTCTTCAAAGTAAGAGATCTATCAAGTGTCACTCGTACATGTTTTAGGATCTAACTGTGTTCCAGTTCGACAATTGACCACACTATCTTAAATTTGTGACTAGCTTCTGTTGTGACTGAAAATTCGCAGTTTTTCACAACACGCCTTTTATTGATGTAAGTTCACAAGGTGGATAACTGAAGATACAAACGAAAGATAACAATAACAAAAAAAGTCTCCTAATTGAGGCAAACAAAAGTTAACTTCTTATTTTCCACAAAGGTTCTTGGTAACGCACTCACACACTAGTAACAGTCCAATTCTGAGACGAAGACGTAATCTTCGACGGTTGCAGTACACGAGATCGGCATCTGGCGGAACTAAACTTCAGGCCTGGTTCTAGCCCCTAAATAACTGTCTCCAGCCAATCAGATTTTGGCGTAGTGGTACTTCCTGCAGGCTGTGGCTTGAGCTCCCCCTGCAGGAAGTAGTGCTCGGAATGTCTGTTTCCATTATCTTGTGTGTAAATAGTCGGTGTTTACCATGGTGCTTTTGGGTACACCTTTGGACATACACAACCTCGTCCTTTTTGGTGTTATAAGGTTTGCCAGCCCTCAGGGGCTACCTTGGTTCTGGTATAATACCCCTCCCCCCTTGGAAAAGCTGGTTCGGCACAGGTGACTGCAGGGGAGAGAGTACCAATATAGCCTATAGCCTGGTGCCATAGGCTGATCCGCAGATAAGTCCTCCTGAAGGAGGCAGTGGAACCCGCCCACCAGAGTGTAGGCTGCCACCTTCCGCACGAGGCGGCTGGAACGCCACAGTGGTGGTGGTTGCGAGACGACCTCGGGCTCGGCATGTGGCATGGGGCCGTCTACTTCGTCCAACCGAGGCGGCGCCGAAGAGGGACTGGGGAGTGAGTTCAGGGGAAGGTCCTGGAGCTGTCCCGGGTCCAGAGTATGCAGCAGCAGTGGACTAGCAGCCGGCATCTGGTAGTTATCTCTGGGAAGATCAGCCACCAACTGAGGAGAGGGCATCAACATAGGCCCCAAGGAAGGGACCAGCGATTGGAGAGAGAGAGAGAGAGAGAGAGAGAGGAGCCGGCGTTTGGGGTTGTGGCTGCTCGAGGAAATGAGGACATAGTTGGTTGTGGTGACGCGAAACTGCCCTGTCGTCCAGACATACGTCGAACAGTTGTCATCCATGGGGCTGGAAAATGATCCCTGGAAGCCAGCTGGGCCAACGCCCAAAACCACGAGCCCAAACCTTCGAGCTGGATGAATATCGGGAAGCACCTGACAGAGTGCTAGGTCTGACCTGGGGCAGGAGGAGACGGAAGAGGGTCCAAGGCTGGTGACGATGGAGCAGTTTGGCTGGACTCTTGTCACCCACCGGCGCAGCCCTGTAGGTACTGAGAAATAACGTAAGAGCTTTTTCTGAGGTACGGTCCTCCATGTACTTCATCTGAGTTTTAAAAGTGTGAACAAGGCGCTCTGCCTCTCCATTGGATTGGGGATGGAAAGGAGGGGTAAAGACATGGTGGATACCATTATCGTGACAGAATTTGGCAAAATCTTGACTGTGAAATTGTGGGCCATTGTCTGATACCAAGGCGATGGGAAGGCATTCAATGGAAAATATTTTTGACAGGGCCATGATGGTATTCTCTGTAGTGATAGTGAAACATCGCATGAGTAACCAGTAAGCGCTGAGGAAGGGTCCCGCAAAATCCATATCGATTTTTTCCCATGGGAGGAAAGTGGTCAGCCAGGATTGGAAGGACCGGCGCAGTGTGGGAAGCGCCTGGATACACTGCTGACAACCCCGAACCATGTGCTCCACGTTTGCTGTAATGCCTACCCAGAAGACATGGCGACGTGCAAGGGTTTTCATCCAGGAAATATCCCTTGACCTTGATGTAAGACGTGGAGAATCCGGGACCGCAGGGAAGCTGGAACGATGACTCGTGGAGTGGCGTCATTTTCTTCATGGATGAGCACCCCATTGATGGCCACCAGTTGATGGTGGATGGAGAAGAAGAAACGGAGGTCAGCCTGGGCACAAGGCGGAGGAAGCATCGGACACCCGCGGAGAACACAGTGCAGGAGGAGCTTATCAGTGGTCGTCGCTGCGGCCACCCTCTCAGCTGTGACTGGGAATGCAGCCAACACATCCTGTATGTCGTTATCAACCTGAAAAATTAGGAGGTACAACGAATCCAATGACGAATCCTGGTCGGAGGGGAGAGGAGCCGAGACAAGGCATCACCATTGACATGCTGGGAGGTGGGCCGGAAATGGATGGTGTACCTAAAATATGAAAGGAATAGTGCCCATCGCTCCAGGCGGTGGGAAGTCTTCGTGGTTAACTGGGCTGATTGGGAAAATAAGGCCATGAGCAGCTTATGGTCAGTGATTTAGCGAAAAGACCTACTGTAAATATATGGGAGGAATTTGGTACAGGCAAACATAGTGGCTAGGGTCCCTTCTCAATTTGAGAATATTTGCATTGGGCCTTGGTAAGGGATTTACATGTGTACGGCACCGGGCGTTACGATCCATCGGGTAGAATGGCGTGAAAGGACAGCTCCAACACCATAATCTGAGGCGTCTGTAGCCAAGAGGAGAGTAAGAGAGGGGTTATACGGTATGAGACACTCCACAGAGAGCAACCTCCGCTTTAAGGCGTGGAAAGCTGATTCACAAGGCATGGACTAATGAAAAGGCATGTTCTTTCGGCATAAGTGATGGAGGGGCGCCGTAATGTGGGCGGAGGAGGGAATGAACTTTCGTTAGTAAGCAGTTTTACCCAGGAAAGATTGCAATTGGTGGACGTCGCGCAGATGGGGAAGAGCCGTTATTGCGGCGATGTGGGAGGAGGTAGGCGATATACCATCGTGGGAAATGACATTACCCATTTAGAAAATAGCAGATTGAAAACAGAAGCATTTAGCAAAGTTGCGTTTTAGGCCCGCAGTCCGCAAGCGCAGGAACAATTGTCGCAGATGACTCTTGTTGTTGAAGAGGATGGTGGAGGGCGTGGGGAACCTGCCAGAAGTACTTCGGGTGGGCAGACGGTTTCAGCTGGAGCGACACATGAAAATCTTGAGCACAGCCGACGCCCAGTGAGAAGAGCTCCTGGAATTCAGAGCACAGGGTATCGACTGCTGGGAGCGGAATCTGGGAAGACACCAGATGAACACTGTCGTCGATGGCGAAGCCAAAAACCCAGAAGGCATCGAACCCAAAGTGATCCGCCGTAGCTGCATTGTTGACCAAAAGGAAGGTAACTTCCCGGTGAACTGACCCAAGAGGGCGATTGCTTGCTTATTATACGCAAGGAGGCGCGGAGGTGTGGGCGCCAGTGGGGGGCGCTCCAATCTTCGCATAAGAGGAATAGTTGATCAGGGAGCCGCTGCTCCAGTATCCACCCGCATCTGCATCAGCCGACCGTTGAGCTGAACGTCGATCATCAGCTTGGAAGATTCCGAAGATTGCACCTGGTTGACATCCATGGGTATAGGCTCCCGACGGTTATTGGCCGTAAGAGGAGGGGGCTGCCGAGATCGGCAGACCGAGCTGACATGTCCGTTACGGGTACACACTGCACAATACGCCCACCTGTCAGGGTGGATGTTTCGTAAAGCATCCCGGGCAGGAGGGCAGCAGGAGGGGCTGGCGGCGTTGGCGAGGGCGCGGGGGCCTCTGTGCACTGACAGTCTGCACCAGACCCGCGGAGCCATCCGAGGGCGCAAATTCCTGTACAGGGCGGCTGCCCTGACGACGTTGTGCAGAACGGTATGGCCTGCGCCGGTCATCGGAACGGACGGCGGCAACATCTTGGACCTCTGCCAGTGACGCAACAGGCTCCGAGGCGTCGTGGTCATGGAGGGCCGCCACTTCCGCCCAGGATTCCAAACGCTTGTCGACCGCCGTAGAGACTTCGTACTTGAATGCTAGATCAATGATGTGGTCCAAAGTGGGATTCTCGAGTCTGAGGGCGTCGCGCCGGAAATCCGCGTCAGGGGCAGCCTGGATGATGTGGTCGCGGACCATCTTGTCCGCGTAGTATTCTTTGGAACCTTGTATGTTGAAGTGACATTTCCAGCTGAGACCTTGCAGTTTCGCTGCCCACTGGCGATAGGATTGGCCAGCCTTCTTGCGACACTGGTTAAATTCGACACGGGCAGCCAACACGTGGAACCGTCGTTGACAGTAAGCTGCGAGAGCCTCACAAATCTGTGAGAAAGCAAAGAATCCGGAGGTCGAGGTTGGACATACACGTTGGACTGGTTCCAGGACAAAAAGGAGGAACGACGAGCAGCCTCGTGGACAGCCTGCTGGATTTGAAAATGCTGCTGGAGCCGCTTCTCATGTGTTTCCCAGTGTTCAGCATCCTCGTTGAAATCGGAAAGTGGCAGGGGCAGCGGAACCGGGCGGTTTTGCAAGAGTTCCGTAAATAAACGTTCTTGCGTTCCCTTAGAGTACTTGCAAAACTGTTGAAAACCTTAAGTCATGCACACTTTGGACCAGCTGCTGAAGGACAACTTCCGCCATGAGGAAGACACACACAGGCACCAACTCGTCGTCACTTGCGTTGTGACTGACAATTCGCAATTTTTGACAACACCACTTTTACTGATGTACGTTTACAATGTGGATGACAGAAGATACAAAAGAAAGGTAACAATAACGAAAAAGTTTCCTAATTAAGGCAAACAAAAATTAGCTACTTATTTTCCACAGAGGTTTCGTGGTAACACACTCACACACTAGCAACAGTCCAATTCTGAGACGAAGACGTAATCTTCGACTGTTGCAGTACACGAGGTCGGCATCTGGCGTGAACTGAACTTCAGTCCTGGCCCCTAAATAGCTGTCTCCAGCCAATCAAATTTCGGCGTAGTGATACTTCCTGCAGGCCGTGGCTCGAGCTCCCGCTGCACTAAGTAGTGCTCGGAATGTCTGTTTCCATTATCTTGTGTGTAAATAGTCGGTGTTTACCATGGTGCTTTCGGGTACGGCTGAGGGCATAGACAACGTCACCGTCTGTGATGTTACATGGATTGTCGGTCCTCAGGGGCTACCTTCGCTCCGGTATAACAGCTTCCCTGTTTTCAAATGAGAAACACACACATGTGTTTTTGTTGGATTTGATTTGAGTTGGTTTGCGTTTTATCATCTCAAAAGTCTGAGTCAGAATCAGTACTCTGGGTGGCTAGAGGAAGGTTGTCGATATTCAAGAAGCTCCTGCTGTTCGATGCTGTGGGTTGGTAATTCGTGTTTGTATTGAGCAGAATTGGCGTAAGCACACTTCCCTGCGGGAGGCTCCATCTACTACGCTGTTATTGGAAGCCGACTAAGCACCTGCGATTCTGATTCTGGAAAAAG
Organism: Schistocerca cancellata; assembly: GCF_023864275.1. Taxonomy (NCBI): domain Eukaryota; kingdom Metazoa; phylum Arthropoda; class Insecta; order Orthoptera; family Acrididae; genus Schistocerca; species Schistocerca cancellata. The sequence goes on from NC_064628.1 coordinate 410,170,476, forward strand.
AGTGCCTTTAAGCCTAGTAAGGCTAATATCCTTGCACAGGCTGTAGACCTTGTCTAGTAGTAGCTGGTGACTGATAGCGTCAATCACTGCTGATAAGTCGACAAATGCCACTCCAGTCGCCTTACGAGCTTGAAATCGATCTTCTGTAAACTATCTAAGGTTGAGCAAATGTCCAGTACGGCAGGTCGCGTTAATTTCAAATAACACACATCACGCAGGAAAATGACTTCTTTCAAGAAATTTATAATGCCTGTGTGAGAAGAAAAGTTTATTGAGGCGGCTTGTTTCGCCTCGAAGGCCATTTGCCACACCCTAAGCGCACCGTCTTATTTTGTCACCCGTCCTTCAAAATGGCTCTGAGCACTATGGGACTTAACTGCGGAGGTCATCAGTCCCCTAGAACTTAGAACTACTTAAACCTAACTAACCTAAGGACATCACACACATCCATGCCCGAGGCAGGATTCGAACCTGCGACCGTAGCAGTCGCGCGGCTCCAGACTGTAGCGCCTAGAACCGCTCGGCCACCCCGTCCGGCACCCGTCCTTCAGCAAACTTTTTATTGCTTCAATATTAGTCCTTACATTCATCCTTCCCTTGGTGTATCACGTCCATTTCTCTTCGTAGGGATCACTCTGCAAGTAATTTTTCCATCGTCTCCTCCAGTAACTACCTCATGCTTACACTTCTTAATCTAGTTCCTCTTCTTCTCTTAAAATCCGTCATCCTACTTTTATACCGTCGAACCGTCCAGCAGCATCACTAAAGTTTATTTTGTACCCCACTTTCCCTTTTTTTGAGCACACATACTTCTGATCAATAGGTGACAGTTATCGACACAAACGAGTTGGAGATATGAACTTTATATCTTTCCTGTTGTTACCATTCCATCGGAATTTCGCTGTTTTGTTGCGACTTTTGATAGTCCCACTTAATGTAGCACATCTTTTTCTGCTGTTCCGCTATCAGTTACAGAGATCCACATCTAACTGAACTTCGTTGTTTTTTTCGTGTTCGTTATTATGGTTTTATCCAGAGTCCCAATTATCAGATACACTGCTAGCCACGAAAATTACAACACCATCAAGGAGGCAAGCAACAGACGTCAAATTGGCACGAATGATAATGCAGACCTGGATATGTAAATGATTAGCGTTTTAGTGCAACCGCACAAAGCAAGTGAGACAAATTCCATCTACATTCTGTATACATCTACAGATCATGCAGTGGGTTTCCCACTCAGCAATATTTGAATGTTGATTGATTGTGAGAAAATCGTCTTAAGCTTCGTGTTTAAATGAGAAACGTTTATCAGCACGTGTCGACAGCGGAAGGATCGTGGCGTATCGAGGATGCAATTCATCGTACCGTAGTGCTGTCTTCTGCTTTGTCCAGCATTTAACGACAGTGGCGCGGATATGGAAGCGATGGTTTTTTTTAGGACGACCATACCCTACGCAAGGAATGGACAACATTATGTGGATCTCAGGCCTCATTCACATGCTCGCAGGCCCCCTCGCCACGTGACGCGACAACAGCGCTTCTAGTTCATAAAGTTAAAACTACAGAGTCTGTGACGTTAATGTCTATGGGTACAGCACCGATATGAATGGAAATCCAATCCTGACACACCAAGCCAATAAACTGTTCCCCAAAAAACCATTTTTTGAGACTACATTCAATTTATGTTCACCTCATCTTCAAATGTTTACACTTATTCATACGTCGTGAACATTGTTTCTTAACTTACGACGTTTTACAAAAGCTGCCTTTAAGACATCTGTTGCAACATTCTGCAGTCCCGTTGATAAAGAAACAATGTTCACTGCATGCAATTAATGTAAACATCTTAAGATGGGACGCCAGGCATCTTCAAGTGTCATCTTGGGAAAATAAACAGCTATAAAGGCGACTGGTTGCAACTAATTCGTTATAAATTACCTTTAATTCCAGCTGTTGCAGTGTTCTTTAAAATTCACAACGGACACGAATCATTTAATAATGTTAACACGAGAAAGTGGAGAAAAACAAAGTAGGGTAATGAAAAGGCTGTCCCAGTCGACAAGCAATTAGGAGTAATTTTGCAATTTTTGGCCAGAGGCACATCATTTGAGTGCTTATAGATATTAACACAGAGGGACCACACGTGGTCTAGGGGTAGGGTCTTTGATTCATAATCGAAACGTCTTCGGTCCCGGGTTCGATCCCCGCCACTGCCTAAATTTTGATAAATAATCAGCGTTGGCGGCCGAAGACTTCCGGCATTCTGTCAACGGCCTTGCCAAAGAGGGCGGAGGAGCGGATAGAGGTTCAGGGCACTCTCTTGTCCTAGGGGTGGGAAATTGCCCCTAAAGGCGGAAGAATCGGCAATGATCAACGACATGAGGATGCAGAAGGCAATGGAAACCACTGCATTAAAGACACGTAACGTGTATCCACAGGACAAGTGGCCTGTAATTGAAGAAGTGTCATGATGATCTCTCCATTGGCAAAAGATTCCGGAATAGTCCCCCATTCGGATCTCAGGGAGGGGACTGCCAAGGGGGAGGTTACAATGAGAAAAAGATTGAATAATCTACGAAAGGATAACGTTCTACGAGTCGGGGCGTGGAGTGTCAGAAGCTTGAACGTGGTAGGGTAACTAGAAAATCTGAAAAGGGAAATGCAAAGGCTCAATCTAGATGTAGTAGGGGTCAGTGAAGTGAAGTGGAAGGAAGACAACGATTTCTGGTCAGATGAGTATCGGGTAATATCAACAGCAGCAGAAAATGGTATAACAGGTGTAGGATTCGTTATGAATAGGAAGGTAGGGCAGAGGGTGTGTTACTGTGAACAGTTCAGTGACCGGGTTGTTCTAATCAGAATCGACAGCAGACCAACACCGACAACGATAGTTCAGGTATACATGCCGACGTCGCAACCTGAAGATGAACAGATAGAGAAAGTGTATGAGGATATTGAAAGGGTAATGCAGTATGTAAAGGGGGACGAAAATCTAATACTCATGGGCGACTGGAATGCAGTTGTAGGGGAAGGAATAGAAGAAAAGGTTACAGGAGAATATGGGCTTGGGACAAGGAATGAAAGAGGAGAAAGACTAATTGAGTTCTGTAACAAGTTTCAGCTAGTAATAGCGAATACCCTGTTCAAGAATCACAAGAGGAGGAGGTATACTTGGAAAAGGCCGGGAGATACGGGAAGATTTCAATTAGATTACATCATGGTCAGACAGAGATTCCGAAATCAGATACTGGATGGTAAGGCGTACCCAGGAGCAGATATAGACTCAGATCACAATATAGTAGTGATGAAGAGTAGGCTGAAGTTCAAGACATTAGTCGGGAAGAATCAATACGCAAAGAAATGGGATACGGAAGTACTAAGGAATGACGAGATACGTCTGAAGTTCGCTAACGCTATAGATACAGCAATAAGGAATAGCGCAGTAGGCAGTACAGTTGAAGAGGAATGGACATCTCTAAAAAGGGCCATCACAGAAGTTGGGAAGGAAAACATAGGTACAAAGAAGGTAGCTGCGAAGAAACCATGGGTAACAGAAGAAATACTTCAGTTGATTGATGAAAGGAGGAAGTACAAACATGTTCTGGGAAAATCAGGAATACAGAAATACAAGTCGCTGAGGAATGAAATAAATAGGAAGTGCAGGAAAGGTAAGACGAAATCGCTGCAGGAAAAATGTGAAGACATCGAAAAAGATATGATTGTCGGAAGGACAGACTCAGCATACAGGAAAGTCAAAACAACCTTTGGTGATATTAAAAGCAACGGTGGTAACATTAAGAGAGCAACGGGAATTCCACTGTTAAATGCAGAGGAGAGAGCAGATAGGTGGAAAGAATACACTGAAAGCCTCTATGAGGGTGAAGATTTGTCTGATGTGATAGAAGAAGAAACAGGAGTCGATTTAGAAGAGATAGGGGATCCAGTATTAGAACCGGAATTTAAAAGAGCTTTGGAGGACATACGGTCAAATAAGGCAGAAGGAATAGATAACATTCCATCAGAATTTCTAAAATCATTGCGGGAAGTGGCAACAAAACGACTATTCACGTTGGTGTGTAGAATATATGAGTCTGGCGATATACCATCTGACTTTCGGAAAAGCATCATCCACACAATTCCGAAGACGGCAAGAGCTGACAAGCGCGAGAATTATCGCACAATCAGCTTAACAGCTCATGCATCGAAGCTGCTTACAAGAATAATACACAGAAGAATGGAAAAGAAAATTGAGAATGCGCTAGGTGGCGATCAGTTTGGCTTTACGAAAAGTAAAGGGACGAGAGAGGCAATTCTGACGTTACGGCTAATAATGGAAGCAAGGCTAAAGAAAAATCAAGACACTTTCATAGGATTTGTCAACCTAGAAAAAGCGTTCGACAATATAAAATGGTGCAAGCTGTTCGAGATTCTGAAGAAGTAGGGGTAAGCTATAAGGAGAGACGGGTCGTATACAATATGTACAACAACTAAGAGGGAATAATAAGAGTGGACGATCAAGAACGAAGTGCTCGTATTAAGAAGGGTGTAAGACAAGGCTGTAGCCTTTCGCCCCTACTCTTCAATCTGTACATCGAGGAAGCAATGATGGAAATAAAAGAAAGGTTCAGGAGTGGAATTAAAATACAAGGTGAAAGGATATCAATGATACGATTCGCTGATGACATTGCTATCCTGAGTGAAAGTGAAGAAGAATTAAATGATCTGCTGAACGGAATGAACAGTCTAATGAGTACACAGTATAGTTTGAGAGTAAATCGTAGAAAGACGAAGGTAATGAGAAGTAGTAGAAATGAGAACAGCGAGAAACTTAACATCAGGATTGATGGTCACGAAGTCAATGAAGTTAAGGAATTCTGCTACCTAGGCAGTAAAATAACCAATGACGGACGGAGCAAGGAGGACATCAAAAGCAGACTCGCTATGGCAAAAAAGGCATTTCTGGCCAAGAGAAGTCTACTAATATCAAATACCGGCCTTAATTTGAGGAAGAAATTTCTGAGGATGTACGTCTGGACTGTGGGAAAACCGGAACAGAAGAGAATCGAAGAATTTGAGATGTGGTGCTATAGACGAATGTTGAAAATTAGGTGGACTGATAAATATGTGGAAAACACTGATAAGGAGAAGGGACAGGATGATAGGACATCTGCTAAGACATGAGGGAATGACTTCCATGGTACTAGAGGGAGCTGTAGAGGGCAAAAACTGTAGAGGAAGACAGAGATTGGAATGCGTCAAGCAAATAATTGAGGACGTAGGTTGCAAGTGCTACTCTGAGATGAAGAGGTTAGCACAGGAAAGGAATTCGTGGCGGACCGCATCAAACCAGTCAGTAAACTGATGACCAAAAAAAAAAAAAAAGATATTAACACACTATTCTTATCCAAAACTACTTTTGATGACTGATCGCATAGGCATGAGTTTTTTCTATAACTCTGAATAAATTAAATCATCATAGCTATTTAGACTTTTAAAATCTTTTATATACGCTCTCACATGCTTAATATGTATTGGTAAGACTGAGAATATTTTGTCGTTATCAATATTATTCATTAATATTTCTGTTATCGACGATACGAAGATACCCTCAGACGGTCATCATATTGACGGTTACACAATAACATGCAACGCGTGATGGCCCTTAAACTTCCGTGTGACACCTCTACCATATTTCTTCCCGCGCGCCTGTGAGGTAGCGAGCTGTTCCCCCACTCTCTGCACGCACTTGACCACATGGTCCGTAACTTCGCGCTCAGGCTAGAAACATGTTTCTCTTTATTGTTTAAATCCAACGACTCTGCATCATCAGTTGCAAACCCGAGGCGAGCCGAGCGTTGGCGGAAACATCCTAAAATGCGTCCTCGACGAAGTGCAATGCGCGCACCTGACGATCTGTACCACAAATATCCTCCGTGGGCTGGACTGCCGGATGAGGCTCTCGGGCCGCTCGTTGGCCACCTGTTCGCAGTAGCCCCAGCGAGTTGTGCCTGAGTGGATAGGCAAATAACTCACTAGGCTGTGCAGGATTATACAATCATGTCAAGTATCTTGAGTCCAGAAATAAGCTAGTTTATAGCAGGACAAGTATCCCCATAGACAGTGCCATGACGTCTGGAGCACTACAGGTTGTGAGCACAATGACCCTTGACTCAGCATGCACATGCAGGCAGCCAGTGTTGCGTCGAAGAACACTGCATATAGAAGTGATACCTCCGTCATCTTTTCAGGGGAGTCCCCGTTCTGCATACAGCATTATGATGGACGGATCCGTGATTGGAGGTTCTGAGGAAAACAGCCATTGCCAGATGGTGCACAATACTATCGCCCCTGTTTCACGTAGGTGGAATTTGGGAAGCAGCTGTTACGTTTCTGGCTGTGAAGGCCGGTGGATATCCAGTGTTTTCGAGGTCTCCGTGGCGTTATCTTTCAACAAGGTACATACGACCACGTGTTTACATTGCAGCCCTGAACTATTTAGGTACAGACGCTATTAACTGCCTAAACTATTCTGTCACCCACTGAAAAAGTTTGGTAACGATTTGGTGAGAGACTGCACGCCAACACTCACCAGTCAATAGATTGAGGAATTCTGGAATTGAGTTTTTGCAGCATGGAATAACGCAGCCATATCTGTCATCCAAGCCCAATTCGACTCGATGCCCAAGCGAGTTAGAGCAATAGTTACTAGCAGAGACGGCAGCTCGATGTATTTCGCATTATGTACACACCGAAATCACATACATGTTTAAAGATTTAATTACACTTCGAGACAAAAGAAATACGGACTACGAAGAAGTTATGCAAATTGGTCGGAAATTAATAATCATGCGGGTATCGACGGAGAATGCAAAATTGTAAACTTTGGCGGCCAACAGATGAATGTGTGACGCTGCAGCGCAATTTCACCGTGCAGCTGGCAAGGACAGTAAACAGGGCACGTGTCCATACCAGGACATAAAGCCTTCGCCGATTTCATCCCGTGTACTCAGTTGGATAGTAACTGTGCCTCGCAGACACGCGAGTGAAAATTATACTCAAATGTCATTTAAGAGAGGACGTGTAGTTTGGCGCAAAGAAGCCAGTTGATGTAATCGCCGAATCGCTCGAAATCTGACTAGGAGTGACGTCACTATTTGACGATGTTGGCAGGCGTGGTTGAACTACGTCGAACTAGGCATCAAGAAGGAAGCGATCAACCTAGAGAGAAGACAGACAGTGAGGACCGAATAATTGTCAGAGAGGGACTCAGAGCCCCGGATTCATCATTACCATCGATCCGGCGTTCAAGTACCACTAACAGCGGCTCACAGAAACGGGGGTCAGCTCACGGTGTCCCTGGCGCCGCCTAACATTCACCTCTGCCATCCAACTAGCCCGTCTGCAGTTGTGTCGGGCACATTTGGCGTGGAATATCATGGACTGACGTAGAACTGTTTTCAGTGATGAGTCCCGCTTCGAACTTAGCCCCAATGAGCAGCGAAGACGTGTCTAGAGGCACCCAGGACAGCGGTGGGCTACCAACAACCAGCAGTAATGGTCTGGGATTCCATTTGTTTTCATAGCAAGACCCCTTTGGTTATCTTCCGTGGCATCCTTACAACACAGTGGTACATCGACGTTATTTGCGCCCCGTCTTGTTGTCCTTCGTGGCAAGCCACCTACTGCTTGTAGAGGCTCTACCTTGACTTGCTAAACTCTACCTTGGCCAGGAAGGTCGTCGGATCTCTCCCCAATTGAAAACGATGGAGAATTGTGGGCAGGGCCCTCCAACCATTTCAGGGTTCTGAAGATCTAACGAGCCACTTGGATAGAATTTTGGGCTATATTCCTCAGTAGGACAGTCAACAACTTTTTCAGTCAATGCCAAACAGAATAACTGTTTGCATAAGGGCCAGAGGTGGACTATGCATTTTGACTTGCTCGATTTGTGGAGATGTCTATTGAACAAACCATCCAATTTTTCTTGTCTTCAGTCATTTGTTCATCTCTCGATGTACCTCAAATCTATCGATTCCCGCCCCATTCGGATAATTCCTTTATGGTTGCGCTTTTTTTTTCCTTAAAGTGTTATAAAGGGTGGTTCAGAATTATGTTACCATTCAAAAGAACCAAACATGCGCAGTATTCAACGTTGTAATAGTAACTGGTAACGTAATCGTTAATGTAATTTCGAGTCATCCTGTATTTTTTTCCTCCTATACTGTACACACACAATATTTGGTTGTTTGATCTCCTTCCTGATGTTACAATTTTAATGACCAGCAGTTAATTTACTTTTCATTGTTTATTTCTACATCTTGCCTTGTACATTCTTCAGTATCTTCTCCAAATATACTTAAGACAAATGGTCTTCTGTATACAACGATTGATGTACAGTGTGACCCAAAAGTTCGTTAACATTTGAAAGTGCACTAATTCATGGAATAATATAGGTAGGGATATACTAATTGATAAGCATCCCTGAAATTACAGGGTTTTATCTAAACCAAAACAGAGTGAAAAGAGTGGGCAACAGATGGCGCTGGACAGCAATACGTCATTGACGCCGGATGAGAATCGTGTATGAGATGAGTTATACCGTCTCTAATGAGCACGTTCTCGACTGGACGTTAAACACTAATATCCTTCTCTTCCTCAAATGATCTGTAGTGAGAAAGGAAATCAGATAATCGCTACCCTGGTTGATAAACCCCTGCTGAAAGGTACGACTTTAATGGTGCTCCACCTCTTACTGATACGCTTGTGAATTAGCCCTCGCATGCACCGTTTGGTGAGGATCGCTTGCTGGGCCGCCATGTCTGGCGTGCTTGCCCTTCTACGTCCCCAGACCTCAATCCGTGTGATTATTGCTGTGGCGTTACCTGAAGCCTTAAGTATATCACGATTGTCCGACTTAAGTAGGAGTGCTCGAAGACAACATCCTACGTTAATTTCTCACCATACCTACTGATACGCTGTACAGTGCTGTTCACAACATTGTCCCTCGACTACAGATATTCTTGATGAATGACGGCCGACATGATGAGTATTTGTTACGAAGAATATCGTATTTTGCAAAAAATCAGTTATTATGCTAATTATTACTTTTGTGTCATATGAAGCGCCCTCTGATGGCCATTTTGTGCACTTTCTTTGATTTCAATAAATCCACATGTCATTTCAACCATGTGTGTAAATTTTTACATCTCTACCTGGACTATTTCGTGACTTACAGAAGTTTCAATTTTTAATGGACTTTTGCGTCACCCTGATAACTTTCTCCACGTTGAACATTCATTTGTATACACTACCTAGACTAGTGTTTCACTGTTTAGTTAATAAGTATTTGAATATTTTTTTATATGCATCAGTATACAGCCAGAATTTTATTTTGTCAAATACTACCGGTTTCGGTATCGAGTATTGCCATCAGGCCAACCTACGATGAAGGACATTGCTCCAGCATGGCCCGAAAGTAGTACCTGGTACGAAAGCCGGTAGTCAGGCGACAAAACGAAGGTGCAGCTCTAAAGCGAATGTATTTTTAACGTATAATCCCTAAACGGCCAGCATCGAAAGCGGAAGAAATAAAAGCCTGATCATTAGGCCAGTGAGTCTTGCAGCTGAGTCATTCTGTCTGGAAGAAATTCAGTCTCCCATATATGGCGATTAAATTACGAAGAACTAGGGAGATGCAGTTACAATAGAAGCCTTCATCTGCTTGCAGCTAGTTCAGTTAACATCATCTGGAGACCTACTGTGAGAGGAACGCAGGCATACGGCCGCCGGAACGCTATTCGGTTTGTGGCAGAGGGAGAGAAGGGCTGAGAGAGAAATGTCGATAACCGCTGACCTGTTGCTGTGTCACGTTGTTTCAATAGAGGCATTCGGGCGTTGCGGATTTCCCCAAAGGCGCCCGGTTATTAAATATTTGCGCTGCGAATATTAGTCCTCTGGTCGACGACCACTATTAAATTTTTCCCACTGACCTTTTGCTGCAGGTTTTTGAAGCGTAATCGACACTGGAGATCCAAACAGAGTTCAAGCGTGCGGATGATTTGATTTCCCCCACATTGGCACCCCACAGAGCAGGTTTTCGTAAGCCAGTCCATGAAATTCGCCTTTATTGCAAATTATAATTGCTTTATCGGTAACTACTAAATAGACAAGTTGGTCCAACTTTCATACAGAAAACAAGCACTAGCAGATTCATATACAGTGATTTTTTTCCACTGTGTACAACTCGAGGGATTGACCGATGATAGGATATCGAACAGAAAAGGTCTAATGAATGTATGTCTGGAAATGTATGGCTTCCATGCTAGAGACCATTTATTCAATTATACTTTCTTACACAGACTGCTGTTCAAAATGGTTCAAATGGCTCTGAGCACTATGGGACTTAACATCTGAGGTAATCAGCCACCTAGAACTTAGAATTGCTTAAACCAAACTAACCTAAGGACATCACACACATCCATACCCAAGGCAGGATTCGAACATGCAACCATAGCAGAAATGCGGTTCTGGACTGAAGTGCCTCAACCACCACAGCTGGCACAGACTGCTGTCTAATAAGCGCTAAGTATAGGGGCAAGGCCAGTTCTGGCCCACTCTGCATTGTTGCAAGATGTATCCAAGGTGGCAGTGATGACGTCATCCAAAATGGCGGCATGTAGACTTGGAAAAAGCGCAAGATGTCATCCAAGATGACAGCCATGATGTCATTCAAGATGGCGGATTTTGGCAGGTAGTTTGAATTTTGATGGCCTGATAGGCCAAATGGACTATCTCCAGTAACCAAATCCTCTTCACCACCCCTCCTCCAGAAAATGGCGGCAAGTGCAAATTCCATCAGGACAATGCAACACACCTCTACTAAGAAAATGGCGGGAAGATAGGCCAATTGGGCTACCTCCATTAATGTAAGTCATCCAACCGCCACCTCTTCCTAGGGACTGGTGGGAAAAGGACTCAGCCTGTGCTGGAAACAAGTCTTTATTTAAGCAATTAAATGCAGTAACACCATCCAGTATGTTCACCATGAGGTCCAGACTCCAACTGACATAGCACACATTACTACCGCCAGAGAGTGCTCTTATCCATGATGTAATCCAAGATGGCCACCATGATGCAACTGATGACGCAAGTACCGTTATCCAAGATGAAGGGAAACAGTGTGTTTGCCATGAGGTCTGGGCCTAGTATAGTATGTATGGCTTCCACGCTAGAGACAATTTATTCAATTATCCTTTCTTACACAGACTGCTGTTCAAAATAGTTCAAATGGCTCTGAGCACTATGGGACTTAACATCTGAGGTAATCAGCCACCTAGAACTTAGAACTGCTTAAACGAGAGAGCAATATCAGCCCTCTCATCTGTTTGACTGCTTTCTCTTTCCCACAATTCTAACAGGACATGTCTGACGTTTATAGCCTGCACACGTGTGCATACTGACATCACAGTGTCTAGCCCACACATACATACTAATGTCCCAGATCATGATCTAGAAATCTGCTAGTGATTCTAAGGGAACATGTGTGACATGTAGCTGACACATCACACATCTAACAAAGTTCTCAAGTCACATCATTATGTAAAAATAAGAACCAAGTCGAACTCTCGGAAATTCTATAGTATCCCACAAATACTTAACCTGCTGTTCTGCTCCGTGTCACCCACTCACACACATCTACCCCTTAGCTATTATACTGCTAACCCTGTTGGTATAAAAAATTTATCCAAATTAATTAAATCGATATTTTTCACATGTATGAGGTAGTTTTTTTAATTTGCAGCATCCTATTAGTCGGTGAAATCGATCGAATACAGTTTTAAAAAAAGATCGCTAATAAAAAACACATCCTGCCACTCGATACCCGACGCCATAAAATTCGTCCAAGTTCCTTATGTTGTAAAGACTTTTATTTAAAATCATCTAAAATCACGTCACAGTGTGACATAATGGATAACTGTACTTTGTGGTGATATTATTGTTGTCTGCCAGAGGCAGTGGGTAGAACGTCTTAATGTCAATTTAGAACCTGACACAGATCTCGAGGTTGTGGCAGAAAAAAAAATGTTTGGCAGTATACAATGTTTGTTAGAGCAAAAAAAAAAAAAAAAATGTTTCAGACAATGGGACAAGGCCATAGGGAGGCGTCTCTTGTGACTTACAGTATAGTCGGCAGGATACAATCATCCACCTATAGTACAGTTGATGGAACTTTAAACTGGTCTGTGCAGTTCATAAATAACTGTACATTTAATAGGATCGTCACTTGTGCTCTATGCCCACGTGCATGTTGTATTTGTTTTCGATATATGGGAGGAGGAAGATGTGGTAAAAATCTTATCAAGTTCTCTTTCGGATGAAGTTAGTTAAGCTTTTATAGTTCATAATTTTTCTCTCATGGGTGGTACAGAATAAAAACGATAGCATGTTGGGGAGATAGATGTGGTTCAAAATGGTTCAAATGGCTCTGAGTACTATGGGACTTAACATCTGAGGTCATCAGTCCCCTAGAACTTAGAACTACTTAAACCTAACTAACCTAAGGACATCACACACATCCATGCCCGAGGCAGGATTCGAACCTGCGACCGTAGCGGTCGCGCGGTTCCAGACTGAAGCGCCTTTAACCGCGTGGCCACATTGGCCGGCTGATAGATGTGAATGGACGTAGATATGTAGTACTTGTATGTAGTTTGGGGGTGCACTACACTGCACTACCAAAAATCCTCGTCCTTCTCTTAGTTCCTGTTTCCATCGAATGGCCAAACGACAGTCCTGTCACAGCTTAGCCTGTTTCTACAGGGGTTGCAGAAGGTTGTAGATATAGCTTTCTCCCACTTTTAGTCAATTCCGACTTAAATTGGAACAGTCACATGTGCAAAGCTACAGCTACAGTAGTGTAGAGTCTGAGGGGTAGTTGCAAAATGCATAGGGGCTACCTAAAACCATGTTTGAATTTTATAGCAGATAAGTTCGAGATATGAAAGTGCCAGAAATATGATTCACTAGTGACTGTAATCATTAGAGGACTTCTCCATAGGATCCAGTGCAGGTATGTGGTTGAATGGAAATACTCGATTCTAAATCATAGACATCATTTCTAGCAGATAGCGTAACACTAGAGGTCTGAAAAGCTAGTGTACATTTCTCACGACCTCAATCAGCACACCATCTACTACTGTTTGTGATCCTCCTCAATAAGTCATCGCCTATAACTCAGTGGCTATAGCGCTGAACCTCCAGCATGGTATCGAGACAGAATACGTTACAAATACTGGAGAAATATCTAGTGATGGTGGCGTGAGGGGGTTGCAAATAGTGGTTTCATACCACGTTTCTTAGCCAAATCACTTCCAAAATTGAATGATTTTATGACGAGGTTGCATTGTGGGTTACATGTAACTGAACTGCCGGTCTGATAATATATGCTCTTACAATCACCATCTCGATATTTGTCTGGAAGAACCACGTGATTTGTAGGTAATGTCATACGTAGATTTATAAAGCTGGTATAGCTTTTAACATGGATACTTGTGTGCACATGTAGAACCAAGACCGCTTGTGATAGTAACATACAATGGTTGTAGGGATTGGGTTTTTAAAGGCTGGCGGTTTGTAAGACGATTAAACCACTTTACTAAGACATGGTGGTAGCACATACAAGAAAAACTTATGAGACATGTCCACCCATCGTTGATTTTCGGTCAGTATTAATTCGTATCGCCAGCGATCAGTTATTGACGAAGTATTATACTTAGTAGTCTGGAGTGCATGATAGTTTCTCCTTGACCATCAGGCTTATGAAGTATGTGTTTGTGTTCTGACATGTGCAAAGGAAATGACTATGTCCATTCGTAATTAAGTTATGGATTTGATATCGAGTACTATGATAGCAAAGGGAAGAGTATGTCAAATCATAAGAATGGTACTGATATTTCTATTTCCAGAGCCACAGCCATCAACAAGGTGGATTTCCGATAGTTTACTCATTGTTGAATGTCGTTCAACTGAGACTGAGATCATAATATTTTGTTGTAAGTTCAGGGATAAAATATATATGTGAGAGATTTCATAGGGTGATGATTCTACCTGTGCATGCTTGGCGTGCAGTGCTGGTGACCTGTGTGGAACTGATTCACGTTTATCATTAACAGTGGGATCTATCTGAGTGGAGAGACCTGTTGGATCACAGGAATGTAGATGGCTTAACTGGCTTGTCCTCTAGACGACGGAATGGCGAACTAAAACTTAGCATGTGTCGGATAGCTTTCATGATCATGTGGCAATTTGAGAAGATTCAATATAGACATATGTTGCGCTGGGCCATAATCCCCACCCATGTAAATTGTTCAGTTGACTGCTTCTTCACATTTTGCGTCTTTGTTTAGTTGAGAGAACATCGAATGTGGTGTATGCATCTAGCAAGTAAAAGACACTTTTGCTGGTTCTCTAAACATGAGAAACACGTTGTTTGACTTTGTAAATTATAGGGATTATTTGGAGTCTGTTTCATCACCAACATCGATATTCGCAAGTGGAAATACCATTTTACTCTATTTTTCTTTTGTCGAATTTATTTCACATAAAGGTCTTCACAGACGGGATAAGTTTCTTGTTACTCTATGGTTTACAGCATGCTCCACATAGCTAAAGTTTCGAGTTTCTAGAGAAATAATTTCCACTCTATATCTTTGGAATTATGTTGCGCGAGCGATCTGTAGGATACTGCTGTGTGCTTGATATCGAGAAGTACCATGAAAATAATGTGATATTCTAGCAAGACATGCAAAATTATATATGTTCTTTTAATCCTAGAGTTTGGAGATGGATGCAGAAAAGCAAGCAAGCAAGCAAGCAGGTCCAGACGAGAAACAGAAAAGTGCTTGTGCCAAGGGGAAACAAGCCTGAATTTGTAAAACAGTTCTAAGAGCGACTTCAGTCTGCTGAGGGCGCTCTGGTCGCGCTTTGGGAGTGGATGACTTGTGACCATCAGCTGCGGGAAAATAACTAGTGTTGTGAGGAGTATATATGGTGCTGTCCAACTTTGTAGTATATGTACCATTGACGTAAAATGGGTGATTTTCTTTGGTGCAGGATACAAATTGTATGTTTACTACATCGATACAGTATGCGGCGATATATTGCTGGGTTTGAGATCGGCTTCATGCTCTAATATTCAAGCTCCTGTCCTCAGTGGAGGAGCAGTGTAATTGAGTAAGAGTCTTTCCGTATTTGACGATATGTAGGGGCACTTTGTAGGGTTTAATTGTCGGTGCAATATGGCGATCTGTGTAAAATAGATTTTTGCCTTTGAAAGTCTCATCTGCAGAAAGAAAGAAAAGGTGGACGGTGCTTCCACACTGGCTGCATCAGTAATTCAGCGGGTAAATTCGATAAGATCCAATCATAATGCTCAACTCATTAGCACAACATCCTTTGTGCTAGGATATAGGAGTCTCTACATATCGGTGAGAACGTTTGCGTATGTTGAAAGCAGGAATGGTAGTGCATGATGGATGTAGTGCGCATTAGGACCGCAAAGAAGAATACATTCGGCATTATTCCGCGCTATTTTAGTAAACCGGTTTTGTCAGGGCAAGAATTTCCGTGCATACAAGCTGAGACATGAAGAAAGCGAATGTTAACTAAGAGGGTAAATCCAAAGAGTAAGTTCTCCTATTTTTTATAAGTACATAGATCTGTTTATTTCTACAATGGTTTACATCAGTTTACAGCTTGAACATTTAGCTACTTTTCAACATAATCACTATTTCTGTCGATGCATTTTTGTGGATGCTGTGGCAGTTTTTGTATGCCCATGTCATACCAGCTCGCCGCCATGCTGTTCAGAAATTTAAGAACCTCTTCTTTCACCTTATCGTCGGAGTTGAATCGCTGGGACCACGACCACAATTAACGCTGACAGGTACTGTGAGACTCTGAAAAAACTCAAACGGCCAATTCAGAACTGGAGAAGAGGAATGTTGAGCAAGGGCATACACATTCTCCATGACAACGCTTGTCGACACATCGCTTGGCAAATCATTGCTCTCCTGCAACAGTTTCAGTAGAACATAATCCCCTATCCACCCTTTTGTCCTGATTTGGCGCCCAGTGACTATCACCTGTTCTCTAGGTTAAAAGAACATTTGGCCGGAAAGCAATTCAGCTCTGATGACGAGGTGAAAGAAGAGGTTCATAACTTTCTGAACAGCTTGGCAGCGAGCTGGTATGACATGTGCATACAAAAACTGCCTCAGCGTCTACAAACATGCTTTACAGAAATAGTGATTATGTCGAAAAATAGCTAAATTTTCAAGCTGTAGACTGATGTAAACCAATGTAGAAATAAACGGGTCTATGTACTTATAAAAATATAGGAGACCTTACTTTTGGGATTACCCTCATATTTCTGGGACACTATACAGTTCCCGAGAGGTTGACTTGGCTATTATTTTACATTGCCATGTGACATCAAAATAACATTTAGAACCTTTTAGATAATGATTCACCACACAGAGAGCTCCCAGCGAGTCACACTGGGACAGGTACGCATGGTTGGATGCAGCTCTTCTGTTAGGATCACTTGGGAGAAAGAAGCCTGTGCTATTCTGGAACAGATTTCTATGGTGCGGTCTGTGACTTCAATATCCATAGATATAACATCAGCAATCGTAAACACACTTGCTGCCTGGAGGCATTTCTTGTATGGGATATTTGTGAGTGAGCCTTGGAGTTCTGTGGCGAGGTGGACAGAGGTGTGTGCTGTACCTCATGTGACCGGCGAGGATGTGACAACAGAGGAGGAGATGCTGTGGAATCAAGCCACTGCGTGCAGCCTAGTAGCTGCAGCCCGAATCTGTTAGCCTGAGGAAGGGTGGCCCATGAACACCAGAGTGATGCTGTGGTTCCCACAGCTGGGGTGGAGTCGGGGCAGGGGGCAATGGCAGCAGTGTTGGCTGCAGTGGGCGCGGCGATGCCATCTGGCATCGAATGGTGGGATGTGTTTTTTATTAGCAATCTTTTGTTTAAACTGTATTCGATCGATTTCACTGACCAATAGGATGCTGAAAATTTAAAAACCTACCCCATACATGTGAAAAATATCGATTTAATTAATTTGGATACATTTTTTATATCAGTGTGGTGTTGGCGGTATAATAGTTAAGGGGAGGTGTGTGTGAGTGGGTGACATGGAGGAGAACAGCAGGTTAAGTGCATAACACTAGGTAAGAATCTGTGGGACACTATAGAATTTCTGAGAGTTCGATTTGGTTCTTATTTTTACATAGTGATGTGTCTTGAGAACTTTGTTAGATGCATGATGTGTCAGCTAAATGTCAGACATGTTCTGTTAGTCACTAGGAGATTTCTAGAACACGATCTGGGACATCAGTATGCATGTGCGAGCTAGACACTGTGACGACAGTATGTGCGCATGGGGGCTATACACATAAGACGTGACCTGTTGGATCTGTGGGAGAGAGAAAGTGGCTGGACTGATGAGAGGTGGTGGTACTCTGTACTAGGCATAGACTTCGTGTCAGTCACAGTTTCCCTCAACCCTGGATTACGGTACTTGCTTCATCAGTTGATGACATGGCGGCCATCTTGGATTACGTCTCAGATGAGAGTGCCCTCTGGTGGCAGTACTGTGTATTAGGTCAGTTGGAGTCTTTACCTCATGGAAAACACACTGGATGGTGGTACTGCCTCTAATTGTTTAAATAAAGACTGGTGCATGCAAAATAATAAAGACCTACATCCCACACAGCCCAAGTCCTTTTCCTGCCAATTACTAGGAAGAGGTGGCTGTTGGATGACTTAGGTTAGTGTAGGTAGCCCAATTGACCTATCTTCCCGCCATTTTCTCAGGTTAGTAGAGGTGTGTTGCATTGTCCTCATGGAATTTGAACTTGCCACCATTTTCTGGGGAGGGGAGGGGAGAGGAGGGGGGTTGGGTTAGTGGAGGTAGCTCAATTGACCTATCTTCCAGCCAAAATTCAAACCTCCTGCCAAAGTCCCCCATCTTGAATGACATCATGACCGCCATATTGGATGATGTCATAGCCGCCATCTCTGATACATCTGGCAACAATGCAGAATGGGAAAGAACTGGCCTTGTCCCAATACTGCACTACACCATGGAGCCACATTTACAGAATGCATGACTTCCTCCTAGAGTGTGATACTGTTCCTCATACAAATGCCCTAGCACCCTCTTCTGCCATAGTAATTGGTAATGTTGTGTGCGATTCACTTCTTTTGCCGACTCACCTTGAGGTGGATGTGCTACAGCATTATACACAATTGTTCTGTACTCGAATGTAGAGCTTGCCGACATGGTATTTACTAATGGAAAGACAAATGGCAAGGCACGGCGGGCAGCAAGGTCATATCAGGAGACCTATCCGCGCCGACAATAACCACAGTATTTAATGTTTGCAACAGCATTTCGCTGTTTGTCGGAGACATGGGCGTTTCTAGAAGTAGGAAATCATGAGAGATGTACCCGAAATGTTCGGACACCAAACTTGGAGGAAAATGTGATGAACACTGTGGAAGGCGACTGCTGTGTCTACCAGGCAGCTGGCCCGCCAGTTCACGGTAAGCCAGATGACTGTTTGAAACATTCTCCATGAGAATTATTACTACCCTTACCACTTACAGCATGCGTAGAGCTTACTAGCGACAGACTTTCTACATCAGGAGCAGTTTATTAGCCAGGCAGCCACGCTTCTGGGATTTGTGACACCCATCCTATTCACAGATGGGGCCATGTTTATGCAGAGTGGTATTTCAGCTTTCATAACAGTCATCTGTGGGATGGTATACAGAACCCCCATGTGATGGTGAACCATCAGCATCGGTGCAGCCAGAATGTGTTGGCCAGGGGAATTGGCGACGGTATTTTGGGACCAGTCTTCCTTCCACGTCACCTAACAGGTCGGAACTATGGGCGTTTGTTGCAGGTGACGTTGTGTCCCTTGATGAAAGATATGTCATTGATGATTCGAATGTTTATGTGGCCTTTACGTGATAGTGTTCGAGCCCACTTTGCTGTTAACGTCCGGACGCATTTGAATAGTGTGTTCCCTGGTCGATGGATCGGACGATGGGTCCAGTTGCATGGCCTGCGTGTTCACTGGATCTCAACCTGTGTGGTTTTTGGTTATGGGAACATCTCAAAAGTATCGTGCATGCAGAGCCAATTCCAGATGTGGAGACAATGGAGCAGCATATTCATGCTGCCTTTGATACTGTTCGGATGCAGCTTGATCGATGTGAACATGTGAGACAGAACATGCTACGGCGCGCCCACGCATGCGTTGAGGCACATGGAAGCCATTTTCAACACATACTGTAACTGTCGCTGAATGATACAGCACTTACTACACTGCAGTCTCTACAACTGAATGAATAGTCTTACAACTGAATGAATGGTCTCTAACATGGAAACCATGATTTCTGGGCATAAGTTCATTAGATCTTTTTCGTTCCGTATCCTGTCTTCGATCAATCCCTAGAGTTTGTACACATCGGAAAATATCACCCTGTAGTTCGCACACGAACGTGTCTTCAAATATGATGACTTTCACAGTCCCGAATAGAAACTCCAAAGGGTAAAGAAAGTGTTTTCGGCCTGCTCATACAGCCTTACGAGCAGTGAGCCAACTTGCGAGACGTGGAAGTGAACCAGACATGGACTGAATCCGCACTGTGAATTAACAACCATTTGGCTGGCACACCAGCCTGCTTAGTGTGGGTTTTCGTGCTCATTTAGATAAATTCTGGGCTGGTTCCCTATTCCTCTCTCAGAAAATACGATGCGCAGGCAGATAAAGTGAAACGTCCCCTTTGAACATTTTATACATGTGAAACGTCCACTTAGAACAATTATACAAGCCTGTGCTTAACCTGACACACAATATTATTTAGCGCAACGCAATCTGACTTTCAATAACCCCTACAAAACAATGGCCCTGACTAACTTTAACCTATACCTTTTACAAATCACTTACCTCACAAAAATCTTCGCTACTCAAGCTACTGCAAAACAGCGAGCGCCACTATTGCCAGCTAAATAAAAGATTCAAACCACTGAAGGTACTAACTACTGATAGGGATAGTTAGCAAATGAAAGATATTAATAGAGAACAAACAATGTATTTACCTTAATATTCATAATTGACATTCAGTCTTACAGATTATCAAAACTCCGCCATCTCTCTCCCCACGTCCACCACTGCTGGCGGCTCACCTCCAACTGCCCAACGCTATCTGCTGTTCACATCCAGCTATAGCAGTTCATGACAACAATGGCAGGCAACAATGCAAACTAGCCACATACTGCACACAGCACAGCCAGTGATTTTCATACAGAGAGCGCTACGTAACGTTGCCAATAAGAAAACATAAACAGCAAACTTACATAAAGAAAACATAAACAGCCTACTTACATAGCCCCCATGCTCCCCACAAAAAATTTTACAAATGTTTTTGGCCAGTGGCCAATAATGATTTGATAAAATTTTTCATAATTACAATAACAAAGATATCAAATGCACACACTTATTGATACAATGTTGGTCAACAGCTAAAATTTTTTTCACAGTCAATAAAGACAGTCCTGATCATTCATCATAAGAGTAAACCTGCACTTTGTTTGCTCAAAGTCTGAGCAGTAAAATACAATGCACACGGAAGTAGTGGATTTCCATGCAGTCTTGAAGAAGTAGTATTGTCCTTCCAACGGTAAGATAGTGCTGACTCTTGACATGCTGACAGGTAATGGGCCACAACAGAGCAAACCCACAGCAGAGTCATTCGAAGTTTCGACGAATATTGCTAGGTAGGTCATCACAGAGTAGACCCACTGTAGTCCTGGTAGAGATTGTGGTATTGGTGGGCCACCAGAGGAGCAGACCCACAGTAGTCCTTGTAGAGATAATTGTATTGGTGGGCCATCAAAGATGCAGACCCACTGTAGTCCTCGTAGAGATGGCCAGCAGCCATCTGTTGTGACTGTGCAGGTGCACAATCACCATTGAAGAGTCTTGCGGATAATGGAGCAAGTCCATAACCACCACTTGTGCATTCACAAAGTTTTTGGGAATTGTCCTTAGAACCAGCAATGCTGTTATCCAGTCCCTTGCTGAATTATTAACACACGTGCAAACACTAACAGTCCCTACTTCTCACATATTGTCCATATACTATGACCAACAGAAATGTGTGCAGTGAAATGAATGCTTACAAGTTACTGAATTTGAGTAACTGGTGTCAATTACAATTATATAACATAAGAATACAATTACAAAGATACAAAATACATCATTAAAAACATAACAATACAGATAATATTTGTAGTGCAGGCTTTACAAAACAATAGAAATAAACATATACATCAGTGTTACAGGAATGATGACATGAGTACATACATAAAAGATCAGAATCACTCTTAAAAATTCAACTTCACACATGAGCATTAAAACAACACAGAATAAATAATGTCTAAGCATCTTTACAAAGAAAATAACAGAGTATTAGAAAAATTCTACAACATAGCTCTCATCAGCTAAACACATAAAGACAGGAAAAACACAAATACACAAGGGTACACAAACACATAGCGGAATAACACCAAAAAGAAAGGACAACACACAATTACATATTGGGAAAAAGCAGCAAAGAGGAAAGGACAGGGTTTGTTTTACTGCAGTATTTTGCTTGGAGATCTCCCTTCATTCCATAGATCGTTCGTCTTATTTCAACCTTTGCTTCCACCAAAAAAATCCTATCTAAGCATGCTTTCTGTATTTATATGTTCACACATTGCTTACCTCATCATTTATTTCCAAGAAAATCCTACCTATACCTCGTTCCTGTATTCTATTCATATTTCTTTCAAAATAATTATTTCTGATTGTACAATACTCATTGGGGCCCAAATCTTTCTTCGCAATGCATTCTTTACCTATTCTCCATAGTCAGTTTCTTATATAGTCTACCCCCTCTTAAGCTAACTTAAATCTACTGAGTTCAGATATATATACCAAGGGACGAGGCAATGCAGCATCACAACAAATCAACACAAACAAAAATGACAAAAAATGCAAATTGGCAAAGCTAGCAGCATAAATTAGCAAAAGTCAAATTCAATAACACTATGCCTGGCAAACAGCAGCAACTTATACCTAAACATGACATAGCTCAAGCAGAAAAAATATTACAGTAAAAACAACAATGCAGACAAGGGAAATGCATATTCACATCTTAATGTCTATGTAATTAAAGTGGTCATCTTAATGTCTATGTAATTAAAGTGGTGCACCATAACAACTTATTGTAAAAAAAATATTACCATGTACTTGAAAAGAAAATTTTGTTTTACTGTTGCTAGTTCCTTCTTATTGTTCTTTCCTTTCCAAGTGCTCCTTTTTTAAAGAATGTGGATCATAAAATAATTATTTAATAAATCTGTTGACAGAAAGAGTTCACATTAGCAAATGCATTTCATTTTATAAAAGCAATGCTGCAACACAGCTGGAAACCAGATATCAAATGAAATAAGCAATTACGCAAACCAAAGCATAAAAATGTCATTCAGTAGTCATGTGACATTTCATTTCATAAGTTAATTGCTCTCAACTCTCGTACAAAGACTCTTGTCATAATCAGGTGTGCAGATGTAAAAATATTTCTTGTCATTTTGTTAGGCATTTCAGTAAATATCATAAATTTTTTTAAGTAACGAGGGTGTCGCATTAGCGATGAAAGGCACATCCTAATGGCTTATTCTCCAGGTGTTTGACACAGCTGTGTGCCCACAACGCATTACAAAAATCATATGTTTTCAAGTAGCGAGCGTGTCGCATTAGCGATGCCCTCTACAAAGGAATGTCATTAACAGCGGTGTAGCCCTCTCTTTGTCCTTCTCTTCCACCTGTGCCTCTGGCACACCCTAATGGCTTTCTTTTCTACCTGAGCGTCTGAAAAGGCTTGTTCTCCAGGTGTCTGACACACCTGGGTGCCCACGTCACATTATCTGCAGGTGGTCACTTAACTTTCTTACGGAAATATTTACGACAGCAGTTTCCGCTACAGTGACAGTCTCATATAAAAATATTTCACAGGTCAAGAGTCCCTAACCACTATTCATTACTCCTTACCTTATTCGTCGACACTTTTTCCATATTTCATCATAACAGATACATAGCATAATCAAATAACTCATATAGCATCAGCTTATGGATCATAAACTTACCGCAACAGCATAATACACATCGTCGTCGTAAAAATAACATCATAAAACCTCAGTCAAATCTCAAAATCGTCGTAGCTTCCTCCAATAATTTCAAAACCTAACAAAATTCTCTGCTCATGTCAAAAGTGTCATCTGCCTCCAACGTACTTTAAAATCATACTCCCTTACCAAATACATCATTCAAAGTTCTCATAGTATCACAATGGTTCCAAAAAAAAATATGAACAGTGCACAAAGTACAGACAAAGTACAATTTCTTAAGTGTGAAGTAATCCAACTCTATAATGGCGTAAACATGTGTCACTGACGTAGTAAAAGGATGTTTGTTTCTCTGTTAAATGATCAGATAGGTGTGTAATTTATGTGTTAGAGAAATATGGTACCGATGTGTAAAGTTGTATAAGCAAATACCATATTAGCTAGGGCTCCTTGTGCTTGCCAAACACATGGTACACAAAGTAGGCGTGTACCCCCCTGAGGTTTATTGTAATTATACCCTCAGGTGTTACAGATTACAGCAATGGAATGAAATGTATCACGAAAAACTTTCTTTGTAATTCAAAAATCTTTAAAAATAAATGTTTTAAGTACAAAATTAATCACTCAAGTACGTGTCCTGTAGCGCTAAAT
Source organism: Schistocerca cancellata (assembly GCF_023864275.1). Lineage (NCBI taxonomy): Eukaryota > Metazoa > Arthropoda > Insecta > Orthoptera > Acrididae > Schistocerca > Schistocerca cancellata. The sequence goes on from NC_064628.1 coordinate 410,194,393, forward strand.
GTGCGTTTTGCTCTAAGATAATCTCTGGGAAGTGTCGTAGTTATCGTCCTCCAAAAGCTAAGTTCAGCAGAAGCCAATGTACTTACCTCATGATAAACAAAAGTGAAATGCTTTGCGTATAGATAACTTAGTTATTACGCTTATTGCCGTGATGAGGAAAGTACTGTGCTGTAACGTATTGTTGTCCTACGGAAAAGGCTGTCTCCTTGTAGCAATAGCACAAAAGTTACTACTAAAACATGTTTTACTTTACAGAAGAATTCAGAAAAACTGTGCAGATATCAAACAGATACACCGCAAAAGCAACATTGTAAATTGTCACTCATTAGTAACGTCGTGATATAATCGTGTAGCTGTCACACAAACCAACCACTGTGTCATCTGGCATTTCACAGAAAGCACCTCAAATCCAGAATCCACTCGTATGCAAACCAAAATGTTGCATGTTAACAGTTTCTTAAGTCTGACAAATTGTACAAGTAGCGTGAAGTGAAAATTGCAAAGACTAAGTTAAAAACAGATTATCTGTCAATAAATGGTTTTACATGAGAAATGTGGTGTAAACCTTTACTCTTCCTAGTACGCAGAGTTTCAACTTCAACGCAATTATCATGTGGTATACGTCGGATTCTGTAAGGTCCATTGTAAACTAGAAAGAATTTGTGACTCAAGTGTTTCTTCTTATGTGACAATGAATGAGCTTTAATGAGAACTTTCTGACCAATACATAATTTCTTTGCATTTGCTTTACCGTGTAGTTTTCTCCTTTTGTCTGCTGCAGATTTTATATTTTTAAGAGCCAAATCAATTATGTCTTTGTGTCGAAGTTTACGTGTATTCGGGAAAGGTACAAGCTCTCTGATTCTGTTCGGAGGTTCTACATTCTTCAGTACAAGAGTAGGTGGTAAAGCAGTGGAATCATGAGGCATTTCATTCAGCACATTTTGAAATAAGTGTAAATATCTGTCCCAATGCTGATGCTTTCTGTGACAATAAAGTCTGCAAAGCTTATTGATTTCTTTCATAATCCGTTCAGACGGGTTACAGTGTGGTGAATACAATGAAATAAAAACAGGTTTGATTTTATGATTCCGAAGCATGCGTGACCAAACAGCAGATCTGAATTGCGGTCCGTTATCTGAAATGACTTTACTAACGTGTCCCACTTCACGTAAGAAATTTTTAACAAAGGCGTTGGATACAGACCGTCCAGTGGCTTTACGTAACGGAGTGAAAGAAACAAATTTTGAAGTAAGTTCAACAGCGACTAGAACGTACGAAAATCCATTCGATGTTGTGACAAGGGGTCCCAAGAGATCAACAGCAGCAAATTCTTTTAATTTGGAAGGAATAATAGGAAACAACGGAGCACGATGTGAGATAGTAGATGGTTTCGCCTTTTGACAAAGTTTACAAATAGACAAGACTCTTCGAATTCTCTTTTCCATATTGTTAAAATAACAAGTCGTTCGAAGAATATGATAACATTTTCGTGGGCCAAAATGTGCGTAGCTGAAATGAATGTACCAAATGAGCTTATTAACAAAATCGTCTGGAATGCAAAGTACCCATAGCTTGTCATCAACAGTGCAGCGTTTGAAGAGTATGTTGTTTCTAACCAGGTAATAATGCCGAATCTGAGTGTGTGTCTTTTCATGCCATTTACTTTTGATATCTTTCCAAATCGGATCTTTATCTTGTTCATGAGCAATGTCCTTTAAAGATGTGGTGATGAAGTTTTCAAAGGCGACTTTCTGAATGTAAAGAATACTGAAATTTTTCTCGAGGTTGCCTTCTGTGTTACTTTTCTCAAGCCCAGCCGGTGCGCGTGACAGCGCGTCCGCAACAATGTTCTCCTTGCCGGGAATGTAGACTATTGTGAAGCGGAATTCTTGCAGAAACAATGCCCAACGTTTTAACCTATCATGATTTAATTTTGAAGACATAAGAAATTGTAATGCACGATGATCACTGTATACTTTTACGTGCTTACCAGAAAGAAAGAAACGGAATTTGTTAAATGCCCAAACGATAGCTAAAGCTTCTAATTCAGTAACGGAATAATTTTTTTCAGATTTTGTTAGCACTCGGCTAGCAAAAGCAATGGTTTTCTGAACAGTAATGTCATCTTCTATGGCTTCTTGAAATAAATGGGCACCAAGACCAACTTTGGAAGAATCAGTGCTAAGGCAGAAATCTTGTGACAGATCTGGATGAGCTAGTATTGGCGCGTGAAGTAACGCTTCTTTCAAAGAATTGAATTCCAACTGTGCTTGTTCGTCCCAGTTCCAAATAGTATTTTTTCCAGTGAGAGAACAAAGTTTTGGTGTAACTAGAATTTGCATATTCAGAAAACGACGGTAAAAATTTACGAGACCTAGAAAACTGCGGACTTGTCTTTTTGTGGATGGAACTGGAATGGCTCTGATTGCTTCTAACTTTTCTGGATCCGGCTGAATGCCTTCAGAAGAAATAATATGTCCCAAAAACTTCACCTTTGACCTACCGAATTCTGACTTTTCCAAGTTAACTGTAATTCCAGATTCTGCAAAAATACGTAACAAACTGTTGAGGATGCGGTTATGTTGTTCCCATGAAGCTTCTGCTATTAGAATATCGTCCACATATAAAGTGATGTGACGTTTTAAGAACTCAGGTAATATGGAATTTAACCCACGAATGAATGCTGCCGAAGAAATGTTCAAACCAAAAGGAAGTTTCCGAAACTGATAACAAACGCCGAAACAAAGGAAAGCTGTGTATTTTCTGCATTCTGGATGAAGTTCGATCTGATAAAAGCTGGATCTGAGATCAATGGAAGACAACACTTTTACACCATTAAAATTTTGAAGAAGTTCTTCCATCGTCTGCGGCCTGTCTGTTTCAGGAATAATGATAGTATTGATTTGTCTCGAATCTAAAACAAGCCTGATCGATCCATTTTTCTTCTCAACAACATGTAATGGATTGTTGTATGAGCTTACTGCAGGCTCAATAATGCCCTCGTCAAGCATAGATTGTATTTCTGTTCTAACACGGTCCCTATAATGTGCCGGAATTACGTATGGTCTAACACAAAATTTAGTATGCTCACGAACACGAAATTGGTATTGAAATCCCTTGATTGTTCCTGTTTTGTGAGTAAAAACTGTGGAATGTGCTTGTAAAATCTCAAAAAGGTCCTGCCTATCAGTGTCATTACAATTCTCAATTGTTTGAATTTTAGTCTGAATTAACTCATTAATTTCAAATATGCCGTCGATATCATCCCTTTCAGTACTTGCAGAGTGATTTTTGGTGTCTAGTTCCGTAGAAAATTCCGAACTGTTATCTAACAGAAGGTAAAGCCGATTAATTTCCTCATCATGGTTTGAGAGCCAGTCTTCAAATTTCAAAGCTATTGACTTACCTTCTTTCTCTAAACTTATTTCAGCATCGTGAAAGCTTAAGATTGCTTTGTATTCATTCAAAAAGTCTACTCCCAGTATAATTTCCGTCGACAATAATGGAACAATAAGGAAGTTCATAGAGAAGCTGTGGCTTTGGCAAAAGAATTCTAAATTGGTTTGTTGGCGTACATCTACACTTTTTCCAAAGATTGCACCTTGTAATTTAATCTTACGTAACGGAAGTGTGGGGCAATCGTTCGATTTGTTGCATTTGCTAAAAGCTGTTTCACTAATTACTGAAATGGGACTGCCAGAGTCAAGTACTGCCGTAAATTTTACGTCATTTACAGTAATGTGGATCACAGGATATGCAATGTTGTTATGTTTTACGTCGTGTTCCTGGAGTAAGATGTCCCTAATGTCTTCCATTTTTACGTAATTACTAGCTACGGCAGCTCCGTCGTCAGTTTCATAAGTACGTCTTGTGGCTGCCAGTGGTGTGAGTCATCGCCTATTGTCTCTTTGTTGGCGCGCGTCGTTATTGGGATTTGGAGGCCTAACTTCCACAAATTCGCCTTGCCCAGAGGGCCCAGCTCTGTTTAAAACTCGCCAGTTCTGATGCAATTCAGGTCTGTCGTTACGATCATATCGTCTGTCGTCATGTCGGTAGGTTCGATAGTTTCTTTCTTGTCGGTCATGTGGTGGAGAATTTCTGCCTGAGTCGTAACTGCGTGCTGGACCGTTGCGTCTAAAGTTATTCTGTCTCCCTTGATAATAGTTATATTGGTTCCCATATTGTCTGTTTCTCTGATTGTCTCTGTGATAGTCATTACCGCGGAAAGGTGATCTTTCCCTGTAACTATTACTCTGCCAGTGGTTATCATATGGGTGGTGTCTGTTTTGGTCACGATTTACGTTGTAAGAATAGGTTTGCCGTGGCCATTTATTGTTTCTGTCGTCACGGAATTGTGACAGATGTGACCTGTAATGATTGTTTTCCTGTTTTCGCATCCCGCGACTATCTGTGTCAATTTCCAGTTCTTGTAACAGTCCCTGAAAAGCTTCAATGTCGTCTTTGCAACGTCCTGCTAAAATAATATGCCGTAAGTGTTCAGGTAATTTGATTAAGCAAATGCGGATGAGTTCTGAGGGGCTGTATGGGTTTGACAGGTATTGATTCTTGTGCCACATGTCTTCAAAATATTTCACAAGACTGGAAAATTCAGATTGCTCGAAGTGTTTCATCATTATGATGCTATGTTTTACGCGGTCTTGTGTGGCTTGAGACCAATATGCTGAGAGGAAGGCATGGTAAAATTCTCCTTCACTGTGGCAATCGTGAATGACCGATCGCATTCTTACAGCTGGTTCATTCTCCAAGTAGCCACACATAAATTCTAATCTGTGTTCTAATGACCAGTTGGGAGGAAAACAATGAGAGAATTGATGGAGCTACGCTTGTGGATGAATGTCGTTGGCAGAATTCTTGAATGTTTTGAATTTACGTGTAGTAATGAACAGCTTATAGTCAAAGTCATCATGTCGGCGAGTCACATATCGCTCATTGTTACGTCGTGTCGGCGGTTCCATCTCAAAATTCGGTGCACCTTGCCAATTCCTTTCATAATTACCGAAATGCCCTGTGTTATTATTTTGTGGCTTTTCCGTATTTATATGTCCCTCTTCCCTTATTGGGGCGCGAGTGTCCTCTGAAATACGTAATTCTTGTATTACCTGTGTCAGCTGATCTTGTACTTCCCGCATTTCTCTTTTGTATTGCGTATTAATTTGATTCTGATTTTGTTTGAATTTTCTTATTTGTTCATACTCTTCTGTGTCAGTGAAGGCTATGGGTCTTGTGTCATTCAGATCATCATCTACCTTTGTAGATAAGTTAGTGACCTGATCCGAAAGTTCGGCTACTTTCTCTGATAATGAACTAATTTCCCCCATGTGTCTTTCTACAGTGTCCTTTAAGTTTTCCTGAGTTTTTGCAAGTTGCGTAACCGAATCGGTAGATGCAACTGAGTCCATTTTAGCTTGCAAGGTCTCATGATTTTCATGAACAATAGTTTGCAGCTCTTTTATGGCTGCTTCGTGATTCTGTAATGCATTTTCATGCCGCGAAAAAATAGGCTGAAAATGCTCACAAATTTGTGTTTTTACGTCATTACAGACTTTTTGGCATTTCGATTCAATGTTATGTAACTCAGTAGTTAGATCTTCACGTGTTTGTTCAAGTGTGGTGTCTAACTTCCGAAGATTTTGTTCCATTGTGTCTAACTTTTGAAGATTTTGTTCCACTATGTCTAACTTTTTAAGATTTTGTTCCATTGTGTCTAACTTTTGAAGATTTTGTCCCATCTGTCTCTGATTTTGTTCCATTTGTTGCATTAGTTGTAATAACAATGCATTAGTGTCTGGAATCTGTTCCTCTACTCTTTTCGGCAGTGCATTTGCGCCGGCAACATTCACATTTTGACAAGCTGAAAATGTGTCTTGACTTATTTGAGAAAACGGTGAGGACGCAAAACCTGAATCTACAGTATTTGCAATATTGTGTCCTATCATTTCGGATTCCTGAGGCGAGCTGTTGCCGACCGACCGATCGATAATGCTTCCCTGTTCACTACCTGTTTGACTGTCTACGCCATTGTTTGACGTCCGCTCCATTTCCCTATGCACAGTTACCAAATTACTACTTTGAACATTAGTTAACTCATTACACAGTGGCGCTAACACATTGCTTTCGTCTTCACTGTCGTTTCTCAGTTTACTTTGGAGCCGAGTGTTACGTTTTTCACACGCCATTATTGTGACAATATTTCACACGATAACACAGAAAAACACAATTTGAAGAGCAAAAATAGGAGAACACATTAACATAGCACTGAAAATAATATCTAGTTAATTGCAGCTGCGAAATACTTGGTGCAAATCTACATGCATGCCACAACTGTTTTACAGTACAACAATGAAAGACTGCAACTACAAAGGAGATTCTCTCTACAATTACGCGCTAGCAATAAACAAAAGCTACACTAAATACACAAACTACAAGAAAAAATCAGAAGATTCCAGTGAGGTATCCTAGGCTAAGGGTCGACATATGAAACGTCCCCTTTGAACAATTTTACATGTGAAACGTCCACTTAGAACAATTATACAAGCCTGTGCTTAACCTGACACACAATATTATTTAGCGCAACGCAATCTGACTTTCAATAACCCCTACAAAACAATGGCCCTGACTAACTTTAACCTATACCTTTTACAAATCACTTACCTCACAAAAATCTTCGCTACTCAAGCTACTGCAAAACAGCGAGCGCCACTATTGCCAGCTAAATAAAAGATTCAAACCACTGAAGGTACTAACTACTGATAGGGATAGTTAGCAAATGAAAGATATTAATAGAGAACAAACAATGTATTTACCTTAATATTCATAATTGACATTCAGTCTTACAGATTATCAAAACTCCGCCATCTCTCTCCCCACGTCCACCACTGCTGGCGGCTCACCTCCAACTGCCCAACGCTATCTGCTGTTCACATCCAGCTATAGCAGTTCATGACAACAATGGCAGGCAACAATGCAAACTAGCCACATACTGCACACAGCACAGCCAGTGATTTTCATACAGAGAGCGCTACGTAACGTTGCCAATAAGAAAACATAAACAGCAAACTTACATAAAGAAAACATAAACAGCCTACTTACAAAAGTACGATAACACACATTAAAGGATTATATGATTCACAGACAGATAGTGGAAACGATTCTCTCCCACAGGTTCACGACGCCTATAGCAAGTGGAGTACCAGTCTACGACGTTATGAGGGTGGTACACAAGTACACTCCTGGAAATTGAAATAAGAACACCGTGAATTCATTGTCCCAGGAAGGGGAAACTTTATTGACACATTCCTGGGGTCAGATACATCACATGATCACACTGATAGAACCACAGGCACATAGACACAGGCAACAGAGCATGCACAATGTCGGCACTAGTACAGTGTATATCCACCTTTCGCAGCAATGCAGGCTGCTATTCTCCCATGGAGACGATCGTAGAGATGCTGGATGTAGTCCTGTGGAACGGCTTGCCATGCCATTTCCGCCTGGCGCCTCAGTTGGACCAGCGTTCGTGCTGGACGTGCAGACCGCGTGAGACGACGCTTCATCCAGTCCCAATCATGCTCAATGGGGGACAGATCCGGAGATCTTGCTGGCCAGGGTAGTTGACTTACACCTTCTAGAGCACGTTGGGTGGCACGGGATACATGCGGACGTGCATTGTCCTGTTGGAACAGCAAGTTCCCTTGCCGGTCTAGGAATGGTAGAACGATGGGTTCGATGACGGTTTGGATGTACCGTGCACTATTCAGTGTCCCCTCGACGATCACCAGTGGTGTACGGCCAGTGTAGGAGATCGCTCCCCACACCATGATGCCGGGTGTTGGCCCTGTGTGCCTCGGTCGTATGCAGTCCTGATTGTGGCGCTCACCTGCACGGCGCCAAACACGCATACGACCATCATTGGCACCAAGGCAGAAGCGACTCTCATCGCTGAAGACGACACGTCTCCATTCGTCCCTCCATTCACGCCTGTCGCGACACCACTGGAGGCGGGCTGCACGATGTTGGGGCGTGAGCGGAAGACGGCCTAACGGTGTGCGGGACCGTAGCCCAGCTTCATGGAGACGGTTGCGAATGGTCCTCGCCGACACCCCAGGAGCAACAGTGTCCCTAATTTGCTGGGAAGTGGCGGTGCGGTCCCCTACGGCACTGCGTAGGATCCTACGGTCTTGGCGTGCATCCGTACGTCGCTGCGGTCCGGTCCCAGGTCGACGGGCACGTGCACCTTCCGCCGACCACTGGCGACAACATCGATGTACTGTGGAGACCTCACGCCCCACGTGTTGAGCAATTCGGCGGTACGTCCACCCGGCCTCCCGCATGCCCACTATACGCCCTCGCTCAAAGTCCGTCAACTGCACATACGGTTCACGTCCAAGCTGTCGCGGCATGCTACCAGTGTTAAAGACTGCGATGGAGCTCCGTATGCCACGGCAAACTGGCTGACACTGACGGCGGCGGTGCACAAATGCTGCGCAGCTAGCGCCATCCGACGGCCAACACCGCGGTTCCTGGTGTGTCCGCTGTGCCGTGCGTGTGATCATTGCTTGTACAGCCCTCTCGCAGTGTCCGGAGCAAGTATGGTGGGTCTGACACACCGGTTTCAATGTGTTCTTTTTTCCATTTCCAGGAGTGTATGTAGCGTTTTACCAGAAGTTTAATACACTACTGGCCATTAAAATTGCTACACCATGAAGATGACGTACTACAGACACGAAATTTAACCGACAGGAAGAAGATGCTGTGATATGCAAATGATTAGCTTTCCAGAGCATTCACACAAGGTTGGCGCCGGTGGTGACAACTACAACGTGCTGACATGAGGAAAGTTTCCAACCGATTTCTCATACACAAACAGCAGTTTACCGGCGTTGCCTGGCGAAATGTTGTTGTGATGCCTTGTGTAAGGAGGAGAAATGCGTACCATCACGTTTCCGACTTTGATAAAGGTCGGATTGTAGCCTATCGCGATTGCGGTTTATCGTAACGCGACATTGCTGCTCGCGTTGGTCGAGATCCAATGACTGTTAGCAGAATATGGAATCGGTGGTTTCAGGAGGGTAATACGGAACGCCGTGCTGGATCCCAATGGCCTCGTATCACTAGCAGTGGAGATGACAGGCATCTTATCCGCATGGCTGTAACGGATCGTGCAGACACGTCTCGATTCCTAAGTCAACAGATGGGGACGTTTGCAAGACAACAACCATAAACACGAACAGTTCGACGACGTTTACAGCAGCATGGACTATCAGCTCGGAGACCATGGCTGCGGTTACCCTTGACGCTGCATCACAGACAAGAGGGCCTGCGATGGTGTACTCAACGACGAACCTGGGTGCACGAATGGTGAAATGTCATTTTTTCGGATGAATCCAGGTTCTGTTTACAGCATCATGATGGTCGCATCCGTGTTTGGCTACATCTCGGTGAACGCACATTGGAAGCGTTTATTCGTCATAGCCATACTGGTGTATCACCCGACGTGATGGTATGGCGTGCCATTTGTTACACTTCTCGGTCACCTCTTGTTCGCATTGACGGCACTTTGAGCAGTGGACGTTACATTTCAGATGTGTTACGACCTGTGGCTCTACCATTCATTCGATCCCTGTGAAACCCTACGTTTCAGCAGGATAATGCACGACCGCGTGTTGCAGGTCCTGGACGGGCCTTTCTGGATACAGAAAATGTTAGACTGCTGCCCTGGCCAGCACATTCTCCAGATCTCTCACCAATTGAAAACGTCTGGTCAATGGTGGCCGAGCAACTGGCTCGTCACAATAAGCCAGTTACTACTCTTGATGAACTGTGGTATCGTGTTGAAGCTGCATGGGCAGCTGTACCTGTACACACCATTCAAGCTCTCTTTGACTCAATGCCCAGGCGTATCAAGGCCGTTATTACGGCCAGAGATGGTTGTTCTAGGTACTGATTTCTCAGGATCTATGCGTGAAAATGTAATCACATGTCAGTTTTCGTATAATATATTTGTCCAATGACTACCCGTTTATCATCTGCATTTATTCTGTGTAGCAATTTTAATGGCCAGTAGTGTAAACACAACAGATACACGTAACAGTGATTTCAGTCATGAATAATACAAACATCAAAAAAAGTTTTTCGTCACCTCGGTTCAGAGTGTTCCGGAACCTGTACAGAAAATTTTAATAGAGATCAACATTAACATCATTTCCGCCCTTTTTATTGACCATGAAAACCACACATTGTATGTTGTACCACCATACAACGAGACCTTCAGAGTTGGTGGCCCAGGTTGCTGTACACACCAGTACTAACACCCAGCAGCACGTTCTATTGCGTTGACGCATACCTGTATTCGTCATGGCATACTATCCACAAGTTCATCAAGGCACTGTTGGTCCAGATTGTTCCACTCCTCAACGCCGATTCTGCGCAGATCCCTCAGAGTGGTTGGTGGGTCACGCCTGTAGAACATGCTGGTCACTCTAGTCGAGCGATGTCGTTATTCTGAAGGAAGTCATTCAGAAGACGTGCGCGATGGGGGCGCGAATTGTCGTTCATGAAGACGAATGCCTCACCAATTTGCTGCCTATATGGTTGCACTATCGGTAGGCGGATGGCATTCACGTACCATACAGCCGTTACGGCGTCTTCCATGACCACCAGCGGCGTACGTTGGCCCCATACAATGCCACCCCAAAACAGCGGGGAACCTACACTTTGCTGCACTCGCTGGACAGTGTATCTAAGGCGTTTAGCCTGACCAGGTTGCCTCCAGACACGTTTCCGACGATTGTCTGGTTGAAGGCATATGCGACATTCATCAGTGAAGAGATGCCAATCCTGAACGGTCCATTTGGCATGTTGTTGGGCCCATCTGTACCGCACTGCATGGTGTCGTGGTTGCCAACGTGGGCCTCGCCAAGGACATCGGGAGTGAAGTTGCGCGTCATGCAACCTATTGTGCACAGTTTGAGTCGCAACACCACGTCTTGTGGATGCACGAAAATCATTATTCAACATGGTGGCGTTGCTGTCAGGGTTCCTCCGAGCCATAATCCGTAGGCAGCGGTCATCCACTGCAGTAGTAGCCCTTGGGTGGCTTTAGTCAGGCATGTCATCCACAGTTCCTGTCTCTGTATCTCTTCCATATCCAAACAACATCGCTTTGGTTCACTCCGAGACGCCTGGAGAGTTCACTTGTTGAGACCCCTTCCTGTCACAACGTAACAATGCGGAAGCGATCGAACCGCGGTGTTGACAGTCTAGGCAATGTTGAACTACAGACAACACGAGCCGTGTACCTCCTTCCTGGTGGAATGACTGGAACCGATCGGCTGTCGGACCCCCTCCGCCTAATAGGCCTTGCTCATGCATGGTTGTATACATCTCTGGGCGGGTTTAGTGATATCTCTGAACAGTCAAAGGGACTGTGTCTGTGATACAAAATCAACAGTCAACGTCTATCATCAAGAGTTCTGGGAACCGAGGTGATGAAAAACTTTGTTTGATGTGTGTACTTTGTCGTTCAGTACTTACAACAGTCTGTCTACGCTGGGGTAACTTTCCGATTCCGCGACTGTTGAAACCACGTGGAATTGAAGCTAAGAACTCTTCGAGCGTGGGGGATGGAGGAGGTGTGTTCGGAGCGCATTTTCATCCGGAAAGAAAGTGCCTTGAAAGTTATTCGATACAGCGCGCAAAAGGTGAAAATCTGAGTACACAAGTTTTGGTGAATAAGATGCGTGCGGTATGACTTCACAATCCAACTCCGCCATTGTGTTTTTTGTGAGTCCAGCAGAATGCTCGCGGGCGTGTTCGTGGATTCACTTCACGCAGTCTTCCTGGTCGTTATTCTTTGACTGCGCCTGCAAGACTTCTCAGTTGTTGACAATGCATGTCAGCAGTAACGGTTACACCTCGGGGAAGCAGTTCGAAGTGCACCACACCGTCGCTGTCCCACAATACGCATAACACCACGCTGGTCTTTGTATGGACAGTTGCTGCTTTGTTTGGGCTCAACCATTCCTTTCTTTTTCTTATGTTAGCTTAAAGACATCATTTCTCGTCACCCCTAACGCTACAGAATGGGAATGGTCGGTCTTATTCACAAGCCAGTTGATGACGGGCAAGCAGAGATGCACATACGGCCGCACCCTGTTTTTGTGATTTTGGTTTAGAGCAAGCGGTTCCCGTAAGCCTGAATTGTTAGTGTTCCCCATGGCACGCAAATGTAGCACGGTGGTGGAATGATCACAGTTCATTGGTTTGCCATTTCTCGAGTACACTGAAGTGGATCATTGTGTCTTCCTGAAAGTGTAGGGTGACTAACAACAAAACGATCCTTCTTCAAACGAGAAAATCATTTTCTTGCTGTGCTCTTTCCAGTAGCATTATCCCCATACACAGCACAAACGTTTACGGCTGCCTCCGCTGGTGTCACCCCTGTGTTGAGCTCAAACAGAAGAATATGTCGGAAATGTTCTGATTTCTCCACTTGGTACTCCGTTTCCTAGCGTTCACAGCTCGACTCACTATCTCCAGATGACAAAAAATACGTAAACTCAAATACCAACAGTAAACTACAAATAAAAAATGAGGATAGGTAAATAAACCCACAACAACCGGAATACCAGCATTAAAAAAAAGCTGCGAACTTACACACCAGCCGAAGAAAATAAATTAACCAAATCACGAAAGACAGTAGACTGTGTACGACGGGATACTCGCTGGGAGGTGTAGTACCATATTAGGTGTTTCAGTACGTTGACAAAGCTACTTAGAAGTGAAAAATTCCGTTCAGATAAATGAAGCGCAAGAACAAACTCTGTTTCGAAAGCTAATACATACCTGTAGGCTGAATTTTGAGTTATATTACGTAGGAGTGGTGTAACTATTTTTGAAGACTTCGAGGAATGATAGATTAAATTGAAAACTAAAGTCCTATAAACTTGAAAGCTTGGTTATTTCTGTGTCTTTCACACATGTTGGAAGTTAATAAAAACTGGAAGATAGGCGTTCAGCCATGTGAGTCACTGAAAGGAACTTTTTCATGTGAACAGTTGGATAGGTGGTAAACATAATTGTTTCATTGACTTTTAACGCATCTCTCCAATTTAAAGTAAAGGAACCTAGCTATTCTGCAAAGAGCGTTTCCTACATTCTTAGAAAATATTGCATTGCATGTCAGTACATGGATATGGTTTCAGCATGACGGATGTGAAACCGATGGAGACAGTCTCACCTACCTCCTACTGGTGTATATATCCTTGCACCTAAGTTAAATTATTGTGATACATTACCAGGATCGGAGTTTAGACCTCTATGCAAGTTCCGGCTTCTTACTGGTCCCACTGTCTTTTCGAGCGGCGTCTCTGCCTACGTCAATGTATTGGTGTATAATATAAAGCTGTATTCTGTGCTATATATTCAGATTTTGAATGCAACTTCTATAAACTGTAGTTTATTGTTATATCTGCGATGATCTGAAGTCCCAGCTTCCTCGTATTTCTTCACTCCTTTTGTAGTCAAGAAGGAACTTCATTTCGTTACATCTACTTATTTCCTTCGTCAAATATTGATGTCCAGTTCTCATTCAAGACACTAGTCTTGACTGAAAGTCGTCGATAATTTTTGTGGGTTTTCTTAAGATACACCTAAATAATAAGATAGGGTCCACTTCTTCCCTCAGCTTGTCAGTTTGGTATCTGTTAATGTGGATTCTTGTTGTGGGTGTGCTGGCTAGTGTTGCGGTTGTGAGGCTATGGATTGTTACAGACATGGGAAGGAGGAAGAGAAGGAGCCTGATGCGAAGGTATTGTCTACTAATCTTGAATAGTCGTCAAGGTAGTGAACCAGTGAATCACCATCAACAGTGTCGCATTTCCTCAGTCTATGAGAAAGTGAGGAAATGTTTGAGAATTAACCCAGGATATAGTCGCACGGTTCAGGGAGTGTTAACATATGACGCCACATCTATTACCCTTGCCGGCTACACGCTGACAACGACATTAATTCATGAGAAGGGTGAGGATCGATTGCCACTTGGTAAAGCGCCACGTCACCAGATTACGTTAGCTGTCTCACCTGTAATGTATTCTACAAACAAATGGCGAGCAGGCGAGACCACATTCTATCCAACTGCGCCACAAGGAACACGGGTGGTTGTAATTAAACTTTCGCTATTTAACACGTGACAACACTGCAACTAATTACCATACGAGGACCAAACTTGGTAGCATTAATGTCAAGGTCATCGGAAAGAGAAATAATGCATAATCAGTTCAACTGAAACACTTTTAATGTGCTGATACGGTACATCATACCATCCAATAACGGTACCATTACCGTTACAAAAGGGACTCAATATGGTGAACATCAGTGTCTAGAAGAGTGTGAAGCGCAGGATTGCATTCTGTACAGCAGAACGAAGTAGGTCCGTAGTTATACTGGTTACCTCTATAGATATGCTGCACTTCAGATCACACATGTGTGAATGTTCCCCTGGTAAACCCTGTCGTTCAGGAAGCTCCACAACCAGAAATCACAGGGAGTAGGATCAGGTGATCTTTCCGGCCAAGCATTGGGAAACGATCGGCTGATGTGTTTCGGAGAAGCAGGTGAACTTCACGAGCGATATGCGGTGGGGCCCCATCTTGCATGAAAACTGTTGAGTTAAATGCGACTCTCTCCTGTATGGCGGGTATGACATGCTGGCGAAGCATATCGCAACAACACTCTCCAGTCACACTGCACGTCTTTGGTCCTTGAGCGCGAACCTGTTCCAAAAAGAATGGGTCAATGATGAACGTAGGTGTGAAACCACACGGTGATACGTTCACCGTACAGAGGAACTTCATGCACAGGCACTGGAGGTGAAGATAGCAATTCTATGTGTTCACCCCACACTTCGGAGAAAAGTGAGATTCCGCTGTCCATAGGATGGTCCAGGCCCAGCCCTCGTCAACTTGAATCCTTGCGAGAAAGTGGAGAGCGAAGTCAACACGTCGTTGTGCGTCCTCTGGTGCAAGCTGCTGTATAGTAGGGATCTTGTACGGGTACAATTTGAGAATGGTTCGAAGCACCTTTGGTACAGTGGACCACGGAATGTTCGACTGCCGTGACATAGCACGCGCACTGCCTGACTATCGGGAATTGCGCGCAGCGTTGTCTGCCATAGCAACAACGATTTCATCAACCACCTGGGGTGCAGTGGGTCGTCGGCCTATTCCCGTAGCGACGCCCAGTTCTCCGGTTGATTCGAACTTTTTTTCATGCTATGCACAGCAGGTGGAGAAAAAGAACCCTTCCGTAATGCTTTCAGCCGGCGATATTCTCGAAGTGCAGCTACAGCATTACTGATGTTCTGATAACAGAGCTTCACCAAAAATTACCTGCGCCTTTTGTCCTAGCTTATGTTGACACAACAAGTGCACTGCAGATGGTCAGGTGTGTGACACTATGAATCACGATGACTGATCACGGCACCTTTTGGCCGTAGTTGGAACTGGGCGGTGGAGCTGTCACGCACGGAAATCATGCACCCCATAGACTGGACATTAATGCTACCAAGTCTGGTACTCGTACAGTAAGTAGTTTCCGTTTTATAACGTGCTAAATAGGGAAAGTTTAATTATAACCACATGGTATATATGTATCTACAGGGTGTACATAAATTCCAGGAACACTTCCAATTATTTATAGCAGAAGAACTAAACGTTGTACAGATATCATACGTAAGTCATTTTGAAGGCAAACCCTGAAAGTTATTTTTTTTTTTTTTTTTTTACACCGCCACAACGTAGTTTAGTAATTTGCCGATAGTCAGCACTAGTTGCAAACATGGCGAGTGCAGGTGGCGTGCTACAGAAGAGGACAATTGTTTCATGATAGGCCGCCCCGATCACCAGATCTCACTCCGTGTTTTTTTTTTTTTTTTTTTTTTTTTCTTTCTGGAGGGACACATTAAAGGTCTGGTGTACGTACCGCCTCTACCACGTGATGTAGAAGAGCTCCCGGAGAGAATACAGGAAGCGACTGCCACAGTCGACGTTGCCATGCTGGGTCGGGTATGACAAGAATTCGATTACCGTCTGGCGGCTCACTCATGGTTCGCATATCGAATGTTTGTAGAAAAAAACGTTCAGAGTTTTAGAGTGTCTGTTCAAAATGCAATATGTATGACATCTGTACAGTGTTTAGTTCTTGTGCAACAAATAATTGGAAGTGTTCCCGGGCTTTATGTACACTACATCGAAAGGGAGAATGAGTTTGTCTCATGTTACTGGCGAGCGTAGTGGGCGGCTGAAGAAGGTAAGTGGAGGTCTGCAGCGAGCCGTGCCGAGGGCCAGGCACTGGCAGTGCAGCCTGCCCGGAATTCCCGAGTCGTTAAGAGTCCACTCTGCCTGACCACTCGCAAGCAACACCAGCATGGCGAGAGAACGTCAGTGGCGATATACGAATACTTACAAACAGTAAAATTAGTTACAGACTTGTTGTTGTTGTGGTCTTCAGTCCCGAGACTGGTTTGATGCAGCTTTCCATGCTACTCTATCCTGTGCAAGCTTCTTCATCTCCCAGTACCTAATGCAACCTACATCCTTCTGAATCTGCTTAGTGTATTCATCTCTTGGTCTCCCCCTACGATTTTTACCCTCAACGCTGCCCTCCAATACTAAATTGGTGATCCCTTGATGCTTCAGAACATGTCCTATCAACCGATCCCTTCTTCTGGTCAAGTTGTGCCACAAACTCCTCTTCTCCCCAATCCTATTCAATACTTCCTCATTAGTTATGTGATCTACCCATCTAATCTTCAGCATTCTTCTGTAGAACCACATTTCGAAAGCTTCTATTCTCTTCTTGTCCAAACTATTTACCGTCCAGGTTTCACTTCCATACGTGGCTACACTCCATACAAATACTTTCAGAAATGACTCCCTGACACTTAAATCTATACTCGATGTTAACAAATTTCTCTTCTTCAGAAACGCTTTCCTTGCCATTGCCAGTCTACATTTTATATCCTCTCTACTTCGACCATCATCAGTTATTTTGCTCCCCAAATAGCAAACTCCTTTACTACTTTAAGTGTCTCATTTCCTAATCTAATACCCTCAACATCACCATACTTAATTCGACTACATTCCATTATCATCGTTTTGCTTTTGTTGATGTTCATCTTATATCCTCCCTTCAAGACACCATCCATTCCGTTCAACTGCTCTTCCAAGTCCTTTGCTGTCTCTGACAGAATTACAATGTCATCAGCGAACCTCAAAGTTTTTATTTCTTCTTCATGGATTTTAATACCAACTCCGAATTTTTCTTTTGTTTCCTTTACTGCTTGCTCAATATACAGATTGAATAACATCGGAGACAGGCTACAACCCTGTCTTACTCCCTTCCCAACCGCTGCTTCCCTTTCATGTCCCTCGACTCTTATAACTGCCATCTGGTTTCTGTACAAATTGTAAATAGCCTTTCGCTCCCTGTATTTTACCCCTGCCAGCTTTAGAATTTGAAAGAGAGTATTCCAGTCAACTTTGTCAAAAGCTTTCTCTAAGTCTACAAATGCTAGAAACATAGGTTTGCCTTTCCTTAATCTTTCTTCTAAGATAAGTCGTAGGGTCAGTATTGCCTCACGTGTTCCAACATTTCTACGGAATCCAAACTGATCTTCCCCGAGGTCGGCTTCTACCAGTTTTTCCATTCGTCTGTAAAGAATTCGCGTTAGTATTTTGCAGCTGTGACTTATTAAACTGATAGTTCGGTAATTTTCACATCTGTCAACACTTGCTTTCTTTGGGATTGGAATTATTATATTCTTCTTGAAGTCTGAGGGTATTTCGCCTGTTTCATACATCTTGCTCACCAGATGGTAGAGTTTTGTCAGGACTGGCTCTCCCAAGGCCGTCAGTAGTTCCAATGGAATGTTGTCTACTCCGGGGGCCTTGTTTCGACTCAGGTCTTTCAGTGCTCTGTCAAACTCTTCACGCAGTATCGTATCTCCCATTTCATCTTCATCTACATCCTCTTCCATTTCCATAATATTGTCCTCAAGTACATCGCCCTTGTATAGACCCTCTATATACTCCTTCCACCTTTCTGCTTTCCCTTCTTTGCTTAGAACTGGGTTTCCATCTGAGCTCTTGATGTTCATACAAGTGGTTCTCTTATCTCCAAAGGTCTCTTTAATTTTCCTGTAGGCAGTATCTATCTTACCCCTATTGAGATAAGCCTCTACATCCTTACATTTGTCATCTAGCCATCCCTGCTTAACCATTTTGCGCTTCCTGTCTATCTCATTTTTGAGACGTTTGTATTCCTTTTTCCCTGCTTCATTTACTGCATTTTTATATTTTCTCCTTTCATCAATTAAATTCAATATTTCTTCTGTTTTACCTACTTGATCCTCTGCTGCCTTCACTACTTCATCCCTCAGAGCTACCCATTCTTCTTCTACTGTATTTCTTTCCCCTATTCCTGTCAATTGTTCCCTTATGCTCTCCCTGAATCTCTGTACAACCTCTGGTTCTTTCAGTTTATCCAGGTCCCATCTCCTTAAATTCCCACCTTTTTGCAGTTTCTTCAGTTTTAATCTACAGGTGATAACCAATAGATTGTGGTCAGAGTCCACATCTGCCCCTGGAAATGTCTTACAATTTAAAACCTGGTTCCTAAATCTCTGTCTTACCATTATATAATCTATCTGATACCTTTTAGTATCTCCAGGGTTCTTCCATGTATACAACCTTCTGTCATGATTCTTGAACCAAGTGTTACAGACGAGCAACAGTAATCCTGGTTACATCTTTAAACTCGTGATAATAAGACCATTCCAATAAAATTATTGCCACCCGTGTAATACCAATATTAGCAGTGTTATTAACGTTTATATATAAATAGTTAATAGGAAAAAGTATTTACGATTACACATGGCTTTGAGAGACAAATGGCATTTTGTCTGAAAGAGAACGACGTTAGGTATAGCATGAGCTTTTGTGGCATAATATCAAACAAAACAGGAGTTTCTTATTAACAAGAATATCGTTTTATTGTGGTTGTGTGCCAAAGCAAAGTATTCTTCACAGTTACCCAAAAGGTTAGCCTTTGCAGGAACTGCTTACGCTGTTTTATTTCATTTTTATGTGCATTAGTTAGAAAAATGTCATAAGAGTGTCATTTGACTTAAGCAGTAATGTGGGAGCATGAAGAAATAAGATACGAACTCGATAGGGTTCCTGTAGTGCCTACTTGTAACGTAAAAACAGTTATGTAAATGACATTATTTCAACTATATATACAAAATTACCCTGTGTAATAATAGATGCAAATCAATTTTAGAGATATATCTTATTTGTTTAATATGAAACATGTGTAATATTTGTAAATAATTTCAAATCGCAATCTAGAAGTTAAGAATTCACAAGCCTACAGTGGTAGTCATGTGGCAGAGTTGAGGAATGAGCTTGCAGAGCATGTTTAGAGACTTTCTGTCGCTGTTCTTGGTCTGGGTAAGAGCTTGTGTTGCCTGAGAGCCCCACTTGTGATAATGTGGTATGCAGATAGATTGAGGCTAGTCATTTCATTGCAATAGTCTGCGATTCTGGAACTGCATCTTCATTTTGTATTAGTATGAACAAAGTACTGAACTTTATTTTGAAAATTAGTTATTTAGTAGACTTCAGTGAACTTGTTAGAGGTGTTGGGAACTTGCTTATATTAATGAATTAGAACACTGAACAATGATGTGGACACAAATTAAAGAGTGCCTCAGTATGCTCTGCTTACTGTAATCGCATCGCTGTTCCAAATCACATTTAATTATTGCATGTATTATCAGCATTTATAAGGCCATTCCAGATAACTTTGTTTTCTTGACTTATATAACATTGGCATTGAAACTAATTTTGGTGTCTAGATACATTCTTGTTCTAAAGGACTACATCCAGTTCATTTTACTTTATATTTCATAATTATTTGTGTTTTTTATTGTTTTTGTTGACTAGTCTAGAGGATGGCTTATTACTAGTTAAATAATTTCTTAAGGGCTAATGCTACAGCGCGCTAACAGACCCCTTTATTTACAAACGAGTCAGCAAATTTATTTAATAGTTGTGTGCTAGTACACTGGCTGTCATGTTGTTTCATCTTATGATTAACTTTACTTCAGTTTTTGCTTAACCAACTGTTACGTTGCAGTTCATTAACTTTTGTCAAAAAATAAAGCATCAATAGTACTTACGAAGACTGAATGAAAAGTAATGCCTCCACCTTCGTTAATTGGAGTTGGATGAGAATATTTTAATAAACAAAACGCAGAAATAATCCTTAGAATGTGATCTTCAGTTACCAATACTCGCTTTTCCACATATTCACCATCAAATTGGATACATTTCCGCCAACGATGAACTAGTTTTCTGAAGCCGTCACGGAAAAAGTCGACACTCTGTTTCCGCAACCACAGTCTCACAGTTCTCTCAACGTCTTCATCAGAAGCATTATCATGTCCCTGCAGATTGTGTTTCATTATCGGGAACAGATGGAAGTCAGACAGTGCTAAATCTCGACTGTATGGAGAATGCCATACGGTAGCGAGATTCAGTTTCTGAAGTTCTGCTGTGGTGACACGTGAAGTATGTGGTTTGGCATTCTCATGCTGCAGGAAAAAATTTCCCTTTTCCTTTCGGACTCTTGTTAGCCGTTGTTTCTGAGTTCGCAGCGTTATGATGTAATTGTCCCACAATCAAGGAATTAAAATGGGTAACACCATCAGCGTCCCAGAACACTGTGGCCATGATTTTTCCGGCTGAAGGCTGCATCTTGAATTCCTTTTTCTGGGGCGAGTCTTTGTGTCGATATTCCATAGACTGACGTTTCGTCTCCCAGTCGTAATGGTGTACCCACGTTTCATCTCCTGTCACAATTGAATGGAGAAAAGCGTCACCTTCATTCTCGTAACGCGAGAGGAGTTCCTGGCAAATTTCACGTCTGTCCGCTTTCATTTCAGGAGTCAACATCCTGGGTACCCATCGTGCACAGATTTTCCGATAGCCAAGCAAAGCAATAATGTGACCCACACGTTCTTGCGAAATGCCGATTGTGCTTGAAATTCCTCTCTGAGTGATACGACGAACGTCCTGAATCGATCTGTCAGCATTTTGCTTGTGAAATTCGGTGGTTGCTGTCACAGGACGTCCAACTCTTTGTTTGTACGCAGGTGAGATGTTCCCACCTCAATATCTTTAAACTTACTCGTCCCACGACTCACAGTACTCACGTCAACACAATCACCATAAACTGCTTTCATTCTCCGATGAATCTCCTTTCGGGTGACACCTTCTGCTGTCAAGAATTCATCGACTGCACGTTGCTTAAATCGCAATGACCGACCGTCTGCGCAGGCTTCCATACTTTGCACTGTAACAACACAACCGTTCAATGCTAAGGCTTCTCGCCAACTGAAGCTGTAGAGAAGAGGCATTACTTTTCAGTCAACCCTCGTACTACATTCACCTTCCATAGTGTGGTTTTAAAATTAGTGGAAGTGTCACTTCAGGTCATTCTGTGACAATATACTCCACTATATCTTGACCCTTTACCTCACGACTGATTGGACTCTGACGCACCTATGGACCTACTCTCTTGGTGGTGCAAAGAACAGTGCCATAAATCAGTTTTGGAACACTGACACTAGGTGATACAGTTACCTAGAAGGATTTAGTACTGGCTTTGGAAAGAATCTATATGAAGTGGCATACATTACACAGGGCACCAAAAGTGTTAGGCATCCTGACCCCTGAACTGCAACACAAAATTTAATGACCTTGGTCACAGATAGAATCAGAGCACATGCTCATCTCATGGTGTACCAGGTGTGGTCAAGATGGCTGTCAGGTGTACCGAGGCGCCTACACAAAATCCCTAACGGACGTGAAGTATTCCTCAAACTGTTTTGACACAGTGATAGAGCCATGATGTGGTCCATTGTTTTATTGTAAGTAAAGTTAGCCTTGAGAGTAAACTGAAGAAAGATGACAGTAATGAGGAGTAGCTGAAATAAGATTTGCCATAAACTTAACATAAAAATTGACATAAATGAAATAGACAAAGTGAAGGAATTCTGCTACTTTGTAAGCAATAACACATGATGGACGAAGTAAAGAGGATATAAAAAGCAGACTAGCATACGCAGAAAGGTCGTTAATGGCCAAAACAATTGTACTCGTACCAACGTCAGCCTTGATTTGAGAGTGTATGGAAGTGAATCACGTTCTGTGAGAAAATCGGAAAAAAGAATCGAAGGGTCTGAGATGTAGTGCTATAGAAGGATGTTGAAAATTAGTGGACTGATGGGAAATGATGAGGTTCTCCACATAGTTGGTGAGGACAGGAACATGTGGAAACTGCTAGAAAGAAAAAGGGACAGGAAGATAGAAAACGTGTTAAAACATCAAGGAAATAATTTCCACAGAACCTGAGGGTAGAGAATAAGGAACAGGTATGCAGTTTTTTTTTTTTGTTTTATTTGTTCCTGTCGTCATAAGAAACCAATGTCACGTATTTCAGCCATATGTATTACAGGATTGCAAAGCGGTTGATGAAGTATGACGTGAATATTATTATCATATTCGAAAAGGACAATATGAATTTATTAAACACATGTAGGTACAGCTAAAGGACAAATGTAAGGATGTAGAGGCTTATCTCATGAGGGGTAAGATAGATACTGCCTACAGGAAAATTAAAGAGACCTTTGGAGGAAAGAGAACCACTTGCATGAATATCAAGAGCTCAGATGGGAACCCAGTTCTAAGCAAAGAAGGGAAAGCAGAAAGGTGGAAGGAGTATATAGAGGGTCTATACAGGGGCGATGTTCTTGAGGACAATATTATGGAAATGGAAGAGGAGGTAGATGAAGATGAAATGGGAGATATGATACTGCGTGAAGAGTTTGACAGAGCACTGAAAGACCTAAGTCGAAACAAGGCCCCGGGAGTAGACAACACTCCATTAGAACTACTGACGGCCTTGGGAGAGCCAGTCCTGACAAAACTCTACCATCTGGTGAGCAAGATGTATGAGACATGCGAAATTCCCTCAGACTTCAAGAAGAATATAATAATTCCAATCCCAAAGAAAGCAAGTGTTGACAGATGTGAAAATTACCGAACTATCAGTTTAATAAGTCACAGCTGCAAAATACTAACGCGAATTCTTTACAGACGAATGGAAAAACTGGTAGAAGCCGACCTCGGGGAAGATCAGTTTGGATTCCGTAGAAATGTTGGAACACGTGAGGCAATACTGACCTTACGACTTATCTTAGAAGAAAGATTAAGGAAAGGCAAACCTATGTTTCTAGCATTTGTAGACTTAGAGAAAGCTTTTGGCAATGTTGACTGGAATACTCTCTTTCAAATTCTGAAGGTGGCAGGGGTAAAATACAGGGAGCGAAAGGCTATTTACAATTTGTACAGAAACCAGATGGCAGTTATAAGAGTCGAGGAACATGAAAGGGAAGCAGTGGTTGGGAAGGGAGTGAGACAGGGTTGTAGCCTCTCCCCAATGCTATTAAATCTGTATATTGAGCAAGCAGTAAAGGAAACGAAAGAAAAGTTCGGAGTAGGTATTAAAATCCATGGAGAAGAAATAAAAACTTTGACGTTCGCCGATGACATTGTAACTCTGTCAGAGACAGCAAAGGATTTGGAAGAGCAGTTGAACAGAATGGACTGTGTCTTGAAAGGAGGGTATAAGATGAACATCAACAAAAGCAAAACGAGGATAATGGAATATAGTCGAATTATGTCGGGTGATGCTGAGGGAATTAGATTAGGAAATGAGACACTTAAAGTAGTAAAGGAGTTTTGCTATTTGGGGAGCAAAATAACTGATGATGGTCGAAGTAGAGAGGATATAAAATGTAGACTGGCAATGGTAAGGAAAGCGTTTCTGAAGAAGAGAAATTTGTTAACATCGAGTATTGATTTAAGTGTCAGGAAGTCGTTTCTGAAAGCATTTGTATGGAGTGTAGCCATGTATGGAAGTGAAACGTGGACGATAAATAGTCTGGACAAGAAGAGAATAGAAGTTTTCGAAATGTGGTGCTACAGAAGAATGCTGAAGATTAGATGGGTAGATCACATAACTAATAATGAATTATTGAATAGAATTGGGGAGAAGAGGAGTTTGTGGCACAACTTGACTAGAAGAAGGGATCGGTTGGTAGGACATGTTCCGAGGCATGAAGGGATCACCAATTTAGTACTGGAGGGCAGCATGGAGGGTAAAAATCGTAGAGGGAGACCAAGAGATGAATACACTAAGCAGATTCAGAAGGATGTAGGCTGCAGTAGGTACTGGGAGATGAAGAGGCTTGCACAGGATAGAGTAGCATGGGGAGCTGCATCACACCAGTCTCAGGACTTAATGAATTTGTTAGCACATGTGCTGATTGCTGGACTCATATACAGTATGGCTTTCTGCTGATTGATGAAATGAGGAAATTGTGTGAAGGTCGATATCGGCGAAATTTCTAGTAGATTCTGCTTAAAAGGTAATGTACTCAAATGCAACTATATCAGTTTACTGATGTTAATGAGAATATCGAAGAAGTGAACACAAAACTGACAGATATGCATGGATACATCAAGGCAATGGCTAGGGCACTTAACTTCCACCACCACCAACAGTCTCACAGTATATATAAGTTGTATGCTACCTCAAAAAGCGGTTATGTATGTGACATCATGTCAACAACAAAGCTTAAAGTTAATGAAGCACAAAACTCTGTTCAACTGAAATTACGATTGCTAAAATTAGGACTGTTGCAATAAGAACAGTCTCTCTCAAAAACGTTTAAACCAGTAACTGCAAATCTGAAAAGTCTCTCACAAACTATGAGTGGAGGCAGAAGAGTATAAGAAGAAGGAGAAGAAAATGCTATTATCAATTAGATTATTGAACAAAAGGATGGAGAGTTAGACACCGTATGTGGGCCATATATGTATGTACCCACCTTATATGTTTACTTAAGGATGCAATGCAGATTGGAAATATGAAGCTTGAAAGAACAAGGAGATTATTAAAGACCATAATCTTCAAAAATTCTAGTTCTTACAAGTACATACTGAAAGGGAAGCAAGCATATACTGAAATATTACGTATGACTAACACACAGTGGAAAGCCAACGACCCCAGGGGACGAATAAAAGGTTCTAAAGGAAGAAACACAATAATATTATTAAACCTCCTTTAAATGGTATGTATTGTAAAGGATGAGTCAGTCGGTAGGAAAATTTCTATTTATTTTATTAGCTCCCTGAGGTAACTTCATTTTTCCATTACGGCCAAGCCACTGCCGGCAGCGTCGGCTGTCTGTAAATTCTTTCCTCCCACGGTCTAGCAACAGGAAGTCAGCACCGAGGAAGGGCACCTTGATCACGTGCCTCCCTCATGTGCTGACGAGGTAACGTTGCCCCAGGTGTCGCTCAGCAGGCAATGCTCTGGAAAGTTCCATTGCCACCCCTGCAGATTACTCCGTCCTGACCAATCAGGGTGGAGGAAGCCGCGTGGTGTGTCGATTATATCCGGCTGCCCGTCGCTGGGCCCTCTCTCTTGGAAGCACACGCTATAGCAGTGAACAACTTCCACTTCTCCCAGTGCTACGGCGCCGGGGACTTAGTTTTCGCAGCCGGCATGCCACTCAGACTGGCCCAATTGGCTGACGCCAACTTTCGTTAGCTTTGCGAACTATGTTTCGCCAAATTCTACACTCTGGTTCACCCTCGCCTCCCTAGGCCTGGCTATGCGACCCATTTTTTACATGCTTTCACCAATAAATGGCCTCTGTCTAAATATTATCCTATTCATTCCATAACGCCCACCACCTTCCCAACCGCCCATCTTTTACAACTGGTGTCAGAAGTGTGGATCCATTCCTGTAGCGACTTTGCCGCTACACTAAATTCTTTCTGGCAAGACAGCGTGCACTTCGCGTATGGAATGCGTCAACTGACTGCCAGGTTTGCTCCACGTGGGCCGTGGCTGCTCCAGTAAACACGCACAGAGTGCGTGCTGCAGCGAGGCAGCTCTAGCTAGTCAGCCATGTGAGCCGGACGCCACAGCGCTGCCTGTTGCCTGAGTTCGAGGGGCCTGCACTGCGCGACCCTCCGGGCCGTGGTCGTCCACCGAGGCGCCAGCCGCCGCCGGCACGCCACCGTGTCGCCCACCGTCGCCGCCGCAGCCGAGGGGCCTGCGCCGTGTACCAGTCGAAGCCGCATACGATCAAATGGTTCAAATGGCTCTGAGCACTATGGGACTTAACATCTATGGTCATCAGTCCCCTAGAACTTAGAACTACTTAAACTTAACTAACCTAAGGACAGCACACAACACCCAGCCATCGCGAGGCAGAGAAAACCCCTGACCCCGCCGGGAATCGAACCCGGGAACCCGGGCGTGGGAAGCGAGAACGCTACCGCACGACCACGAGATGCGGGCGTGCCGAATCCACTACTAAGTAAGTTGCTGCGATGCTTCCAACATTAACTTCGTCGATCGCCCGCTGCTGGATTAGAAACTTCGTGGCCGTCCTTTTTTGTAACAATTATATTTTTTGGTCACTAGGGTCCCTTAAATTTGTAAACATGACGATGGAAACACGACCGGAGGAACAGGAATCTCCCTTAGAGGCACCAGCCCCGCAAGACCCGCTCGAAGCCATAAATGCACAAATGCACCAATTCTTCCCACAAAATCAAGAGCTACTTGAACAAAACCACGTCTTGAAACAGATGCTTGAAGCAAGTGTGCAAACTGCCGTATCTGTGGCGAGCTCCATCCCTGTAACAAATGCTCAAACCTTGGCAACTAACACTGATTCTGTCTCTAATGCAAATGCCACAATTTCTGCTAACATAGCCACTGTAAGCAATTTTCCTGTGGCTGATTTCATTTCCACCTTTTCTGGGAAATCCCACGAAAATGTGGCTATGTTGCTACAGAATATTTGCGATGTGGGTTGCATGTGTGCCTGGCTGGTCAATGTAGCCAGACTGAGGTTGACAGGGAAGCCCGAATGTTTATAGAAACCGTGGACGAATTGCGTGATACGCGTGATTTTGAAGTTTTGCCTCACGGACTAACCATGCGTTATTCCAATACCAGAGGTACTAGATATTACAGAGATCAATTATCAACCCTTAGACAAAAGCCTAATGAGGAGTTTGAAGCCTTATCAGATCGCCTATGAGCCGTATCTTGTCGTACCTACAAGCTACGTGAAAATGCCAGTGAAAATAGGATATTGCGCTCGGAAGCGGTAATGCATGGAATGGAAGGATTTCTTCATGGTATTGACCCGCGCATCAGAGGAGAAGTCAAAGCGGCCGTCCCAACTTCACTGTTTGTAGCTGTACGTCTGGCAATTGTGCGAGAAGAGGTATTGTGCTTTTGCGCTGCTGCACCGCACCCGCCGGACCCAGTACCGGTCCCAGCAAAAGAAGTATTTTGTCAGCGTTGCAGGAGGCCCAACCATACAGCAATGCGCTGTCGTGCGCCGTATTGCACTATTTGCCAGACAGTACGTCATGCTAATAATGTTTCCCCCACAAAGCCACTATTTTCTCACCAAATGCGCGGCCACCACCGCTAGGTCCAACATGACATGTAAACAGTTGGAAAAGTCCTGCATGCAGCAAGAGAATTAATTGATGGAAAAACACCGTTGTTGCTATACATTTATTTAAGTTGTGCATGTTAGTTATAGGTAGACACGAGAGTTGGCCACCATTAGTAATAGAATTTGGGATGTCACATGTTAATGGAAGTGATTGAAGTTTCGTAATCATTTTGTCTTGTGTCATTTAACATTTCCAGTAATGTTATCAAAGCAGTCGAGAATTAAAAACACAGATATTCTTCAATCATGGAATTAAGGGGAAAATGACCTTGTCAAAAGAACATGCAGAGATAAGAAACAGTTAATTTTATATGTTAAATCGATTCACACTTCATCTGTTGATTTAGTGGATAGTGAACGACACAGCTGTTAAAGCTTTACCATAAAAACATGATAGGAATACACGTTCGTAGCTGCCAGTAGAACTCTGATTACATGCTGTCATCTACCTGCCATTTGAAATACGCTCCATTACGTGTATGATTAGGCTAAATATTCACACACCGATAATAACAGGAATACATACGTCTAAGTAAAGCAACAAATAAGTTGCTCTAAAAGTGAAAGGAATCTTCCTTATGTGCTATTTTAATGTTTTCATAAGACGACGATGGAGAATCAACAAGGTAAGTTTTTATGATAATACGTGTTACTACATGTTAAATGCCAAGGAGGAAGTGGCTATGTTAACGCCAGTCATGGCAGTTTGTTTATGTACAGCAAGCCCTGCTCCCCGCCACTTGGCGACGCAGTCCACCCACTCCTCTCCCCTCTCCACACACGTCTTCACACCGAGTGAGTGCCCATTACAGTTCCCCTTCCCCCGGACGCCACCTCAGCCCCCGCGCCCAACAGGCCACGTGCCTCGGTCACCCTGAAGTAAGCTACCTAACTGCGTTCCCATACCTGCGATCTTACGGTTACCGAAAAATCTGTAAATCCAAGAAGATAGTTATGAAAATAAATCCACCAGCCAACTATTACTCTACAGACTTTGCTAGTCTGACCCAATAATGGAAATCTATTCACGTCGTTTATTTGAATTTTCACTAGAGAACAAAACCTAGAGTGAAAAGGAATATTTTTTTTTTCCTTATAAACACTGTCTATACAGCCAAAAAGATAGGAGACATTTGAATATCAGATCGGACTCGAGCTGTGTTGTATTACCACTCTCGTGGTTAATGAACAGGTCTATATGGCGTCACGGAAGCCAAACTTTGCCAAGATATTTATTCTGTCTGTGACCACTGTGTGTGAAACACGCCAGCAAAAGGAACAAGTTTGAGATACCATCGTACCATACAGTAAAGACCAGTAAAAACCAAGTTAATGTTAATTTAGAGTAACAACCCTAACATTAGTGTCCAGTTCAGAAGTTAATAGCCACTAGTTTCGAGTAAGTGATCTCTAAGAGAGCCAAGTCGTCTTCACAATTCATACAGAAGTATAAAAATTCATAAATTACGTACATTTTAGAAGAACAGAGTGTCCAATCAAATAATTGGAACCTGATAGTTTCGTGAGCTCTAACGATTGAAGTTATTTGAGTCCCTTAGAAAAGTAGATTTTCCATGCATAACTGTCGTGAACAACATAAGCTAACTCTGGGAGGAATTTTGTGACCATACCAAGGAACTAAACACCACATGTAGCAAGAGGACGGGCCCAGTGTGAACGCCAGTACTACTGACAAGCCAGTTGAAACAGGATGCAGCTGTACTGTCAGCAGCTTACAATCTCATGAGCGCGACACGTGTCGCACCTTAGCACCTCCAGCTGCACTGAATCTCAACACAGAATTCTTAACCATTATATAACGAGCCCTTTGAATAACGTTACGCACATTTTCAATACTAAAGAACTTACTTTCCTTCCTATACATTTTACACACGATAATTGGACTCTAATTTTATTAAAAACAAAAGCGCCGACAGGTAAGACATATCGACGTCTTCCAGGTGCAACTAGCTTCGTCGAGCCGCCAATAATGACTATAGAGAAGCAGGTAGGTGTGAAAATTGACAAAAGGAACAACAAATACACTGCAGAACGATCGGTTGGGAAACTGATAGTCACCAATATTTGCAAATACAAATCAACTCAGGAAACAGCTTATCACATGTTTAATAATTACTGGTCTGTTCATTGAAGGAGACATAAAACCACTTTTCATCACAATCTAGTTAAAGGAAGTATTAACGTGACATTATTCTATAAGACAGCATTATACATAACATTGCCATGACTTAACGACATTTTTCTTGTAGGCAGAAGTACCAAAGACTATCAATTGGTATGGAAACATAAACAAGAGCATAAGGGAATAACAGAGAATGCTTACACTTATTATGCTATGAAATGTAACTGGAGAATAAGGGAATTTTGTGTAAAGGAAATGATATTTTGTACTTTTGTTTCTGTCTCGGTTTTGCCACAGCTTCCATCGCTGACGAGTTGCCAATTACTTATGTCTAATTACTTGTGTCCAATTACTTAGGTCCATGTATTATTTTACTATCGTTCATTTTAACTGTTTTATTACCAACCATTTAGAGAATTTTACTAAAGTTTTGCCAGCACCAGTAATTTAGTCTTTGTATCAACCTAGTGTTTCCATGTGTCTCTGTGTTACTAGAATGATAAGGATAATTATTTTTGTGGGATTTCAAGTATGCTAGAGTAAGTTCCCTAGTATTGCCAATTATTGAAGTGTTTAGTAATAATGATGTCTTAGGTAAGAAATTATCTTGGATGGGTAATTTAAGATGTAACCATGTTTTATTTCATTTGTATTTGAATGTTTATATGGAGGGACGTAGCACATGCCTATCCCCGTGATAGATAACGTAAACAGAGTGAATCACGCCCACAGAACGAGCAAGCTTTGGCCATATACCTATTCTGTTGGATGAACAAGAGAACCACAGGGCACGTACCTGACGTGACGCAACTGGCAATCGCATGGACCCTTAGCTGTCTAAAGTCGTTCCTTCCCATTTCGGTTTCGCGGCCTAGACCATCCTACCTACTTTCATCTGTCAACTTTCAACAGAACAACGCCTTTTGGAGATTATTATCCGGGCGTATTCAAACACAAAACTATTCAGTTCCGGTGAACTAACACAGTTAGACCTTAATCTTACCCATTGCCACTCCCTCTAACTGTTCGTAATATTTTCTCCGCCAGATAAAGTACGTAGATGACAGGCATAAGCGCACCAGATCGCAGATATCTGATGGGTTCCGATCCTGTAGAATGCTCATAGTCTCCTCAGTAGGTACGTTAGTGAAGAGAGACGAACAGTTAGATGGAGTGGCAATGGGTTCCCCGCTCTCCCCTGTAGCTGCGGACATCTTCATAGAAGCCTTTGAGCAAACGGCCCTAGCTTCTGCTCCGTTACGTCCCAGTTGTTGGCTACGATATGTGGACGACACATTCGTTATCTGGCCTCACGGTGAAGCGGAACTGACGACATGGACATCCACGAATAGACTCTATCCTTCCATCTTCCCTTACGTCATGACTAGCCATTCATATTGGAGGGCCAATTAAAAGTTTTACAACAGTGACGTTGGACATCGACAGTCTGTAATAAATAGAAGCACCTATCCCCATGCAAAACCAGTCGTGCCCTGAGGAAGGCCGTTGCAATTCCGCCGAAACGTCGGTTTTAGTTTATTATTGTTGTTAGTTTTTAGCAATGACGCGGCATAATACCCAGAAGAATTTTAATCACTATGATGTAGATTCATCCGTCCGAAAATGAACTTTCTTCCCCTGCCCGTCCGACTGTTCTGGATTATGAATATGTGACATTGTGCATTGATTTATTCAGCGCTTAAATGGGAGGTCTCAAGTTCAAAGAGCCGCCAGACGAGGTTATGTCTGCACACACACACACACACACACACACACACACACACACACACACACACAACAACAACAACAACAACAACAACAACATAGCCAGTGCAGTGTCCCACTGCTGGGTAATGATGGAGTTACGATCATGCACATAGCGGGTGATACATATCAAGCCGAGGCGTGCATGCCGGTGTAATCTATCAATAAAGCTTGTTGATCAATTCCTGTCTCAGTTCCGTGTTAGCGTTGACTATTGCATCAATATGAAGGGACAATTCGACTTTAGTAGCAATGATGGCGTCGGTAAGAGCGCTAGTTTATCGGACGCAGTTCTGAGCATGGCATTACCACTCGTCATTGGTCAGACCATGGCTTCTCTCATAGCTGATTTATAGGAAAACGGCTGTGATCTAGATTCCATATTGAGATTAACATTTCTCAACTCAAAATTCCTGGAATTTTGCACTGATTGTATTACTTCTACTTCAGATAATTTTTTATGCTTGCATGTTATACTTATGATACCTGCTTGTTCTAGATAAGAAGACATAGGAGGAGATTTAAATGGTGAATAGGAAAATAATGCAGTCGTAAAAGCTGAATTGGAGAATAAAGTATTGTAGTATTCACGTCACATACCAGACGAGGAAGGCGAGTGGATAATATCACTTATTGCCGGTGGACAACAACATGAACATCAGAAATTATTATTATTAATGATGGATGAATATGTCTATTGAGTGCGTGTGCGTGATACTAATCGATTCCGCAGCTCCTTGTTCCTCCCCCTACTGCTGTGTAACTAAATAAATAATGAAAGTTCCAGTATAAGATCAGTGATATTTAGGATCACGAACATTGTTTTAATCGTTAGTTCGACGTCTAACGCCCCGGAAAGATATAAATTAGAGCACAGCATAGTGTGTGCCACGAGATACCACTGGAAGTTTTCACTCTTGTAGCTCACGTGTCTGTTCCCAACGCAGACACGCAGCTTTGCTTTTGCAGTCCTATTCTCTTGTGCTCCCTCCAAATTTTTGATCCGATCCTCGAGTCTGCTTGCCAGCTGAACGTCTCTCCACAATGCGCAGAACCGCGGCGCTCAACAAGACGCTAAGGAGGCGAGCAGCTATAACCCTTACTGGCCTACAGCCAATTGTCGGCAGTCGGCGATAACTTTTTTTTTTCTTTCGGCAGCTAGATATTATTTGATCAGCTATCGCATATCTACTCTCTCAGCCATAGTCCATGTGAGAAAACAAAAAATAAATAATACCACAAAGAAATATGACATGTAATCGCACATGGCCATTACGACCTTTCCAAAAATAAGGAACTGAACTTCAAAAAAGTAAGGATAAACTTCCTCTCATACTACATAAATGTGTCAGTATGAGTTACTACTAGTTAACATTACGCGAAAGGATTTGACGACCAAGAGTGAAGTTTTTATTAGCTCTTTTGTTTTTCGTTCCACCAGTCTTCATTTCTTCTGGCTTCAGAACTTGTCAACAGGGAAGCTTACAAGCATTTCATGGTTGGCTGTTGGGGGTATTTCTGTGAGCAACAGTGAGTGTTCGAGTTGGCGAAAGTTTGGCCACCATCTGGTGGAGTTTAACTGTATTTTGGTTATTTGAAGTCCAAGTGCACCAGCGGAATTTTCTGCCTTGTGGCCGTTAGCGTTCCGATTACCTGCTCTGGCTACTGACATAAAATTCAGGCAGTGTCCTTTCATCACTGTGTTGTCGCTGTCTAACACGTGTGTGTAGATTTGACAGTTTATGCATACTCGGTTGTGGGCGGGTGCACTTTTACGTTTTGGCTTTGGAGTACCTTGTGCACTGGTTGGGTGGAAAGCAAGTTGTCTTATTGGTGGGTCCGTTGACTGTCTTTTGGTTGGGTTGCCGGCGGATTGGACATAGTTGGGCCGACTACCTGTCTCCCCTAAGCGAACATTCATATTTCAAATACAGACTGACCCCTGGAAACTTCTGACCGCTGCTGGCTGTACTGCCTTTTCTTATTGGTGTTTGTGCATTTTAATGGCTTATAGCCGATTGTTTGAATTTGTACGCTTTTAGTTGGGTTTTAAATAATGGACCTCCAGCCGCTTTAGAATTGAAAGTTTCTTACTTGTCAAATCTAGCATTGTTTGGGCCTTCAGACTCATTTAAAATATTTTCTTGGATAAAGCTTTAGGCCTTCTGCATTTTGAAAATTTATTGTACTTGTGTTTTTCAATAATGGGCTTTCAGCCGCTCTAAAATTTAAATTCCTTACTTGTTAAATCGTAGATTGTTTGGGCCTTCAGCCTGTGTAAAATATTGTTTAAAGATAAAGCTTTGTACCTTCTGCCTACTAAAAATTATTTTAGTTGTTTTAAGTAATCGGCCTTCATGCGTTTTTAAATTTAAAGTTGTCTTTCAAGTATCACTGTGTGGGGCCTTCAGCCTAGCTGAAGATAAGGCCTTCTGCCTTGTGTATTTTTTTTAATTAATTTTACCTGCAGTCTTAAATCATGGGACTTCAGCCGTCTTTAAATTAAACTTGTTTGCTTTTCAAGTGTTAGATTTGTTGGGCCTTCAGCCAAGTTAAAGAACTTACTTACGTGAGGCCTTCTGCCTTCTAAATATTCTGCTTTGAATCTGAATTTTAAGTTAATGGCTTTCAGCCGTTTTTAAATGTAAGTGGTTGTGCCCTTAAGGCATAAGGTATTGTGGCCTATTCACCCGATAACTAAGTTCAAAAACTTTTGCTGTATTGTCTGGACAACTAAATAAATTTATATGTGTTTGAGTGTAGCTGACAGCCCCCTTTTGGGCTCTTTCCACAATTGCAACTACCTATTCAGTCCTGCGGACTTCAGCAGGGTGTTTCACAGACTACGTATTGTACCAGTGTATGCGCGAGACACTGGAGCCTGGACAGGCTCATCGTGTCATCACACCGGAAATGGTTGCGGAAGTGAATGCTTTAGTCTTGAATAACAGCAGAATCACCAAGGACGAGGCCGGTCAGGCTGGCCCGGCGGTTCTAGGCGCTTCAGTCTGGAACCGCACGACCGCTACGGTCGCAGGTTCGAATCCTGCCTCGGGCATGGATGTGTGTGCTGTCCTTACGTTAGTTAGGTTTAAGGAGTTTTAAGTTCTAGGGGACTGATGACCTCAGATGTTAAGCCCCATGGTGCTCAGAGCCATTTGAACCATTTGACCAAGGACGAGATCCATCGGTTACTGGGTATTAGCGTGGGCACCGCTCACACCATAATGCATCAATATTTGAAATTTCGAAAAATCTGTACGCAGTGGATTTCCCACCAACTGACCGCCGAACAACGCAATACTCGAATGGCGCTGTCTTTGAGTCATCTGCAACGTTGTCCTGAGGAGGAATACGGCTTTCTGTCGCGTATTGTCACAGGTGACGAAACATGGAGTCACCATTTTGAACCGGAAAGCAAGCGTCAGATCAAGCATTGGAAATCAAAGGCCGTACACACCAGTTCTGGTAAGGTCATGATGTCCTTCTTTTTTTACCACAAGGTCCCGCTGCTTGTCGAGTTCCTGGAACGGGGAACCACCATCAATGGCCAGCGTTATCAAGCCACTTTACAGAACCTTAGACGAACCATCAAGTCGAAACACCGAGGCATGTTATCGAATGGCGTTATCCTCCTGCGCGATAAGCCCTCTCACACATGGCCAGTGCGGTGAAGACAACACTGCAGCAGTTTCGGTGGGAAACGCTGGAATATCCACCGTACAGTCCCGACCTTTCACCGTGTGACTTTCATGTGTTTGGACCTCTAAAACAAGCTGTTCGTGGACATCGATTCGCAACGGACGAAGTGTGTGACTCGGTCCAGGCCTTCTTCAAGGAAGGAATCGACCGGCTAGTGTAGCAACGGGATTAATGTGCCAACAGTTTTGGCTACTATTTTTAAGTATGTGTACTGTGTATAACTACGTTTTTGAGTTAATAAAAACGTTAACGTTACTTTACACTAGTGACCGGGTTTCATTTGAATGCCCCCTCGTAGAAAGAAAGAAAATAACTGTGGTTGAGGGGGTGGGGGGGGGGGGGGGAAGATGCTGCAGCTCCAAAGTGCCTATACGCTTGTCGCTACTCTGTCAATTCAGAAAGACTAAAAGTGCTTCCAGTGTTTTCAATAAAGGAAAATGTCAGCGGTTACTATCCAGAGATCAAGGACAAAATATTGATATTTTCACGCAAATTAAAAGAAGAAGAATGGATTTTAGTTTTAAATGAACAGATCAAGTTTGAACTGTAAAAATTTCAGTTAAAGTAAGAAAAATAATTGATTTTTGTTCTTTTAGGACTTTGTTAAGTTTCTGAATGATTTTTAGACACATTTATTTCCTTTCACACAGTTTTAAAACAAATGCTACAAATTTTATGTAGCGATACCCCCTCTAATTTTAGCTACGAGCTGTCACTGTTCTACACTGCACTTCCGGTGGAACTAGGTTACTTTCATTAAGTGTGGAGGAAATCGTTACATCACAGTCATACATGTTCTTATACAGGGAATCAGACAAATTTTTTACATTTGAAAATCATGATTTCCATTACCAAGGAGCTGATGTGAGTGTATAACGAGTTAACAGCCAATGACACTCAAGCCTGTATAACGTTATGGATGGTGCACTTCGTGTTCACATTACAGAATGAGGTATTACAGCAAATATATAACTTAATCTATAAAAAAAGTTAACTTGGCAAAGCAAAGAGTACAATGTGCATTTCACTCAGTGTAGTCAGACTGTACGAATGGATCAAACAACAGCATGTACTACATAGACAGTTGTAGCACCCTTCACCTAAACATATCTTTAAGCAACACGACGATAGTGTTTAAAGAGAACATTCATGCTGCCAGTTACGTTACCCAATGCTGTCTGCAGGCAATCCATATGTTGCAACAGCATGTGAGAGCACTCACCTGTATGCAGATAAAGTAGAGTATTAGTATGGGTACTGACTGAAAATTGAAAAACAAAGACACAAATATATTTCCATACCCTATACACTATAAACATCAATACTATCGTCAACAAAACACACACACACACACACACACACACACACACACACACACAGACAGGGGCGCGCAAGTGCACATAATTGGGTCCCAGAATAGAGAAATAGAAATAGTTTGTGTAATACTTAGGTTGATTATATAAGCAGTTTCCGCATCCGTGTTATCTAGCAACTTCCTTTAATAGCAGTGAGTCTGATCTCTTCAACAAGATCAGCAATTGGAGGATGCAATTGACATTGAGTTTAATGTATGTAAAGATGACCCACTAAGGCACTGTTTTCTAGTGTTCAGTGTTCCAACTGGTTTCATGCTATCTGATATGTGGTAATATTTTCATCGCTCCACACCAAAAAATCTGTTTTACATAGTTTAATGTATCTCAGCGCCTACAATTTTCAATTTCTATTTACTGTTCCTTCCAGTGTCAAGATAAGTGCCCCCACCTATCTTATCTAATGTAAACTTAAGATGTATACTCTTCTTTTAAGTTTTCCAGAGAGATCTTCCCATAATTAATCAGTATACTTACAGCGTACTTACACTTTACACACCACTTGTACACAGCAGAAATGTATTATAGACAAATGTAAACATTTGCTCAAAGTACTCTCCAGGCGGCACCACGAGAGGGCAAGCCAGGCCAACATCCTCTGTCGTAATCAAAATGACAAAGAGGCACAAAGCAGACATTACAGAAAAGGGAACAAATCTGAAAGAGACTGCGTCACCTCATGTGAGAAAGAAACCTGAATTGTAACTCAGCAACATGACCTGAGCAAAAGCCATAACGTCATTGTAACAGTTCAGACTAATTTCGTAACAGAGAGTGAAAGTTTCAGTAGAACACTTACCAGCCTGCTGATGCGACATAAAAGCAACAAGCTGAAGCCCTGAAAGCCATTCATCTGAAATAGAGAGTGGTAAGGACCACTGATTAATCTGAAAAGTAGGCCACACTCGCTCAAGTACTACTCTGAGATGAAGAGGTTGGCACAGGAGAGGAATTCGTGGCGGACCGTATCCAACCAGTCAGAGGACTGATGACTCAAAAGAAAACCTGTCACAGTGTTCGGGATTGGACTATCATTTGCTCACAGTGTTCGGGATTGGACTATCACTGGTGTCTCTGACTGATACCTGTAGCTTGTCATCGATATCCTCGGCCTTTTGGTACAATGGCTGTGCTGTGAACCATCATAACATGCAGAGCTGCTGTGAGACTGTCTGCATCCAACCCCTTCGACATCAAGGAGATTGATCTGGTAATTTCCAGTCTTCGTCCCAGTCTGCCTTGCCTGTCGTATGGGCTACGCCGTTCCCCTCCGAGGCTTGCCGTTCGCACGACACCGCGATTATGTGAACCGCACGCCGGAGTTTGCTGAGACACCATCAGAACTTCCGAGGCCACGGCACTGCACCGCCGCCTGCCTGTGCGCCAGCACAGAGGAGAATATACGATTGTAAACTTTAATGAATAAATCCTTGTCCTACTAACGTCGTGCCATTAGCGCACAGTGCGCTAACTGGCCTGCACCACTGCACTCACTACTTCATCATCCCAATAGCGGTAGAGGTCTCAACCCTGGGGCACTACAATATCAACATCCTTAGTCCAACTTGGTCACCAGAAGAAGTGGTGTGTGAATCGAGGTCTCTTCTGTGACCTGTGGCGAATGTGGAGAGTGGATAAATAATCATATTTAACTTTACATGTGGTGCAACATTAAATTTAGGGTATGAAAACAGGTATTTGCCATGATCAAAAATCTATTTTACTTGTTTATTTTCTGAAATTTTCTACATTTTTTTCTTTAATTTACTGGATTATTTTCACAGAAGTGCTTGATAAATTCTTAAATGCTACTTATAAAAACAATGTTTCGACCACTGTGTGTGTTTATAGCACTTACATGAAGGACATTTGGAGTGCCATCTGAAAAGTTGTATTTCTAAACATGCCATGAACACCTTTTGTTGACCGACAACAGAAGCCTATAGTCACACTTGAGGACTTGTTTTTGCAACCTGTTGTCTTCAGGTCAACATGAATTTGAAAAATATCTGACTTTCTTTTCTTATTCTTTTCATTGATATATTTTATTATTTCAAAGGTGGACATAATGTCACACTAAGAGCTCGCAATCATGGTGGCATTTTTAATACAATTATTTTCTGCTACTGATCCCAATTACTTTATTATTATATTAGATTTGGCAGTAACCGTATTCAGATCAATATTTTCCCACTGCTCAGTATTAAAAGATACATTCCATATTGAAAATTAAGAAAAACTGATTTGAAGATGCCTAACACCAAACACTGAAGATTAGATGGGTAGATCACATAACCAACGAGGAGGTACTGAATAGAATCGGGGAGAAGAGAAATTTGTGTCACAACTTGACTAGAAGAAGGGATCGGTTGGTAGGACATGTTATGAGGCGTCAAGGGATCATCAATTTAGTATTGCAGGGCAGCATGGAGGGTAAAAAACGCAGAGGGAGACTAAGTGATGAATAGACTAAAATTATAGCTAAAACATATATTTTTGGCATCAGATAAATTTCAATGTAGTTGAAAGTTAATCTTCTCCACAAACAAAAAATCAGTACAAATCGTGACAAGATATATAAATGCTATCAGAAACAGTTTAAAACACTTTGACATTTTTCTGTTTAAGTAATAACCAAAAAATTATATCATAGCAGATTCAAATACATTAGAA
The DNA here is from genome assembly GCF_023864275.1 of Schistocerca cancellata. Taxonomy (NCBI): domain Eukaryota; kingdom Metazoa; phylum Arthropoda; class Insecta; order Orthoptera; family Acrididae; genus Schistocerca; species Schistocerca cancellata. Next base: position 410,233,754 of record NC_064628.1, read on the forward strand.
TCATATTAAATCAAATTTGAAGTAACTGTATAAAAGTTTAACAGAAACTGAATAGAGTTTATGAACTCATACTTGATTTGTCTTTGTTTCATATGACCAGGAGTTATATGTTATAAACGTAATAAATCATCATATCTAATATAATTAGTTATTGATCTACATTACAATGTTCTCCAAAAACTAATATCAATTTCTTTTTTCCAAATAGTAAATGTATTTAGAGTACTATCCTTCTAAGTTGTGTACAAACGAAACAGTGCAATAAGTTCTTATATTATTATGTGTCTATACAAGAATACTTACAATTACCCATACAAGGACATGAGAACTACTAAACGCGCGAGCAGGCCAACAGCATTGAGGTGGCAGTGTACATCAACAAGCTGAAATGGTGTTTGTAGAATGGCCAAACAAATGGAAACAGTCGAGAGGCAACATATCTCTACCAAAACAAGTACCATCACAAATACAACTACATCACACATTTCAAGCCCTTTTGGGGCATTTGTGTGATGATGTGTCCTTTGAGACAGACGAACATGTATTTGGAGGACAGGGTTCTGTCTCTCGACCATTTTTATCTGCTTGGCTGTACACAAACACCACCTTGGCCTGTTCCTGACATGAATAGAGGACCATTCTGCTGCTACGGTACACTGTGTCAATCACACATTGAAAAGTTAATATTATTGAAGGGAACATCTGTTTATGCCTCCACAGGCCACTTTCTAAACACCCCTCCTGTGTAGTCGGAGTCGCCTTTGTATTTTCAAATGGAAACCTCTTACTTTTACTGCACATTTTTATTCTACACCAAAAATATGCACAATTTACTCAAACTATTGTTTTCCACTCATGGTAGATGACACTTTAATAGATAAATATCAATCAAACCTGTTTTTGCAATTAAGGACCATCCCATTTGATTCTATATTCAATTTACAAGGTAAATGTAAAGCTTTATGCTCTAACACTTGACATATGTAAGTTCGAAATTCCTTTGAGACAGACAAACATGCATTTGGAGGACAGGGTTCTGTCTCTCGACCATTTTGATCTGCTTGGCTGTACACAAACACCACCTTGGCCTGTTCCTGACATGAATAGAGGACCATTCTGCTGCTACGGTACACTGTGTCAATCACACAGTGAAAAGTTAATATTATTGAAGGGAACATCTGTTTATGCCTCCACAGGCCACTTTCTAAACACCCCTCCTGTGTAGTCGGAGTCGCCTTTGTATTTTCAAATGGAAACCTCTTACTTTTACTGCATATTTTTATTCTACACCAAAAATATGCACGATTTACTCAAACTATTGTTCTCCACTCATGGTAGATGACACTTTAATAGATAAATATCAATCAAACCTGTTTTTGCAATTAAGGACCAACCCATTTGATTCTATATTCAATTTACAAGGTAAATGTAAAGCTTTATGCTCTAACACTTGACATATGTAAGTTCGAAATTCCTTTGAGACAGACGAACATACATTTGGAGGACAGGGTTCTGTCTCTCGACCATTTTGATCTGCTTGGCTGTACACAAACACCACCTTGGCCTGTTCCTGACATGAATACAGGACCATTTTGCTGCTATGGTACACTGTGTCAATCACACAGTGAAAAGTTAATATTATTGAAGGGAACATCTGTTTATGCCTCCACAGGCCACTTTCTAAACACCCCTCCTGTGTAGTCGGAGTCGCCTTTGTATTTTCAAATGGAAACCTCTTACTTTTACTGCATATTTTTATTCTACACCAAAAATATGCACGATTTACTCAAACTATTGTTTTCCATTCATGGTAGATGACACTTTAATAGATACATATCAATCAAACGTGTTTCTGCAATTAAGGACCAACCCATTTGATTCTATACAGTATTCAATTTACAAGGTAAATGTAAAGCTTTATGATCTAACACTTGACATATGTAAGTTCGAAATTTAAAGTTGCAAGTTTGATTCTACAATACAATATGAGTAGGCGTTTCAAGGTCGGGTTAGAAAATATGTTTAACAAGATCCAGGTACTATGATGTTCCCAAAGGTCGCTTGATTTCAGTGACTCTCTTTGCCTGTCATCATTGGGGTTCTTAACTTCTGTAAGTATCCATGGCAGATGCACCTGTCACTATCACTTCATGGACATTTTACCTTATTACAGTGGTTGTGGTTTGTATTCTGACTGTATCTGCATAGCAACAAAGGTGAGAGTTAAGATCGTTGGATGGAAACACATACAGAAATCAGTCACCCAGAATGAAACAAACACAACACTGGTGTAATATTCTGGAATACTTATTATTTGCATTATAATGTATAAAACATTGTACCAATAACTGACCAAAGAGTCAGTCAATGGAATGTAAATAATGTTTTATTGTACAGTATCTGTTATGTATGGCATATTTCTTGACTACCTGATAGTGTACTAATTACTACCACTATCTTTCAAATACATAACAAATAAGCAGGAGCACACAATAGTGTAGTTATGATCCATAACTCTTCATAAATTTCCCTATGGCTATCGTTACTATGCTCGTTTTTACTAGGTTTTCCTTGGTTTGAAGATGTCTCTGGATTACAGTCTGCTCTTTAAAATAGAGCATATATATGGTAATATTCTTGACGAACTAAATGTACAACAAATATAAATAGTGCAGCCAGAGGTAAAATAACAATTGGGCAAATAAAATCTTCTTTTAATTGCATTCAGTACTATCAGTCTAAATATCTTCACTCTAGATTATATTAATTTTAGAGTGCTGTTTCCCTGTAAATGGTAAGAATGTGACCCAATGAATTAAGTGTCTTTTATTTTCACATCTACATATTATTTCACAGAATTATCAGTAGCATGTAATAAATAAACCAAGATATTTTCATTTCATGTATTAAATGTTTTGTTTCAATTAGTTTGCAACAGTATCTTTGGCTTTATAAGAAATCATTTATGCATTACTTTGGTTTCCCATTACCTTATGAGTTCAGCTTCTCTAGCTTCAAAAGTGACACTCCCCAAAATTCTCCACTCTGCCATATGGGTTGATCTAGAGATTGATGCAGGTACTGCAGATGTTTCTGATCCCACAAAATGACTGAATATGTAGTTGGTTTACACATACCTCTTACACATTAATTGTTGCATGTCATGATAGCCAAGTTGAATTTTCAGACTGAAATTTACAATTTTTTGTACAATGTATTCAATTAATTGCCAAATTCCCAAAAAGAAACTATGCTTACTCATGAGTAAAAAAGTTATCTATTTTGAGAAAAGGCTGAAACCGTAATGACCAAAGTAAATGTATATTGGGTTCTTCCAAAATTTCATTAGCACTTGGTCCTTGCTTGGGCATCGAAAAATCACCTCAAATATAAAAAACATAAGGTACACTTGCTGTGGTGGGAACATCCTTAAAATACTGTCATATTTTAAAGGTACCAATCTAAGTGACAGAATGTTTAATAACCAGTAAAGAAACAACTGATACACATGTTGTTGTTCAAAATCTGAGATATTAGTCAGAAAATTGTTCATCTAAGTTAATTTAGCCCTTTGCAACATAAAACAAGAGTGAAACTATCATTGTTAATGTGTCTCAGCATTTGTCATATCAACAGCTTTGCAAAAATGTAAATGAAATAAAGTCTGTTTTAATACTAGTAGATTCTTCCAACAAGAAAGAAAACAAAATCATGCCGACTATTATGTGTACAAATATCGTGTGAAATGAAACCTTGAAACTTTTGGCAGCTCCTAGTCAAACTGCAAAAAGCTGATAATACAGTCAAATTCAATTATAACAACACATTACAGAAATAGTATATTCAATTCTGTAGAGATAGTTGCAATATTAATTATTGGAGTGCCTACTGTACATGTTATCTCTTCTATGTGTGACTGAAAAAAGAAGTAGTAACATTTAAGAAAGAACATTTCTCTCTGCAGTGGAGTGTGCATTGATATGCTGTAGTGCAGTGTGGCTTTGATATGAAGCTTCCTGGTAGATTAAAACTTTGTGCTGGACTGATACTCAACCTCAGATCCTTTGCAACTCAAGTGTGAGTCTTGGTCGGGCACACTGTTTTGATCTATTGGGGAGTTTCACTGTTATCACTGTTTCCAGTGTTCACATTTTACAGAACCTCTTTCAGACTGCAGTAAACAATATTATACCTGTTCCAATAGTAGTTTTCGTGGTAAAAAATTACAAATATTTTTACATTTAAGTGGTTTGAGATACTATAATAAGCGTATCCTATGAATTGTAAAATAGGCTTAATATGGTAACATTCATATTTATTTGCTAAATCCAGCAACAGATAGATAAGAAGAGTATATGAAGGGCTGATTTCATACAAATAACATGAAGTAATGATAAAACAGTTTTTGGATAGCGATTTTAGTAAAATGTAAGAGTATGTCTGGTTTGTGTGATGGTCACTTAAACTGTCCAAAAAAAGAGATCTTCATTACAGAAGATCCAAAAGTGAAGCCTTTAAATGTGGGCCAGTGAAATATGAAGCTGGTTTTTTCATAAATTTAAGCTTCAAGATGTAAAAAAATGAAACAGAAGATTATAAAATAATGCTAGTCGTAAAATCAATATGATAAAAGTTGAACTTATGCACACTGGAAGCAAGATTCATATGGTCTAAAATTTAAGGTACAAGTGCAAAAATTAACCTAACTATTGCAAATCAATTAGATAATGTACACCAACTGTATGATGAAGTAATGACTGGAAAGTCTTTTTGTGAAGAAACTATTACATGTAGAAAATTACAAGTTGTAAAGAACAATGACTGCAGTTTCACTGGTATCAAAGAATGGATACCATTGTTCAGGCTTATCGACACTATAGATACAAAGTATCAGAGGTACATTTTTACCATCTCAAAGCCTAATGAATGTCATATGACACGAAGAAGAAAGGAAAATTAGGGTTTAACATCTCCATCATGGCAATCTTTAGTGATAGAGCACAAGCTCAGATTGAGGAAAGGAATTGGCTGTATGCATTTCAAAGGCACCATTATTACCACTTGCCTTAAGCGATTTATTTGAATCACAGAAAACTTAGGCCAGATCATCACAAGGGAATCTAAATTGTCGTCCTCCCAAATACAAGTCGATTACCTTACCACTGTGTCATATTAATCCGTTAAATGATCTGAAGACAGAAACAGAATGGTTGAGTCAAATGTAATAGCTGCATTATGCTGCAAAAATTAATCAGACCTAGTTTACCGATACCATTAAAAATAACAAGGAATTATGGTAAAAATTAAGAGCTTCTTACTAATAACATATCTTCAGCTGAGCAGTTAACAAAGACCTTTAAGTCATATTTTGTTAACAACATATTTAGGTGACCATTTAAACTGTCAGTACTTATTTTAAGGAACTTTTTTCTGTTGTGCGTATTTTATGAAAAAATGTGACAGTGTGGAAGCAAAAGAGTACTATAGTCGAGACGACATAAGAAATTTCTTGACACCTCATAACACTGTTCGCAATTTTCAACTGTGAAAAACGGCTGCTAGCAAAACGGTAGCCGTCTACAAAGCTATGAAAACACTGTGGCGTTGCCACTGAGACGTTTACAAAATTCTGTTATGTCACTTCTAATCTTCAGTGTTTGGTGTTAGGCATCTTCAAATCAGTTTTACTTAATTTTCAATATGGAATGTATCTTTTAAGTTTTTCTGTACATTATATATTGAGCAGTGGGAAAATATTGATCTGAATATGGCTCCTGCCAAATCTAATATAATAATAACGTAATGGGGATCAGTAGCAGAAAATAATTGTATTAAAAATGCCACCATGATTGCGACCTCTTAGTGTGACATAATGTCCACCTTTGAAAGAATAAAATATACCAATGAAAAGAATGAGAAAAGAAAGTCAGATATTTTTCAAATTCATGTTGACCTGAAGACAACAGGTTGCAAAAACAAGTCCTCAAGTGTGAGTATAGGCTTCTGTTGTCAGTCAACAAAAGCTGTGCACCCAGCCCATGGCAGCTATAAGGGATTGACCTAGACTGACTCAGTTGTAGTTAAACCTGCCTATTTCTTTTCATCTTCGTATTGACCAACTAGGGTCACGTAATAGCTTCAATTCCCATATTTCGTCGTTGTTTCGTGTTTCTTTCAGAACTCTATCTTCTCCTTTCTTCTATCCATGTTGTTCCTTAATTCTTACTTCCTCCACCTTTAAAACCTGATAAATATAGCATTTTATTCTTGAAAAGATTACTTTCTGTCATTTCCGTTTCTATCACATTGCTTCTTTCTACTCCTTCTATGAATATTTGTTTCCTTAGCTTGTTTTCATTCATTGAGCTGTGGAGTCCAAAGAAGATTAGCCTTCGCTCAGCTGTTACTTCTGATATTTCCATTAGATTTTAGTAGATCTTCTTGTCACTTCTCATAATTCAAACATGTGTGGTTGTATAGCACGCATAATTTATCTAAAAACTTGTCTTTCAAGTACCTCTATTATGTCTGGCCTATAAACTTTCTGGTCTTACCGTTGTAGTGTGACGTTTAACTTTCATTTTCCTAGTTGTGGATCTTTTGTCAAACCATATGTTGTTTCCCTTTTAAATTTATTGAAATGGGCATCCTAAGGTATGGCTTCTCTAAGGTATTTAAATTCACTGACTCGCTCTATTTCACCTATTCCTGTTTCTTTGTAATTTGGTGCATTTTTTAAAATCTGTCACGAATTTTGTTTTTTCAGCTAAAATTTTGAGAGCAGTTCAGTTCGCTATTCTTGTCAGAAGATTTTTTTGAGTGACTGTTTCTGCCAGACTGTCGGGAAGTTTTGTAAAATAATTTGTGAAAGTCAGGCACTTTACCTTAATTCCAGCTGATTTCCTACCCAGAATTCTTGGACCAGTTTTGTGACTTTTAGCTCTAAATTCCAGATCCTTCACCATTGGTGCTAAAGCGAAATTAAACAGTAAAGACGACAAACTGTCCCCTTGTCTAACACCAGTTTTTATTTCAAATATGTGGCATATTTCTTCCATAAATTAACGATCATATTTGCTAAGCTTCCACGTATTTTGCTTGCTAATTTTGCTTTAGCGCCAAATTCCTCAATTGTTTCATATACAGTTTCTCTGCCTGTAGAATCAAATGCTTTACTGAAATTAGTTACTATTATATGTTTTCTGGTTAACATTCTGTTGTGAATAATTAATTTCAAGTTAAAATTTGTTCTGTGTAAGACCTTTCCTTGCGGAAAGCTCCCGGAAATTCTCTCAGGTGTTTCTCTAAAGTTCTCCAACTCTTTCCACAAGAACTGTTTATAATGTTTTGTATGTTTGTGGTAGAAGTGACAGTTGTTGACATTTTGTAATTTATTATTATTTTTTGTTGTTATTCTTTTGTCTCTTTCGTGTAAACTGAAAATCAAGTTCAGATTTTGATAGCTATAAAACTGTTCCATGAGTAAGGTTTAAGTGTAAGTAGAAATAGTGCGTCACCTCAAGACAACGTGTATTACATCATCATGACCGTATTTACATAACCAGTTTTGAGAGGATACTTTCATATCCAGACAGAGCCGTTATGGTCGGCTGTTCGACATCGGCCGGAGGGACGTATGCCCGCCGGAGAACTCGTAGTAAACAAGGGCTGCGAGCCGGCAGTGGCAGCGCAGGCTGTTTGCACCAGCTGTCGACCCCAGATATCGACCGTGGCCGCCGCCTGACGTCACGGCCGACGTGGTCGGCCGGCCAGGCGCCTTTTCCAAATACCGGCCGCTGCTGCGACGTGACGGAACGGCGCAGGAGAGGGCGGGTGGGGAGCAACTACGTACTGGCTACGCTTCCACCTGTTGGCAGCCGTTCTGTGCATACCGACAGCATACGCACACATCACTTACTGCTTTGCACACATGTAAATGGGGCGGGGGGGGGGGGTTGGTGCCAAGTACACAAGGTATAAAAGGATAATGCGTTGGCGGCGCCGTGGTTTGTACACGGGTGATACATGTGGGAAGATTTCCGACGTGATTGTAGCCACACGACGGGAATCGACAGAATTTCAACGTGGTATGGTAGCTGAAGCTAGATGCAAGAGAAAATTCAACTTGGAAACCGTTATAGAATTCAATTTCCGAGCTCCACAGTGTCAAGGATGTGTTCAGAATACCAAACTTGAAGCATTACCTCTGAACATGGACAACGCAGTGGCCGACGGCCTTCACATAACGACCGAGAGCAGTGACGTTTGCGTAAAACTGTCAGTGCTAACATGCAAGCAACACTGTGTGAAATAACAGCAGATATCAACGTGGGACGTTCGACGAACGTATCCGTTAGGAGAGAGGCGAAATTTGGCGTTAATGGGCTATGCAAGCAGATGATCGAAGTGATTGCCTTTGCTGAAAGCACATCACCTGTAGCGCCTCTCCTAGGCTCGTGAGGATATCGATTGGACGCTGGAAACCGTGGCCTGGACATATGAGTCCCGATTTCAGTTGGTAAGAGCTGATGGTAGGGTTCGAGTGTGGCGCAGACTCCACCAAGCCGTGGATTCAGGTTGTCAAGAAGATACTGTGCAAGCTGGTGGTGGTTTCATAATGGTGTGGGCTGTGTTTACATCGAGTGTACTAGGTCGTCTAGTCCAACCGAACTGATCATTGACGGGAAAAGGTTATGTTCAGGTACTTGGAATCCATTTGCTGCCGTTCATCTACTTTAAGTTCCCAAGCAATGTTGGAATTTTTACGTATGACAATACGCAATGCCGCTGGGCACAACTGTTCGAGACTGGGTTGAAGAGCGTTCTGGACAATTCGAACGAATGATTTGGCCACCGAGATCGCCCGACATGAATCCCATCGACCATTTATGGGAAATAAACGAGAAGTCAGTTGATGCGCAAATCCTCCATTGGGAGCACTTTTGGAATGATGGACAGCTATAGAGGTAGCATGGTTCAGTGTTTCCACAGGGGACTTCCAGCGACTTGCTGAGTCCACGTCACGTTGAGCTGCTTCACTACGCCGGGGAAAAAGAGGTCCGACACGTTATTAGGAGGTATCCCGTGTTTTTTGTCACCTCAGTGTAGAAGTTAGTGGATAACCAACCTGGGATGAAACAACTTTTTTGTGTCACTGACAAATCTTAGTTCTTGTGGCCTTACACTTCTGATTTATATCAAAGGTGGTAATTTTAGAATTCTCCTTCTTCACAAACACACACACACACACACACACACACACACACACAGGCAGCGTCTCCAAGAATAATTTCCTTGGGCGTCTATGACTGCGCACAGTTTTAAGCGTGAGTTTGTCTCTACCTATGCAAGACAGCGACAAGCAGCATGATGAAAATGACGTTTTCTATTCAGGACCAGTTTATTTAACACCTTGCTTAGGCCGTAGCACTTATGAAATATGGGGCTTCTGTACGTCAATAAGCACGCATATTTTTTGTTGATTTTGTTACTTCCATACAAAATGTAAAGACAACGTTATTTAATTTCGTTTTTTAACGTTTTATTTCGTTTTTTAAGCGCTAAGGGATGCGACGCAGCTTGACTTTTGAGCAGTTATGTAGACAGACATAACACTATTCAAGATACTAAAACTAACAGCCTCAGTTCATACTTCATTAGCGTCATTCGTGTAGTAAGAAACCGTAGTCCTTGACGATGATGACGGAGGCAGTCATTGAAAGCTTGGAATTTTGTCCGAGTTTGACGCAACAAGTTAACCGAGAACTTTTTATCCAACTGAAGAGCGTTTTTTGTGAGGAATGAATCTCTCCATTATGAAACTGAAATAACGTTTTCAAATTACTATCTACTCAAGCCATGTGCACACTGTCCTAGTGACCAAGCTATCCTTTTTCTTACTTTCACCACGTGGGAAGAATGAGAGGTAACGGCTGTTCCAGATTTTTACCAGTCCTGGAATTGCCGGCAAGCGTACCTGAATGGGTTCGACATTAAAACATCACTGATAGCTTGAAAGAAATAATGTTTAACGTGATAGACAAACATACTGTAAAGATGTAGTGTGCCTAAACTCAAAATTAGTAAAAGGAACATAAAAGAGGATCGCAGAAATAGTGAGCTAAATTACAGCTAACCATAATTAGAACGAACAGCTGTCAGGCTTTTGGAGTATTCTGGCTGTTTCGATTGTTTCGCTGAGCGGCCCTCGCCGTTTGGTGCTAGGACATATCTGTTACGGCTAAAGTACAGAAATCAGTTATCCTGCATATTATCTAGGTAATGTGCAGATTAACTTGTGGGAGCCAATAAAGTGCCGAAAATTGTTTCATTTCTCAAAATTACTAAGGTAACCTGCAAATTACCTAAATAATATGTAAATTACGTATTAGGCTTTCGTTAAATGAAAATAATATCTTTGCTGGAACAACAGCAACCGTAATTTTCCCCAAATCTCAAATATCTAATTACCGATAGTTAACTGTTAACGTAATGGCTGCACATTTACTTTCTTTATTAACTTTACCCCTTTTCAAAATTAATTTCCACCAGTTTTATTTGCATTTTTCCTTTCATTTAGATGTAACCCTTTCCTCCCTCTTTACCGACAGATTAACTTCGGTAACGATTGCTTTTCCCAAATTTCCATTAGATACACGCGGTTTAATTTTTCACTTTCATTAAGGTCGATAAGTGAGGGGGAGGTTACAAATTAAAAAAATTATGATACAAAGCAAAAGGCTTAAAATATTATTACATTTATAGAAAGAAATTGGCAAAATATGTGATGAAATAATGCTTACTTATTAGTGTAATCTAAATATTAGTGACACTTTTAATAATATAACAACTAGTTTTTGGGACAAACACACCTGTTTGTGATACATTTAGATTTGACGTCACATTTTGTGAAAACCTGCACAGTACCATAAAATACACGTTTTAGCACCAAGTTTACAAAAGCCATCCTCTGTTTTACGAAGAACCACAGCTAAAAACGAGCAGGCATCAGCTTTTTGCTCTGTCTACTTCGGGTACTTTAATTCTCACAGTAACATCTTCAGCGACTTTTGGGTGCTTTGTGTCAGAAACTGCTAACATTTTCTTCCTTGCTTTTATAAACCTTTCTTGGCGTCATCACGCTGTATTATCTGATCCAAATACTTTTCATAGATGTTGGACGAGGCATTCTTACCATACCCTTTACCTATGGGATCTGCTTCACCACAAATCACGTGAATAAACGTACCACGCGATTTACACTCGTGAACACCTGTTGCTGCTCCTGAGAAAAAAATACTGACCATATCTTTTATAGTACTCTTTTCAGGCTCTGTACGAAAATGTGATGGCGATTCTGCTGAAGTTGAGGGCAACTCAGTGATGACTTCTTCAACCTGCGGAGGTGATTCGCAGGAGGAATAGGATTGCTGAATGTAATCGTATCATCAGTCTACGGCGTAGAAGGCAGTTTAAGATTACTATCGATAAATTCTTTTATTTCTATAGGTGATTCCGTAGAAGCAGGGGATAACGGAATAATCTTCTAATTTTTTAACGTCTTCTTCGGTATTTCTCGAATGTAATACACTTTATAGTTCAAGAGAAGAAGACGATCCCATCATTCCCACTATTGCGAAACAACCGAACATAGATTCGTATGGACTTCTTGTAACTGCAGAATGATATGCACGATTCTTCGTGAGCTGAACAAATCGTACCTCTTGACTCTGCCTGTAATTTTTTTTTTCAGCCATCCAAGTAGTATGCATGTTTCCAGTGTCTTGATTCGCTCGTTCCACACTTCCTCGACATTAGCTGTGTCTACTTTTGCCATTAACCGTTTTGATTTATTATAAAATCTGCGTCAGTTATCAGAATGCAAGGTACTCGGAGCGTCAAAAAGGAGAAAAATGTCAAGCAAGTTATAAGCTGCTTCACCCGACCGTTTTGATGTGTGTAGCTTCAATGCAAAGAATTTTGTTAAGTGTTCTTGGTATACGAGAAGAAATTTAACCTTCCGTCTGGTTGAGGCTGGTAATCGATGATATCCTCCTGGCGTCTGCTGTTCAACTGCTATGAAGTAATTGGCTCTACAGCAGTCCATTTCTTCACTCTTTTTTTTTTTTTTTTTTTTTTTTTTTGTTGGAAAGGTTTGCATAAATACAAAAACACTTTATTTGGACTTGGGTTACGTTTTTGTAAAGTGCATTTAATTGCTTGATCATTCTATCACTTCTACCGTGGTCAACAGAGAAATGAGTAGAATACAACTTATCAAACAGTTCTTCGGCATCAACAAAGTTTTTCACATTTTCTCGGCATGTGATGACAGCTCAGTGGGTTTTTCACAGCACTGTACATACTTTCGCGTCACTCGATAATCTCTAGACGATTCTTTCTTCTTGAAATCTTCTGTTCGCTTTACATCTTGGATTACAGAATCGTAATTTCGTTGTGTCATTAAAACTCCACCTTATTTTGAATCTTCGCTAAAGAAGCTTGTGAACAATCTTTTCTTCATTTTACTCACGAATTCCGTTCTTGCTTGCATACTAGGTACTAAATTTACCAGCTTTAAAAAGAAATCACGACACAAATTCAGGCTCTGGCAGCTGACGCAAATTATGGGAAATAAAAACAACCGCTGACGACAAGTGGCTTGCCAAACCAAACTAAAAATGATGTGAGAGGGGAAAGAGAAGGGAAAGGAAATGAGAGAAACAAACTTTTGAACTTTAACGATACGGAAGCCGTTAATGTGCACATTATCTAGGTAGAAAGCGCAAAACTCTTTCTTCTGCCCGTTAACGGAGCAATCAGTTAATCTGCAGATCAGCTAGGTAATGTGCACAGTAGGGTCCTTCGAACTTTATCGATGACATATTGACAAACGATATTTAGAATGACATTGTTACCAGTATAAAGTAAAGTCTCCCTCGATAATATTCCGGCCTAAGTTCACGTTAATACACAGAAGACCACGATGGAACAGAACATGCAAATAAAACTTTTGTTCAAAGTTGTGATGCGTGAAAAGAGATTTAATAAAACTGAATTATGTTGAATGTATTCTGCAAAAGTTTGAGGATACACACAATTTTATGTTTATGATATTATTTCCGGTACTTCGAAAATGTTGCTCAGTGATGCATACATACAATCCTAAACAATGCCATTACTTTAAATTCAAAACTTCTGTCACTTAACTTTCTCTCGGGGAAAAATGGGCATTGTGGCTCGGGGTCCGTGACAATGCAGAGCCCGTAGCGTGTGCCAAATGAATAAACCACCTATGGGTCAACTAGCAATACAGTTAAACTATACAGTTTATCCGTTTGTTTAAATCGATCTAAATACTAGTAATTACAATAAAAAAGCATATGATACTAATTAATAACAAGACACAAATGAAAATCTTGTTCATTACTTCGGAAAACTGCATACAATAAATTCTTCAGAAATCTTCGCAGGCGATGTCGCAGTCAGGACGCTTGCTTTGGGGACGCGGTATTACTAAGAGCGAAAAAGTGAGCAAACGTCGAAGAAACTGGAAGAGGTAGTGCTAAACAGGATGGAGAAGAAGTAGTAGTGGTAGTAAAATAAATAGAAGCCAAAGACCCAGAATACGTTAAAATGGGAAGACACGGAGATGTATGGAAAATAATGGTAAGAAGATTCGAATTGGACAGTGCTGTGCAACAATTCCGTAATATCTACCTGTATTTTTCGTTTGATGTTTTCTTTTTTCGGTTTTTGAGTACTCGACAACGAGCAATGAAAATGCAACGTGACAATGTTTTCAGTTTGTACCGTCCAACAAAGAATTTTTCAAATTTGTGCCTTTTTACTTATAAATTATTCCATTCCATTATAACATGGTACTACAGCAGTCAGTTTCGAATTATTGCAACCAACAACAGTCTTGGTTGCGAAATTATTTAATGTCAATGAGACGTTTCACCCTTTTGGGGCATCATCAGCTGATGTAAAAGTAGTTGGATATAAAACCCATTCGTCATATAGCCATATAAAACGAAAAATGGACGCAACAATAACTGGATGTGTAATGCACCCGTCATAAAAACACATAAAATGCGAGGTGGACTTTGACCACACCAGCTGACACCGCCATAGTTGTACGAAAAGAGGGCCACGCTTATAAAACGCGGTATGGGTACTTGCGTGCACGCCAAAAGGACGTTGTGCTGCGTGCGGCTCATACCGCCTTTATTTTTGTATTACGACGAAGGTGTTAGCTGGTGTGTTCAAGGTCCACCTTGCATTTTATGTGTTTCTATGACAGACGAATATCCATTTACTGTTGCGTCAATTTGCGTTTTATATGGCTATATGACGAATGGGTTTTATATCCAGATACTTTAACACAATCCGATGACGCCCAAAAGGGTGGCACGCGTCACAGACATTAAATAATCACCACCAAGACTGCTTGTATTTTGAAACCTTTTTACTTCATTGCAAAATCAATAAGTGAATACATAGTCTGAATAGCTGTGCGCGTTGAACGTTATGTAGAGATGTGGTGATGGTGGTGGTGACGGCGGCAGTGGGTGCGGGCGGAGGCAGTGGGCACACTAGAAGTTTGCCCTGGACGCTAGCTAGTCCCACCATATCTGCGCCATTGCCTACGTGTCTTGCGAGTAGTTTTACAGGTATCGAGTGTGGAGCTACTGAGCCTTTCTTTTTGAAGTCGAAGTAACAATCTCTGTCCTCTGAGAATGAATAGGATAAAGTTATTAGAAACATTGTTTTTTCATTTGTTGTTGGCCTCGTTTTTGTCACACGGTCCATAATTAAACAAAACTTGTTTCGAGAGACTCTTAGTAAGTTTTAAAAATTGTCGGATTAATTACTTTTCAGGTGCATCTCAACCATATTACTTCCCATTCTTCTGCAAATTCCTTTCGAATATCCCGTTTCTAGGCTACTATTCTATTCTTGTCGGAATAGTTTATTGTCCGATTTTCACTTTTATGCGAGGTTGTACTCCAGACAAATACCTCCAGAAAAGACTTCCCAATACTCATGTAGATATACAGGATGAGCCACCTAACATTACCGTTGGATGTATTTCGTAAACCACATCAAATACTGGCGAATCGATTCCACAGACCGAACGTGAGAAAAGGGGCTAGTGTAATTGGTTAATACAAACCATAAAAAAATGCGCGGAAGTATGTTTTTTAACACAAACCTACGTTTTTTAAATGGAACCCCGTTGGTTTTGTTAGCTCATCTGAACATATAAACAAATACGTAATCAGTGCCGTTTGTTGCATTGTAAAATGTTAATTACATCCGGAGATATTGTAACCTAAAGTTGACGCTTGAGTACCACTCCTCCGCTGTTCGATCGTGTGTATCGGAGAGCACCGAATTACGTAGTAATCCAAAGGGAACGGTGATGGACCTTAGGTACAGAAGAGACTGGAACAGCACATTGTGTCCACATGCTAACACCTTTTTATTGGTCTTTTTCACTGACGCACATGAACATTACCATGAGGGGTGAGGTACACGTACACACGTGGTTTCCGTTTTCAATTACGAAGTGGAATAGAGTGTGTCCCGGCATGTCATGCCAATAAATGTTCAATGTGGTGGCCATCATTTGCTCCACACAATTGCAATCTCTGGCGTAATGAATGTCGTACACGCCGCAGTACATCTGGTGTAATGTCGCCGCAGGCTGCCACAATACGTTGTTTCATATCCTTTAGGGTTGTAGGCACATCACGGTACACATTCTCCTTTAACGTACCCCGCAGAATGAAGTCCAGAGATGTAAGATCAGGAGAACGGGCTGGCCAATTTATGCGTCCTCCACGTCCTATGAAACGCCCGTCGAACATCCTGTCACGGGTCAGCCTAGTGTTAATTGCGGAATGTGCAGGTGCACCATCATGCTGATACCACATACGTCGACGCGTTTCCAGTGGGACATTTTCGAGCAACGTTGGCAGATTATTCTGTAGAAACGCGATGTATGTTGCAGCTGTTTGGGCCCCTGCAATGAAGTGAGGACCAATGAGGTGGTCGCCAATGATTCCGCACCATACATTTACAGTCCACGGTCGCTGTCGCTCTACCTATCTGAGCCAGCGAGGATTGTCCACGGACCAGTAATGCATGTTCCGTAGATTCACTGCCCCGTGTTTTGTGAAATCCGCTTCATCGGTAAACAGGTAGAACTGCAACGCATTCTCTGTTAATGCCCATTAACAGAATTGCACTCGATGATTAAAGTCATCACCATGTAATTGCTGATGTAGCGACACATGAAACGGGTGAAAGCGGTGACGATGCAGTATGCGCATGACACTACTTTGACTCAGTCCACCGGCTCTCGCAATGTCCCGTGTACTCATGTGTGGGTTCATGGCAACAGCAGCTAACACACCAACTGCACCCGCTTCTCTTGCGACGGGCCTGTTACGGACCCGTTTGCGTGCTACGGCCATACCTGTTGCATACAGCTGGCGGTAGATGTTTTGCAATGTGCGGCACGTTGGATGCTCTCTGTCCGGGTACCGTTCTGCATACACCCTGCAGGCTTCAGCTGCATTTCGTCGACACTCGCCATAGGTGAGTATCATCTCCGCCTTTTCAGAGTTCGAATACACCATGGTCACAGTTCCTACAACACTACACTATCACAGACGTCTGGTAACACGGAGTACTACAGTTGGTCTGCGTGCGGAGACGAATGCAGAATAACAATAGCAGCAAGCGCTACATGCGGACACTGGGACAGCTAGACCAAACCACAACAGTGCACTACAGCTACACTCGTAAACACGGTCGTCATCGTAAACATGTCCCTGCAGATGCTGCTCGCCGATTGTGGCCCGTGTTTGTTACAACACGCAACTGAACGTCGGAGGTTTCAAGCGTCAACTTTAGGTTACAATATCTCCGGATGTAATTAACATTTTACAATGCAACAAATAGCACTGATTACGTATTTGTTTATATGTTCAGATGTGATAACAAAACTAACGTGGTTCTATTTACAAAAACGTAGGTTTGTGTTAAAAAACATACTTCCGTGCATTTTTGTATGGTTTGTATTAAACAGTTACACTAGCCCCTCTCCTCACGTTCGGTCTGTGGAATCCGTTCGTCAGTATTTGATGTGGTTTACGAAATATATCCAGCGGTAACGTTAGGTGACTCACCCTGTATATCCACCGCGATGTCTAATATGATCATTCAGTGCACAGCACTGATTGCCCGACCTCGTGCGGGACTTCGCGTGATGCGACGAGCAAACAGAGGTAAAAGGTCTAGGGGACGCTACTTTGGTTATGTGTGGCAAATAGGAATTTGGTTTGAGGGGGGGAGGCGTGTTTGGGTAATTCGTGTAGGTACGTCCAATCGCTGTGCGAATGTGAGGTAGATGGTTAACGCATCTGCCTAGTAAGCGGAAGACCCAGGTTCGAAGCTCGGCCTTGGTACGAATATTCTTTAGTCGCCAATAAATTGTTTCACTATCCGAATGCGACAGAGATCGGAATTTCTCCTTTCTGCACTTAACTTTATTTTCCATGTTAATGAACGTTTCTTTTTCAGAAACTCTTTTCTTGATATCGCCATTTAGCATTTTATATCCTCTAAACTTCAACCATCATCAGTTATTTTTCTGTGGAAATAGCAAAACTCATCCACTGCTCTCAGTATCTCATTTGCTCATCTAATCGCCCAGTATCTCCTGATATAATTCGATTGCATGCCGTTATCGTCATTTTACCGTTGTTCATCTTATAAACTTTTTTCAAGACACTATCCATCCGTTCAACTGTCTTCTAAGTCCTTTGTTCTTTCTGACGGAATTACAATGCCACTAGCAAACCCCAAAGTTTCATTTGTTCTTCCTGAATTTTAATTCCCTTTCCAAGTACGTACGTGGTTTCCTTCAAGTCTGCCCAGAGTACAGTTTGAATAACCTCGCGAAAAGACTAAAATCCTGTCTCACTCAGCGGCTGCTTGCCGTGCAAGTCCTTCGCCTGTTAATAACTGTAGCCTGATTTCCGTACAGGTTATCGATAATCTTATGCTCCCTGTACTTTATCCATGCTGCCTTACGAATTTCAAAACAATGTATTCGAGTTAACATTTTCAAAAGTTTTCTCTGAATATATAAATGCTGTAAACATAGGCTTGCCCATCTTCAAACTGTCTTATAAGTCGTGGGATCCGTACTGGATCGCTTGTTTCTCCATTCCTCGAGAACCCAAACCCATCGTCCTCGTGGCTGCTCTCTACCAGTTTTTCCATTCTTCTGCAATGAGCTCATAATGCGTGTTACGATTTTGCAACCACGACTTATTAAATTTATGATTCTTATTACATGGGTGGTGTCTGTTCTTCCGGATATCTCCGAAAGAACAGACACCACACATAGAATAACATAAACGCCTGACCGGGAGTAATGATAGTTTCAGTAGCGATGCACACTACATCCGAACTATTCCGTGAATGAGGTGAAGGTGAGAGCAGTAAAGGTAGTGGACAATGGATACTACATGTGTAGTGTGCGACGAGGTAATAAATTGGGTTGGAACACAAGCGTGTTCGGATAACCGAAGCAGTTAAAGCGATCGCTCGAATAAAATGGCACAATTTTGGACTTACCGGCATTTGATTTATTTAAAAACTCGCCGGCCGAAGTGGCCGTGCGCTTCAAGGCGCTGCAGTCTGGAACCGCAAGACCGCTACGGTCGCAGGTTCGAATCCTGCCTCGGGCATGGATGTTTGTGATGTCCTTAGGTTAGTTAGGTTTAACTAGTTCTAAGTTCTAGGGGACTAATGACCTCAGCAGTTGAGTCCCATAGTGCTCAGAGCCATTTGAACCATTTATTTAAAAACTCGATTGACGTTGAAGTCTGCGTTTCTCTTATTTTTCGGGTGTTAAATTTATGGTTCGTTAATATTCATACCCGTCAAAATCTTCTTTCTGTGGAACTTGAATTATTGTATTCTTCTTAACGTCTGAGAGTATTTCGCTTCAATCATAAATATCTTGCACAACAGATGGGATAGTTTCGCCGTCGTGGCCCTCTCAAGTATCTCACTAATTCAGCAGGGAAATCGTCTATTGCAGTTGCCTTGTTTCGATGTAAATCTTTCAGTGCTCTGTTAAATTCTTCTCTCAATCTCCCATCTCATATAAACCTACTTCCTGTTCCCTTTTCCATTGTTACTTAACGCAGCAGCATTTTGATGACGTGATGGGTCAAAGCAATCAGGTCCTGGAAACGTGGTTGTTGATCCGTGAGGCTTCTCACAGACAGGAGATAATTTGCGTAATAATTGCATCACTGGATCAGGGGTTGTAGTTTAATCGAGGTCCTGTGTAACAGGATCTGACAGTCCTGCACCATCAACATCTCTTTCCAAGGATTTATTATTGTAGTCCCTGTTCCTATCTCTATTATCCATCCACGAGTTCTACCTAGGTTTCTAAAAAATGGTTCTGAGCACTATGGGACTTAACATCTGTGGTCATCAGTCCCCTAGAACTTAGAACTACTTAAACATAACTAACCTAAGGACATCACACACATCCATGCCCGAAGCAGGATTCGAACCTGCGACCATAACGGTCGCGCGGTTCCGGACTGAGCGCCTAGAACCGCTAGACCACCGCGGCCGGCCTAGGTTTCTCTTTCTAGTTGATCGATAATTCATTCTGTCATTATTATCCTTGCATTTCATTCTATTTTCTTCTATCTTGCCTTTAACTAACAAAATTTTTAAATATGATATTGTTGTGTTATTCCTTGTTTTATCCATTTTCTTACAGCCATGACATACCTAATGAATTTCATCTGTGTTGCCTGATAATTAATAATGAAATAAATTCATTTGCTCTAGTTCTTCCAAGCAGTGGCCCTGCTGGATTATTGGGGGAGTTGCCGACAGGAAAGGCTGTGTAATCACACCCAGCTCGACGGCGCGGACACCGGCGCCCGTGTCTTGTGGATCAGAGGGCGGCGCCCTGCGGCAGAGGCCCTCAGCCGGCGGCAACTGCAAATAAGGGGGAGGGCCAGAGTGGCGGACGAGTAAACGAGGAACAGGCTGCCGGTTAGCGCCCAGGGCTGCTCTGTCCACACGGCCCGGCCTCCAGCTCCCGGGGAGACAACTTCCTGTCCCAGCAACCGTCGCCATCGCGCACTGCAGGGAAGCTGTCCGTGGTATCGCACATGTTGTAGTTCCGGAAGACAGAGGCGTACTCCAGAAACCACACAATGGTGATACCAGATTAGGCATCATTACCATCCTCCCCGTCCCCTCCCCCTCTTTCTTGTTCCAATCATCAATGATATACGGGTGTTATTAGAAAGACTTGCGGTAAATTTCCATAGGAGGTCGAATTTCTCTGGATTTCAGGCCATAATCATTTACTAAGACTCTGAAAAATGTCATATTTCAGAAATACCAAGACATACTGATGTGACAGATATACTGGGTGATCAAAAAGTCAGTATAAATTTGAAAACTGAATAAATCACGGAATAATGTAGATAGAGAGGTACAAATTGACACACATGCTTGGAATGGTGTGAGGTTTTATTAGAGCCAAAAAAGTACAAACTTTCAGAAAATGTCCGACAGATGGCGCTGCATCTGATCAGAATAGCAATAATTAGCATAACAAAGTAAGACAAAGCAAAGATGATGTTCTTTACAGGAAATTCTCAATATGTCCACCATCATTCCTCAACAATAGCTGTAGTCGAGGAATAATGTTGTGAACAGCACTGTAAAGCATGTCCGGAGTTATGGTGAGGCATTGGCGTCGGATGTTGTCTTTTAGCATCCCTAGAGATGTCGGTCGATCACGATACACTTGCGACTTAAGGTAACCCCAAAGCCAATAATCGCACGGACTGAGGTCTGGGGACCTGGGAGGCCAAGCATGACGAAAGTGGCGGCTGAGCACACGATCATCTATTCTAATCTGTTCTAATAAAACCCCATGTCATTCCAAGCATATGTGTCAATTTTTACCTTTCTATCTACATTATCCGTGGTTTATTGAGTTTTCAAATTTATACTGACTTTTTGATCACCAGGCATGTTCACTGCCGGTTTCGATCATCTAATGATCTTCAAGTATCATACATTTATTTACAACACTTGTGCGGCAAAATTATTATTGTGGCGTCAAATAAAATAAAAGGCATCCTACGTCACAGCCATCAATAGCAAAATACATTACACACTCACTAGGAAAATGAACTGATATATGGGACTTGGAAGAAGGTTGTGTACGTGGAAGAGACCTAGGAACATACGAATAGTCACATAACGATAAGGGACAGATTTCGGAACCAGACTGTAAACGGTACCACATTGCCAGTGGCAAGTGGGCTCTGATCACAATTTATTGGTTATGAACTGTAGATTGAAACTGAAGAAACTGCAAAAAGATAGGAAATTAAGAAGACAGAACCCGAGCAATTTGAAAGAGCAAGAGGTTGCTTAGAGTTCCAGAGCGAGCATTAGGCAACGGTTGACAGAAACTGGAGAAATGAACATACTAGAAGACGAAGACGTTAGCTCTCGCAGATGAAACAGTGAAGGCAGCAGAGGATCGAATAGGTAAAATTACTAGTAGAAATCCTTCGATGCCACAGGAGATATTGAATTTAACTGATGAAAGGAGAAACAATAAAAATGCAGCGAATGAAGCAGGCGAAAGGGGAAACAAGTATAAAAAAATTCATTATTGTTTACATAAAGTGCAAAATGGCTAAGTAGACAAATGTAAGGATATAGCAGCATATATAATTAGGGGAAAGATAGATACCACCTGTGGGAACGTTAAAGAGACATTTGCAGGAAAGAAAAGCAGATTTAGGAATATCAGAAACTGTGATAAAACCATTACTAAGAAAAGAAGGGATAGCTGAAAGGTGGAAGGTGTATGTAGAGAAGCTATACAAGGGAAAGGCAATATTATAGTAAGGCAAGAGCACACAACGTCGATGATGATGAGATAGAAGATATAATACGGCGAGAAGAATTTGACAGAGCACTGAAAGACCTAAGTGGAAACAATGCCTCTGCAGTACACGATATGCCCTCAGAACTACTGATATCCTTGGCAGAAGCAGCCACAACAACATGTATGAGACAAGCGAAAGAGCCTCAGACTTCAAGAAGAATGTAACAGTTCCAATTACAAAGAAAACATGTGATGGCAAGTGTGCATATTAACGAACTTACAGTTTAATAAGTCATGGTTGCAAAATATTAGCACGAATTTTTTATAGGAGAAATGAAAAACTGGTAGAAACCGACTTCTGGAAAGATCAGTTTGGATTTTGGAGAAACACGCGAAGCAATACTGGCCCTACAACTTGTCTTAGAAGATAGGTTAAGGAAAGACAAACCCACTTTTAAAGCTTTCGTAGATTAGGAGAATGCTCTTGGCAATGTCGACTGGAATACACTCTTGGCAATTCCGAAGGTAGCAGGTGTAAAATATAGGCAGCAAAATATTATGTACATCTTTTACAGAAACCAGACAGTTATAAGAGTTGAAAGGCATGAAAGGGAAGCAGTCGTTGACAAGGGAGTGAGACAGGATTTTAGCCTAATCCCGATGTTATTCAATCTATGCAATGAGGGAATAATTAAAGTGGCGGAGAAGAAATAAAAACTCTGAGTTTTGCCGATGACATTGTAATTCCTTTAGAGGAAGCGTAGGATTTGGAAGAGCAGTTGACAGAATGGATGGTATCTTGAAACGAGCATATAAGATGAACACCAACAAAAATAAGAGAAGAGCAATGGAATGTAATAGAATCAAATCTGGCGATGCTGAGGGGACTAGATCATAAAAAGAGGCGTTGAAAATGGTAGATGAGTTTTGCTATTTGGTCTGAAGACTGCTTTGATGCAGCTCTCCATTTTACTCTATCCTCTGAAAGCTTCTTCATTGCCGAATAACTACAGCAACCAACGTCCTTCTGAACGTGCTATCTGGATTCGTCTCTTGGCTTCCCTCCACGACCCCCCCCCCCACCAGCTTCCCCCATCCCCACCCTTCGAATCGTCCAGTGCTAAATTTGAGTTCCCTTGATGATGTCTCAGAGCAGCCTATATCCTATCAACCGATCCCTTCTTTCAGTCGTGCCGAAAATTTTTTGTCTATTCAGTATCTTCTCATCAGTTACGGGATCTCCCCCTCTAAGCTTTAGAATTCCTCTGTGTGTGTGTGTGTGTGTGTGTGTGTGTGTGTGTGTGCATTCCTAAGGGACCAAACTGCTTAGGTCATCGGTCCCTAGACTTACACACTACTTAAACTAAGCTACGCTAAGAACAAAACACACACACACACACACACACACACACACACAAACACCCATGCCCGAGGGACGACTCGAACCTCCGGCGGTAGTGGCCGTGCAGTCCATGACATGACGCCTCAAACCATGCGACCACTCGGCGCGGCAGAATTCTTCTTTAGCCCTACATTTCAAAAGCGTTTATTCTTCTTGTCGAAACTCTTTATCATCAATGTTTCACTTTCATACTTGGCTACACTCTAGACAAATACCTTCACAAATGACTTCCTAACACTTAAATCTATGTTCGATGTTAATAAATTTCTCTTCTTCAGAAATACCTCTCTTGCCACTGTCAGTGTACATTTTATATCCTCTCTACTCCGGCCATCAGCAGTTACTTTGCTGCCCAGATAGCAAAACTCTCATTTCCTAATGTAATTCCCTCAGCATCGCCTGACTTAATTCGACTACATTCCATTTCCTCGTTTTGTTTTCGTTGATGTTCATTTGCGTACATTCTCCTTTCAAAATGCTGCCGATTACGCTGAACTGCTCTTCCAAGTCCTTTGTTGTCTTAGACAGAATTACAATGCCATCGGCAAATCTCAAATTCCTATCCCATACTTTTTTTTGGCTTTCTCTACTGCTTGCTCAATGTACAGATTGCGGGGTCATTCTACAACTTTGTCTCATTCCCTTCTCATGATTCTTTCATGACCCTCGACTGTTGTAACTCCCTTCTGGTTTCTGTACAAGATGTAAACAGCCTTTCACTCCCCGTATTTTACCACTGCTATCTTTAGAACTTTAAAGCGTGTATTCCAGTCGACACTTTCGGAAGCTTTCTCTATGTCTACAATTGCTATAAACGTTGGTCTGCCTTTCCTTGTCTTCTCAGAGGAGTATTGCCTCTCGTGTTCCTAAATTTCTGCGGAATACAAAATTGATCTTCCACAAAGTCGGCTTCTACTAGTTTTTCCATTCTTCTTTAAAGAATTCGTGTTAGTATTTTGCAATCATTATTTATTAACCTGATAGTTCGATAATATTTACACCTGTCAACACGTGCTTTCTATGGAACTGGAATTATTACATTCTTTTTGAAGTCTAATGGTATTTCGCCTATCTTATACATCTTATCAGACGGAATAGTTTCGTCGTGACTGGCTCTCCCGAGGCTATCAGTAGTTCTGACGGAATGTCGTGTACTTCAGGTGCCTTATTTCGGCTTAGGTCATTTAGTCCTCTGTGAAATTCTTCCCGCAACAGTATCACATTTCGCAACTCATCTCCATCGTACGAAAACGTGACCACCCTATAAGACTTCAGATAAATGTGGGCGGTTCCTATATCGTTGTTTCTTGTTTCGTAACTTTGTGAGTAAATATTTGACCGTCTCTCTGTTTTTATTCACTGATATTTTACGCATGTCGTAGTTGAAAACTGTTAGCGATTTCCCTTTTTTTTAGTGTTTAATCCTGATGTATCCTGATCTGAAATGAAGAACTTATCATAAATTCGTAGCTTTAATCAACTAACTCTGTAACTGCACGAGGGCGGAACACATGTCTTCGATTAAGTGGCAAATACAAAAATTTTTATTCACAGACTTAGCTCTCAAAGATTTTTACACGCTCCGACTGAATAGAAGTAGATATGGCACCACAGATTTCTCGACATGTATGTGTTTAAATTTGTGTGTTCTGCTTTCGCATCCGGCTTAGAACGCTATCTGGTCCTGAAGGGAAGATCAGGAGGGAAGAGATGGGTTATAGAAAGGTTGAGCTCACACACAGTATCTCCAGTGTCCGTTCCGGATTTTTCCGTGTTGTCATATCTAAAGAAGTAATACGAAGTTGACGTGTTGTAAGATGGAGAGGTTACGTCCCGTGATCGATATGATACGTTTCGAGATAAGTAGACCAAATATAGGTTCGTTGCTGTATCATTCTCTTCCTTTGTACATAACGCCAAACTGTTTATCACATACACTGATCGAAGCCGTTTACAAAGAACAAATTGTTGTTTCACTCTCCTTATGCAGGTCGAAATAACATACCAAGACGCCACGCCCACATCCCATGCCCCAATTGTACTCAAACATGGAATGTTCTTCATTATGTGAGAAATATTTGTATAACAGATAAGTTAGGTTATTGGGTGTGGAAACCTGAAAACTGTCCCATTTTATCATGTTAGTATATAATCACATTCACACGCCACGCATCTTCGTAATGTGGAAAGCAGCCTTTGACACTTTATAAAACATAAAACATTTTATTCCTTTTGCAAAACGAAAAAATTGCTTCCGGATTACCGTAAATTATTTGTGAGAGTAGCTTTCAGCAGGCATTTCCATCTTCAGTCAACCTTTTCCCGGTATGAAACAGCGCCCTCGTGTTCTTTTATAGACAAACATTTCGGCCATTAGCAACAGTGGGCGATTCGTTTGTCTGTAAAACAACTTGACGACGAGGTCACGTACCACGAAAATTTTAATTAAATTCAATAAATTGCGGTTTCTAAAGCGAGTCTTTCGCTGTTAGGTACGGAAACTTAAGGAAGTGCTAGCGAGATCTGCATTTTGTTCCCTACAAAACGCGAATTAGTAAGAGACTAGAGTATATGACTACCGAAAACAGAGAACGCTAATCTAGAAACAAATACGTGATTATAGTGTGCATAGTAGACTGAAATATCACACGTTAAGTGCATAAGCAAGCGAGACGCTCAGGTGACACTCCTGTGATGATGCCACGAATCCTGTACACATCCTCGACGCACGCGTGGACGGGATGTGTTGAACACGAGCAAATGATAACATGATGAAAGAAACAACCAGGCGATGGTGCTTCAAACAGTTGTTAATGAAACAAAATTTCTTCCATACGGCACACCTGAAGAACGGGATCTAAATTCTTTTACCGTGAAAATTTTTGATGGATCCAGCAACAAAAAAACGTGTTGTTCAATATAGCTTTTTTCGTGAAATCACTAATGAAGAGCTATTCCACTCAACAGCGAGGGATAATTACTCAAGGAATAACGCACAACTCTTTTACTGATTCCACTCTGAATAAAAGAAGGCGAATGGTCTTTAAACTAAGATCCTCTTCTTGATACGCCGAACAGCTTGCAGCCATAAATACGAGAAATTTTAGTGGCTTACTGCAGCTTTATCCTGATGTACTCGCTAAATTTATGCAAAAATTCCGAAGCATTGATCTATTTCGCAGGAACATCACAAAAGAAAAGACCACCTCCTCAGTTTCATCCGGATATTCGTCTAATGTTATTTTGAAATTGGTCTTACAAATCGACGATAAGAATTGTCGGCGCTCGTTTTTTCCCCCAAATAACAGCCTAGAAAGATGTCGTATCTCCAAAACAAAAGAGAGAACAAAAATATCTGGTAGCTACATTAAACTTGTAATAATTTTTACGATAAATGCAGATATTCGGACAGAAGCATTAATTCTTGGGCGCTACTGGAATTCTAACGTAGTTGCTGGTGCCTTGACCAAGATTACATAGGAAGAGGCCAAAGGACTAAAATTTGCAGAAATGGACTTCCATAAGCAAATCTGTTTCGTTGCTCACGATAGTTTCACAGAAAAGTTGGTCCTAGTACAGACAAAACCTTTTTTTGCCACTTTATAGTCAGTCCTTGCTTTCAGTAATTTGGCACTGCATAAACTGCCTGCATTGTGGGAGGGTGAAGCATTTTTCCTTGTTGAATCGTCTGCTTATTCCTAATCAATTACGACTGAGGCAATCGTCGAAAGCCCCAAATTAGGAACTTGTCAAAAGAAAATGGTAAGTCCGAAGAAAATACAGTGAACATTTATTTGCTACGTGTATAAAACAGGACTGCTATATTTTGATCATCATTTGTCGACCGCTTTTTCTAACTGCTTTTACTATACAGCGCACAACAAAATTAAAGGAACACTTTTCCGAAACCCTGTAATTGCCTCCCACTGCGACAAAGAAGTTTTAAATTTGTTTCAGTGGTGCCTACAACATTCCTCTCTATTGATGCAAAAGCATGGCGCCCTGCGGCGACTCCCTCGGGGTCGACGACGGTTCAGACAGCAAGGTGACGACGCACTTGAAAAAAGAAAAAGGCCTCAGCTCTGAAGTTCATGTGGCATGTAAGGTGGGTTAAAAAGTCACATTGGCACCAATTTTCGCTACTGTTCTGCCCGACTCCACTGAAGGAGTTACAAGATGGGAAGGTGGCCAGAGCCTCGAGCCTGTCTTACCCACATTTCACCCCTACTTTCGACGACCCGGCGTTCGGAACTGCGACGTTCAGCTTTAAACTCACGCAGTTTTCTTAAAAGTGACCGAAAAATCATGTCGGACACTGTCGCTCATAAACAACACGAAGAGACTTAAGGGGCGTCAATGAAACCATCCCTTCTTTGGGGCCTTGATTCCGACACTTTTCTTGAGTGAAAGTTACAATTCGCAGTGTGATGAGCAGTAGGATGACGTTCTTGACAACCCTTGACACTACTCTTGGCCCCGGACATTTCAACCCTTCTCTACGGTCGGGCTGTATCCCCATTGAACATTATCTCACACCTCTGGAGTGCAGCGCGACGGCAGTTTTTCCTCTCGTGTACGGAATGGAGCTGCTAGGGACCATTCAGAACCATTTGACGATCCGAACATGATCCGAAGCAGCAAAGGGTGCTCACGCTTTTTCAACCCTACTCTTTGGCGCCTTCCGTGGCGTGATTACGGGGAGGGTGGAGGAGGGTCGAGCGACATTGACACACGCGTGAATAAAGCGGTGAAGGGTCCTTCTAACACCCCCTCAGTTTGGCAACATCCTCAGTGGCACCCGCATACCTTTACTGAGAATTTTGAAAATGTACCTGCATGGATACAACCGGAAAAGTAGTTCTAGGCGCCTGCAGACACGCAACTGGCATCGGACGGATGTCAAGGGGTTGCCTGTTTGCAGGCGTCTAGGGCTTCGTTACAGATTGTCTCTGTAGTGGCTCATTTTTAAATTTCTCAATAAAGATACAGCCTGTATTAGCGACATACCTAAGTACTTCAAAATGACTCGTGTATACTCTTAGGTGGTGACTAATATTTTATATGGGTAGTCCGTTTCATTTTCTTCCAGAATTAACTGAAACATAAATGAAATCCATCTACTGTAAGGTGACCATATGTATGGAAACCTTTGAAGTGACCTCTCATTTATAAGAAATTTATGGAGGTAAATGAGTAGTTAAATTCACATTCAGCTCAGTCCAAATTTTATGTATTGTGTTAATAAGGAAAAGTACCAGTGTAAAAAGGAAGTGGTTTGGAAGAGTATTGTATTCAGAAGCAAACCACATGAAGCCATGTGGTGTAATCATTGAATGGCTAAATCGCTGGAAGAGACGCTAGGATAGCGACACAGCATACCAAGGACAGGGGCAGAAAACATCCAGAGTGTTGGACGTAACGGTGGACGACAGCGAATTATAAGGGAGAGCGATGCAAATATTGAGAGAGTTAATAGTGTTACAGAGAATACTGAGGTCAGGAGATCGGGATGACATAACGAAATAGTAACCATAATCAAATAATGCGGTGCGATCAATGGCAATCTTGAATGGTAACAACTGGCACCGAAAAAACAAATAGAACATAAAAAGTTAATACTCAAGAGGAATAATTATAGATTTATAATTTCATTTATTCATTTACTTACGAAATAATGTCAAGAAAAGATCGATACACTCAAGAGGAGCTCACCGTCATCTTGATGGTGACACAGAGCAGGTTACGCTTGAATAGTGAATACTTCTTCAGAATAGATCATATATCAGAACAATGCCGATAAGGACTCTGGAAATTTAACGTTCAAGATTAAAGTGCGTATGTTGCAGATTCTCTCACTAAGATATCACTGCAGTCAGATTACTCCATATGGACAGATGAAAAAAACCATTGCGCAAATAAATGTTAAAAAACTAACGCTTAGCCGGCCTCTGTGGCCGAGCGGTTCTAGGCGCTTCAGTTTGGAACGACGCGACTACTGCGGTCGCAGGTTCGAATCCTGCCACCGGCATGTATGTGTGTGATGTCCTTAGATTAGTTAGGTTTAAGCAGTTCTAAGTTATAGGGGACTGATGACCTCAGATGTTAAGTCCCATAGTCCTCAGAGCCATTTGAACCACTTGAACTAACGCTTAAGTGTTTATAAACAGGGCAAACACAACGGCAGTCATATTATCTTTTGCTCAACATGCCAGGATTTTATCAAACGCAAACAGTATAAACAGTTATAATGAAAGAACGCGTTACACCAGAAGTATTACTGGCGTCTCCATAATGGTATACACTGCCGGAATAGAAAATTGATATTCTTGGAAAGACGAAGTCGATTTTGATCCGAGGACGGCATATGCATCCTGTGGGATATTAGATGGATTTATAATGGTTTCAGCGTCGTCCGTCAATGGATATCGTAGTGGTACAACTACCAGAGCGCCATTCAGTGTGGCGCACACGTGCGACGCAGGCAGGCAACCATGCCACGGAGACGCAATCCTAGTTCCTACAGACAAATGAACGAGTTTGAAAGCGGTCAAATTGTTGCCTTCCAAGTGACGGGATGGTCCCTCCGAGTAATTGGCACAGAAGCCGGAAGCGCTGCGTCAACTGTACAATTGTGCTGGTATCACTGGTCACGTGAACATTCTCGCACCCGTAGGCGAAGTTCTGGACGTCCGCGCAGCACAGGGGCCGCCAGGGTCGTCGTATTGTAAGGACAGCTATGGCAGATCATACTGCTACCACAGCTCAGGAGATCACTTGGAAGATGGAATGGCGCGCTGCTCTTCACTGATGAAACCATATTCTGCCTGCACGCGAAGTGGTAGTTGTTCGTGCGTACGACACAGGCCTGCTAAGCACTGTCTCGAACAGTGCATTTGTTCGAGACATATTGGCCCCACCCCCGGGCCTTATGTTGTTGTTAGACACATTCTTTTTCCGTTCTTGCAACAGGATAATGCTCGTCCACACACTGCCTGGGAAACCCAACGTGCTCGACAAACGTGTAGGGACTTTCCTGGCCAGCACGATCTCCGGACATGCCTCGAGTCGAGCACGTCTGGGATATGACGGGACTCGTCAACTGACAACTCTTACAGAACTACGTGAACAGGTCGAACAGGCGTAGCATGACGTATCCCAGGACAATATTCGCTATCTGTACGATCGACTGCATTCGAGAATCTGTGGTGGCTACATCAGGAACTAATATGGCGGTTCAGCATGAGTCGACACCTGGTACCCCAGAACCGCTAGTACTATTGATCTGTAAATGTAATCAATTCATGTACACCATACGCACTGTTGCAACAATAAATCTTGAGTGAAGTTGAAACCTCTAAAATGGTCGACTAATTTTTCTCCGGTGGTGTTTTATTTGAATACATGCGCAGAAAAACGAGCTAACCCTGAAATATAAAAGCTTAGAGATAGGTGTTGCCATCTGTTGCTGGGTACGTGAACTATCAAAACTGAAATTGGTCTCATCCCAAAATTTCACATTGGGATATTTAGGGATAAGACCAATGCCAATTTTGATAGTTCCCATACCCTACAACAGATGGCAACACTTATCTCTAAGCTTTTAGATTTGAAGATTAGCTTGTTTTTCCGCGCATATCTTCACTTATTGTCTTTTGCGCGGCTATACGATAGCGTTTCGCAAGTTCGAGATTCGTTTGTATGTTATACGGACTTGTATAAATAAATTGAGTCACCTGCAGGGATTGGTGCACAACTTGCCTTGATCTGGCCAGTTCCTTTATTACGTACATAAAAACTACGATGTTGTTTTAATCACTTGCTGCGGTGCGCCAATGGCGTGCTTGCCAGAGTGGGGCAGTAAAGTTGAAGCAGGTTGGCCGGTGTTCCAGAAAAACTCGCCGGCGAACCCGTGGCCTCTGAGCACGGCGCGGCGGCGCGCTGCTTCACATTACAGCACTCAGCGAGATGAAGTCCTGAGGTCACGAGCTGCGCCCAGCCAGCCGGGAATAGGGAACGAGGTCGCTCAAGCGGCGGTCACCTCCTCAGGCAGTCAGAGCGAGTGCCACCTGCCGACTGTTCGATGCTTTGCCTCACCTGTTCACATACCTCAGCTAGGCCATATTGGTAAACTTGGCGGACCAACATATTGTTTGCATGAGAATAGATCTTCTGCGTCTGTTACTAAATCTAAAATCGCTTTTTGATTGAGCGAATGTATTTTATTCTGCTACCGTATCTAGTAAGTCACCTGTAACCAGCTCCTGTAGCTTACTGTGCAACGCGCTTTCTTGCGAGACAGGGACACGAACCAGACCAGGATGGAATCCACGCGGGTGGTGGTGGTGGTGGGGGGGGGAGGAGGGGTTGACTTCCGTTGATTTGGTACACAGAGTGATTTTAGGTGGTTTTCCACGCTCGTTTAGGCAAATGTAGCAATGGTGCCCAAACTCCACATCAGAAAATACGGTTTAAAAACAACTGAAATATCATAAACAGAGCTGTATAACTACTTAGGCTGCAGTAGACTGCCATAAGTAAGTGTAGACTACGGTCGTTTTCCTAGCAGCTTTGGTCAGTTAAGGCCGTACCCGCGTTAGCTGTACGTTGGATGTGTTGCATACCTATCGCGTGTTACCTCGTAACGATCGCTTTTTTCACGTATGTGATCAGTGTCTTACTACATTTCCCTAAAAACCGGAGGCGGTGAACTGTCTAGAAACTGAGTGAGGTTTTTAAAGGGCTGGGTAATCTACGGAACATTTTTGTTCTACATAGTCATCCTCCTGTCTGTTACTTAAAAATAAACAGTATTTATAGCAAAACTGAAATTGTCAATGTTTAATTCAGGTTTTATTCGAAAATAGTTGATTTTAGTGTGAAACAAAGCGATTTGTAGTAAAAATGAAGAAAACAATTCAGATTCATCACATAGCGCTAGAAAACCCAGTTTCCTCGACAAAAAGGTAAAATTAAAAGAAAGAAAAAACACAAAACGAAAATATATCTAATATGGTTTCAATACTTCGTCGAACTTATATAAAACATGTTTCTGTTATTCCTAAAAAAACTTTTGCATTTATCAATAATAACAGGAAACTTTTGCGTTTGATCATGATGAAGAAAGTTCTATTAAGTACAAAATAAAGACAAAAATTTAATATTTTTATGTTTGTGCATGTAAATTGTATTTGGATCAAAAGCCCTTGTTTCGGTTTCATAAAAATACAGAAGTTACGCGATCAACTAATTTTTCATACGTACAAAAAATTTTCAAATGTGTGTGAATTCCTAAGGGACCAAACTGCTGAGGTCATCGGTCCCTAGACTTACATACTACTTAAACTAACTTATGCTAATAACAACACGCACTCATAAAAATTGTTTTTATGTCGACTCACACAAGATTTTTGCACGTGAAAATATTATCATTACGCTTATTCTATGATATAATCAAATCATTTGACGTGTCGATAAAAACACTTTCTTAGAGTGTTTGTAACTTTATAGAATTGTTGATTCGGCACATTAGCGATTTGTTTTTTAGTTTATGCTGAAATATGTAGAAACCTGTACCAAGTAGTTCAAGGAATGAATATAAAGGTACAGCACATAGCTTGCATGGAGATAAATTACAAAGGACTTGAGATAAGGATTGATCTGAGGTCCTATGCTGCCTACTCCGGATGTCATTATTATAGTTAATAAACGAAACACAGAAGAATTATCAAATAAAATAGCAGACGCTTTTGTAAGAGATAAGAGCTGTTTACAGCAGTGAACTTACTTCGACAACATAATGCTACAGATAAAAGTTGTTTACCGATTTGAATCAATGAAAAAGGTAAAAAATTGTAGATTTTTTGGGGTTCATATGGATTAAGACTTCAACTGCAAAAATACCAAGTACAGCGAATATGCTCAGGTGCATCAAGGGCAAGTAAATCAATATTTTACCATATTTGCTTATTTTCATTTTTGAGCGTCCTAATAAACAATATTTTCACTTCTGAAAAACTGTCTTCTCTACAAAAGAAAGTAATTAGAGCTATTTATGAAATTAATAAGAGTGCATATTATATATATTTTAACAGTTGCAAATATGTACTGTAAGCTGATATCACGTTTAACCGTTAACGAATTTGTTGTCAGTATCCCATTCTTGTTAGATAAGAAAAGTAAATATTTAAAGATAGATCTAAAGTCTGCTGAATCTTTGTCTCAAAAAGGCTATGAATAACACTCCTTTAAACTTCTAAAAATTGAGTATGAAAATGGAATGTCTGAAAGCAAGTAGTAATTTGCTGAAATGTGGAATACAGTTTTTTTTTCTTTTTCACAAAATTATATCACAGATGACTTGTAACAGTGCTTTTCTTCAGGAACGTGCGAGAGAATCTGAAGTGAAATGTCCTCTGGAACTGTGCAGATTCATTGTTGACAGCATTAGCTTTGCAAACAGTATATTAATTCCTTAGATTCCATTGGTTTCTCCCTCTTTTACAGGGAATAGACACAAAGTGATTCTCCTCAGTTCAGTACATAGAAAGTTTGTTTTTATAGACAAGAACGCTTCGTGTCAACGACGAGGCTAGAAAAATACATCCGAAAATAATTGATTCATTTCCCTTAAAGAAGTTATAGCTATGCCAACAGCATTTTGAACAACTAAAGAATGGTTTATTGTATTTCAATCTCGTTTTGTTTAAAAATAGAGATTTGTAAACGCATGCTGTAAAACGCTACTGCCTTCACTTTTATTGAATCATGTATGCTTAATACATAAAATAGTTTGTGGAACTAGCCATTTCTAGCTTCTTGTAAATATATGATACACAGATCAGAAGTATATTTTCTGTAGTTTCCACATGCTGACCAACCAAAAAGGTGAATAATGCTGTCGTTAATGCTGTCATATCCTCCAGCAACGATTACGTATACATTAAAAATTATTAAATAAAATAGTAGACGCTTTTGTAAAAGATATTAGCTGTTTACAGCAGTGAACTTTCTTCGACATTGTAACGCCACAGATAAAAGTTATTTACCGACGTTTCATACTGGATGTTACATGCAAGAAAATGACATTAAAAGTTTAGCTTTCGCTTCGCGATAGTGGTAATGTTTGACAATACTGACCATAATATTTTGTAGAAAGAGATAGAATCATTAGGAGTAAGGGGAGTAGCTGGCGATTTGTTTTGAGCGTATGTACGAAAAAGGCTTCAGAGGGTGGAGATAATACAGGGTACAAACAAGAAGAAAATATTTGATGAAACATTCATCTGTCCAAAATACATACATATAGCACTGTCTCTTAGGGCCATTGTTGTTCCTGGTAAACATCAATGGCTTACTAGAAAATTTTAGGCACAGGAAAAAAATTCTCGTTGTTAAAGATAGTACCGCCGTAAAACAGATATAACATCAGAATTCCTGGCGCAGTACTAAACTGAAACCCTCCAAGATGTTTGCAGTTGTCCAATATTTAGTAGACTAACATTAAATACTTCAGAAAAACTGCCTGTTACACAAAAGAAGGTAATTAGAGCTATTTATGAAGTTAACAAGGGTGCATATCGTAGGTATCTGTTTGTAACAGTTATGAACATGCACTGCAAGCACAAAACACGTATACCCTTCTATCTAATGTGTAAATGTGTGCAAATTACTTGTGATGAGACTTAAATGAGCAACACAAATTTTTGCATTATCACCTACACTGTGCATGTACGCTTAGAA
This sequence comes from Schistocerca cancellata, assembly GCF_023864275.1. Taxonomy (NCBI): domain Eukaryota; kingdom Metazoa; phylum Arthropoda; class Insecta; order Orthoptera; family Acrididae; genus Schistocerca; species Schistocerca cancellata. The sequence goes on from NC_064628.1 coordinate 410,268,871, forward strand.
AAGCGTTGCACACAGTGCATAAATCTTTATGAAAGCAAAACTGTAAGTAACTGTGTGAAATTGTTAAAATTTAATTATGTTCTGTTGTTATATTAATAAAGCAATGTCGTTGTAAAATGGTCTGAGGATGCATAAAGAATTAACTAACCTGTACAGAAGAACATCAAAACTCCTGCACAGTGTCGCATTTAGTGGCAGAGCTGGGAACATGAGCTGTTTTTAGCTCCGGTCAACATACGGACTCCTCAGCGTCATGGACAGACTGAGCAGATAAATCCGTCATGTATGTTTGTGATCGCGAGATTACACTGCTATGTCTCATGCCTGTAATATCTGTAGGCAGATCAGGCGCACTGACACCTCCTATCTTATCGAAGACACCTATTTATTTTCAGCCAATATCATTCTCAGACACGAAACAGCTGTTGTCAGTAAAAGCAGTGTTTGTGAAAAAAGCAGGGGGCACCGGCAGTTAACTTTCATTAATGAAAGAGAACGAGTAGACATAGTGCATTGTTTTTGCACTGTTCGTAATTTCGTGTTCTGTTACTTTCATACAGATCGTGTATGAAAGCATGTTCACTAGACCAGTAAAAGAAATTCACGTACCTGTTTTGTTGAGGAAAGATTATCGTGTAGAAAAGAAAATTTGATCAGTTTCTTAGTACACTCAGATCACATAAATCATGGGATACGTCCTAATATCGTGTTGGAGATCCTTTCGCTCAGCGCATGGCAAGAGCTCGACATGGAATAGACTCAACAACTCATGAGCCAATTTGTTGCTAAGATGGAAAGCACTTTTTTCTGATTTTTGAGGATTAGGTGTGAGGCACCATTTCATGGTGTAGTTGTGCATTATTTCTAGGTCTTCTGTAAGATGGTCACTTCCATCCTCCAATATTTTATGATGAGTTGCCTGTGCCATATCGTCAGCATAGATAAATGGCATTGATGTTATACGTGGGACATCATTCGTATATACATATTAAAAAGAAGTGGTGTCACGATTGACTCCTGCGGCGGGCCATTTTCGAGAGTAAGTGTAGAACGGAATCTTTGATTAACATATACTGAAATACTTCTGTTTCTAAGCATTTTCTGGATTATCCAGTGATCATTTTACATTGTAAATCATCCTCTTTTTGTTGTTTGTATATCATCCCCTTTTTCGAGACAGTGTCATATGCCGAAGATAAATCTATAAATGCACATTCCACGAATTACTGAGAAGGAGTGCACCGAGATCAGCTGATTTGAAGAGCTCCATACACACGCACACAAAAAAGGATCCATTGAGAAGTCACATCCTGAGTTATGAGGGAATCGTCAGTTTGCTAATGGAGGAAAGTGAGGGATAAAAATTTTAGAGGGAGAGCCATGCTTAACTTTAGTAAGATGGATGAAAACTGCATAAGTTATATGGAGATGAAGAGGCTCGCGCTCCAGCGAAACAGTCTTCGGACTAAACAAGAGAATGCATCAAAAAGAGATAACACAGATTGTCTAGGATTTAACAGCATAACGTGAGCAGGCTGTAAGCTAGGGGGGAGGGGGGGACAGCTGCGCCGAAAATAACTAAGAATTATACCCATTGTGTTAGATGTTAATCCTATCTTGATTTAGATTTTCCGTCAGTGCCAAGACGGTTCCTACGTTTATCCAGACTTGGTTCCTGGGGCTATTTTTATCGAATTGAAGTAGCACTAAAGAAATCGATGCCTTTAGGAGGTTAAATACAAGCTACCGTCGGTAGTAAAATGCATGAATACAGTCACACTGAAATGTATTAATGTAGTTAAAAAATCTTAGTCATGGCAATATTCAATATTCATCTATGATTCGCCTGTGTGGAGTGCACTCCATATAGCCATGCATTTTGCTATTCATTGCTTTTTCAATGAGGCAGGATGTTTTAATTTTATATTTTGATTTCACACTAATACCGATTCAAAAAAAAAAATGGTTCAAGTAGCTCTGAGCACTATGGGACTTAACTTCCCAGAACTTAGAACTACTTAAACCTAACTAACCTAAAGACATCACACACTTCCATGCCGGAGGCAGGATTCCAACCTGCGACAGTAGCGGTGGCGCGGTTCCAGAGTGTAGCTCCTAGCCCGCATCTCGTGGTCGTGCGGTAGCGTTCTCGCTTCCCACGCTCGGGTTCCCGGGTTCGATTCCCGGCGGGGTCAGGGATTTTCTCTGCCTCGTGATGGCTGGGTGTTGTGTGCTGTCCTTAGGTTAGTTAGGTTTAAGTAGTTCTAAGTTCTAGGGGACTGATGACCATAGATGTTAAGTCCCATAGTGCTCAGAGCCATTTTAACCATTTTGTAGCTCCTAGAACCGCTCGGCCACCCCGGCCGGCAATACCGATTCCTTAGGCACGATGGTGATCGTTTGATGGAAACTGGTAAGTAATCTTCGTTTATTTCGTCAGCAGCTCTTGGTGTGACTCCCTTTAAATACTTAGGAGCTGTGGGAAACCACCTACACAACACACAAAAAGAGGAGGTGTAAGAGTTTGGTGGGATCTTTCATTTTAGAAGCATGTTCAGGCTCTGGAACACATAACTGTAGTTCATATCTTGCTATAGTTACATAACAGAAACGTGATAAAATATTTCTGAACATGTCCTTCATGTCATTGATTTTGGCACGAGTCTCCTATTCTTAGGTTAAAAGTAACTTTTTGCCTCACAAGTTGCTCCATGTTCCAACAGTTTTTGAGATTTTGTGTAGTCGTTTCTGTACTTATGCACCGTGATGGAACTGTGTGTAATTCCAAGGTGTGCTATCTTCATTTGTCTTCACATTACTCTTCACATCACTAGAAGCGTGTTTTTAAAATCGTGTACAAGCTATATGTGTTTGCCGTCTGTAGCATTGGCAACTGCCGCGGAGAATTCTTTCGCGGTTCCCCCCCCCCCCCCCCCCCCTCCTCTGGTGGCCGTACGCAGTTAGAGGACCAAGACTGATTGGTCTATAACAGGCAGTCTGATCTGAACGAAGCACCTCTCTCTAAAACCCGTGCGGACCCTTAAAAACAGGTTGTGTGCTAAGCGACCGGGGATAAGACAGCTGTCTTCCCCCTACGGGGAGTGGGCCGTGCGCACAGCCACACTGTGCCGATGTTTACCGGGCAACGCGGGCGCTCTTTCCTCGGAGAGGAGCAGCGAGCGTTAATTACTAATCTGAGCGTCAATATTTGCAGAGGTCGCTGATCAGGGAAGAGGCGGCCGGTCTCGCGAGAACTACTCGCCGCCGACCGTAAGCATCGCGCCGGCCGCAAATATTGGCCGACGACGAGCCCAGGGGGGCGGCTGCAAGTGGTGGCCAGAGCTCTCGCTCAGGCGCATACGCACACGCACACCAACAATTAACACGCACCGTTCTGTACTACCTCCCTCCGGAGCACTTCGCGCTCACAGTAGAATCTACCGACGCCTCTGGGCAATGCCCGAGGCTATTCCTGATGTTTCTGATAATTACAATCTCATCGTCAATTTGAGAGTTGCACAGAGCCGTGACGCCTAACTGATTTTATTTCTTCGGCAAGTTCCCACCATTTAGTGAGCTTTCGGTACATGCGTTTTCCTAATGTATCTTTGTGAAACACATACAGGGTTATTACAAATGATTGAAGCAATTTCACAGCTCTTCAATAACTTTATTATTTGAGATATTTTCACAATGGTTTGCACACACATACAAAAACTCAAAACGTTTTTTTAGGCATTCACAAATGTTCGATATGTGCCCCTTTAGTGATTCGGCAGACATCAAGCCAATAAACAAGTTCCTCCCACACTCGGCTCAGCATGTCCCCATCAATGAGTTCGAAAGCATCGTTGATGCGAGCTCGCAGTTCTAGCACGTTTCTTGGTAGAGGAGGATTAAACACTGAATCTTTCACACAACCCCACAGAAAGAAATCGCATGGGGTTAAGTCGGGAGAGTGTGGAGGCCATGACATGAATTGCTGATCGTGATCTCCACCACGACCGATCCATCGGTTTTCCAATCTCCTGTTTAAGAACTGCAGAACATCATGATGGAAATGCGGTGGAGCACCATCCTGTTGAAAGATGAAGTCGGTGCTGTCGGTCTCCAGTTGTGGCATGAGCCAATTTTCCAGCATGTCCAGATACACGTGTTCAACCGTTTCTTCGCTCACTGCAGGCCGACCCGTTGATTTTCTCTTACAGAGGCATCCAGAAGCTTTAAACTGCGCATACAATCGCCGAATGGAGTTAGCAGTTGGTGGATCTTTGTTGAACTTCGTCCTGAAGTGTCGTTGCACTGTTCTGACTGACTGATGTGAGTGCATTTCAAGCACGACATACGCTTTCTCGGCTCCTGTTGCCATTTTGTCTCACTGCGCTCTCGAGCGCTCTGGCGGCAGAAACCTGAAGTGCGGCTTCAGCCGAACAAAACTTTATGAGTTTTTCTACGTATCTGTAGTGTGTCGTGACCATATGTCAATGAATGGAGCTACAGTGAATTTATGAAATCGCTTCAATCATTTGTAATAGCCCTGTATATTGGCAGACTAATATGAAATTAATAATATCACCAGTTTACCTAAAAGTACTACGTCCATTCAAGTAACATGAAACAGTTGTTGAATCGTAAGTACAGTGTGGCTGTACAGATTTACAAGAACAATTATTTGGTACTTAAACAAAGAAATATGAGGAGACACTACGATAAAATTAATAAGTAATGTTAAAGTATAGTATAAGCCCACAAAAGTTCTCAGAAGATCAAAATCAATTGCAAAATGATTTAGGCAAGATATCTGTACGGTGCGAAAAGTGGCAACGACCTTAAATAATGAAAAGTGTGAGGTCACTCACATGAGTAAAGGAATCCGTTAAATTTCGGTTATACGATAAATCACACAAATGTAAAGGCTGTCAAATCAACTAAATAGCTAGGAATTAAAATTCAGTTGAAACAATCGCATAGATAATGCTGTGAGGAAGGCTAACCAAAGACTGCCTTTTACTGGTTCAGATGGCTCTGAGCACTATGGGACTCAACATCTGAGGTCATCAGTCCCCTAGAACTTAGAACTACTTAAACCTAACTAACCTAAGGACATCACAACATCCATGCCCGAGGCAGGATTCGAACCTGCGACCGTAGCAGTCACGCGGTTCCGGGCTGAAATGCCTAGAACCGCACGGCCACCGCGGCCGGCTGCCTTTTATTGACAGAACATTTACAAGGGAAACTCTCCATCGCAACCCCTCCCCCCTCAGATTTAGTAAAGTGGCCAAGTGGATAGCCCATCAAAAACTGAGCACAGATAAAGCATGAAAACAGGAAGATGTACGGAACTGTGAAAAAAGAAGCAAAATAGAAACAGCCAACGGTCCAAGCTCAAGGGGAATCCGTGTTCAAATCTTCCCCGTGCTAATTTTTTACACAGAATTATGAACTTTCCGTCCGGTAATTGACGTGTCTGTTCTTCTTCTGTAGTCTTGGCAATTATCATGCTACACACTGCTTATAGAATATGAGTCGTGTGGTAGGAATATACTTTCATCGCAAGTAAATGTGATGAATAGTGAGAGCATGCGAGATCCGGCATAGACCTCTCACAGAAATGAAAACAAGTACACGGGTGTGAACTGTGTTACAACAAAGAAATTTACTAGTCGAAACTCCCAAAACAGAACCGAGAGTCATAAAATGTCACAGATCTCCACTAAATCTGCGGGCTGTGTGTTGGAGAGTTCCTCTTGTTAGGAGGTACAGGAGGTACGTACCCAGAACGAAATTTTCGCTGTGCAGTAGAGTGTGCACTGATATGAAACTTCCTGGACAGAGACTCGAACTCAGGACCTTTGTCTTTCGCAAGCATGTACTCTACCGAATGAGCTGCCCAAGAATGACTCACAACTTGTCCCCACAGCTGTACTTCTGCCAGTACGTTATCTGCTTCCTCTCAAACTTCACAGAAGCGGAGACATGGCATAGCCACAGCCCGGAGGATGTTTCCAGAATGAAATTTTTATCCAGCAGCGGAGTGTGCACTGATGTGAAACTTCCTGTCAGATTAAAACTGTGTGCCGGATCGAGACTCGAACTCGGGAGGACCGTTCCGTACATCTCGCTATTGTAAACGGACGTTACACCACGACACAACATCTTAGAGCGTTCACTGTTTTTACTCTGCTTCTCTTTTCACATTACAGTACACCTTCTCCCTGTTCCCACTCTTGATCTGTGTTCAGCTTTTGACAGATCTCCACTGGGCCATCTTACGACTAAATCTGCGGGCTGTGTGTTGGGGAGTTCCTCTTGTTAGAAGATGCAACAGGTCTGCTAAAGAGACTGCCTACACGACTTGTCCGTCCTCTGCTAGAGTACTGCTGTACAGTACGGGTCACTAGTTGGGATTGGTTGTGGACACCCAGAAAGTTCGACCAGGGCAGTTCATTTTGTGTTATCGCAGAACAGGGGAGTGACATAGACATGATACGTGAATTGGGATGGCAGTCATTAAAAAATAGGTGTTTTTCGATGCAACGAGATCTTTTCACGAAATTTCAGTTTCCGACGTTCACCTCCAAATGCGAAGATATTTAGTTGACACGCACCTAAAAAGGGAGAAATGATCATGAAGAGGTTGAAAAAAATCAGCTAATTAGCTTTTGACCTAGGTTTCGATATTTGTAAGTATATCTTCTTCACAAGGAGTGCGCCCTATAAATGTATAAAAACGGTTACAAAATAGTTTTGCATACATGACAAAATACTAATAACAGAAAAATATTTGTGAGATAAGCGTACTCATTTGTTACGTTACATTGTGATAAAATACATTAGCTGAAGCCGAGCGGCTGTTGTCATACACAAAACTGATATAAAGCCGGCCGCAGTGGCCGAGCGGTTCTAGGCGCTTCGGTCCGGAACCGCTCTGCTGCTACGGTCGCAGGTTCGAATCCTGCCTCGGCATGGTTGTGTGTGATGTCCTTAGGCTAGTTAGGTTTAAGTAGTTCTAAGTCTCGGGGATTGATGACCTCAGATGTTAAGTCCCATAGTGCTTAGAGCCAAACTGATATAAAAACGAGTAACATCACACGCCACGGCTTAATACAGCAATACAGCAGCCAGATTACATTCAGCATACGTCAGAACAAATGCGCAAATGTATTCGCCCTCTGGTATGGACTCTTATCTACATAAAATTATAACAGGAATAAAAGAATAAAATATCTGCATAACTTAAGTATTCACCATGACAGAGACAAAAGCTAACTGTTCAGAGGTACAGGCTCAACCCGATAAGGAAAAATTGTGATACAGAGGGCGCTAAATACATGCGCCTAAGAACTATGCCTTACTTGTGTCAAGTAACCGCATTTTATATTAAAGTAAGAACAAGCATTTCTTCTACAAGGCTACTAATAATGCAATAAATTTACAGGTACAAATTACACATAAAACCTCTTATACATTCGCTAACAGAGTGAAACTGTACGCAAATTTAACGTGCAGAAGCTAGAATTCTGTTTACAAAGGAGCACTGTTACAAATGCATGGGGAAGTAGAGCAGATATGAGCTAAAACAACGTCACTAAAAAGAGAAACTTTCACCTAACATTAAGGAAGTTTTAGCGACAAGGAAACATTGGAAAGCAGTGTGCGCTATATACATGCGCGTAAGCACTTCGTCTTGCTAGTGTTAAGTAAGGTAATTTTACATTAAAGTGTCCGCCCTATTAGCTGAACGGTCGGCGCGTTGGAATGCCACGCACGGGGTCCGGGATTCGATTCCCGGGTGGGGTGGGACATTTTCTCCCCTCAGGGACTGGGTGTAGTGCTGTCCTTAACATCATTTCCTTACCATTGTCGCCCAATGTGGCGTCGCATTCAATAAGACTTGCACTTGGCGGCCGAACTTCCCGCCTGGGAACGCCCGGCCACTGACGCCATATGATCGTTCCCACTTTTTTTTTTTGCATTAAAGCACAATGACAATCTCAATAATTTTAGAGGTATACAGTAAATAGAAGATTATCTGTGGAACATTTATGTAGCAGAGTTTTCCTGCACGTAAATTTTGTGTGCAGAAGATAAGAATTCTATTACAAAATATTACTTCTGTTACAAAAAGATGGGGGGAAAAAGTAAAATTACATCCCAACATAAAAACCCTCTTCAAATTTATACAGCTGCTGAATCGCAGCCATGTTTAAGATATCGCTGTAATAAAATAAAAGAAATCAGAGCTCGCATGAAAAGATATGAGTGTTCGTTGTCTCCGCGCGCTCTTAGAGCGTGGACGGTGCAGAAACGGTGTGAAAGTGGTTCGATGAACCCTCTTCCGGGCACTTACGTGTGAATTGCGGAGTATTCACGGGGACAGAAGGTGCTGAAGGAAATATAACTAACACAGTAAGGAGGAGTGATGACATGTCGAGGTCGTGGGTATTAAGTAAACGTGAATGTGTTGGCAAAGGCCGGGTTCAAATAAACTGAAACCTATTGTCAAATTTTGCCGTCAGCTCAGACGGCAGATACGACAATATCGCTGCTTTCGCTCGTCTAATATTTGCGTGACTGCTTTGTCTCATTTTGCATGTATTACTTCCGCTAACGTGCGCACTCGCATAGGGTCTGACCGCCTGAGTGGGCTCGCATGTATTGGTTACTTCCATTTCTTACTTAACACGAGACTTATGTAGTAGTACAGTGCAGTTAAAGATGGTACTGAGAGTTAATGATTGTTAAATAATGACGACCCGGCATTAACAACGTTACAACGAATTAGCTGCTACTATTCTACAGCTGCTCTTGCACTGTTAATGACTTTTCCCAACGTACTATTTTATTACGTGAAAATCATATAGGATGTCACTTACTTTTAACTACGGTGATGTTCCGAACAAGCGGTTTTATTGCAGTGCTGAAGATGGGACGGTTATCTTTTCTTCTTTCATATTCTCAACGTTACCACCGAAAACAACAAATGCAAATACACCGAAGAGCCACAGAATCTGATACACCTGCATGACATAGTGTAGGTCGCCGCCAGCACGCAGAAGTGCCGCAGCACGACTTGGCATGGACTCGACTAATGTCTGCAGTATTGCTGGAAGGAACTGACACCATGAATCCTCCAGGGCTGTCCATAAATCTGTAGGAGTACAAGGGGGCTGAACAACACGTTACAAGACATCCCAGACATGCTCAATAATGTTCACGCCTGCGGAGTTTCGCGGCCAGCGGAAGTGATTAAAGTCAGAAGAGTGTTTCTGGTGCCACTCTGTAGCAATTCTGGACGTTTGGGGTGTCGCATTTTCGGGCTGGAATTGCCCAAGCCCGTCGGAATGCACAGTGCAATGGACATGAATAGATGCAGGATTCTTACGTACGTGTCACCTGTCAGAACCGTATCTAGACCTATAAGGAGTCCCACAGCACTCCAACTAGACACACCCTACACCATTACAGAGCCGCCACCAGCTTGAACCTGCTCACATGCAAAGTCCATGGATTCACGAGGTTGTCGCCATACCTGTACACGTCCATCCACTCGATACGATTTGAAACGAGACTCGTCCAAGCAGGCAACATGTTTCCAGTCATCAACAGTCCAATGTCGGTGTTGACGGACCCAGGCGAGGCGTAAAGCTTTGTATCGTGCAGTCATCAATGGTACACGAGTGGCCTTCGCCTCCGAAAGTCCATATCAATGATGTTTCGTCGAATGTTTCGCACGCTGACACTTGTTGATGGCCCAGCACTGAAATCTGCAGCAATTTGCGGAGGGGTTGCGCTTCTGTCACGTTGAACGATTCTCTTCGGTCGTCATTGGTCCCGTTCTTCCGGGATATTTTTTTGGCCGCAGCGATGTCGGAGATTGATATTCACGGAACTCTCGTGAAATGGTCGTACGGGAAAATCCCCACTTCATCGGTACCTAAGAGATGCTGTGCCCCATCGTTCGTGCGCCGACTGTAACACCACGTTCAAACTCACTTAGATCTTGTTAACCTGCCATTGTAGCAGTAGCTGCCGATCTAACAACTGCGCCAGACCCTTGTTTTATATATTCGTTGCCGACCGCAGCGCCGTAATCTGCTTGTTTACATATCTCGTATTTGAGTACACATGCCTATACCAGTTTCTTTGGCGCTTCAGTGTAGATAAACACTTTGCCAATTAATAGCCATCCAATCTCTCTTTTATTTGACGATTAATGTGGTGCCAGTGGCATACTTGCATTTCTTGCACCTTGAAATAGGCTTGCTTCTGCTACTTAACTTTGGTGAGACATTCCGAGCTTCAGTGGCGAGTTTGTAAACTAAAACTGATTAATGAGTAAAGAGGCTCCCGTATTTGTCTGTTGCGACAAGTGAATTTAACTGCACTATTAATGGAAATCGTTCAGTGCCACAGCCATTCCGTAATAAGGCTCTGAATATAGAGCCCAGTTTAATAGGCACTATTCTTAAAGTACTTCGCTCTTCGGTAGCATTGGTACCTTGTTGCAAATAATTCATTTTAATTTTTCAATTATAATTTGTTTTACCAGGAGATATATAAATATTTCCTCCAAAATATAATAATAGAGTAAGCAAGGCTCTAACTACAGAAGGAAGGGAAAGGTAAGAGAAAAAGTTTCTTTGTGTGAATTTCTTAAAACAAGAAAAACTCAAAATGCAGTTAAACTACGTTATCAAAATTAAAATTAGCAATTGAAATTTTAATTAAAGAAAGGAAGTGTAACTGAATGAACATTAAATTAAAATTATTACTTTAAACATAAAACAATTGTCTTTGAAAAGCCTTTGTTTCTTTCGCAAATATCTGAACCACCCGTTTAGGTTAACAGATTACATAATCTTAAATTGAAATCTAGCTAATCCTCTTGTGTTGACTATATTGACAAGAAGAAAGGAAAGAAATGAAGGTTATAACTGAGTCAGTAAATGATTACAGAGGAGCTACAAGTCAAAAAAAAAATGAAGCAGTTTTAGAGAATATAGTGTAATAATTGTCTCGTTCGAGAGACTGGAATAAGTTCCGTATTAACGGTAATTGCAAAAAGCATTCCACGACTCCGAGATAGGGGAATTGTCACCGTAAGAAAAGTGCTATTTTCCTCTGAAATCATATCTTAGATAAGCACATGAAATATATCGGTATAAACTGTATACATTCTGTAACTATAAAAAATTGAATTATTATTCAAATCTTCCTTTGCAGTAGAAAAGTGAGCTTAAGTGGAAGTCTGCAAAACGGCCACTTTGCCCGGTACCTAGCCAGAGAAACGGAAAAATAACTCAGATACAGTGGAATCTGGTTTTATATGGCATATGTTTCGATGTCTCTTCCTGAGTTGTATCATCTAATCCTTGTCTGCCTTCTTTTTGTCTTCAGTAGATGAGCTTGGTAGATTATTCCATTCAGCAAGCTGAAATGCAAAGTGGCGTCAATCAGTTACTGCTATGCCACAATAACTTCCTTTCATGCCAAAAATGTAGTTGAGCAGTTGTTCCACTTGTATTCAGTTGAATGCCCATCTGAAGTTCGCATCGCTAGGCAGCTAGGTGGCTGGGGAAATTCTACCAGACTCTGAGTATGGTCCCGGCTAGCCGCGTGGTGTAGTGCGCTTCTTCCCGAGCGGGAAGGCGGGCCTGTCCCCAGCACGAATCCACCCAGCGGATTCGTGCCAAGGTCCGGTGTGCCGCCCAGCCTGTGGATGGGTTTTAAAGTGGTTTTCCGTCTGCCCCGCCTCAGTTACACTATGTCGGCGATTGCTGCGCAGACACTGTCTCCATGTACGCGTATACCATAATTACCCTACCACTCAAACATTTGGGGTTACACTCGTCTGGTATGGGACGTTCCCGTGAGGATCCACTGGGGGTTGAACCGCACAATAACCCTGGGTTTCGGAGTGGGGCGGCGGTGGGGTGGGTGGACTGCTGTGGTGGGGTTGTGAACCACTGAAGGCTACAGTGGGACGAACCCTCTCCGTCGTTTCTAGGTCCCCGATTCAGTACACACACACACACACACACACACACAGACACACACACACACACACACTACACGATAGTCTTCGTGAACCCAACGAATCCATATTCCCGTCACACTAGTGGGATCCCGACCAACGCGATCATCAGTATCGCAGAACGATAAACCGTAGTGTGCATAGCCCTACTATACCGCCAGTATAGAATTACGACACGCACTGCTAGACGTTTCTCCTTTTTATACGAAGCTTAATAGGATTTTCCCTCAAACAGTGTACATTAAAATGTGATTTCTTAATGCGCATTACCTTTATTTACAAACATACTGCAAATGGCGTTACTTCTACCAACCTTGTGCGGTATTGTTGAAGCACTAATCAGTCAGTATATCCACGTATGTTGCACACTTCAAGCCTATCTGACTTTTTTGGATACTCCCTTCAGGGTGTTGCGATTGTAATGTCCCGTAGGCTGCTAATAACACCGTTACCCATTTTATAACCTGCATATTTTTTGGCAGATATCTTACGTGAAGGAGATGTACAGTCCAGTCACATTAATGCAATCACCTGCCGGAAGCCTGAATACGCGATACATACTCTAGTGCCATGGCCAGCGGCGCTGGGTTTGCCAGTTGTGGACCCATGGTGCGAACAGCCCGATTGAGGTGGTCCTACAGAGCCTCGATAGGGTTTAAATCCAGGTAATTTGGTGGCCTAGATAGTTTGGTGGCTAGGGGACTAAGTTAACCAGAGCCATGAACGTACAGTGTGAGCTGCTGGTAGATACTGTCATGCCCAGGAAAACATGCTGTGTCCTGCTATTAGCACGAGTGGTCGTGAGTGCGCCGAGTGTGCTGTCTCCGTGCGCGAGTGCTGCAGCAGTGTGGGCCGGCCACCAGGAAGCATGCACACTAGAGATGGGGGATCCGCTCTTGAACTAATTCATAGTGTTGAATCTTTCAAAGGAGTGAACAATCAGTGATTCAGAAAAAAAGAACGGTAGCTCCAAACGTTTCCCATGGCAGAGAGAGAGAGAGAGAGAGGGAGAGAGAGAGAGAGACGGAGCATATCAGCAGCGCCTCTGCTCGTCAGAGCACAGTGCACGCCACACAACACAGCCAGCGCCGGCCTCTGCCCTGCTTCTACCTTGGCTGCCTGCATTGTGCAGTGCCCCATTGGATTTTGTGTTTCACATATGCCGTGCCGTCTCTGTGCATCGTCTGCCGTGTGCAGTGTCTGGCGCAGCTTAACTTCGCATCGCACTCTGTCGGCGATCGTTTCAGTCGCACGTCCTGCCCTCTGGGCAGTTGATGCGAGCAACAGGACAGAGAGCCTCCTAGCGGAGAACATAAGAACTACTTGCAACAACCTGCTCGCAAGGAAACGGACGATTTGTCTCGGAGCGGGTGAGTTCACCGCTCCCCCCACCCTCGGAACTCGCCCACTCAACGCTCACCCCACCATCTCGACTCTAGCCAGAGCGTTGAGCAAAGCGACTCAGATGTCACTCTGGTCTCTGCGGTCTCAGCTCATGCAGTAATACAGCTCGCGGCTCGACCTGCTCGACTCAGCGCCTCTGCATCGGAGTTCGTCCCCACTGGATATTGTTCTTCGTAGTAATACTGCTATGTATATTACATTATTATGTTATATATACATCAATTGTTTTTATTTTATTTTTATTTGTTTAAACTGATTAGATTACGTTCCTGATGACTCCTCTTACTATAGGATTTTTATTATGGACACTCGAATTTACGCTTTAATTACGAGCGAACCGATAAACGTATCGCAAAATGTGATACACCGATATTTTCCTTGTTTTATTCTGCGTAAGGCTATATGCAGCACTTTCGTTTTACAGTCAAATTTATATATTTTTTTCTTATTCTGGTACGGATTTTGCGATTTTAGGCGTCTTCGGAAGGAAACGTTCACTTTAAAAATATATGGCTTGCGATGTATTTGTATGAGGTTAATGAAATTTTAATACATTATAGCCAAATATATTGTGAATGTAAATCTCAAGTTACAACATTTTCCAATCACCCAAAAAACCACGATAGTGCAAAATAAATCAATAATCAAAAACTTTGTCATATCGTGGAAATTTCAATAAACAATACAAAATTCTTACTCATTATCTGTGTTACTTCAAAATAGGATCAAAAAAGATCAAAATACAGGTATAGTACTGGAATAAACCAAGTTTAAAGGGCAATGTGCCTTCCATTTATTTTCTATTGTAAATGAGTGGTGAGTCATGAAAAAGAGCTAAATCATTTCAGGGAGTGAACAGTTCTGATCCAATCTCTGAAAAGAACAGTTTTGCCCATCTCTAGTGCACACTGCACGGTCTCCGCCGCGCCATCTACTGGCGACTCGCGCCTGTACACGATCAGGGCAGCGCTGGCTCACTGTCACTAAGTTCTTTTAGTTTGTGCCTCTCACGTCAGTTGTTCCGTGTAACGCTTATGTTCTACGTTCCGTGTGATTCTTTTGTCTTGTTACGTTTGGAATCACGAGAGACTTATTTCCGTTGTTGTTCACAGGTTTATGACTAAAGCCACATTTGTGTTGCTTGGAACTGTCTCGTGTATTACTTGTTACTACACGATTGGTGGCGAGTCTGGAACGGTTTCTGCATTGCAGTCTTTCAGTGCGGTTTCATCAGGTTTAGTCATTATGGACGCATTGCTGCCGGCTCTAATTGACCAGCTTACTTCGGCAATGACCACTTTGACGGCTTCTACTAACAGACAAGGTACCGTTGCATCGGTCTCTCCAGCGTCTTTTCCTCCGTGTAATGTTTTCAGCCGAGGATTGGGAAGCTTACAAAAAATGACTCAGACCGTATTTCTTGGCTTTCGGTGTGACAGCCTCGAATTTTTGCAAAGCCTTATTCTTCTCGTGTATTCCGGTTATGGTGTATCGAGTACTGTGACAGCTTGGTCCTTTACAAGAACCGGCAGCTCTTACTGTTGATCACTTTATTGTCCAACCACCATCGCAAACGAACGCATGTCAGCGGCGCGAGTTGAATTCTACCGATGCCGTAAGAAACCAAACCAGTCATACAGGGCCTGGAAAGCCTCACTCCACGACCTTAGCCATAAGTGTCAGTTAGTTACTGACGCCAGTGATGACTCGTAAGCAGGCTCTACAGTGCACGGCGCAATTATCTGTTCAGCCCCGGACAAGGAAGTGTGCAAAAAGGCTTTACTCTGTGAAAACAGCCCGTTGGCAGAAGTTTTGCGAGTAGCATAATCTTTTGAAGTTCTTCGGTCAGCGGGTGATCAAACTGAAGCGTGGGGCGACGTGGCATTAGCGTCACGAGATGTGCCCACTAGTCGACAGATAGGCTGCACGAGGAAGAGAGGTGGCGGCGGTGGGCGTGCGGGCCCAGGGCCGAGCAGGCCGAGGCCGGCACAAGCAGCCGCGACCGGCGTCAGCGTTCTCTGCTTGCGTCTTGTCCTTTCTGTTTTGTCCAGCACGGATGTCGGCCGAGCCCTAAGCGCTGGGCTTCCTTTAATGCTTGCCAGAAGGAATGCCACACCACCTCCCTGTGTCGTTCACCAAAGGTTGCTCAGTATATGGATGTCGACATAAACTGTGTGACTCGAATGCTTGTGACTTCTCTCAAGTTGTTTATCGAATTGTTTTTCGCCAAGTGCTCCGGCTACAGGTCGACACAGGTACTGCAGTGACTTTATTGAATTCTCAAACCTACGTGAGTTTAGGCTCGCCTTTGACACCGGTCACACGGAAGCTGGTCAGTTACAACAAACACAACATTTCACTGTTCCGACAATTTACGGCATCTGTCTTAAAAACCAGTTGTTCGTTCCGTTATATTTTTGGTGGTTGCTTATGCCGGTGTTGAGAACTTGTTGGGGGTGGACACATTTCAGGCATTTGGATTTTCTATCACCGATGCACTTCACCTTGTGTCCAATCAGGTACCGTATTCTCAATTGTAAACACAGTATGAGGAGTTTCCGGACTTGTTTTCGGAAGGAGTAGTGCGTTCTACGAATTTTTCTGCTCATATTTCTTTGAAATCCGCGGCTCGGCCACGTTTTTGTCGTGCGCGACCTATCCCTGCCGCCCCGAAACATCAAGTGAAAGCAGAATTGGACGGACTTCAATCTCCAGGGCTGGGACAACCTGCTATCTCATATCTACATCTACGTATGTACTCCACTAGCCCCCAAGCGGCGTGTGGCGGAGGGCCAAAGTCATATTCCCCCCCTCTGTTCCACTCGCGGATAGTGCTAGGGAAAAACGACTGAACGCCTCAGTACGAGCTCTAATTTCCCTTATCTTTGAATGGTGATCATTGCGCGATTTGAAAGTTGGTAGTAATAATATATGCTCTACATCGTCGGCGAAGATCGGATTATCGGATTTCGGAATTTAGCGTGTCGTCTGTCTGCAAGTGTATCCCACTTCAAACTTTCTATGAGATTTGTAACGCTCTCGCGATGGGTAAATGTACCAGTCACGAATCTTGCCGCTCTTCTTTGGACCATTTCAATCTCTTGAATGAGACCCAACTGGTCAGGGGGTCATACAGACGAATAATACTCTAAGACTGGACGAACTAACGTGTTGTAAGCAATTTCCTTTGTTTGCATCGCTTCGGGACTCTACAAATAAATTGAAAAATTTAGTTCACATTTCCTGTTACTTGTGTTATCAAATCATTCCATTTGAGATCATTTCGAATAGTCAGTCACACCCAGATACTTGGCGATGTTACCACTTCCAAAGACTGGGCATTTATTTTGTACTCTTACTCGTACATTAATGGGGATTTTCGCCTTGTTATATGCAGTAGATTAAACTTACTAATATTGAGAGATAACTGTCAGTCATAACACACGCATTTATTTTCTGCAAATCCTCATTGACTTGTTCACAACTTTCGTGTGATACTACTTTCCTGTAGACTACAGCATCATCGGCAAGCAGTCTAATTCCGCTGTCAATACCATCAACCAGATCGTTTATGTAAATCGTAAAAAGCAGCGGACCTATTACGTTGCCCTGGGGCACTCCTGAAGGTACGCTTGTTTCTGTTGAAGTCACCCCATTCAGAACGGCATACTGCTCTGTTAGAAAACTTTCTATCCAACCGCATATGTCATCGGATAGACCGTAAGCGCGCACTTTTTGGAGCAAGCGACAGTGCGGAACTGAGTCGAGAAATATGGCATCAACCTGGGAGCCGGTATCTAGAGCCTGTTGTATATCATGCACAAAGAGGGCCGGCTGTGTCTCGCATGACTGCTGTTTCCTAAAACCGTGCTGGTTTCTGCAGACGAGCTTCTCAGAGTCTAGAAAGGTCATTATGTCTGAACACTAAATATGTTCCATGATTCTACAACAAATCGATATCAGTGAAATTGGCCGGTAATTATGTGCATCCGATTTTCTACCCTTTTTATGGATTTCTGTGACCTGGGCTTTCTTCCAGTCCCGTAGAACTTTCCGCTGTTCCATTGATCTCTGATAGATGATGGATAAGAATCGTGCTATATTTGGCGCATAGTCAACATATAATCTTACGGGAATACGGTCTGGGCCATATGCCTTCCTGGCGTCTAAGGATCTTAACTATTTTACAATCCCAGATACACTAAACACTATTTCAGCCATCCTTGCGTTTGTTCGATAATTGAAAGGGGGAATGGTCTGCAGTCCTCTATCGTAAACAAGTTTTGGAAAGCTAGGTTTAGAACTTCGGCCTTCTGTTTATCATAATTCTTTACATTACCCGTACTGTCAGCAAGAGAAGGTATTGAATTATTTGTAGTGTTCATAGATTTTACGTACGACCAAAATTTTTTGGGGCTATTTTTAGAATCTGCAGATAAAATATTGCTTTCAAATTCGTTAAAAGAATCTCTCACTGATCTTTTGATAGCTGCTTTCATTTCGCATAATTTCTGTATGTCAGCGGGACAGTGGCTACGTTTAAAAGGACTGTGCAAAATTCTCTGCTTTCTCAGCAACTTCCTAATATGTTTGTTGTATCAAGGTGGATCCTTTCCCTCCCCTATACTTTTGCTAGGCACATACTTCTCTAGCACGTGGTGGACAATACCTTTAAATTCCGACCAAAGATGCTCAATATCTTTGTATCCCGCGGTGAATGCTTGGAGCTGACTATGAAGATATTCATCAATAGCACTTTTATTTGCTTTCCCACACAAGGAAACTCTATGCTGTTATGCTGTTTCATTTTTTTTTTTTTTTTGAAACTTCCACTGAAATAGAAGCCACAACGACATTATGGTCGCTAATGCCTTCTTCTAGATTAACTTCCTCAAAAAGATAAGGTCATTTTGTCGCCAAGATATCTAATATGTTTCCATCTCGAGTTGGTTTTCCAACCAATTGCTCAAGGTTGTATGTTGAGAGCGCTCCTAGAATAACTTCACACGAGTCTTTGCTTCTGCCCCCTGTGATAAACATGTAATTTCCCCAGTAAATGGATGATAGATTAAAATCTCCATCTGTAACTAATCGATAGTTTGGATATTTATTTCCTATGTAATCAAGACCCTCCCTGAAACGTTCTGCGACGTTTGTTGCGGATGCTGGTGGTCTGTAAAAACATTCTAATACAATGGTCAATCCTTGTCTGGTTGATAGTTTTATCCAAACTATTTCACAGTCCGACCCAGTATCGATCACCTGCTGCGTTTAAAGAGATTTCAACTGCAATGAACACACCATCTCCCATAGCATCTGTTCTATCGTTCCTAAACATTGTCCAATCAGAGTTCAAAATTTCACTGATATTTATGTCTTGTTTCAACCAGCTTTCGGTACCTAATACAATATTGGCACTGCTACTATTTATTTCGGAGAGTAACTCGGGGATCTTTCTACAGACACTTCGACAATTTACTAACATGAGATTTAGCATATTTAAATCCTTTGGAATGATCTGTTTAGGCGAACTAACAATTTTTACTGTTCGCACACCCACATCAGTGTCATGAACTGGTAAGTTTTCAAGCCAGCGGTTTGTTTCCTGTGGGGAGGAACCTAATATAAAAAAAATCATATGCACGCCACAAGTGCTGTGCTACCCATGTAGCTGCTTCCTGAGTGTAGTGCAATCCTGATCTATCGAAGGGCGTCCTATAACTTTCCACCCCACAGCGTAGGTCGAGGAATGTACAACCATTTTCGTCTCATCTCGACTCCAAACCAGAGGATCCCAGTTCACCCTGGGTATGATGCTGCAGATCGTCAGCTCGGCTTCCACTCCTCGAGAGATTGAAGCCGCCTTCGTCAATTTAGCCAGCCGTCGAAAGGACCAAAGGATTTCCTCCGAACTCCAACGACAGGCATCGTTAGTGCCGACATGTGCAACAATCTGCAGCTGCTGCACCCCGCACTCCCGATAGCCGCCGGAAGAGCCTCTTCCACATCCCGGACGCGGCCCCTCAGCAAGCACACCGAGTGAACGTTGGACTTCTTCCCCGCCCTAGCCGCTATGTTCCTGAGCGGCTCCATGACCCGCCTGACATTGGAGCTCCCAATAACTAACAAACCCCTACCCCCAAGTGCCTGCCCGGACCTTGCTGAAGGAGCGGCCACTGTCCTGGCAGAAGATGAATTTGATCCGGCTCAGCCTCCCCCTCCCCCCGCCCCCCGCAGCATCAGATAGCACACTGAATCTATTAGCAAAATGCATGGGGTTTGGCAGCAGCCTGCGTCCCCCATGCAGCCTTCGCCTTGAGGCTCGAGACCTCGACACAGTCCGCCACCCACACTGAGGTGAGAGTGGGCCGGCCGGCTCAGTCGCACCTGAGACCTGAGGTCGGCTCAGTGACAGACAGCTGTGACATCCCCCCCCCCCCCCTGCACATCTAGTACAGCAGAGGCTGCCCCAGGCACCCTATCCCCACCGCACCTCAAGGTGGCACTCTGGAGCTTGTTGACTGTGGCCAAGAAAGCTTCCAGCTGCGTTTGGACTGTAACGAACTCCTCCTGAATCCGCACACAACAGACACAGTCCCTATTCATCTAGCTGATAACTGATTTACTTTAAGAAACTGCCACACAAGGTTAACAGCTACACTCTAGTTGGCAGAAAGGACACTCAACAATGAAAAACAATAAAAAATGTATGGTAGAAGCTAGATCTGGTGCTTATTTTCCTGCTTCGGGCTATCTATTGAATACTAGAGAATAAGGCAGTGACCTACAGCAAACTCCCAGGATCTATCTAGTGAATATTATTAACGAATTAAACAGTAACCTACGGGTAAGCTACACCTACTGATTATCCCTCGTATTTATATTGTAAACAAGCGTTTACGTACACTCGAAAATTACCTAATAAAACTATAAAAACTGCTACCTTAAATGTACCGAGTCTAAATGACACCAATAAACGAAAATACTGAGTATTGTACACTGACAGATGCGGGTACAAACCAAAACCTTTAGCTAACAATAAGAGTTCAGAATGTAAAGCACAAATGAAAATTCTACTTTATAGTAACCGATGGGCTTACAGTACACGATCACTAAAGCTCACAGCAAGCTAAGGAATTTAAGCGGATGGCGACGTGAGTTTTAGCTTTCTGCTAACTAAACCGCATGTAAGAAGGGCTCAGAAGTTATATTGTAACACTGATTTACTCATATATTGTAGTGTAACACTAATTTACCACGTATTTTACGTTTCCTTAACTGTTAACGGTCGCAGGTTGCGCTAATCAAACGTATGCAAGTGAGGTTAGAATTCACTGTCAGTACCACTTTTCCTAATAAAAAGTATAAAAACTGCTACCTTCAATGTATCGAGTCTGAATGACACTAATAAACGTAAGTACTGAGTATTGGGCACTGACTTAATTGATAATCCCGAGTATTTAACGTCAGTTAAGAATGTAAACAAACGTTTGCGTCCACGTGAAACTGTCCTAAACAGAAACGTCATTTATCTTATTTATGAAGTCTATCTGACACTAATCCACGTAAATACTATAGAATTTACAGCAAAAACGATTAATTACTAGCTAAATTACGTATCTCGTAACACAGCAAGCGAAAAGCGCTCGACACCGATGTCAGGTCTGCGAAAACAATTGAATGGTTAGTGATTGTTAGTGAATGGTCTTCTCCGCTGATTGCAGTTCGGAGGCCATCGGGAAACTTCAGCTCTGTGGTGACTTTAGTACTACTGTCAATGTTGCAATCGATCGTGGATACGTAGCGTGTCCTACGGCAAGAGGAAGTGTTGGCGAATATATCTGGTGACCAGTAATTTTCTGAAACTCGATTTCTAGTTTGAACACTCCTTTTGGTCTCTATCAATATTTGCGCCTGCCTTCTGATGTGACTAGCGCCCCTGCTATTTTCCAGCGATTCTTAGAGCGATTGACTACGACTATACCGCGTTGCATCAATTATCTGGATGATATGTTTTCACGGGCTTCTCCACGGCCGATCACTTGGAAAAGTTGTGCACTTGTTTTCTGCCTTACATTCCGCAGGCTTAGGGTGTAACCTCACGAATTATCAGATTTTTCAACCATCTAGTGTTTATTTGGGGTTCAAGGTCTCGCGGGATGCGGTTCGCCCTGTGCCAGACCACATCTCTGCTGTTGCGGCTATGTCTCGTGCCTCGTTCACGAAGGAGCTTCAGTCCTTCCCAAGGAAGACATCCTACTACCATAAATTCCCCGGGAGCGGCCACATTGTCCCACCCGTTACATGCCTTGTTACACAAGAATGTACCTTTTTGCCGGAGCCCAGGCTGCGAATGTGCTTTCCAAACCTTGGAATCCAAACTACTCTCGTCCTCTTGTTTAGCTACGTTATCTCCAGTCAATGACCACTCCGACCCAGCAGTATTAATCTCAGGTGGAAAAAGAGGCTCTTGACATACTCTGTGCTCTCCAGAAATTTCATGTTTTTTCTTGTATGGCTTCAGGTTTTACCTTATTACTGAGTATAAAACCTTGGTTTTCTTGCTTAATCATCACTCTTTCTTGCCTGACAAGGCAGTACGCCTCCTGCAATGCTTGGTACTGTTCTCGTCTTGCTGCAATTACGAAATCTATTTTCGATCTGCGTCTAAACATGCCAATACTGACGCCTTGTTCTGCCTTACTATGGGTACTGATCCCGACTTTGACTTTTATCGTGAGGAATTGCTTTGCTTGCATCTTGATTCTGAAACACAGGCCGCAGTCGAGGGTTTGCCAATTACGAGCTGGCGCATAGCAACTGCCGTTTCCGTCGACCCGTTTCTCCGCCAGGTGGTTCGGTTTATTCAACAGGGTTGGCCAGATAGACGGCAAGGTCGGGCTCCTGAACTCCTGAGCAACTATTTTTCTAACGGTATTTCCTCTCTGTTTTTTTTTTTTTTTTTTGCTGTTGTCCACGGTAGACCTCCCTTCCAGAGTAGTCATTACAGCCACTTTACAGCACGTGGGTTCTCCACCTTCTCCACCAGGACCATTGGGGATTGTCCCGCACTAAACGGGCATAGGAAACATGGTTTTTGACCAAGGATTGATGGCGATATTGTCCGTTTTGTCGCAGCTTGTGAGTAGTGTGCCCGACAACAGGCAGCTCCCAGGCATCCCTGCCCTCTGACCTGTTCCATACCAATCATGGGAACACATTCATGCAGACTTTGCACATCCCATTAGTGGCACAAATACAGTTCTGGGACAATTTTGATATCAAATTAATTATGCAAAATAATTAATTGTTCAATTAATTACCCCCACCCCCTGATGACATCATGGGTTTTCCCCAACCAGCATGTGGGTCTCCCCTAGGGAAATCCCAGCCGCCTCCACTCCTGTGACGTACCCAAAGATGGCGACCAGGAAATATGAGGGGAAACTCAAATTTATTGGCGGGAATATCCAGTTTTGTGTGCTCACCTTGAGGCCTGGAGACCAACTGACCTAATTCACAACACCAGGGGTGCTGTTGGACATCCCTCACTGTCCTCTCCCCTCTGCCCACTGCCCTCTGCCATCTCCCCACCTCTTCCCACTCCTTCTCTCCCCCTACCACCACCTCTCCTTGAGAAAAGTCTCAGTCTACGCTTGGCTGCCGGATAGGGTTGACATAAGTACTTATTATTTTATACACAGTGGAGTATATCGTTTATTTAAACAATTTCAGTTGCAATTGATTGAGCACTGGAGAATATGCTAGATTGTAGGTGTTATGCTTTTGAATTTCTTTGTGCATTTCGTTATACTGTGCATGGTTATGAATTTCCACGTGTACATCAGTGTGCGATTTTTCTCGTTGCGATAGATCTCTACCTGCCAGCCATCTAAGTAATGGAACAGTGCTGTCAGATCGTGACAGGATTTCGAGAGAATTAGCAGGGGTGTGTAAGTTGGTTGGGGGGACATCTCTTACTCGTCGAAATCAGGTGGATTCAAGAACTGGAAGATTCTTGAGAATAATGCAGGTAAGCCATACTGAGGAGAAAGGGAGTTTGAGAGGTGAGCTCTACACCGTTTCTTTTGAGTATAGTGGGCAAACATATTACAAACTCTCACATAAGTCTCGTGAAGTGACTCCAATGAGAACTTAGGGGCTAATACGAAGGTTTTTACAGAGAGACAATCAGCAGCAGAAATTCCATCTTTTGTTTACTCAATAAATAACAGACAAAATTCTTCCATCAGTTTTGTGTGTCTATAAATGTGTGGACCGACATCATAATAGGTACGCAGAATTAACATCTATATGCTTACAGAATGAGATTTTCACTCTGCAGCGGAGTGTGCGCTGATATGAAACTTCCTGGCAGATTAAAACTGTGTGCCCGACCGAGACTCGAACTCGGGACCTTTGCTTTTGGCGGACAAGTGCTCTACCAACTGAGCTACCGAAGCACGACTCACGCCCGGTACTCACAGCTTTACTTCTGCCGAGTTCGAGTCTCGGTCGGGCACACAGTTTTAATCTGCCAGGAAGTTTCATCTATATGCTTACTTCACAAGCCAATATGTGGTGTGTGGTGGAGGGTATTGTAATGGGACATCCTTCCCTAGCATTACCTTTCCTCAACAGTAGCTGTCAATAACAATCTTATTTTTCGGATTTTGGACAGGTCAGTATTATCTCAGTTGCTTTCCCGAAAACTTTCGTATACTTTTATACACGGTATGTTATTTTTCAAGCTAAATTTATGAAAAGGAATTACTTTATAAAATATTATAGTTTCTATGTTATAATCGATAAGTACTAGTTCTGAATGTATAGACAAAATTATTTTTTTTAGAAACATTTGAAAGTACGAATTATTGAGACACTTAAAATTTATATTACGCAGTTCTGTACTCTTTACTATGTTCATTTCCGGATTCATTTATGAAATAATAATCGAAATTAATTATGTAACGGAAACTAGCAGAAATTGATTTGTTAAGAAAAATTGTAAACCCTGTGAAATATTGTCATCATTTCCGCAGAGTGTGGGAGTCATAAGCTTGCCTCTGATGTGATAGGACGTATTTTGCTGCGAACAATATAATTTCCGCGTAGTTAATGTGAAAAACAAAGTACTGCAAGATATAATAAAACGTAAGAAAATATATTTACTTAAAAATGCTGCAACAACAACATTCAGATTTACTTACTTCAAACCAACCGTGAGGACCTGACGTGACACTTTCAGCTTCAAGAATCAGACCCTAGACAAGAAGAACTGGAGCCAACTCAACATGAAATGTTAAGTAAACTAGAAAGTTTATTGTAATCTTCGCTCCTCTCAAATATTCATAAAAGCCTTTGGTAAATAATTACCTGGACATTATTTTATGAGGACAATAGATGGAAGTAGGAAGGAGGAGGGAGATTACAGTATCCTGTACCACTACCAATCGTTACCTTTCCTACTCCACTCACAAATACAGGGAAAAAAGACTACCCATATGTGTCCCTATGAGCGCTAATTTTCCGTATCCTACATTCGTGGTCCTTATGCGAAAGGTACGTTGGTGGCAACAGAATCCTTCCGCGGTCAGCTTGAAATGCTAGTTCTTAATAGTGTTCCTCGAAAAGAACATCGTCTTCCCTCAGGGACTCCCATTCAAGTTCTCGAATCATCCACCCACTAATTTGGCGGGAGGCAATAGGAACACTTCTATAGGGCTGTATTTTGAGAGGAACCTAGGTCTGAAGACTCGTATACCTTTGGGATGTAGCGGTCAGTATTTTGTTATTGCTCACTGCGTCAGCCTTTCCGGGATATTTCGAAAGCACATTTCAGAATGTTTCAATTTGCAGGAGGAATGAGGGGAAGCATATAGCGCAGCGACATTTAATCACCCAGTCCTTCTTGGGAGGATAGGACTCTTCTGCGACTCTGGAATCATTAACACATGTCTGGCATGGCGATTGGTTCAGTCTTGACGCGCGGGCGGAGGTTTGCGCCTTGATGACAGCTGTTCACATGCAGTCCGGGTTAGGAGAAGAGTGAGAGACATCCTGTTACGCACGTAGACCGCCAGTCCTGAGCACAATTAGTTCGGGAGCAGTATACCAGAATTCTGTCACTTACTTCCACCAGCATGACAAGGCAACTGAGAGACAGAACTCAAATACCGTTGGACGTCTTCAGCTATTTTGCGACGGTTATCAACTATTTTGGTATCAGAAGAAGTGTTTATTTAGCCTGTGGGAAGCCTCCAGAGATGTCATGGAAGCATCTGTAATGGTTAATTGGCGAGTGTAACCCGGCTGTAGGAAAAAATATCACTCACCGAGAAAAGGGGCTCTCATGATCAAATTAACTAATTAGCCGATCAATAAGATATCAGTGACGTGCCGCTGGGCGTTTGAATGCAAGGGTGAGAGTGCTACTAATATGATTCGAAAGTTGGAGCGTTAATCAGATTTTTTTGTACAATAGCGATCTCACTGTTGAGAAATCACAAGAGGAGGAGATGTACTTCTCCTGGAGATATGGGAAGATTTCAACCTGATTATATCACGATCAGACAGAGATTCCAATGTAGATATAGTCTCCGAACACAATTCAGAGACTAGTCTGTAAGAATCAATGTGGGATACTTAGGTATTTGGGACTGACGAGACGAGTTTGAAGTTCTCTGAGGCTAGAGATACTGTGATAACGGATACCACATTAGGAGTTTGGTTGAAGAGGAATGGAAATCTCTAAAAAGGGCAATAGTATAAGTTGGGCAGAAAAACGTAAGTACATTGGAGGAAACTGAGGAGAAATCTTGGCTAAAAGCAGAAATACTTCAGATGACTTAGGAAAGAAGGAAGTACATAAATAATCAGAAAAAGATGCAAATACAGAAATGTAAGTCACTTAGGACTTAAGTTAATAGGAAGCGCAGGGAAGATAAGGTCAAAATGCTGAAGGAAAAATGTGAAGAAATCGAAAAAGCAACAGAAATGTTCTTGGGAAGGACAAAATTAGTGTACAGAAAAGTCGAAACAGCCTTCATTGAAATTAAAAGCAAGAGCGTCAACACTTAGAGTGCAGTGGGAATTCCACTATTAAACGCAAGGCAGAGAGCAGATAGATGGAAATAGTATCCTGAAGGACTCTAGAGAGGGGAGGACATGATGACGTGACTGAAGAAATACTGGGAGTCGATATGGAAGACATAGAGGTTCCAGTATCAGTAAGAGTTTACAAGAGGTAAGTGCGCGAACTATCACACAATCGAGTTAACGATTCAGGCATCCAAGTTGCTCACCAGAATAATATACAGAAGAATGGAACATAGAACTAAGAATCTGTTAGTTGACGAACAATTTGCTTTAGGAAAGGTAAGAGCACCAGAAGGGCAGTTCTGATTTTACACTTCGTAATCGAAGCAAGACTGAAGTAAAATCAAAAAACTTCAGTAGGAGTTGCCAACCTGGAAAGAGCATTCGACAATGTAAAATGGTACATGATGTTCGAAATAGTGAGAAAAATGGGAGTAAGGTATAAGCAAAGACGGACAATGTACAATCTGTGCAGGAAAGAAGAGGGAACAATAAGACAGAACACCAAGAACGAAGTGCCTGAATTCAAAAGGGTGTAAGGAAGGCATGTAGTCTTTCGCCCCTACTATTCACTATATATCAAAGAAGCCATGACGGAAATAGCAGGAAGTGAAAGGATATGAATGATACGATTCGGTGACGTCTTCGCTCTCCTCGGCGAAAGCGAAGCAGCATTTCAGGACATGTGAAATGGAATGAACAGTGTAATCAGTACAGAATATGAACTGAGGGTAAACCGCCGGCCGAAGTGGCCGTGCGGTTAAAGGCGCTGCAGTCTGGAACCGCAAGACCGCTACGGTCGCAGGTTCGAATCCTGCCTCGGGCATGGATGTTTGTGATGCCCTTAGGTTAGTTAGGTTTAACTAGTTCTAAGTTCTAGGGGACTAATGACCTCAGAAGTTGAGTCCCATAGTGCTCAGAGCCATTTTTTTGAGGGTAAACCGAATAAAGACGAAAGTAATGAATACAGCAATAAAGTTAAGATCATAATTGGGGACACGGAGTAAATGAAGTTCAGGTATTCTCCTATCTTGAAAACAAAAGAACACATTATAAAGCAAGCAGAACATAAAAAGCAGATTAAGGCAAGCAAATACGGCATTTACGGTTAAGAGAAGTCTGCTAGTATGAAACTTCACTCTTAATCTAAGGAATAAAATTCTGATAACGCACGTTTGGAGCACAGCATGACACTGAATCATGGACTGTGGAAAAATCGAAAAGAAGAGAAGCGAAGCGTTAGAGATGTGGTGCTGTCAAATGATGTTTAAAATTAAACCGACTGATAAGGAATGAGGAGGTTCTTTGCAGATCGGCGAAGAAAGGAACATATAGAAAACAATGACAAGAAAAAGGCACAGGATGATAGGACATCTGTTAAAACATCAGGGAATAGCTTACATGGTAAGAGAGGAAATTGTAGAGGCCAGAAGCTGGAAGGGAAGACTGTGGTTAGAATATACGAGCAAATAACTGAGGACGTAGGTTGCCAGTGCTACTGTCAGATGAAGAGGCTGGCAGAAAAGAGAAATTGTGACAGGCCTTATCGAACTAGGCAGAAGACAAATGATTCAAACAAAAGTCAGCACCATATTGCAAAAGAACAGTTGAACATTATTATTTTCATTTTTAACTCTGTCATTCAGAAGAACTGCTGCAGTGACTGGGAAGACTTGGGAGTGTCGTCGATCCAAAATAATTCAGTATACTGTATAAGCAGAGTTAGCGTTTAGAGTCAGCTGTTAGCTTAATACTGATCAAAGCAGTGATGCTATGTAGGCCATTTGTGATAGTCTGAAACAGCCACTGCGTGGACGCGAGCTATAAATGCGGGTAAACGTGCTCTCGTGACCCGGTGTTACATGTTTCAAGTTTATATTAAATCGGTGTCGAGTGCATGAGTGGCGTTGACAGTTGCCCTTGAGCGTAAAAGGTAATGCTCTGTGTTTGTGCAACTTGAGATGCTGGCTTCTCACTGCCATCATATCACTGCAGTAAGGATGCAACCATGCGCGTGAGAGGTCCTCTTTTCCTAATGGTGAGGAAGGGCATGGCAAGGGAACGTGCTGATGTAAAGCAGCGTCTGCAGAAGTCATGTTGGATGTTTTGTTGGCCCTCAGCATGTTCTGGGGATTTGTCATTTCATGGGGCGTTTAACATTCGACCGCGAGTACGTTTTCATGTGGGCAATGAGCCGATTGAGTCTAGTGGAAGCAGTCAGAGTGTGGAGGGAAGTCACTACGTGTAACAGTAATGAATGTAAAATTTAACATTATCATAGATAATCAGCAAATTACAGGAAAGTTTATGAGAAGAAAAACGTTGATTAATAATATGGATGACAATATTGTGGTCAGGAGTTGTTAAAAAAAATTGTTTTCCAATTGATAGTGGCTCAGGTGGTTAATGTTGACAGTCGCGTGTGAATAATAGTAAATGCTATTGTACACGATTTTTCAATTAAATTTACTTTTTTTTCTATGGGGAACGGCCGAAAACGACACTGACCACCAAATCAATAAAAATGGCACACGAGTGTGAACTTGAGCCGTTAAAGTTGAAATGTTTGTCATGTACACTGATGGGAAAAAAATCGCAACATCAAAAAATAATTAATGTAGATTAATGATACACTCCTGGAAATGGAAAAAAGAACACATTGACACCGGTGTGTCAGACCCACCATACTTGCTCCGGACACTGCGAGAGGGCTGTACAAGCAATGATCACACGCACGGCACAGCGGACACACCAGGAACCGCGGTGTTGGCCGTCGAATGGCGCTAGCTGCGCAGCATTTGTGCACCGCCGCCGTCAGTGTCAGCCAGTTTGCCGTGGCATACGGAGCTCCATCGCAGTCTTTAACGCTGGTAGCATGCCGCGACAGCGTGGACGTGAACCGTATGTGCAGTTGACGGACTTTGAGCGAGGGCGTATAGTGGGCATGCGGGAGGCCGGGTGGACGTACCGCCGAATTGCTCAACACGTGGGGCGTGAAGTCTCCACAGTACATCGATGTAGTCGCCAGTGGTCGGCGGAAGGTGCACGTGCCCGTCGACCTGGGACCGGACCGCAGCGACGCACGGATGCACGCCAAGACCGTAGGATCCTACGCAGTGCCGTAGGGGACCGCACCGCCACTTCCCAGCAAATTAGGGACACTGTTGCTCCTGGGGTATCGGCGAGGACCATTCGCAACCTTCTCCATGAAGCTGGGCTACGGTCCCGCACACCGTTAGGCCGTCTTCCGCTCACGCCCCAACATCGTGCAGCCCGCCTCCAGTGGTGTCGCGATAGGCGTGAATGAAGGGACGAATGGAGACGTGTCGTCTTCAGCGATGAGAGTCGCTTCTGCCTTGGTGCCAATGATGGTCGTATGCGTGTTTGGCGCCGTGCAGGTGAGCGCCACAATCAGGACTGCATACGACCGAGGCACACAGGGCCAACACCCGGCATCATGGTGTGGGGAGCGATCTCCTACACTGGCCGTACACCACTGGTGATCGTCGAGGGGACCTGAATAGTGCACGGTACATCCAAACCGTCATCGAACCCATCGTTCTACCATTCCTAGACCGGCAAGGGAACTTGCTGTTCCAACAGGACAATGCATGTCCGCATGTATCCCGTGCCACCCAACGTGCTCTAGAAGGTGTAAGTCAACTACCCTGGCCAGCAAGATCTCCGGATCTGTCCCCCATTGAGCATGTTTGGGACTGGATGAAGCGTCGTCTCACGCGGTCTGCACGTCCAGCACGAACGCTGGTCCAACTGAGGCGCCAGGTGGAAATGGCATGGCAAGCCGTTCCACAGGACTACATCCAGCATCTCTACGATCGTCTCCATGGGAGAATAGCAGCCTGCATTGCTGCGAAAGGTGGATATACACTGTACTAGTGCCGACATTGTGCATGCTCTGTTGCCTGTGTCTATGTGCCTGTGGTTCTGTCAGTGTGATCATGTGATGTATTTGACCCCAGGAATGTGTCAATAAAGTTTCCCCTTCCTGGGACAATGAATTCACGGTGTTCTTATTTCAATTTCCAGGAGTGTATTTGAGGAGTTCGTTTGTGTAGATAACATATTTAAGCGATTAACATTGCAAGATCACAGGTCAGTGTACACTTGAGATATTGCATATGTGAAATGCTGGTACGTTAATAACCAGTGTAACAGCAAGAATGTTAAATGCAAGCATGCAAACGTGGATGCATCGTGTTGTACCCGTGCCGGATGTCAGTTTGTGCGATGGAGTTCCATTCCTGATGCCCTCGGTCGGTCAATACAGAAAGGTTAATGCTGTTTGTTGAGGACGCTGGTCTTGTCGTCCGATGACGTCCTGTATGTGCTCGACTGGAGACAGACCTGCATTAAATGTATTCGCAGTTACGAAAAGGACAAGCATCAGCTGTAGAATGGAGTGACGATAGCGAAAATTTGTGCCGGACTGGGACTCGAACCCGTATTTCCGGCTTGTCGCGAGCGGTCGCCTTAGCATTTGGCTATCCGCGTACGACTCACGACCAGACCAAAACTTCCATATGTTGTCAACCTTGTTTCTACATTCTGTATTTGTACATCAATTCCATATATTACAGTGCAGGTAGCACATTTTAGTTGAAAGTAACTTGCCCGATGTCGGCGAATAAATATGATATTGCAGTGTCTGTGTTATTCTGAATTACGTTGAAAAGTTCCTTTGGACATACATGCATGTCCGAAAGAATAACCACTGCAGCGATTACAGCCGTTACGAAGTACATTAAATGTATTCGCAGTTGCGATTATGGACCGCGATCAGCTGTAGAATGGAACGACGACAGTGAAAAACTGTGCTGGACCAGGACTCGACACCTCCTGGACGCACGACCATCACTGGCACCGTGGCAGAGCTAACTTTCATCAGAAAACACAGCAGACCTCCACTCTGCCCTCCAGTGAGCTCTCGCTTGACACGACTGAAGTCGAAAATGGCGGTGGTTTGGGGTCAATGGAATGCACGCTACAAGGTGCGTCGCTCGAAGCTGTCCTTGAAGTGTCGATTTGTAACAGTTCGTTGTGTCAATTTGGTGCCAAATGCCGCTCCAAAAAAAATAAAAATTGTTGCTGCAGATGCAGAACGATGTGCCAGAGCCCTATGCCGAACGCGATGCTCTTTCCTCTCGGCAGCGCCACGTGGCCGTCCGGAAGCCGGTCTTCTTGCGCCTGTACTTACCACAGTTGTCAGCAATCATGTACAGTGGCTAAATTCCTGCCTTCTCGTAGCCCTGTTACACAACCTCGTCAAAACTCAGTGAGGTGTTGATAATGACACCTTTGTTGCCTTAAAGGCGTTCTTGACTGACATCGACACACTACGTTCATTCTCAAAGGTATCTAACGCTCACGATCGTTACTGCGTGTGTTTAAAGCAAACCTGATTTGTTTCCTCATAGTGGTGCTACTAAGGCCCCTACTCATCCTTGGCGTTGAGATTTTTTCCGTTAGTGTACATATTTAGTTATTTTGCTCGTTTCTCAATAACTGGCTATAAACCATGTGCATACTATTATCTATTTGAACTGAAATGAATACTACGAGAACCAAGAGCCCCTAAATAGGGACGTAGAATGGGTTTGTTTGCAGCTCTCACTAAGGAATACAACAGTCCATCAGTTGGCAATTGTTTTGGTAATTTGTGATAAGTACTGTGGGACCAAACTGCTGAGGTCATCGGTCCCTAAGCTTACACACTACTTAGTCTAACTTAAACTAACTTACACTACAGACGACACACACGCCCATGCCCGAGGGAGGACTCGAAACTCCGACGGGAGGACCCGCGCGAACCGTGACAAGACGCCTAGACCACGCGGCTACCCTGCGCGGCATTTGGCAATTCAGGTAGGTCGTTTAAAGCAATAGTTATCTTTCACTATAGAAAACTGACCGTGGAGTGAGAAATCAAAAAGGAACAGGCTGCAAACGTTTCTAAAGTAAGATCGAAGGAAATTGTGGCAGACATAGATTACAAATTGAACCAGTATTTTAACTTGCGTCAAACAGGTGCAGTATTTTTCAGTAACGATCAATAGCCGCATATTCACACAACAAAAACAAAATCAGACAATAACACAGCCTTTATACTTACTGAACAAAAAAGCGGGAACGTATGATGTTTTAGAAAATCGTGGGAAGACAGCATTTCAGCGGATCGGTTTACGTACTCGTGGCTGTCAATCAATTGCTTCGTGTTGGATTTCCTGTTCGCTTCTTATCTGCTGTCACTTGACGATGTTAATCCCTCAAGGAACGAGTCAGCTTTGCTGATGACGCACTCACTCTTTTGTGGAAATGGCAGTACCTACGAGGAAATATGGAAATACTCTCGCGAGCAACTAAACTATGCGATCTGTTTTGATGAACAGAGAACTTTACTGTGGCGACGGAGAATGGAGCAGTTTAGAGCATCAGGGATATCTTGAGATCTTGTGAACAGCCATTGGCGTGAAAGGTGAGCGCAGCAGGGACGTGGAGTGTGATGTACGCGGTTCAAGAAAAACAGCCGTCGCCAGAGGTAGCTGCCTTGGTGAAACAGGTTAGTATACGCCTGTGGCATGGGATGCATACGTCAAAGAGCCACACTAAGTGATAGGCGATCATTTCGCTTCCCCAACGATTTGGCAAACGGTGGAAGTTTTGCTGAGTGTGAGCGTAATCACTGAATGAAAGATGTAGTTTCTGACCGAAAGCAGACAGCACAAACATATGCTTTTCACTGGTTGTCCTTACCTGTTGACACCATTAATTATGGGTTATATTCTTAAAGAAATAAATCTTTTAAATTAATTACGTTGTTCAGTCTCGAATCTGCCCATGACAAGACCAGTTTAATTATTAAACCATACAGATACCTAGCATCAGTTGAGTTTCATACTTCCAGGGTTTAAATTAATCAAGAGATAAGTATAAACACCTCCGGCATGAACTACAACCTCCACACACATCTGCATCACACTCCGCAAGCGCTCGCGCCGACAGAACAATCCCGTGACGAAGGGCGCCGCTCTCAGTTGGGTCTTCTCTCTCTCTCTGCCCTACCTGATAAAGGATCCCATATTGATTAACAATATTCAATAATCGGTCGAACAAGCGCCTTATAAGCCACTTCCATCATGGATGAGTTACATTCCCTTAAGATTCTTCCTATGAATCTGAGTCTGGCATCTGCTTTTCCTACTATTTATTTTAGGTGGTCATTCCACTTAAGGTTGCTCCGGATAGTTACTCCAAGATTTTACGGTAGACACTGTTTCCAGCAATTTGTAATCAATAGTGTAGTTGTACAGCAATAGTGTAGTTGTGCAGCAAAGAATTTCTTTTTTTATGTATGCATTTATTTACGTTCAGGGCCAACTGCAAAAGACTGCACTACTCATCTGTCCTCTGCAGGTTATTCTGCTAATCGATAATGCCTTTTGGCATTGCTATCTTTTTGTAGACCTCCGCATCATCTGCGAACCGTCTTAAAGAGCTTCCGACGCTTTCTACTAGGTTATTTATTTACACTGTTAACAGTAACGATCCCATCAAATTTCCTTGCGGTACCCGTAAATTACCCTTACATCTGTCGATTTTATTCCATTAAGAGCTCTGTCTTCAAAGAAGTCTTGAATCCAGTTGCAAATCTGTTCCGACACACGATTAACTTTTTTTTCGCTAAATAGAAGTACAGCAGTGCGAGACGGTGTCAGATTCAAATCTGTTCCGACACACGATTAACTTTTTTTTCGCTAAATAGAAGTACAGCAGTGCGAGACGGTGTCAGATTCCTGTGGGTTAAACAGCCTGTTAGACCGGCGGGGTATTCGACGCCTTGTAAAATCAGAGAAGAGAGAAAATCGCAACTGGTCGGACCATACTACATGCCTACTGTCGAATTTCGATGTTGTCTGGTGTTCTGCTGTCATGCCGATTGATGTGTCGCTGTGAGAGCAGTTCGTTTCATTTAAGCGGGACGGGAACTTCCTATTTTCCTATGGTAATATTATACCAAACTGGTTCTTAGACATTTTTTAGTAACTGGTACGTGCTGCTGTAGAGCGTAAAACGTGTTGTGTTTGGGCCTTAACCACAACCTTTGGCCGTGCGGTCAGAGGCGTCTTGTCACATTTCGGGCGGCTTCCCCCCTCGGGCATGGGTGTGTGTGTTGTCCTTAGCGTAAGTCAGTTTAAGTTAGATTAAGTAGTGCGTAAGCCTAGAGACCGATAGCCTCAATAGTTTGTTACGATAGTCCTTACCACAAATTTCCAGTTTTCTTCCACAACCTTTAGACAGTCAATGAATTGAAATAATTGTTCTCAGCCGTCTTTTAACTAGGGCCTGAGTTGCTGAAGAAAATAATACTCTACTAGTTGACATAGGGCTGATCACTAGATGCAAAGTAGGGTATGGGAGCCACTAAAACCATTGTCAACAACGACAGAGTAGACTGTGGGAAGTTGTCGAAGAGGACTGGTGGATAAATCAGTGGGCACTGTTCGTAACGGGACGGTGTGCTCGTCTGAGCCACACAGAGCACGTGTTTTTGAGACGCGCAACCTGTAGAGCGCAGCCGCGGCGGAACCAGTTCCTTGTGCGGCAGCTCGGCTCTTGTCTTCAGGTAACTCGGAGGCAGCGCGGGCTCGGCTTTGTGACTGACGTTTGCGTAACATCCTGTGGGGACTAGTTCTACAGAAGACGCTTCGCACCACTGGCATTTCCCATGATATCTCCCGACAGAACGTATCACTTCTATAACTTTGTGCGAGGATCATCACTGGGTACAGAAGTAGCACGTAAATTTTCCTTGTTTGTAATCTCCAATATTCTCATGACATGAGTATCAAAAGGTCCAGAAAGGTAGAGAAAGCCACGATTTGCTAGATACACTATGTTAATTGGTTCGTTTCATGCCCTTAGGATTACGACCATTTTTTTAAAAATTGTACTCCTGCTAGCTAACCGTTTTTTTGCAGTCTTATTGCAGACCCTCATAAATCTTCATCTTCCAACATTTTCCTTATTACAGTTACTCTAGTAATTCTTGGTTTCTTTCATACATCTAATTTCTGTTACGCAAGTTGCGTTCCATACCCTATTGCTCAAC
Organism: Schistocerca cancellata; assembly: GCF_023864275.1. Taxonomy (NCBI): domain Eukaryota; kingdom Metazoa; phylum Arthropoda; class Insecta; order Orthoptera; family Acrididae; genus Schistocerca; species Schistocerca cancellata. The sequence goes on from NC_064628.1 coordinate 410,304,540, forward strand.
GTATCGTCCGTTCTCATGAAGATACCTTATAAACATAGTATTCTCTTCCGTACCACGTTTGAAGTTGGTTCTACTTTCTACTGTGTCCTACAATTCCTGCCCTTATCTGTAGCTGTGTGCTGGACCATTTCTCGAATCCATACCTTTGCCTTTTGCGGGCAAGTGGTATACCGTCTGAGCTCTCCAGGCTCTACACACAATTCAACCTCGCTGCTTTAGTTGCGCCACCACCTCTTCCGTCTTCCCCACACCACACAACTTTTCCAGCATACTCTACGGCACTAGCACTCCTGGAACAAAGGGGAGGTTGGAGAAGGATAGTGATTAGTAACCAAAACATCATCGGTCCAGGGTTCGAATCGCGCCACTGCTTAAATTTTGAATAAAAATCATCAGCAATGGCTGGCGAAGACTTCCGGCGTTAGAAGTCACCCTCATTCAGTCAATGGCGTTATCAAAGAGGACAGAGGAGTGGACATAGGATTAGGGCACTCTCTTCGCCTTGGGGTCGAAACTGCCGCTAAAGGCGAAGAATCAGGAATGATCAACGGCATGAGGATGAAGAAGGCAATGGGAACCACTGCATTAAAGATACATAACGTGTATCCACGGAACAAGTGACCTGTAATTGAAAAGTGTCAATGATATCTCTCTATTCGCAAAAGATTCCGGAAGAGCCTCCCATTCGGAAACTCGGGAGATTACTGCCAATGGGAAGATGACCACGAGAAAAAGACTGAATAACCAGCGAAAGGATAAAATTCTAAAAGTGGGACGTGGAATGTCAGAACTTTGGACATCGTAAGGAAACTAGAAAACCTGAAAAGGGAGATGAGCCGGCCGCGGTGGTCTAGCGGTTCTGGCGCTGCAGTCCGGAACCGCGGGACTGCTACGGTTGCAGGTTCGAATCCTGCCTCGGGCATGGGTGAGTGTGATGTCCTTAGGTTGGTTAGGTTTAAGTAGTTCTAAGTTCTAGGGGACTTATGACCTAAGATGTTGAGTCCCATAGTGCTCAGAGCCATTTGAACCATTTTTTGAAAAGGGAGATGCGAAGAGTAAATGTAGATATAGTGAAGTGAAATGCAAAGAAGAAAAAGATTTCTTGTCTGATAAGCAGAGGGTAATGTTGAAAGCAGCAGATGTGTAACGGGAGTAGTACTTGTTATGAATAGGAAAATAGGACAGAGAATGTGGTAACATGAATAGTTCAGTGATAGAGTTGTTATCATCAGATTCTACAGCAAACCAACACCGACAACGACAGCTCATGTATACATGCCGACGTCGCAAGCTGAAGATGAAGAGATGGAGAAAGTGTATGAGCAAACTGAACGGGTAATTCAATGCGTATCGGAAGATGACAATGTTATACTCATGGGGGACTGAAATGCAGCTGTAGGGGAAGGAGTAGAAGAAACGGTTACAGGAGGATATGGGATTGGCGTTAGGAATGATTGAGGAAATAGTCTGATTTCTGCAGTAAATAACAGCTAGTAATAGCGAATAGTCTGTTGAAGAATCACAACAGGAGGAGGTACATTCAGGGAAAGACGGGAGGTACTCAAAGATTTCAGTTAGATAACGTCATGGTGAGACACAGATTCCGGAATCAGATACTGGTTGGTAAAGCGTACCCAGGAGCGGATATAGATTCAGATCACAAATGATGAAGAGTAGGCTAAAGCTTAAGACATTAGTTAGGAAGAATCAATGCGCAAAGAAGTGGGAAACGGAAGTGCTAAGATAGGAAGAGATGTGTTTCAAGTTCTCTGAGGCTATAGAATCTGCGATAGTGAATAACTCAGTAAGCAGTTCAGTTTAAGAGAAATGTACATCTGCAAAAACGTCCGTCACAGAAGTTGGAGTAACAAAAGAAATGCTGCAGCTGATAGATGAAAGAAGGAAGTACAAGAATGTTGCTGGAAATTCAGGAATAAATAAATACAAGTCACTTAGCAATTAACTAATAACAAGTGCAGGGAAGCTAAGGCGAAATGGGTGCATGAAAATAAAACGATTGTCGGTAGGATTGATTCAGAATACAGAAAAGACAAAACAACCTTCAACGAAATTAAAAGGAAGGGTGGTAACATTAGGAGTGCAATGGGAATTCTACTGTTAAATGCACATGAGGAAGCAGGCAGGTGAAAAGAGAACATTGAACATCTTTGTGAGGTAGAAGACTTGTCTGATGACGTGATGGAAGAAGAAACAGGAGTCGTTGGGGAAGAGATAGGGGATCCAGTAGTAGAATCAGAATTCAAAAGAGCTTTAGAAGACTTAAAATCCAATAAGGCAAGTGGGATAGATAACTTTCATCACAGTTTCTAAAATCGTTAGGGGTAGCGGCAACAAAACGACTATTCACATTGGAGTATAGAATGTGAGTCTGGTGGCATATCATCTGACTTTCAGAATATCATCATCCATTAGGTTCTGATGATTGACAAGAGCCGACAAGTGCGAGAATTATCGCATCATCAGCTTAACAGCTCATACATCCAAGTTGCTGACAATAATAATATACAGAAGAATCGAAAAGAAATTTGAGGGTGAATTAGATGAGGATCAGTTTGACTTTGGGAAAGTTAAAGGCACCAGAGGGGCAATTCTGACGTTGCACTTGATAATGGAAGCAAGACTAAAGAAAAAACAAGACACTTTTGTAGGATTTGTCGACCTGGAAGCGTTCGACAAACTCAAATTGTCCAAGATGTTCGAATTTCTGAGAAAAATAGGGGTAAGCTATAGCGAGAGACGAATAATAAGCATTATGTATAAGAACCCGTGGTCTTGGGGTAGCGTCTTTGATTCATAATCGTCTTCGGTCCCGGGTTCGAATCCTGCCGCTGCTTAAATTGTGATTAATAATCAGCATAGGCGGCAGATGACTTCTGGCATAGGAAGTCATCTTCATTCTGCCAACTGCCTTGTCAAAAATGGCGGAGGAGCGGACAGAGATTCAAGGCACTCTTTTGTCCTAGGGGAGGGGAAAATGCCCCTCAAGGCCCCCTCAAGATCAACGGCATAAGGATGCAGAAGGCAGCGGAAACCACTGCATTAAGGACACGTAACATGTATCCACAGGACTGTAATTGAAGAAGTGTCGTGATGATTTCTCCTTTAGCAAAAGATTCCGGAATAGTAGCTCATTCGAATCTACGGAATTGCCAAGGGATAGGTAAACAAGAGAAAAATATTGAATAATCAACGAAATAATAACATTCTAAGAGTCGGAGGGAGGAATCTCAGAAGCTTGAACGTGGTAGGGAAACTATAAAATCTGAAACGGGAATAGCAAAGGCTCAGTCTACATATAGTAGGCGTCAGTGAAGTGAAGTGGAAAGAAGACAAGGATTTCTGGTCAGATGAGTATAGGGTAATACCAACAACAGCAGAAAATGGAATAACGGGAGCAGGATTCATTATATATAGGAAGGTAGGGCAGAGAGTGTGTTACTGTTAACAGTTAAGTGATAGGATTATTCTTATCAGAATCGACAGCAAACCAATACCAACAACGATAGTTCAGGTATACATATCGACGTAGCAAGGTGAAGATGAAGGGATAGAGAAATTATATGAGGACATTGAAAGGGTAATACAGTATATAAAGGGAGATGAAAATCTAATAGTCATGGGAGACTGGAATGCAGTTGTAGGGGAAAAGTAGAAGAAAATGTTACACGAGAATATGGGCTTGGGACAAGGAATGAGAGAGGAGAAAGATTAATTGAGTTCTGCAATGAACTTCAGCTAGTAATAGTGAATACTCTGTTCAGGAATCACAAGAGCAGGAGGTACACTTGAAAAAGGCCGGGTGATACGGAAAGATTTCAGTTAGATTACATCATGGTCAGACAGAGATTCCGAAATCAGATACTGAATTGTAAGACGTACCCAGGAGCAGATATAGACTCAGATCACAACATAGTAGTGATGAAGAGTAGGCTGAAGTTTGAGACATTAGTCAGGAAGAATCAATACGCAAACAAATGAGATACGGAAGTTCTAAGCAATGACGAGATATGCTTGAAGTTCACTAATGCTATAGATACAGCAATAAGGAATAGCTCAGCAGGCAGTACAGTTGAGGAATGGACATCCCTAAAAGGGTGATAAAAGAAGTTGGCAAGGAAGACATAGGTACAAAGAAGGTAACTGCGAAGAAACCATGGGTAACAGTAGAAATACTTCAATTGATCGATGAAAGGAGAAAGTACAAAAATGTTCCGGGAGACTCAGGAATAGAGAAATACAAGTCGCTAAGGAATGAAATAAATACGAAGTGCAGGGAAGCTAACAGCAAATGGCTGCATGAGGAATGTGAAGAAATCGAAAAAGAAATGATTATCGGTAGGACTGACTCAGCATACAGGAAAGCCAAGACAACCCTTCTGTGACATTAAAAGCAAGGGTGATAACATTAAGAGCGCAACGGGAATTCCACTGTTAAACGCAGACGAGAGAGCGGATAGGTGGAAAGAATACATTGAAAGCCTCTATGAGTGGTAAAATTTGTCTGGTGTGATAGAAGAAGAGTCGATTTAGAAGAGATGGGAGACTCGGTATTAGAATCAGAATTTAAAAGAGCTATGGAGGACTTAAGATCAAATAAGGCGGAAGGGATAGATAACATTTCATCAGAATTTGTAAAATCGTTGGGGGAAGTGGCAACAAAACGATTATTCACGTTGGTGTGCAGAATGTATGAGCCTGGCGACATACCATCTGACTTTCGGAAAAACATCATCCACGCAATTCCGAAGACGGCAAGAGCTGACATGTGCGAGAATTATCGCACAATCAGCTTAACAGCTCATGGATCCAAGTTGCTGACAAGAATAACATACCGAAGACTGGAAAAGAAAATTGAGGATGCGTTAGATGATGATCAGTTTGGCTTTACGAAAGGTAAAGGCACGAAAGAGGCAATTATGACGTTGTGGTTAATAATGGAGGCAAGGCTAAAGACAAATCAAGACACGTTCATAGGATTTGTCGACCAGAAAAAAGCGTTCGACAATGTAAAATGGGGCAAGATGTTCGAAATTCTGAGAAAAATAGGGGTAAGCTATAGGGAGAGACGGGTCACATACAATATGTACAACATTCAAGAGGGAATAATAAGAGTGGACGACCAAGAACTAAGTGCTCGTATTAAAAAGGGTGTAAGACAAGGATGTACCCCTTCGCCCCTACTGTTCAATCTGTACATCAAGGAAGCAATGATGGAAATAAAAAAAGGTTCAGGAGTGGAATTAAAATTCAAGGTGAAAGGATAGCAATGAGACGATTCGCTGATGACATTGCTATCCTGAGTGAAAGTGAAGAAGAATTACATGATCTGCTGAATGGAATAAACAATCTAATGAGTACAGAGTATGGACTGAGAGTAAATCGAAGAAAGACGAAGGTAATGAGAAGTAGAAATGAGAACAGCGATAAACTTAATATTGGGATCGATGGTCTCGAAGTAGATGAAGTAAAGGAATTCTGATACCTTGGAAGTAAAATAACGAGTGACGGACGGAGCAAGGAGGACATCAGAAGCAGACTAGCAATGCCAAAAAGGGCATTCCTAGCCAAGAGAAATCTACAAATATTAAAAATCAGTCTTAATTTGAGGAAGAAATTTCTGAGAATGTACGTCTGGAGTACAGCATTGTATGATAGTGAAACATGGACTGTGAGAAAACTGGAACACAAGAGACTCGAAGCATTTGAGATGTGGTGCTACAGACGAATGTTGAAAATAAGGTGGACTGATAAGGTAAGGAATGAGGAACTTCTGTGCAGAATCGGAGAGGAAAGGAATATGTGGAAACACTGATAAGGAGAAGGGACAGGATGATAGTACATCTGTTAAGACATGAGGGAATGACTTCCATGGTACTAGATGGAGCTGTAAAAGGCCGTAATTGGAAGCATAAATTTCTGATAATGTACGTTGGATCATAGCCTTATATGCTATAGGAACGTGGACTGTGTGTGGGAAAACCGGAAAATCTGTGCATCTGAGAAAAGTTGCTATAGCAGAATTATGACAATCAGGTGGACTGATAAAGTAAGGAATGAGAAGTTTCTCCGGAGAATGGGCCAGGAAAGAAAAACATGAAAAACACTGACACCAAGAAGGAACATGAGGTAGGATACTATTAAGACATCAGGGAGTAACTTCGATGGTACTAGACGGAGCTGCAGAGGGTAAAAACTGTAGAGTGAGGCAGTTATTGGGACACATGCAGTAAATAGAGGGCGTAGGTTGCAAGTGCTACAGAGGAAGGTTGTAGGCGCCTCTGAGCCATATTTCAAGCTTCTCCATCCCAATTACAGACAATTTCGGCATTTCGAAAAAGTGACCTCTGCTGTGCAGGGTATGTGATGACGATGAATCGTTTGTAACTGACACGAATGGATTGTCGGAGGATTAATTATCGATTCCGACGAGAAATATTCTGCGCTATGGGAGATATCTCGGACAGGGGCGAGTCTGAGGTGATTTACTCGAAGATGTTCGATACCAGACTGGAATTGGCGTGCCCTCATTGTCGACACTCCGACTGAGGTGGGGCGGTTTTCCCCAAATCCAAGCGTTGACTGAGTGCTTTGACTGCACAATGTTGAGTGGAATACACAATTTGAAATTTCAAAGAAGGAAAAGTTTCCTACAACTTGTACAAAAGAAACAAAAGTGCAATTACAAGATTCAAAGGTCATGAATGGGGATGGGGGTGACAGTTTAGAAAATGGTTCAAGTGGCTCTGAGCACTATGGGACTTAACAGCTGAGGCCATCAGCCCCTAGAACTTACTACTTAAACCTAACTAACCTAAGGACAGAACACACATCCATCCCGAGCCAGGATTCGAGCCTGCGACCGTAGCGGTCACGCGGTTCCAGACTGAAGCGCCTAGAAACGCCCGGCCACAGAGGCCGGTGACAATTTAGAGGGAAGCGCGGTAGGGTTGTAGCTTATCACCCATGTTATTTAATCTGTGCACTGAATAAGCTGTGAAAGTAACCAAAGAAAAATTTGGAAAGAAAATGAGAGTTGAAAGGAAAGAAATTAAAAGTCTGAGGTTTGTCGGTGACTGTCAGAGACAGAATTTGGTATATCAGTTTAATGAATGGATTGTTTCTTGTCTTAAAATAGGGGTTGTAAGATGAATATCAACAAAAGGAAAACAAGGGGAATGGAGTGGAGTGGAACTAAATCAGATTATGCTGAGGGAATTAGATTAATGAATGAAACAATAAACGTAACAAATTTTCACTATTTCTTCAGCATTTGGCAATGGCCGATATAGAGAGTATATAAAACGCAGGCTGGCAGCAACAAGAAAAGAGGTCCTGAAAAAGAATACAAGATTTTGAAATGTGCTACAGAGGAATGTTGTAGATTAGATGAGTATATTGAATCAGTAATGAAGATATGGACTGAGTATGAAAAAAATTTGTGGAACAGCTTGTCTAAAAGCAGAGAACGGTTGATAGCACACACCCTTAGACATACTTTGTAACGGAGGGAAGCAGACGGTGAAGGCGTAAAGAGGGAGATGAAGGCTCGAAAATAGCAAGCAGTTTCAAGTAGATGTAGATTTCAATTGAAATAGTTCAGAGAGAAGAAGAGCCTTGTACAAGTCAGACTAGCGCGGGGGGCAGCATCAAATCAGGATTCCGACTTAGACCGCAGGACAGGTACTACCATCCGCAGTGCTTTTTGTCTCCATCCTTAAGGACTTAATCTAACCAGAGTATCATATACGCAACGAGCCAAAGATTTTCGTCGTATTTCTCAGGGCTGCATTACATGCTAAGATCTAACTAATGATGTTCCAGTACAGTGTGCCTCCCAACCACTTAATAGAAACCGACGTTCAATGTTTCACAAGCAGTTTCACTAGCCTATTGAATACCATACGAGAGCACTAGCCGACATGTAACGGAGCCGTTTAACGTAAGGCTGCAGACTATAAGTCTGTCCATTCTGAGTTAGACGTTCATCATTTCCTTCTTGTAATCTTCAAACAAGCACTCGTATCACTAAAACTAATACTGTTCCTCAGAAAGGAACAATAATAACAATACTAACAACAGTAATCATCATTTTGATACATCCGTGGCGAGAAATAATCAAGATATATTAAGGAATCGCGATGAAGTTATCATTTATTTATTTATACTTTCACGTGCGTTTCGGGGTGAATTCATACTACACTATTCCTGCAATGAGTAAGCGTACACTGTATTTGTGATGAACGTATACATAAAGAAATGTGCATTTCGTCACGACTCATGTACATTGTACAGGGTGCGGCGCTTAAATCCGGACAAATGAAACTTTCTTTTAAAAGCCAATTTATTGAAACAAAATACAACAAAATAGAAACGGAAATGAAAATATTTGTACATATAAGTAGTGGTATCTTTCAGGTAACGTTACTCGATGTAACCCCCTTCAGCCGCAATGACCGCCCCCAATCTTCTCCCGAATCGATCGCACGCACTCTTTAAAAAAAGCGCTGTCCATATCCGTGAATGCTGCTTCGATAGAAGTGCTCAGAGATGCAGTATTAGAGTATCACGTCTTATTGGTAATTCGTTCGACTACGCTCCAAACATAGTAGTCGTGAGGGTTCAAATCCGGGCTATCCGCCGCCTTAAGGCGCGCCACCAACATCTACAACGGGCTCTCGTTCTGCGATGGAAAACACTTTAACTTCGACTGTTTTACTGCGAAAATTACCGATCAACGCAGAATATTTACGTTACCTCGAAAACGTCACTGGAGTACAAATAAGCGAGAATATAAACTACAAAGAAAAAACATTTATATTAAGCAATTTCTTTCAGCTTGTTGAACAAATTACACTACCTGAGAGCGTCTCATGCATTCAGCATCTATAAATAAACTGTCATGCACGTGAAATAACATTAGAGAATACAATCTTTCATGCCACTGTCTCACATGTCGGAAGAAACACAATCATCTTTCATTCGAAAACAACATGCTATAATTCAAGAGAACGTAGCTGTTCTGTACACTATGACAGGTCCCGTTTTATCAGTGAGATACTATATCATACTAGCGTTTACGAAACAAATCTTTAGAACCTGTCTTGCTCTGTGTAGGTGGGAGATTAAAATTTCGTTAAAACATATTGCCACAACGAATAAACAAGAAAGGTTTGTCAAGAATCATTCGGTGGTGCCCTACCCATCTCTTCCACCCTTCAGGCGGCACGTCATTGATATCAGTTTGATAGGCTAATTGATTAAATTGATCATGAGAGTCATCTTTGCATGGTAATTTTTTTTTCAGCAGTCAGATTACACACGCCAAGTAGGACAACTGAGAATCCATGGAGTCAACACAACGTTCATTTAGAGGAATACTATTGAGAAATGACATCTGAAGCTGACCACAGAGGGATTCGACAGCCCCCAACAACATTTCGCTTAAAGACCGTGCTATTAAAAACAAGATCATAAGGCCTGTGTTACATTCACGCTGCATAAAAAGCTTTCTTGAGTCTACACAGGCACACATTGGTTGCTGGTAGTGTTACATTTTCAGGCAGAAATGCTCTCCGAGATGTTGTCCGCATTTTGGAATCAGGTCAATCCATTCAACAACTATACCACTGCAACAACACAAGCAAGTAGAAATAAAACACAGGCGCAATGTTTCTCATTGATACAAATGTTGAAGACATCGCAACATACGGAAACTGGACGAGTTTGTGGTATTGTAGAGCGCTCCGAACAGCTATTCGAAGGTAATTACATGTACAGTTAATCTCGTCTTCCCATCGACATGGTAGCGGATGTCTCGGTGCTCCGTTTCGAAAAGCACTGTTCCTTCATTATGCAGTCATGAACGTGATTCCTGTTCCAGTGCTGCAATCTCTGGAAGGTACTGTTCACAACATGTGTGAGGTATCACAAATAAAAAGAGGTACTGTTATCTCATTTATTTATTTACACGTCAAGTTCCGTAGGACCAAATTGAGGAGCAAATCTCAAACGTATGGAACATGTCAGTACATGTAATTACAACATAAAAGTAATAACAGATAAAAATAAAATGTTTATGAACCCAAAAAAATCAATCCATAAGTTTAAGTAAACGCAGTCAACAATACAATAAGAATCAGCTTAACTTTTCAAGGAACTCAACAGAATAGAGGGAGTGACTCACGAGGAAACTCTTCAGTTTCGATTTGAAAGCGCGTGGATTGCTGCTAGGATTTTTTAATTCGAGCGGTAGCTTATTGAAGATGGATGCAACAGTACACCAAACACCTTATTGCACAAGAGTTAAGGAAGTCCAATCCAAAACCAGGTTTGATTTCTAGCGAATATTAACTGAGTGAAAGGTGCTTATTCTTGGGAATAAGCTAATATTGTTAGCAAGAAATGACAGTAAGAAATATATATATTGGTGAAAAAAATAAAAACATGAAAATAGAAACATGTGTAGGGCATTGCAGCATATGGAAATAGGACGAGTCTGTAGCAGTGAGTAACGCTTCCAAACAACTGTATTAAAGTGATTTAATCCCATGGAAGTGGAAATGAGCGTTTGGCGTCTTTGGCCGGGAGGCCCCTCGAGAGGCAGGTCCGGCCGCCGTGGTGCAGGTCTTATTACATTCGAGGCCACATTGGGCGACCTGCGCGCCAGATGGGGATGAAATGATGATAAAGACAGCGCAACACCCAGCCCCTGAGCGCAGAAAATCCCCGACCCAGCCAGGAATCGAACCCGAGCCCGTTGGACGGCAAACCGTCACGCTGACCGCTCAGCTATCGGGGCGGACATTTAATCCCATGTTCCACAGTAACAAGTAGCACATATGCAGCATTCCGTCAACGCTCCCTCCATCTCAACGGAATGGTGTCCGTCAATCATTGGGTGGCAATCAACAGTATGCCCAGTGGACAGTCGGGATGGGAAAAATACCAGTTATTTGGGGCGATGTTTTGTAATGCACACCGCAGTTGATAGCGAGATCAATTATACTCAGAAGTCGGAAAGAGCAATATCTACCGCTTTCTGCAACCTGTGTAGAAACAGAGTGAGCTGAGTTAATGCTATAGGACCATGTTTTGACCACTCGGTGGAAATGGGAACATGTTGTTGTTGCTCCGCCACCTGTGTGCGATGTGTAAGGCGAGTGCCAAACGAACCTTGCTTCTGCAACACGACGTAGTATAAAAGACAGTACAAACAGTTACGGAGGTGATTCTTATCGTGAAAATTAGGAAGACTCAACATCATACATGTACTGCAGTCCAAAGCAGATCCGCATCCCTCAAAGTCCATTCACACCTACCAGCGAAACATACTATCTTCGTTATTCTGTACTATCCAACAGAGAAAAATTACGAACCACAAAAGCTCTGTTAATTTTATCCGAAAGATTTATACTGCATCTCTGTTTTCCGATATATCGAAAATGAATATCATCTACGTGCCGGCACCGTGTATATGCTACGATCCTATTAATTATACAGGTATTTATCCATTGGAGCAGGTGGCGAGTGATCGACATCGCTTGCACAGACCAATGTAAAGTTTCATCGCCTATACTGTACGAGAACCTTCTCCCACAGGTTATCAGTTGCAGGAGAGGGTCCCTGTTTCATAGTTTGATACACTGCTTTTTCTGCTGTAAAACCCTTTGCACACTGCCATACATTTTGTTTTTTCCTGCCACGACTTCGACGTCTGTGTCACATTCTAAACTGACATTAACATGTTTGGTCCATTTACTCCCCCAGGAAACTAGACATCGCTCGGTGTAAATCATGTTGGTGTTGCTCATCCCACAACACACCCACACATTGGGTGATTGAAATAATAGACAGTCACAACATAAGAAAAATTGAAGAGTTTCGAGGCATTGTGGAGTGTTTCCAGACTGCTGTCGAAAGTGACTGACGACCTCTACATTTAAACTCATCATTCACAGTGACGAGATAGCTGATGGCGCTGTGTTCCGTTTGATTGATTCCTCATATTAATGCCATACGCACGATCACTGTTTCGGTGTTAACCATCCCCGGACGGTGTTGCCCCCTCCACCAAGACTCTTTCTCCATCTCAAACAAGCGATGTCAGTCATTCATTATGAGGTAATCAACAGCATACCAGTGAACTGTTGGGATGGAAAAGACGCCGTCGATGAACTGTAATAATAAGCATCATAGTTGATAGTGCGATAAATTTTAGCAATTTTATCGTAATTTCAACACCGACCAATGACGCGGCAGCCCGCTTACCAGTTTCTGTATCATCGCTAAACAGCCCCTCCAGTACTTTTTGAGTACCATCGCGAATGTAAGTAAATGACTGTGCAGTACGTTCATTCACTGTCGATTCTCCAACATATACATCAAAGTATACCAGACATCGACCTACGTATTTCTAGTACTTCGATCATAGTGCGTAACTTACGATCTTTCTGTATGTGGATGGGAGTCATAGGGCATTCTCGCATTCTTAGGATCAAGTTAGAGACCGAAAAATCTCCTCGCATTGTCTCTGACCAACGTTCCATGCAGCTGGCCAGAAATAGAGCGCTACATTCGATGTTTCGTGTAGGAACAATGCGAACCGAGGCTTTAAGTGCTGTGCCGCAACCATCCAAGAGCACAAGCTTTCTCCAGATGCGCGAATGTCGAGGAGGTTAGCACCCCTTATCGGTATACAGTAGATATGAAACTGTTGTTAAGAACAAGAAACGGATAGTTTTTATGCATGATGGAGCTCCAGGCGGACGGAGTTTGTTGCGTTTTACGCAAATCAACTTCGCTAACAATTCTAAAGTATTGTTCTAGTGTCTGGGGCCATTACCAAGAAGGCGCTGGTAAGAGAGAACATAAACACATGCACTCCTAAGGCTACAATGCTCTGCACTTAATACACGCTATAATGTTAGATCGTTGTGGTTTCCGATCTGTTAGTCGTGTGGAATGCAACGGTTTTTCTATCCCAATGTAAGAAATATATTTCCAGCGCATGACATACATTCATCTTGCAGGTTTCTCCACGATAAACTATGGTGATGAACTGTGAAATGAAAAACTACTACCTTAAAACGTCCATTCAAATGGTTCAAATGGCTCTGAGCACTATGGGACTCAACTGCTGTCGTCATAAGTCCCCTAGAACTTAGAACTACTTAAACCTAACTAACCTAAGGACATCACACACATCCATGCCCGAGGCAGGATTCGAACCTCCGACCGTAGCGGTCGTGCGGTTCCAGACTGTAGTGCCTTTAACCGCTCGGCCACTTCGGCCCGCAAAACGTCCATTCCTTGTGATACATGTACAATATAGCTTTCCAGAGGTGTATAGCCTTCGCTATTCACATACGATAACGGTTCAGAAATTATACTATGTTCGAATTAGTCCCATATAAAGCGATCGTTAGTAACGTACGAAGCCTCTTACAACGAAAGAGACAAACGCGTAGCAGCGGTGTTTGACATGCGAAATTACACATCATTCCGCCACTAACTCCGTAAGCAGGACGTCTGTCAAGCAGATGTATTGACGGGGATTGTAGTATCTCACAAACATCTGTCACTAACTTAGAATCACCGTAGTTATGAAACTGAAGACTCGATTTTATGCCCAAGATGCTGCAGGGGAATGGAATGCCTCGCATAAATCTTCATTCGTCTAGAGGAAAGTGTCGAAATAGGATGTAAGAAGGTCTTCGATATAGCGCTCTCCGACATCCGTACAGATCAGATTTAAATTGGGACGATCACAGAGACAAAACTGCAGGGAGGGCAGGGCAGACACCTAGGAGCAGAGGGACTGTTTAAAAACTACGCTGGATCTCCTGGAGTATGAGATCCTTAGCAGATAGGTTCGAAAAAAAAAGGTGACTCGTTTCGAGATACAGGAGTAGCACGAATATGATTCACCAGTGGCTGTAATCATTAACAGACGTCTCTACAGGATACAACCCAAATATGTGGTTGAAGGGATAGACTTGATTCCAAGTTGCGGACAGCATTTCTGACTGAAAGCATAACACTACCAACGACCCGTGTGGGCCTATGTAGACACAAGACCACTTTTTATGCAGGGTGATAGGAACATAGGCGTTATGATCGTGTTTTTAATAGCGCGGTACTTACGCGAAATATATGTTGTGGGCTGTAGAATCCGTCTGTGGTCAGCATCAGATGTCATTTCCTCGAAAAGAACATCATGTTCCCTCCATGTATTCTCAGTTGTCCTACTTGGCGAATGTAATCAGACTGCTGAAAAGAAAAAGTTACTCACCATGCAAAGGTGACTCTCATGATCAGTCTAATTAATTAGCCTGTCAAATTGATATCAATGATGTGCCGCCTGGAGGGTGGAAGAGTTGGCTAGGGCACCACAAAATGTTTCTAGATAAGCGTTTCTTGTTTCTTCCTTGTGGCGATATGTTTTAACGAAATTTCAATCTCCCACGTTCACAGGGCGAGATAGGCTCTCACGATCTGTTCCGTATAAGCTAGTATGATATAGCATCACATTGGTAAAAGGGGACCTGTCATAGTGTACAAAACAGCTACTTTCTCTTGAATTGTAGCATGCTGTTGTCGAATGAAAAACGATTGTGTTTCTTCCGACATGTGATCCAATGGCATGAAAAACTGTATTATCTAATGTTATTTCACGTGCATGACAGTTTATGTACAGATAATGAACGCAAGAGACGCTCTCAGGTCGTGTAATTGGCTCAACAAGCTAAAAGAAAGTGCTTAATATACACACATAAAAAAGGTTTTGCATCACTCAGTTTCCCAGAACTTCTGCTGATATACGTTGACTGTGGATATTGTATCACAGACACAGTCCCTTTGACTTCAGATATGTCACTAAAAGCGCCCAAAGATGTAACAACCATGTATGAGCAGCGCCTATTAAACGTAGGGATCCGACAGTCGATCAGTTCGTCATATCACCAGGCAGGAGGTGCACGGCTCATGTTGTCTACAGTTCAATCATGCCTAGAGGGTCAATACCGCGTTCGATCGCGTCCACATTGTTATTTTGCCCAGGAAGTCTCTCAACAAGGGATGTTGTTCGGACATGGAGCAGATACAGAGAGACAGGAACTGTCGATGACATGCCTCGCTCAGGCCCCGGAAGAACCTTGATAGCAACGCCACAATGTTGAATAATGCTTTTCGTGCAGTCACAGGATATCGTGCTATGGCTCAAACTGAGGCAACAGGCTGCATGATGCGCAACTTCACTCCCGACGTCCATGGCGAGGTCCATCTTTGCAACCTCGACACCATGCAGCGCGGTACAGATGGGACCAACAACATGCCGAATGGACCGCTCAGGATTGGCATAATGTTGTCTTCGCTGATGCGTGTCGCATATGTCTTCAACCAGACGATCGTCAGAGACGTGTTTAGAGGCAAACTGGTCAGGCTGAACGCCTTAGACACATGGTCCAGCGAGTGCAGCAAGGTGGAGGTTACCTGCTGTTTTTGGGTGGCATTATGTGGGGCCGACGTACGCCGCTGGTGGTCATGGAAGGCACCATAATGTCCGTACAATACTTGAATGCCATCCCCCGACCGAGAGTGCAACCATATCGGCAGCATATTGGCGAGGCATTCGTCTTCATGGACGACAATTTGCGCCCCCATCGTGCACGTCTTGTGAATGACTTCTCTCAGGATAGCGACATCGCTCTAATACAGTGGCCAGCATGTTCTCCAGACATGAACCTTGTGCCAGGCATAGATTGAAAAGGTCAGTTTATGGACGCCGTGGCCCACCAACCACTCTGAGGGATATACGCCGAATTGCTGTTGAGGATTGGGACAATCTGGACCAACAGTGCCATGACGAATACAGGCATTAATCAATGCAAGAGGACATGCTACTAGGTGTAGAGGTACCGGTGTGTCGAGCATTCTGGACCACCACCTCTGAAGGTCTAGCTGTATGGTGGTACAACATGCAATGTGTGGTTTTCATGAGCAACAAAAAGGGCGGAAATGATGTTTATGTTGATCCATATTCCAATTTTCTATACAGCTTCTGGAACTCACAGAAAACTTTTTTTGATGTGTATTGATGTTTTTTCTTTGGAGTTCATATTCTCGCTTTTTCTGTACTCCCATGACGTTTTAGAGATAACTAAAACATTCCAGCTTCTCGTAGCCTTATTACACGACCTCGTTCAAACTCACATGTTGATAAAGACGTCTTTTTGGCCTTAAAGTCATTCTTGCCTAACACCAACTCACCACATCCAATATCAGAGGTACTCATAATTAACGCTCACAACCGTTGCAGCGTGTATTTAAAGCAAACATAATTTGCATACTCATAGTGGCGCATAGTCCTCCTGCCACCATGCAGCTAGAGTGCTGCTTGTGAGAAGTGTAGGTGAAGGTGCACCATCCACCGTAACTTCACTCAGCTTGGAAGCGCTACGGAGGAAGGGTCCCTGCTTCATAGTTTTTCTGACTGATGAGTAAATTTTTTGACCTTAAAGTTTTTTGTTGTTGTAGGTGTAGATCGAGTTACGGCGCCGATGATGGTGATTATGAAAGAGTGGTTAACTGATGTCTTACACATATATAATAATCTTTTGGTACTTATTTGTGGGATTGTGTGGAATCCACTTCGTTTTGCTATCTCATTGGAGCTAGACGGCCGAGGTATGGCATCAGTTGCGGTAGGTATCACATCGAACAAGACCAACAAGAAATGCCCCACATTCTAAAGGGCTGTGATCACCCTGAATACGTCTGAATGGTACCTCCCTTGTCCTTACCCTGGGAAGAGTATCGAAACCAATGGCAACGAGATTCTCGCGTTCGCGATGGTCAAAAAAGGGAAAAAACTAGGGATGACCAGACCTGGACGATTCAGTCTGGTATGATCAAAGTAAAATTGTGTGAAAATTGAACCCATTTGTTCAAATAAATCAACACAAAACTCTTATATCCGTAACTGATATACATCAGTGAAATAATTCTATTTGAATAACTATAGGTAGATAAATACCAAAAAGAATTATTTTTGTGAATAATTCATTGATTGTTCATACATTTAAGTTCAAACTGTTTATATATTTAAGCAGAATTTATTTTCGTTGAAGTATTATTTATTGGCAAGGAATTTACTTTTTTGAAGATTCTATTCTCTGAAAAGGAAGTCACCCTAGGTGTTAATAAAATAAAACGTTGTTCCTCGAAAATTTCTGTGTTATGCCCAAGTAACTCTATCCATATCAGCCTATGTCAGTGCGCCCCTACAGTATGCCAGCTAACACTACACGAGCAGTTAGTTGGCATAGTTCCAACATTATAGAAAAAGCGTTCTGGGGCTACCTAAACATGTATTAAATTAATGGATCTTATAGGATTTTGTAGTCAATTAGTTAAGCTATCCATCCCATTTAAAAGAACCTAGCCAGGTTTTTGACAAAAATGGAAAAATTAAAAATAAAAATCCATGGCAACAAGATCCAGACTTCGTTACCATTAATATTGTCTCCCTTGTGATTAATGTACAACACGAACAATACAGTTCGCAACACACTTCCCTCGTGCACGCCTGACATGCTAGTTCTGTCAATGACTCTCGATCCAAGATAACATGCTGCGTCCTCCCTGCCAAGAAACCTTCACCTAATCACAAAACTGTTTGATATTCCATACAATTTTCCTTTCGTTACTAAACGTTACATTGGTACTGAGTCAAATGCTCTTCGAAAATAGCAGAATAAACCAGAATGAAAAATGCTCCTATCATAGTGCAAAGAAAGGAGAATTTGTCCTGGGCAGAGTTAGGGATCTAAAAAAAGGAACTAGCTTTTTGACTTCTCTGCCAACTCTAAAAACACTTAAATCAAAACATCTTGACATATGTGCGCGTTTTTATTTGTTACTTCTAGTATCAATGTTAAGTAAAGTAACATGACACATGGTGTCATGTCGCATAACATGACACATGCCATCATGTCATTCAACATGGCATTTGTCGTGAAGGGCAATGTGACACAATTTGACATGCATCCCCACTTGGGATACTTCCTGTTACAGATATTTTCTACTGCAGATGCTCCCCACCCCCTAATAACACATGAATTAGTGTCTATTTGTTCTTAACTCGTAAAAAAGTTTTAATATATCAAGATATTTTGATTTAAATGTCTTCGCAGCTGCCAGATTGGTCAAAAAGTTAGTTTACTTCTTTTACATCCTTAACTCTGCCCGGGACATATTACCAATTTTTGTGCTACGATAGAAGCATTTTTCATTCTGGTTTCCTACTTTTACTGTACCATAATTTTGCCATCGGGAACCGATGTAGATTTTTGTAGGTTGGGGCGACGTCCTATCCAGCATAAGATTTTTATTGTCTTTCGAATCAAGTTGCTTACATCGTCGTAACGGATAAAGCTTTTTGTGAAACAGGACGACTTTTAATTACATGTATTTGTCTACCTTTTTACAAAATTTGAAACGATTCGCTCAAGTTTGTAACGCATAAGTGGCGTGCGTACAGAAACTTAGAGGTGGCGTGTTTTTTGCACTAAAACTGAATCGAAGCGATTGTTTCAAATACTTATCTTAGACCAAGATCCGATACACCAAATTTGAACCTGTAGTCTCGCTCCCGTCCGGAGTTATTTAAGGGTTACTGTTTTTGCACACAAAATCTGAACCAGGGTGGCTGTTTTCGTATGTAAAATCCGTATGTTCAACCATAAAAATGATGCCATTATCTGAGCATTAATTTCAGCCCAATTAAAATCTTTTGCAAAATGAATTAATCGATTCTCACAATTTTCCTAGGCCCCAGAGTCGTTCAAACCTTGTTTAATATACTGTAACATAGCTACAGTAAGACAGATGTTCCAACGGCTATACAAATTCCCGCTTGTCCGTGCTAAAACAAAAACCGTTCACCCCATGTTTGTAGCTCGAACGGGAACCGAGCACCAAGCCCCCCCAAACAGTGATTCTGCGCGCGACCTCTTTATATATATATATTTGTGACAGCGCTTCCGTACTGTAATTATACTGCATTTACCTCACTTGCTTGATTCATGGGCTTCAGGACGTCATGGCCTAGCGATGGCCGAACGCCTCTGTGCCTCCCGGCCTAGCCAGATACGCAAGAAGAAGAAGCCTAAGCGCGATCATCACCAAGAAAAGGTGAAACACACACTGATTGTGTGTCAAGTTAATATAGAAGGTTACATTGGAGCGAAAGGAGATGTACTGTCCAAAATCATGAACAACAATAAAGTGGACGTCCTTGCATTGCAAGAAACCCACCTAATGGATGACAACATCTCCAAGATCAAAGTACATGGCTTCACGACAGTTGCCTGTGTTGGGCACGAAAAACATGGCATAGCCACCCTGGTAAGGAACAACCTGTTGAGCAACACAACAAAAATAAAGAGTAGCCACGACTTCACTGTGGGAATCAAGGTGAACGACATGACGATATTTAATGTGTACAAGCCACCCTCCAGCTCTTGGTCTCTATCCATGCTCCCTATGACACTCCACCCCTCTGTCTACATAGGCGACTTCAACTCTCATCACTTCAAGTGGGGATATAAGAAGGACAACAGTGATGGCGTCTGTCTGGCAGACTGGGCTGAAACCAATAACTACCACCTTCTGTACGATGCCAAAGATAAGCCCACTTCTCAGTGCATGGAAGACCAAAACTACTCCCAACTTATGTTTCGTGTCCAGCACAAATACAGGAGCAGCACTGCCAGCATCACGGACAGTATTAAACCGTCTGCCTAGAAGTCAACACTGCCCAGTCTTAATAAAAATAGGCCTACAGCTACAAATTGTAACGAGCCCTCCTATCCCACATTGGAATCTGAGAAAATCTAACTGGGAAGCATATCGAGAAAGCGTGGAGAAAACGATAATGGAAATACCACCTACTGCACGCTTCTGTAAGTTATCGATACACGCAGCTCATAAAAATATCCCCCGAGGAGCGAGAGAATACCACAACCCATGCTGGTCTGAAGAATGCAGCAACCTACTGGAAGAATTTAACAGAACAGAAGATGAGGGCACTGCCCAGGCTCTTACCGACCTACTGGACGAGGAACGAAAACAAAGATGCCACAAGCTGATGGAACAAATGGACTTCACACATTCAAGCCGTAAAAGCTGGGGTCTCATGAGAAAGCTGGGAGGAGCCAACCACAGGAAGCCAGCAGAGGCCAGTATCCACCCAAACAAAATCAGCAAGAAACTCAGGGATAACGCCAAGATAACAGTGACTCCTGAGCAAAGAAAAAACATAAAATCTCAGATGGCTGTGGCACTGCAGGAATGTGAAGGAAAAGCCGACATGTTCACGGCAGCAGTCGAAGAAGAAGAGGTGAAGATTGCAGGGGGGGGGGGGGGGTGAGGAGGAGGAGATTAGTGTTTAACGTCCCGTCGACAACGAGGCCATTAGAGACGGAGCGCAAGCTCGGGTGAGGGAAGAATGGGGAAGGAAATCGGCCGTGCCCTTTCAAAGGAACCAACCCGGCATTTGCCTGAAGCGATTTAGGGAAATCACGGAAAACCTAAATCAGGATGGCCGGAGACGGGATTGAACCCTGGATCTTCAACATCTATATAGCAGATTTGCCTGATCTGCACTCACGTAAGATGATTTAGCCGCGCGGGATTAGCCGAGCGGTCTCAGGCGCTGCAGTCATGGACTGTGCGGCTGGTCCCGGCGGAGGTTCGAGTCCTGCCTCGGGCATGGGTGTGTGTGTTTGTCCTTAGGATAATTTAGGTTAAGTAGTGTGTAAGCTTAGGGACTGATGACCGTAGCAGTTAGCTCCCATAAGATTAAAAAAAAAAAAAAAAAAAAAAGATGATTTAGCTATTACAGCGCAAAGTGACTCGCTTAAAAACCTGGAATCAACACTAAACCAAGATCTAGCTACACTGAAAAAATACTATGACACATGGCATCTAAAAATCAATGTGACAAAAACAGTAAACACAGTCATGCATCTAAACAACAAGGAAGCGAGAAGGGAACTGCGCCTGGTTATAAATGGTAAAGCTGTCAGCCACGAGAATTTCCTAAAATATCTCGGTATTAAGCTAGATCGCAGCATAACTTTCAGACAATACCTAACTGATGCTGCCCAAAAGCTAAAGGCGAGAAATAACCTGCTCAACAGACTGGGAGGCACCACTTGGGGTTGTGATGCTGCCACTCTACGAATTGCTGCACTGGCACTGGAGTATAGCGCTGCAGAATACTGTGCCCCAGTCTGGAGCAGAAGCCCGCACGCCAAAAAGTGGATGTATAACTGAATGCCACTCTGAGAACCGTCACTGGCACTCTCAGGGCAACCTCCGTTGACTTCGCTCCTGCTTCCATACGTAGAGAGAAAGCAACCCAGGACATAGTAGAAAAAATTGAAGCAAACGCAAGGCTACCCATACATGCCGACATGGGAGGACCCACGAGACTCAAGTCGAGGAAACCTCTCGTCTGGAGCATAACACTGGACACAGAGGGTCTCGATGCTGAATGGAAGAATGCATGGCAGGGTCTGAGAAGAGGCGTCGTGGAAAACCATCACCTAATCCACGACCCAACCAAAAGGATTGAAGGCTTCAACCTGAACAGGAAACACTGGTCGGCTCTAAACAGGCTTCGCACGGGAGTTGGACGATGGAGACAGCAAACAACCAAATAGGGCTATACAGACGATTCGTGTTGTGACTCTGGCGAGGTACAAATAATGGACCATCTTCAGGTTTGTAACATTCATGGTTTCAGAGACGGCTCTCTGATGTCGCTCCACAAGTTAAAGGACAATGCCAGGAAATGGCTCCATAGTCTTAATATTACTGTGTAATTAATTGTCTTCAGTTTATGTGATTTTTGTTCCATTTAATTCAATTATGTAGTTTCCCTGACATAATTGTAATGTAATAACTGATATAATTTGTTTCCACATTGTAAGTTCCAAACGTTTATTGTGATTTATATTAATCTTATCTGTTCTTTGTAAAATGTATCTGGCAGATCAAACGAGAAATAAATAGGACGTCATGTGAGAAAAGCGCAAGTTGGGCTTGGCGTTCACAAGCTGGTCCTGTAGCAGAAGAGGGTTCTTTTTATGTCAGCCGTCCCTACAAGAGCGGCCGCCGTGTTTTCGCCGTGGCCCACATCGATATCGCCGGCCCAGACTCGGCCGCGACACACCTGTACCCATCGGGACGCGAGGCGCCAGCTGGCGGCCCCTGGAGGGCAGGCTACCCAGCACTGCACAGCTCGATTTATTGCGCTGCTCCACGCTGCCTACCGCCTCGCCCTTGCCCGCTGTTCGCCCCTCCCCTCTTCTCTCTCTCTCCCACTCTCTTCTCCGCTTTGCCCACCACTTCCTTGCAAACTCCCTCACCCCCTCCCCACACTCCCACTCGCGTAGAGTCTGAGTCCTAGCGGCCGCCTTGGGCGGCGGCAGAAATATGAGAGACAGATGAGCGGGACGGCGTCCCATTGGCGGCCAGGGCGCCGGCCGTTTAATTCACCCCCAACTCGGCTCTTATGGGAAATAAACGGCTGCGAAATACCACTGCCAGCGGGGCGGCATCGTCGCGCGCGTGTCTGCTCGCCCGCTGTTGCAAAGTCTGTGCGCGTAATGGAATACCGTGACAGTCACGACGGGTCCGCGTTCTCAGTTCAGTCTCCACTTTACTAACAAAACTACGCCCTCCAACTAAGTCAAAGCTGTAATAAATTTCGTCCACAAAGGACGGCACCATAAAAACTACGACTCCTGATCTATACATATTATTAATTAGAGTCCCCCCACCACAGTTTCTGTCTGTAACAAGTCTCAGGTTTTCTCTAGTAGAGAGACTGCTTCGCGAGGAACGTTTGTGTGTACAAATTTATTACTGGTAATTAATGATGAGTGTATAATATGTGTATTGTTATCTATGCCATATTTGATTGCCATTTGAAATGAGAGCTCGTGGTAATGAGGGAAGCAACGAGCTGGTCAGCTACAGAGGAGGCGGCATCTGGCGAGAAAAGCAGTAAAGCAAACATCTGCTGAAACTCGAGAGAGTAGCGTAGCCTTGTGGTCTACCGGTAAAGTGCGTTTCTGGAAAGGGCAAGGAATCGCGGGATCGTATGCTAGTAGACACACCTATTTTTCACCTCTCACTAATGTGGAGATTAATCGAAAACTTAAGGTCTCCTTTCCCTGCTTCAATAACTGAGGTGAGTTAGGGATACACAGGTCGAAGTGAGAGATTGTGCCAACCCATTTAACCACTCGCATTTGTTATTACCAGAATATGTACATCTATACGCTTCCTCTCCTGCAAATATTATAAAGTCCCCCACCGCAGATATCTGTCTGTATATGCAGGCTCATCTCATTCATTACTATAGGTATTTAGATGTGATTTTCGTTTAGGGATAAACGAGAAGCATTTGTAATTTATAAATATATCGTGTAAATTAGCTGAACTATGGCGAATTAAATTCCCCTGCTGCATCTTTTTGTCTGCGTGTGAAAGTTAATTTTACAAACTACTTCAGGTATTTTGATAAGTTCTTCAGTAATACATAGACTGATTCAGGAGGAAGGTTTGTGTATATAATTTATTACCGGTACACCAGACGAGTCGTTCGACTGTAGAGATACCAGGTATAAGGTGTATAAGTGCCGATGTTTCTATTCATGACTGAGGACAGCATACTGAACAACATTACATCAGTATTTACTTCATCTGCAGACTAATAATTGTAGCTTTTACGAGTAGTATGTTTTTAGGTTGGTTAGTACCTGCAAACAGAGGTGGCACAAGCAAGCCATTAATGTTTATCTTCCCCTACGCCACAGGTCACATATTGACGAGTGTACACATGGACGCAAATCGGATGGTCTATCCCGACAGCCATAACCCACTTCACGAAAGCCGAAAAATCGTGTAGTAAATTTTGTGATGTGTTTCCGCGAAGACCTTTAGACCCAGGGAAAAAACATATTGAAGTGGGTACATATTAAGGTACCAATCATCACAATATCAGTGCATTTACCCTAACAGTCTATATAGTGGTACCACTGAAAGCCGGGGCGAGTCGCAAGTTAAATATAAATAAAACAGTTTTTTGCATCAGTCTTTGTTTTATTGTACCAATGAGCGGGACGGCGTCCCATTGGCGGCCAGGGCGCCGGCCGTTTAATTCACCCCCAACTCGGCTCTTATGGGAAATAAACGGCTGCGAAATACCACTGCCAGCGGGGCGGCATCGTCGCGCGCGTATCTGCTCGCCCGCTGTTGCAAAGTCTGTGCGCGTAATGGAATACCGTGACAGTCACGACGGGTCCGCGTTCTCAGTTCAGTCTCCACTTTACTAACAAAACTACGCCCTCCAACTAAGTCAAAGCTGTAATAAATTTCGTCCACAAAGGACGGCACCATAAAAACGCTAGGGCTATAACGTGATTTACAGGTGGACAGTTATGTATATACGTCCTTGGTGTTAGCACTGAGCACAAAGACCTGCTGTTGCGTGCAACGACGCCATCCTCTCATCTAGCTATTAAAGTACGTTAAAAAAGCTAGCTACTTGCTTTCTGTTAGTTGGGTGTTCTGTACTGGGGAGGTCGGGTGCCGGGAGCAGCAGCTAGCGGTGCCACGTGCCGATCAAAGCACCGCAGACACTGTGAAACGACAGGTCTGAAGGTCAAATATTTGGCACGTGAGTTTCTGCGAGTAGTAAGAACACTTAAAGATTCTCCCAGGGAGAGGCTAGCAAAGGCGTACCGAATACCGTCATAGCGAATCACAGAATACAGCTAATTACAATAATACGCCAATATATAAACAATTGTTTGGAATAGAGACAGAGAGAGAGAGAGAGAGAGAGAGTGACAACACCTTAAGACAGATACAAATCTGACTGACACAAGGAAACCAGAAAGAGTGAGAGGATGGTCCACTTCTTTAGAAGTACTCACCTAGCAGAATGTGCCACCTGCCCTGGATCCTCTCTTACTCTCTAGGGAGACAGTACACAGTTCACTTCTAACGGAGGGCCGAAGAACCCGATTTGGTATACCGTCTTGGTAACTCGAAGAAAAGGGAAGGAGGATTAGAGTTTGACGTCCCGCCGACAGCATGGTCATTAGAGAAGGAGCACATGCCCCGATTATTAAAGGATATCGAAGGAAATCGGCTGTTCCCTTTTCAAAGGAACTACCCCAGATTTTGCCTGGAGCAATTTAGGGAAATCAGGGAATACTTAAGTGTAGACGGCCGGATGGGGATTTGAACTGTCACCCTCCCAAATGCTAGTCCAGTGTGCTAACCATGTACAGTGTCACCGACCGTGTCGTGTTGGATATTTCGATTCCCGTCAGATCACCGTGGCCATACTTATATGGGTGACCGACCGGTTAAGCCGCGCGCTGTTGGCAGTTTCTCCCACTGCTTCACGGCAGAGGAAACAGGAAGTTTGGTAATTATGGTAACTGTGTCTGTATCTTCACAATAAAATGACTTTTAGACAAGCATGTACGTCTGAAGGAACAGATCCTGTCATCGACGTTTACATTTTTATCCAGAAACTCTCAAACATTATTGGCTTGATGTGCAGAAGTGATGTCTTGTTGAAAGATGACGGCTTCTGCAAATTGTGGCACTGCATACAATTGTAACACATCAGAGTACACTCCTGGAAATGGAAAAAAGAACACATTGACACCGGTGTGTCAGACCCACCATACTTGCTCCGGACACTGCGAGAGGGCTGTACAAGCAATGATCACACGCACGGCACAGCGGACACACCAGGAACCGCGGTGTTGGCCGTCGAATGGCGCTAGCTGCGCAGCATTTGTGCACCGCCGCCGTCAGTGTCAGCCAGTTTGCCGTGGCATACGGAGCTCCATCGCAGTCTTTAACACTGGTAACATGCCGCGACAGCGTGGACGTGAACCGTATGTGCAGTTGACGGACTTTGAGCGAGGGCGTATAGTGGGCATGCGGGAGGCCGGGTGGACGTACCGCCGAATTGCTCAACACGTGGGGCGTGAGGTCTCCACAGTACATCGATGTTGTCGCCAGTGGTCGGCGGAAGGTGCACGTGCCCGTCGACCCGGGACCGGACCGCAGCGACGCACGGATGCACGCCAAGACCGTAGGATCCTACGCAGTGCCGTAGGGGACCGCACCGCCACTTCCCAGCAAATTAGGGACACTGTTGCTCCTGGGGTATCGGCGAGGACCATTCGCAACCGTCTCCATGAAGCTGGGCTACGGTCCCGCACACCGTTAGGCCGTCTTCCGCTCACGCCCCAACATCGTGCAGCCCGCCTCCAGTGGTGTCGCGACAGGCGTGAATGGAGGGACGAATGGAGACGTGTCGTCTTCAGCGATGAGAGTCGCTTCTGCCTTGGTGCCAATGATGGTCGTATGCGTGTTTGGCGCCGTGCAGGTGAGCGCCACAATCAGGACTGCATACGACCGAGGCACACAGGGCCAACACCCGGCATCATGGTGTGGGGAGCGATCTCCTACACTGGCCGTACACCACTGGTGGTGGTCGAGGGGACACTGAATAGTGCACGGTACATCCAAACCGTCATCGAACCCATCGTTCTACCATTCCTAGACCGGCAAGGGAACTTGCTGTTCCAACAGGACAATGCACGTCCGCATGTATCCCGTGCCACCCAACGTGCTCTAAGTCAACTACCCTGGCCAGCAAGATCTCCGGATCTGTCCCCCATTGAGCATGTTTGGGACTGGATGAAGCGTCGTCTCACGCGGTCTGCACGTCCAGCACGAACGCTGGTCCAACTGAGGCGCCAGGTGGAAATGGCATGGCAAGCCGTTCCACAGGACTACATCCAGCATCTCTACGATCGTCTCCATGGGAGAATAGCAGCCTGCATTGCTGCGAAAGGTGGATATACACTGTACTAGTGCCGACATTGTGCATGCTCTGTTGCCTGTGTCTATGTGCCTGTGGTTCTGTTAGTGTGATCATGTGATGTATGCGACCCCAGGAATGTGTCAATAAAGTTTCCCCTTCCTGGGACAATGAATTCACGGTGTTCTTATTTCAATTTCCAGGAGTGTAGTTGTCTGACGTCACAGTCCATTGCTCAAAGAAAAATGGGCCTACATCATGAATCACGGCACAGAACACGTTCACCTTAGCGCTGATACGTTCGTGCTCAGTGTAGACATGAGGATTTTCAGAAGCCCATATTCTGACACTATAGCGTTAAACATGACCACAGAAATGAAATGCCACTTCATCGCTAAACTCAGTCTTCTTGATAATATGTTCATCATAGTCGATCTCATTAAGCATATCTGGCACAAACTCGAATCGTTTGGGTCTATCAGTCGGTTTTATAGCGAGCGACAACTGCACTTTGTAACCCGAAAGACGGAGAGGTTTCTTTAAAATCCGTATGAACTGCAGTCCTTTTTAGGCCCAATTCTCGAACTCACGCACTCACCGATTTTTTACGTTCATTAGTTGGTTATACCATATAGCTTCTACAGACTCGTCACTTACCGAAGTTCTATCAGAACAGGGTTTGTCCAGCACTCTGCTGGCATCCTTGAACTGCTTATCCCACCGACCAATTTTATTTTTAAGTGGTGGCTCTTCGTTGTACGCGCGACGATAGTTACATTCAACATTGGTCACGGATTCGAATTTAGCAATACACAGAAAACACTTTACTTTCCTCTATATCGTCACATTCCGCCTGACGTGGCCTGGTCGCTGCTGTTACACGGTTGGTTGTGTTGCGTCACCTACCTACGCGCACTCCAATGGACAGCATACTACAGAAAGTTTTGGCGATACTATCCAATGTAGGGCGAGTTCAGCGTTTTATTTCCGTTCTGCAAGCCACATAAAACATTCATAACCGCACAATGACTTTACGGACGCATTATGTTTTCATTTATCACGACGTTTCGGCAACTGTCATCATTATACCAAAACTTAAAGCTTTTTAAACAAAGCTCAGGGCTATCAAACATAGTGAGAGTCGCCTAAATATAACTAGTTAATGAGCTGGAGCGGTGCCGCAGGCGGCTGCAGGGGAACAGAGCGCCTTTGGCGGACCGCATACCCAGCTGCTCGCGGGGCGCCATTCCGCTATTTTGAGGAACGCCGCGTCTCAGATGGGGTGCAGAGGCGGCCACCGTGTCGGGTTTCATAAGGCCACAAGCAGCGACCAGCTTCTGCGCTGTCCTTCTCATTTTTATGTGCAGCTCTCTCGGTTTCAAGTAGCACAAAGAGCATCATAAGGGAGTGGCGTGCAAGAATACCACCTTGCCCTGGTGTTGACAGACTCCGAGGATAGTGGGCAGTGTCTCAGGCTGTGGGGCTCGCATAATGAGTTAATGGATCTGAAATCCATTCAATGGAACTTCAATGTCCGAGAATAATTCCACTGACAAGTAAATATAGACATTTCCATCATTTCCTGAGACTATTAATTTACGTGTTTGTCTGTTACACTTGATAAGGTGCTACATCATCATTTATACTATTATGTTTAGAAACTGATGTTTTCAGATCGTATAATACTAATAATAATAAAATGAAAGGTAAGAAAAATGGAAAGGTTGATGATTCATATAGTAAACGTGGTGCTCAGAAACTGTCTGTAAACCTTGTAAGGCTATTACAGGTGGTGCTGAGAAATATTTGGTAAGAAAAAATTCGAAATGTTGCCCCGTTTCCGAGTTAATTAGCATTGAATTTACACACTCAGGCCGCGCTCTGATTCAAACGGCCCACCAGTGATGATGTCCCCAAACGTGTTCTGTGTCCGGTTTTCTAAGCCGAACAACAGAGCAATAGAAAAACTGGACTTGGGATGGTAGTAAGGAACGAACCCGAACCAATGGCTGACCAGTCTCGCTAGGTATCATCTACGTCATCAGAACAACTTACACTAATTTTATCTGCTGGCCGCTTGAATATGTGCTCGCAACGGCCTATTGCGAGCATATTTAACTCTGAGGAAACAAAAGAAAAATTTGGAGTAGCAATTAAAATCCATGGAGAAGAAATAAAAACTTTTTGCCGATGACACTGTAATTCCGTCAGACACACCAGAGGACCTGGTAGAGCAGTTGAACGGAATGGACAGTGTCTCGAAAGGAGGATATAAGATGAATATAAAAAAAAGCAAAACGAGGATAATGGAATGTAGTCGAATTAAATCAGGTGATGCTGTGGGAAATAGATCAGGAAATGAGACACTTAAAGTAGTGGATGAGCTTTTGCTATTTGGGGAGCAAAATAAATGATGATGGTCGAAGTAGAGAGGATATAAAATGTAGACTGGCAGTGGCAATGAAAGCGTTTCTGAAGAAGAGAAATTTGTTAACATCAAGTGTAGATTTACTTGTCAGGAAGTCTTTTCTGAAAGTATTTGTATGGAGTGTAGCCCTGTATGGAAGTGAAACATGGGCGATAACTAGTTTAGACAAGAATAGAATAGAAGCTTTCGAAATGTGGTGCTACAGAAGAATGCTGAATATTAGATGGGTAGATCAGGTAACTAATGAGGAGGTACTGAGTAGAATTGGGGAGAAGAGAAATTTGTGGTACAATCTGACTAGAAGAAGGGATCGGTTGATAGGACGTGTTCTGAGGCATCAAGGGCTCACCAATTTAGTACTGGAGATCAGTGTGAAGGGTAAAAATCGTAGAGGGAGACCTAAAGATGAATACACTAAGCAGATTCAGATGGAGGTAGGTTGCAGTAGGTACTTGGAGATGAAGAAGCTTGCATAGGATAGAGTAGCATGGAGAGCTGTATCAAACCAGTCACTGGACTGAAGAGCACAACAACAATATTTTGTTCGGAAAGTGCGCAAAGTATTGAATTTTTTCTAAACACTTACTTATCAACACAACCTACCCCGCAACACCCTTAGGAGCTTTTGAGACTATTTCTGACCACCGTGTGTAAAGTAAAGTCTTAGAATTACATACCTGTAAAGTGTGAAGAAACTGCAAAAAGGTGGGAATTAAGGAGATGGGACCTGGATAAACTGAATGAACCAGAGGTTGTACAGAGTTTCAGGGAGAGCATAAGGGAACAATTGACAGGAACGGGGGAAAGAAATACAGTAGAAGAAGAATGGGTAGCTTTGAGGGATGAAGTAGTGAAGGCAGCAGAGGATCAAGTAGGTAAAAAGACAAGGGCTAGTAGCAATCCTTGGGTAACAGAAGAAATATTGAATTTAATTGATGAAAGGAGAAAATATAAAAATGCAGTAAATGAAGCAGGCAAAAAGGAATACAAACGTCTCAAAAATGAGATCGACAGGAAGTGCAAAATGGCTAAGCAGGGATGGCTAGAGGACAAATGTAAGGATGTAGAGGCTTATCTCACTAGGGGTAAGATAGATACTGCCTACAGGAAAATTAAATAGACCTTTGGAGATAAGAGAACCACTTGTATGAACATCAAGAGTTCAGATGGAAACCCAGTTCTAAGCAAAGAAGGGAAAGCAGAAAGGTGGAAGGAGTATATAGAGCGTCTATACAAGGGCGACGTACTTGAGGACAATATTATGGAAATGGAAGAGGATGTAGATGAAGATGAAATGGGAGATACGATACTGCGTGAAGAGTTAGACAGAGCACTGAAAGACCTAAGTCGAAACAAGGCCCCCGGAGTAGACAACATTCCATTGGAACTACTGACGGCCTTCGGAGACCCAGTCCTGACAAAACTCTACCTTCTGGTGAGGAAGATGTATGAGACGGGCGAAGTACCCTCAGACTTCAAGAAGAATATAATAATACCAATTCCAAAGAAAGCAGGTGTTGACAGATGTGAAAATTACCGAACAATCAGTTTAATAAGCCACAGCTGCAAAATACTAACACGAATTCTTTACAGACGAATGGAGAAACTAGTAGAAGCCGACCTCGGGGGAGATCAGTTTGGATTCCGTAGATATACTGGAACACGTGAGGCAATACTGACCTTACGACTTATCTTAGAAGAAAGATAAGGAAAGGCAAACCTAAATTTCTAGCATTTGTAGACTTAGAGAAAGCTTTTGACAATGTTGATTGGAATACTCTCTTTCAAATTCTAAAGGTGGCAGGGGTAAAATACAGGGAGCAAAAGGCTATTTACAATTTGTACAGAAACCAGATGGCAGTTATTAGAGTCGAGGGATATGAAAGGGAAGCAGTGGTTGGGAAGGGAGTAAGACAGGGTTGTAGCCTCTCCCAGATGTTATTCAATCTGTATATTGAGCAAGCAGTAAAGGAAACAAAAGAAAATTTCGGAGTAGGTATTAAAGTCCATGGAGAAGAAATAAAAACTTTGAGGTTCGCCGATGACATTGTAATTCTGTCAGAGACAGCAAAGGACTTGGAAGAGCAGTTGAACGGAATGGATGGTGTCTTGAAGGGAGGATATAAGATGAACATCAACAAAAGCAAAACGAGGATAATGGAATATAGTCGAATTAAGTCGGGTGATGTTGAGGGTATTAGATTAGGAAATGAGACACTTAAAGTAGTAAAGAAGTTTTGCTATTTGGGGAGCAAAATAACTGATGATGGTCGAAGTAGAGAGGATATAAAATGTAGACTGGCAATGGCAAGGAAAGCGTTTCTTAAGAAGAGAAATTTGTTAACATCGAGTATAGATTTAAGTGTCAGGAAGTCATTTCTGAAAGTATTTGTATGGAGTGTAGCCATGTATGGAAGTGAAACATGGACGGTAAATAGTTTGGACAAGAAGAGAATAGAAGCTTTCGAAATGTGGTGCTACAGAAGAATGCTGAAGATTAGATGGGTAGATCACATAACTAATGAGGAAGTATTGGCTCTGAGCACTATGGGACTCAACATCTATGGTCATAAGTCCCGAGGAAGTATTGAATAGGATTGGGAGAAGAGGAGTTTGTGGCACAACTTCACCAGAAGAAGGGATCGGTTGGTAGGAAATATTATGAGGCATCAAGGGATCACCAATTTAGTATTGGAGGGCAGCGTGGAGGGTAAAAATCGTAGGGGGAGACCAAGAGATGAATACACTAAGCAGATTCAGAAGGATGTAGGTTGCAGTAGGCAGTGGGAGATGAAGAAGCTTGCTAGGATAGAGTAGCATGGAGAGCTGCATCAAACCAGTCTCAGGACTGAAGACCACAACAACAACAACAACAAAGAGTGAACCAGAACGCCACGGGCTAACTCTCATAGGTGGCAATATGGACCACAACAAGGTAAAAAGTCTAGTAAATATTAGCTCCTAAATTGCATACCTTAAGAACTAAGAGCACTAGTTCATCTTCGATACTGTGAGACATACATCTTCTACCGAAGAAGTGCTCATAGCTCTTGAGGTATGCATTTAGAGTTCATGTTTACTGGACATTTTTGTTGTTTTGGTCCATACTACCTCCTCCCAAAATGTGGAAAACAAAGAGATGTATGTCAGAGTGCCGAGGATGATGCAGTGCTCGTAGCTCTTATGGAGCCCATGTCTAAAAGACCTTTTTCTCTTCTTTTGCTTCATACTACCAGCTCTTCAAGTTTGTGGGTAGAGTTGTTGTTCACTGTGTATAATTTGCATACTCTACTATAAAAAATGTTGCACCACGATGGAATTACCCAATTGATTTGGAAATCGGTAGATATGATGTACATGTGCAACGATCAAATGATTACAATAAAAAAAAAATGCTTGGTTTATTCAAGGTAGAGAGCTTCACAAACTGAGAAAGCCAAAATGCCTTGGTCTACTAGCCTTCTTTATTCAATCTGTTATTCGGCTTGGAATAGATTGATAGGGTTACTGGATGTCCTCCTGAGGGATAACGTGCCAAATTCCGTCCAATTAGTGTGTTAGATCGTCAAAATTTGGAGCTGGTTCGAGACTCCTGCTCATAATGCTCCAAACGTTCTGAACCGGGGAAAGATCCGACGGCCTTGTGGACAAGGTAGGCTTTGGCAGCACAAAGACAAGCAGTATGAACTCTTGTCGTGTGCAAGTTAGCATTACCTTGCTGAAATATAAGGCTAAGGTGGCTAAACATGAAGGGCAATAAAACGGAGCTTAGAATATCGTCCACGTATCGCTGTGCTGTAAGGATGCCACGAATTACAACCAGAGAGGTCCTTCTATGAAGATAAATGTCACCCCAGACCATCTTTCCTAGTTATCGGGCCGTATTGTGGGCGACATTCAGGTTGGTATCCCACTGCTGTCCGGGGCGTCTCCAAACATGTCTTTGACCATTAGGTCTCAGTGACTGGAGTAGATTTTTCTTCAGTGATGAGGCCCGCTTCGAACTGAGTCACGATGGCCACCGAAAACGTGTCTGTACAGCCCCCAGATAGCGGTAGGATACCAGCCTGACTGTCGCACGCCATACGGCCCAACAACCAGGAGAGATGGTCTGGGGTGCCATTTCACTTCATAGCAGGACTCCTTTCGTTGTCACCCGCGACACCCTTACAGCAGAGCGGTACTTCGACAATATTCTACGCCCTGTTTTATTGCCCTTCATAACAAGCCATTCTGGGCTTACAACTCAGGAAGACAATGTCCACCCGCTCAAATTGGAGAGAATTACACACGATATCCCCCAGGATAACATCCAACAACTATGTCAATCAATGCAAAGCCGAACAACTGGTTGCCACAGGGGGACCAACACGTTACTGAATCACTCAATTTTTGAAGCTCTTTTCCGTGAATAAATCATCCAATTTTTTTTAAATTGTAATCATTTGTTTGTCAGTTTGTGTACATCATATCTACCGATTTCAGTGCTATCCGAGTAATTCCTTCGTGTTGCATTTTTTTTTTTTTACCTTTACGCATTCTAACCGAAATTGTAAACAGTGAGAGTACATCAGAACAAGTTATGGGATTGAATTACTTAGGAATTTATTTCAGTTATAAATATAAAAGGATTCTACAAACAAATTACCCACGCTGAAGCATACATGTGGTACAGTAAATAGAAGACTAGAAACTAAAACCAGAATAGCAACACGATTGAAGTTCTAAAAAGTAAGGATTCATATTAATAAGCATCGTTCAAGTTTAACTGAAGTTGGCATTTCATAATTCACCAGCAGAAATCCTGGCAATATATCACCTAAGACTAGCACCGCAAATACCGCGGAAATAGAGAGTGTTATTGACGTGTGGTTTTCACAGAATGGGACGGTAGTTACGGGCAAGTATTGTTAGCCAACAAACAGATCGTAATAATACTTAGAAAGTGTACTTTTTGTGGAAACATACACTTTCTTAAAATGGACCAAAGCCTACTTACAATAATAAACTAAAAGCAGAGCAGATTAGAATGTCAGTGGTGTTTGTTTGCGACACTGTTATCCTGTTACAGATTTTTATAAGTGCGGTATCACATATAAGCATATATGCCTTGACAGTAATTAATGATCATTGTT
Source organism: Schistocerca cancellata (assembly GCF_023864275.1). Classification (NCBI taxonomy): domain Eukaryota; kingdom Metazoa; phylum Arthropoda; class Insecta; order Orthoptera; family Acrididae; genus Schistocerca; species Schistocerca cancellata. The sequence continues at coordinate 410,339,050 of NC_064628.1, forward strand.
TATAGTTGCACTCTTCGCCCGACCTCTTGCGACAATCGGCATGAGACAGCTCACGTAAAGCGGGAAATTCGGATTCTAGTCCACATCCGGCACGAATTTTGACTTGTCGCCACAGAATTTATTTTAAGGCTGGATTCTGGCTAGTGTCGTAATTTCAGTTTCGTCATTCTGAAAGTTATTTTCCCTGACTCGTTCATAAGCATTTAAATATCTGCCTGGTTTTTACTCAAAACTGAGTGTACTGTCCTGTGTTATAAAAAGGTTGAAGTGAAATTACTGTTGCGAACAGCGTGTCTCAGTGCACAGATTTACTTAAAGATAAAACTAACTGGCGTTCGCAGTGCAGGATATTAAATCAAAATTGCTACTAAAAAATCACTACCAAAATTAAACTGTACACTGTTCAAAAAAATTGAAACACTGAAATCACGCAGCGAAATTATGAAACACACACTGTTCACTGGCTTATTAAAATCTGAATTACAATGAAAATGCTTATAATCTGCGCAATGGAAACGCGAAAAAAATTCCTTATTTGAAATGAAAATACTAAACGGTTAATTATAAAGACAATGCCGTTCTTTAAACTCTTGTTTAACAAGAACATAAAACTTACAGAAAACCAACAATTTTACCTTCTTTGTAAAAGTCTGACAAGGCAATGCTTTTACGGCTATGCAAATCAAATTGAAATGAATTAGACTGAAATGACCTTAACTGAGAAGGGGTGGTGGATTGTTCTGTTGCAAGAATCTCTAAGATTATCAGTACGCTCCAGCAAAAATTATTACGTTAAAAACATATCCATATTGCAGATCCATTCTCTCTGTTCCATAAACGCAGGGTCTGTAAGTTCTTCCATCAGATTAATAATTCCTAACAATTTTCTTCAGAAAAATCCTCCTCCAGTATCCATTACGTTAAAAGTTCTGCCAGCATACTCCACGTCCGACACTCGTCTCGATTCCGCTATACAGATGAGCCAAACACAAAGTTCAGAGATACTACTATTACTGACGTTAAGTCGATTATTGCACAGATGAAACACGCGACTGCTTCGCTCTCTTAATATGACATTTGCACTCGTTCTGAAACTATCCGCAAATAAATGTCCAGTCCACCTATATATGTTCACCTTTAAGTTGGTACTGTTGAGTGAACTTCCTCACGTGTTGTCACTGACGTACTCTTCGGAGACTCTGTCCAATGTCACATAAAAAGTGTAAAGTTCTGTTAAACATCAAAGTCAGTGTCCTAATTCAGCAGCTATAAGTGTTTAAAGCTAATTGGGTACGTCATTAAATTTATAGCAGTCTGGTATAGCTTATGTACATGATGTTTCAATATGTTTGTGTGAAACGTCTACGGTTGATGAATCACGTCGTGGGGAACAACTTTTGTTAGAGACGATAGAATCACGTCGTGGGGAAAAAGTTTTGTTAGATACGAAAGTTCGCTTAGAAAGCTCCTTGCGTATAAAGATCTTTACCCTGACCCAGAAAGTTAATCAAGAGCCGGACATTAATTTAAGACCGCAGCTGTAATGATTGTGCACAATGGAGTGGGGAACGCGAAGAATGTACAGCCGTATCTGTAAACCCTACAGTGGATAATTACAGAGGAATGAATTTGATATGAAAGGAAGTTGTTAAAAGAAACAAACTTTGGATTAACACATTAATTATTCAATTGAGACACAAATTAAACAAATCTGGTTCTGAAAGAATATCAGTTGATCTTACAATATCCCATATGTGAATTTTGCCAAGTATACTTATTGGTTTTCAGCGTTATTCGAACGAACAAGGAAACATACTCCTTGATGCAACTGACGTTCTGAAAATTACTGACGAACTTTTATCCGAGCGAATACGGTGATTGTTTGCCTGATAGTTATTGAGAAACTCATGCAACTGCTGAAGCAATGCTGGGTTTGTGACAGATGATCGCAATGACTTGAGCAAAAGCGGATCAAAAATTGTCCTGCGATGCCGCTGCTGCTAATTATGCCCACCGTATTTTCTATAAAGTTAGTTAGAAGTAGGTATATATAGCCATACAGTTGATTTTAATATTAAATTATTATCGTATTCCACTCCGTCATTATCCTCTAATTAGTGTACTATTCTCATATGAAATGAAAAGGGGCAGGCAAAAAGGTTTGGCACTTTCCACGCTGACGCTTCCCGACAACACTAGGCGTCCTCTTGTACTGGTTATCCCCTCTAGAGGCGGCAGGGTGGAGGCACTATGCAGCACACGCATGCCTCTTGTGCAGCCTGAAGTCCAGTCATTCGCTCTGTGTGAAAGAGGGGCAGCCCAACAAAATAAAGCTTCCTGATTCTCTCCTAAAATATCTTTCTCCTGTTAGACACTGGTCCTTAAGATTTTCTGGCTGTAAATCTATAGATTTACTGGGGTCGGTAGAATGTAGCACACCTAGTTAGTAGACCTTGGTAGTTCGGTGTGATCTTGTCGTCCCAGAGTCTACGGATACCAAAAGGCGTCTAGCGCGGGAAGCGTCAGCGAACATTTTCTCTCTGACAGTAGTTGCTTCCCACGAGCTTAAATCGACCGTACACGTTTGATGCGAAGACTAAAACACTCTATATGTTTTCGTGGAGGTACGTTCCGTCTTTAGAACTAAATGAAAAACTATTTGATTTTTGCTATACGCGATTCGTTTCTTTTATTTATGAAGCATCTTCGGTGGCCTGTAATACATATTTGTTTTTATATACAGATATAATAAATGCATTATACTGCAACTACAAATATATTACCATGTTAACGTTTTCTCATGGTTTCCTATTGTTTTTCAACTGTAGCTAAAGTTTCGTGAGCTTAAATTATCGTTTGGTGTTACCTACAATTCCTAATGTTGCTAGTCCATCTGTGTGGTCCTAGAGATGTGTTCATTCGGTCCCCATACTCCATGTGGCCGACTTCTGGCGTTTTTTCGCCCACATTTTTTACAAAACTTCACTTGCACTTTTCATTGTGTGTTCACCATGTTTATGTTTACATCCTCTAGTGTCGCCAACTATCGCTGTGTGATTATCTTCCGTCTTTTGTTTGTGTTACATATTTATTCGTTCTGGATGTATCTGTGTGTGACTTGTCGAACCAGTCTCGAACTATAGGGATAATAAAAATGATGAAATTTGTGTTAGACGTGGAGAAATAGGACAGGTTTCAGTTTAGCGTCCTTTCAACTCCGTGGGCATTGGAGAGAGAGCACTTCATTAGTCGCACAAGACCAAGGAATGAAACTGGCTGTCCCCTTGTTAAGTGGACGATTACTACTTCATTCGTATGATGTGATTAAACCATTAAAAATTAATATTAGAATGGCTGGGCGCTGTTATGGACGCCATCGTAACCATCGTGCCACTTGGTAGGCTCCAGGCAGCCGAGCCGAGAAACCAGAGAAAAAGACAGAATAATTTGATAAATGCAGTGGCCTGTGGAGGACGGTTACGCATTCCAGTTGGAGACAGCAGTGATGCATCAGCCGCAGCTCGCGGCCTGCCCAAACAGGCGAACCTGTCCAGGAAAGAGCGTGAGAGAAGCGGGGCCATTAGTCACGGCTGCGCACGCGCGAGGCGGCGGCGGCGACGACAGCTGCCTTGCCGGCCATGCTGCAGCCATTCATCTCGGCCGCTCTGCTCTGCTCGAGCGGCCCCGCTACGACGGATGCGCAGGTCGCGACTCTGCTACATGCAGCGGGCCACGTGCCTGAGAGAGGCCACCACAAGTACAGAGTGAGTCGAGTTGAAAGGTACAGGCTTTGAGAAGTGACAGTATTAGTTATTCTAAACAAAAGCTTCATATGGATACAGGGTCGTTTCCACCAATTAGGCAAGACTAGGTGGCCGCCTAGGATAGCAACATTTTAGGGATGGCAAATGGCGGAAAAAAATAATTTCAAATCAAACAGAGAAAAAACTGAGCAGATGAGGAGAAAAAATGAAAGGAAAAATTAAAACATCGAATAGTTTTTAAAAGCATACGCAATAATTAAAGTCTTTACTTACTTCGATGAAACAAAGCACGCTGCACCTACCTACCTCAAAATTGATGCAGTCGCTACTGAGTAGGAAACTGCGCTGGCTTGCCAAAGATTTTTGGAAATTTGTGGCAAGTTCCTATGGGACCAAGATGCTGAGGTCATCGCTGCCTAGACTTACACACTACTTCATCTAACTTAAACAAATTTACGCTAAGGACAACACACACCCGTGCCCGAGGGAGGCCTTTAACCTCCGACGGGGGGAGCTGGGCAAACAGTGGCGAGGCACCTCGGACTGCACAGCTATCCTGCACGGCTGCCAAAGATTGCCAAAGGATTTATGAACCCTGTCACGATTGTCCTGTAAACACACGATGAATCTGAGCGACACTTTTTATGTGAAATAAGTATAAAATAAGAATAAAGGTACTATCATTGTCAGTATTACTTCCAACAACTTTCAAATGTTATTCACGGGAGGCAGCTATATTGTGATTTCGTACTGAAATTTCATTGTGGTTCTGGATCAGTACGAGAAAAGAATCTGAAGCCAATCATTTATTGTATAGATAAAGGAATATTCTAAGCACAGTAACCTTGCTTGAAGAAACAGTTTAATGAAAAAAAGACCTAAACTTTGTTTGCTTAGGGATTAACGTCCACCATGAGCAACTTAGTGGGCTGTAAACAGTCGTCCATCCCTAACATAGGGCAACTGACTCCAGGGAGGGTAAAGAACCAGTGCATTTAGACGAACACAACAGCCGTGCCTCACCCAGACATTTGCTTAAATCGCTGCACTGTAAAGCACCCGCATTTTACGGACCTTACATGAGCTTGGTCCATAACAACAGTACGATACTGTGTGACATCCTCAGAAAATAATAATTATATCAATAAAAAACAATTGCAGTAATCTCATGTACCAAAAACTAACAAAACAATATCTACCAATATAAGGACAGGGCATGCATAAATAAGTTAAAGTGAAACGCATTTTGGAGACAAACCGAGCAGGTGGTTACTGGCATTGGAAAACCCCACTTAACAAGAGAAGGGCGAGGTTCAGCGCAGAATGGGATAGGGCCAAAACAATACGTTGTTTCCTTTAATGTTAATATGGCCGGGACCAAGGGTAAGTGGCTGGATGGCTTTAACTGGACTAGGTGACGACCTGGCAAGAAAAATAAAATTCACATCTAACAAGACGACGATGGCTGAAGCCATGTGGGGTGACGCAGATGCAACATGGTGGGGAGATCCCCATTATCTAAAAGCATTTTGAAAACTAAAATTCTAAGAGAATCTCTCTCATCTTGAGGCAGACCGCACAAGTGTGTGGAAAATAGCAAAGACATTCACAGCTTTCCTTCTGCAAAGTGAGGATGATATGCTTCACGTATTGTGGTGACAGATAGCAAAGAGGTAGTTAATTATACCCTTGGTAATTTTTGCAGGCAAAGAAATTGTGCACGTCGCTCCAACCCTTAGCAAGTGTGCAATACCCATTATTTTGACTAGGGAAAAATTAACGTTCTACAGAATGCATGAAAATTGAAACTGAGTGAATTCAATCAAGGCCAGAGTAGGGAATTATCGTTTCAGATCCAGCACGGAGACAACACCGTTGTAGATCCCGCTTGGTAAAGTACCATCACACATTAGGCTACAGTAAATGATGAGTCGAGATTTTGCTCATTCCAACTTGTGTACGCTTTGACCATTGAATATCAAAAGCTAGGATACTAACTTACCCTCACATTGAGTACATGAGAGTTTTCATTCGTTTAAGAAGTAAAGTTATTCTCCACCAACTCAGTACATTGACCAACTACACAGTTGCAAATGTAAGTTACCTGATGAAGAATTTTAAATCATTCTTTCCTGTGATAAAATTATTCATATATAGAGAGAACGAATTTAATAATCGCCAATTCAATATGTCCAAGAGTTAAATATTTTGTTATTGAGTGTTGGAAGTAATTGAACATGATTGTTGTGTATCACTTGAACCCTGAATCCACAGTGATAAATTATGTTGTTGTTGTTGTGGTCTTCTGTCCTGAGACTGGTTTGTGTCCTTTCAAGACACTGTCCATTCCGTTCAACTGCTCTTCCAAGTCCTTTGCTGTCTCTGACAGAATTACAATGTCATCGGCGAATCTCAACGTTTTTATTTCTTCTCCATGGACTTTAATACCTACTCCGAATTTTTCTTTTGTTTCCTTTACTGCTTGCTCAATATACAGATTGAATAACATCGGGGAGAGGCTACAACCCTGTCTCACTCCCTTTTCAGCCACTGCTTCCCTTTCATGCCCTTCGACTCTTATAACTACCATCTGATTTCTGTACAAATTGTAAATAGCCTTTCACTCCCTATATTTAACCCCTGCCACATTTAGAATTTGAAAGAGGATATTCCAATCAACATTGTCAAAAGCTTTCTCTAAGTCTACAAATGCTAGAAATGTAGGTTTGCCTTTCCTTAATCTATTTTCTAAGATAAGTCGTAGGGTCAGTATTGCCTCACGCGTTCCAACATTTCTGCGGAATCCAAACTGATCTTCGCCGAGGTCGGCTTCTACCAGTTTTTCCATTCGTCTGTAAAGAATTCGCGTTAGTATTTTGCAGCTATGACTTATTAAACTGATAGTTCGGTAATTTTCACATCTGTCAACACCTGCTTTCTTTGGGATTGGAATTATTATATTCTTCTTGAAGTCTGAGGGTATTTCGCCTGTCTCATACATCTTGCTCACCAGATGGTAGAGTTTTGTCAGGACTGGCTCTCCCAAGGTCGTCAGTAGTTCCAATGGAATGTTGTTTACTCCCGGGGCCTTGTTTCGACTCAGGTCTTTCAGTGCTCTGTCAAACTCTTCACGCAGTATCGTATCTCCCATTTCATCTTCATCTACATCCTCTTCCATTTCCATAATGTTGTCCTCAAGTACATCGCCCTTGTATAGACCCTCTATATACTCCTTCCACCTTTTTGCTTTCCCTTCTTTGCTTAGAACTGGGTTCCCATCTGAGCTCTTAATATTCATACAAGTGGCTCTCTTTTCTCCAAAGGTCTCTTTAATTTTCCTGTAGGCTGTATCTATCTTACCCCTAGTGAGATAAGCCTCTACATCCTTACATTTGTCCTCTACCCATCCCTGCTTAGCCATTTTACACTTCCTGTCAGTCTCATTTTTGAGACGTTTGTATTCCTTTTTGCTGCTTCATTTACTGCATTCTTGTATTTTCTTCTTTCATCAATTAAATTCAATATTTCTTCTGTTACCCAAGGATTTCTACTAGCCCTCGTCTTTTTACCTACTTGATCTCCTGCTGCCTTCACTATCTCATCCCTCAGAGCTACCCATTCTCCTTCTACTGTATTTCTTTCTCCCATTCCTGTCAATTGTTCCCTAATGCTCTCCCTGAAACTCTGTACAACCTCTGGTTTTTTCAGTTTATCCAGGTCCCATCTCCTTAAATTCCCACCTTTTTGCAGTTTCTTGAGTTTTAATCTACAGTTCATAACCAAGAGATTGTGGTCAGAGTCCACATCTGCTCCTGGAAATGTCTTACAATTTAAAATCTGGTTCCTAAATCTCTGTCTTACCATTATATAATCTACCTGATACCTTTTAGTATCTCCCAGGTTCTTTCACGTATACAACCTTCTTTCATGATTCTTGAACCATAAACTTATGCTCTGTGCAAAATTCTACAAGACGGCTTCCTCTTTCATTTCTCTCCCCCAATCCATATTCACCCACTATGTTTCCTTCTCTCCCTTTCCCTACTCTCGAGTTCTAGTCACCCATGACTATTAAATTTTCGTCTCCCTTCACTACCTGAATAATTTCTTTTATCTCATCATACATTTCATCAATTTTTTCATCATCTGCAGAGCTAGTTGGCATATAAACTTGTACTACTGTAGTAGGCATGGGCTTCGTGTCTATTTTGGCCACAATAATGCGTTCATTATGCTGTTGGTAGTAGCTTACCCGCACTCCTATTTTTTTATTCATTATTAAATCAACTCCTCATGTCGTTAGTATGGCTAGCCATTACTGCCACTAGATGAATCCTGATGACACCGCTGCTTGTTTATTCAAACAACTCACCATCTGGACTTACGGGTTTGAGTGCACCGCACACCAGACCTCCCTACCTGACAAAACTTATCTAAGGAGGTACCGGAAATGGGAACCCGGTTCCCTGTATACCGTAGGCAGCGATGTCAAAAATAGAGCTTTGGAGATTGATAGCTGCCTAATTATGACACTATTTTATTTCCCTTTTTTTCTCTTTTAATGAATCGACATTTTATGTGGCATTGTATAGAGCCTTCGAAGAGGACTTGACCGCTACTACATGTGTGGAACTTGATCACATAGTAAGAAGACAACACATTGCAAAACACAGTCCCACCGACACCGAAAGAGGTCCTGCAAACTTCAGCTGTACTGTACAAAATCAAAACCAACACGTAACTCAAGTACTAGTCGATCAAAATATTGTTGCAGTTGGGGAGTGATGGCGATTCTGTCGGCTTATTGTGAGGCAGAAAGTTATCGGGGTTAACGGTATACGCACAGCTGACCCGAAAGCCACTACTGCATTTGTTTGCTGTAATGTTACCACATGTTTCCGATAATGGCTAAGTGCAATAATATCGTGGTTGACTTGTACGGTTCACGTATTCTGTGCGGTTTAAGTCCATCAGTCTATGAAATGTTATTGTAACGATAAGGCAACTTGATCGTGAAGATATTTTGTAGTGTACGACACGGGATTTTAAGAATAGTACCATTTGTTCCCGTTCCATTGATGGACCTCTAAACAGCCAAACGTATGTACAGTTTCTAACAGATGTGATGCCGCAGATATTCGAAGACATCCCACTGAACATAAGGCAATGCAAGTGGCTACCAACATGGTGCGTATCCCATCCATGCTGCACAGATAATTGCCGATCTTCTGACACATCCATTCCGTGGCGTCGCGCGAATTCACCCCACTCAAATACTACGGCCAGAATACACGCACTCTTGGCATTGAACGGCACATGAGACAAAACGTGCTGCGAAGATTTACTCGGAAACGTTTATAGGCGACCCGGGATTCATTCTTTGCGCTTCTACAGCAATCCAGTCGATCTAAATGTCTCCAGTCTCGCTTCAACCCTCAGCACAGGATTAAAATTCTCACTACTCTAATATCAATAATCAAAGCTCTGTAGCCATCTAGCTACTTTCAGAAAGATTTCGAGCCACGACGACTAGACTAGAGTGAGATCACCATCAACACTTCATACACTGCCTCCAAGTGGCTCCTAACAGCTTCTGCAGATAATCCACAGTGCAACAAAATAGGAATACTCTTCTAAGATAGTACGAGAGGAAAACCACCAGACCCAAATTAGTAAGAAAACAGATGAAATTTATTGGCACTAGTTCACCCAAGTTCGTCACTTCTATTCAGCATCACCTCCAGGTAGCTGATGCTTCTATGTTCTGCAGAACAATTTACACGTTCACCAGCACGTAACACTCACCGAGAAAGGCAGGAAAGTGTTCTTTCAAAAGCTGAGGTTTTCCTCGCTGGAGAAGTATCCCCGCTTACCTCAAACGATCACAGAATGTCGAACTTTGAAATGATTACCACTTAACCAAATAAACTGCGCCCCAACCAGTGGACACACCACTTCAACGTTGCATGAGGACTACTAGCGAATATCTCGTTTTTTTCCAAAACCAAACCACTCAACAAAATTATTTAATATTTTGGCATTTTCATTGCGTATTCCCGCTTACAACATTACCGCAAAGTGCTGCTCTCAGCCACGATTTTCAGAAGCCTCTCTGCAGCGGGTGCTAGAAAACACTACTTAATAAGTAGCCTTTCGTGGGATAGTTTCAGTCTATCGTAAAGAGTTTGCCAGTTCAGTTGTTTCAGCTCCTCCGTGACGCTCTCTCATGGGCCCAACAAAGCTGTGACAATTTGTGATTCCCTTCTTTGTAAATGTCCAATATCCGTTTTAGTTCAATTTCGTATGGATCCCACAAACTTCAGCAGTATTCTACGAGAGTCACTCAGGTGTCTTGTAAGCATTTTCCTTTGTACACTAATTGTATGTGCTTTTAATGCTAGAAGGAGGTAGGGCAACGCATTATATTTTTCAGTCAATGCAGAAGTTGATACAAGGACAATCTAGACTTCGTATCAGACTTGGCGCGGATCGTGCTGTTGGCACCAAATAAATTATTTGCTTTATCAAAACTGACAGCACGTATGGATACAAGAAAGGAAGGGAAGAAAACACATCTCGACAATCACATAACAACGTCAATTTGTTTGACGATTTAAAGACAATTCTTTTATTGCTTCCTAGGACATAAAGATCATAAAAACCAGAGCAGCCACTACCTCCAATTTACACACCACAGGTAGTCTAGGAATTGATAAGAATATTAACCAAGTGTACATATCACAGAATACATCTTTAATGAACAGGGTTTGAGTAAGTGGATTATGTACGTACGCTAAGCAATCGGAACAATTCGTAGAAAAATTAGATGTATAGACACACTGGAAAGGGAATTATCGTTACCTAAAGATTGAGCAGACAGAGTTAATAAGGAAAGGAAAGATGGCAACCAACGGCAATATTAACTCATATGCCCAGGGGATCACATGTATGATAAATCGAAAATCATTCCGATTTAACTCCAAAGATTGCTTCTAACTACTTCTACCATTTCGGGACACAAAGGTCTGCAGTCCAATACTGTACAAACTCCTCGTTTTTACACCTACAAAAATGGTTCAAATGGCTCTGAGCACTATGGGACTTAACTGCTGAGGTCATCAGTCCCCTAGAACTTAGAACTACTTAAACCTAACTAACCTAAGGACATCACACACATCCATGCCCGAGGCAGGATTCGAACCTGCGACCGTAGTGATCGCGCGGTTCCAGACTGTAGTGCCTAGAACCGCTCTGCCACTCCGGCCGGCTTTTACATCTACATCTGTATCTACAACTATATCTGCATTTACATTTACATGATAACTCTGCACAATTAAGTGCCTGGCAGGGCGTTCATCTAACCGCCTTCAAGCTGCTTCTTCACCGTTCCACTCTCTAAAAACAACGCGCGTAAAAAACGAACACATAATTATTTCCGTGTGAGCTCCGATATCTCTTACGTTGTTATGATGATCATTTCTCCCTACGGAGGTCGCACAATCAAAATATTATCCCATTCAGAGGAGGAAGTTGATGGTTCAAATTTCATGAGGATTTCCAGCTGCAACGAGAAACGCCTTTGTTTTAATGGTTGCCACCGCAATTCGCCACATATCCGTGGAACTTTCTCCCCTATTTCGCGATTATATAAAACGAGCTGCCACTTTCCCCACAACATTGTCCGTGTAATCGTTCAGCTTAAGTTATTCGTAATTGTAATCCCTAAGCATTTAATTGAATTAACAGCTTTTAGATTTGTGTGATTTACAGTGTAACCGAAATTTAGCGGATTCCTTTTAGTAATCATGTGGATGACTTCACACTTTTTATTATTTAGAGTCAATTTCCCCTTTTCACGCCATAAGGATGTCTAGCCTATATCATTTTGTAATTGATCTTGATCATCTGCTGACTTTAAAAGACAGTGAATGACTCCATCGTCTGCAAGCAATCTAAGAAGGCTGTTCAGATTGGCTCTAATATTTTTTTGTATAGATCAGGAACAGCAGTGGGTCTATAACACTTCTTGGGGAAAGCCATATATTGCTTCTGTTTTACTTGATGACTTTCCGTCAGTTACTACCAACTGTTATTTTTCTCACTGGAAATCACATATCCAGTCGCTCAAGTGAGATGATATTCCACAGACACGCAATTTCATTAGAAGTCGCTTTTGAGGGATGGTGTCAAAAGCCTTCCGGAAATTTAGAAATATGAAATCAATTCGACATCCTCTGTAGATAGCACTCATTACTTACAGATGGATTTTACATCCTCCATCTAAGTTTTCAGTGATGGCATCACATCCTGAGAACGCTCTTGATGTGCGCCCACTGACCCAACCAAGAGACATTCTCTTTTATAACTTCTATCCTAGAGTAATGACGTAAGAAATCATCCTCTCCACCGGGACCCGATGCTAACAGAACTGCAGAGTCGTCAGAAATGACACCGTTGTTTGTTTCCACAGGGATCATGGTGGTGGAGCTCCTTTCGGAGATTACAGGGGGGGAAAAAAAAGGTGAGGGCAACGGATGGAAAATGCGTTCCTTGTGGCACAGGCAAATCTAGAGCTGGCTTGGATTGTGGACAGTGGGGATGGAAAATGCGTTCCTTATGACGCAGGCAAATCTAGGGCTGGCTTGCGTTGTGGACAGTGAATATAAATTGTAAAGTAAGACAGAGACTGTGAAATATGCCTCAGATTTTAATGATGTGGCGATGAGAGAAGGCTGTTTTATGCTGGAGTTTCTTGCTTAAAACCTAAAGATAGCTTGCAGTCTCAAAAAGTGTTGGTACTAGAATCGAGAACGATTTATGTGTTTGAATGCTACAATTAGAGCAGACTGATGACCACTGAAAATGAAACTCTGTGGAGGCGGTATGCAACAAACGTCGAATTGACATTGTGTGTACTGGATGCTTGGACACAAAGTAGGTACAGCACCGTTTACATTCTGTGCATACCGAGCAGCAGGTTTTCCGTTCAGAAATCGCCTTTGAACGTCTACGAGAGAAAACTGTGTTACGCCTTGTGTAAAAAGAAGAAACGTCCACCAGCGCGTCTCAGAATTCGATAGCGGCTGGATCATGGCGTATCGATATGGCGGTATACCATTCTGCGACACTGATGATAGCGTTGGTCGTAGTCCCACGACTGTTATGCGATTACGGAATCGATGGCTACAGAAGAGCCATACTCAATGCCACGCAGGATCTCAGCGGCCCTAGATGACTAGTGCCCGAGTGTCAGAGTTGGTCGTGGCTGTAATTCCTAGGCATTTAGTCGAACAGACAGCGTTTAGTTTGTGTGATGTATCGTGTAACCGAAACTAAGCGGATTTCTTTCAGTACTCATGTGCATGACTTCACACGTTTCATTGTTTCGAATCAATTGCGACTTTCTGCACCATACAGACATCGTGTCTATGTCGTTTCGCATTTGGTTTGTTCTTATGATGACCTAAATAGACGCTAAATGACAACTTTGTCTGCAAACAGCCTAAGAGAAGTGCTCAGATTGTCTCCTAAATCGTTTATGTAAATCTAGAACAGCAGGGGGCCTGTAACACTTCCTTGGGGATGAGTTCTGTTTCACTCGACGATTTTCCGTTGATTAGTACGTACTGTGAGCTTTTTGACAGGAAATTACGAATCTTGTCGCACAACTGAAGCGATAATTCGTAGTGAATTCTTCCTACTATAACGTATATGGGCATAAGTAAACTTTTGTTATTTACTATCTTTGCTAGAGTTGTAATTTTAATGGCCCACAATGTATACGCAAACATTTAGCAAACGCTACCCCAAGTCCCTTGAAACTAACAACATTACAGTTTGATTCAAACGGTGTCGAAATCGGGACTGTGGAGTAATGGGAAAAGTGGTCCTCAAGAGCGAGCCTGTTCGACAGGTCGCACCTCGTACACTCGACTGGTCTGGAGAGAAGCTCGCCCTCTAGCCGCCGCTGCATATGAGAGCGCAACTTTCAGCCGTCCACATTCCTCGGCGCGTTCACAGCCGGCCGCACCATTTCTAGCCGGCGCCGATGGAGCCGTGTGCTGTGTTGACCCAGTTGGTCGACATAGTTGCGCTCGCCCGCCGGCCTTGCGCCCGTCGCGACGCCCCCAGACACAGCTCCGCTGTATATCTCGCCGCGATCGTCACTTATGATCTGCCGCTGCTCCAGAGAAAGCTGCGCCTCTTGGGCAACCTGCCAAGGACTCGAGCCTCCCACGCCGCAACCATTAACTCATTTAGCTTTACAGCGCTTGATTCAACTCTCGATCACTCTTACTACACCACCTGCCATAAAAGCCTCCGCGATCAATGAACTACGGCTGTCTTATTGCATGTATTCTACTCAACTGTCTTTCCTCTGCAATCAACTGCAGAAGGCTGCGTCCTCTCGCTCCATACGTGAACACTGTCTGCTCAGAAGTACCCAGGCAGCCTTATGTATGTGGAATTCATGATTAGCTGTCACGACAGGAGGACCCCTAGTGAAAAACGAGGCAAGGAATATTGTTTTGTCAGCCGAGAAATAGTGTTAGCAGAATTCGTCTATCAGGAGAGCTGAATGACTTCGACTGTGGGCTAGTCATTGGATGTCATCTAAGTAACAAGTCCATCAGGGACATTTCAGCCGTTATAAGGCTGCCCAAGTCCACTGTTGGCCACCAAATAAAAACGAAAGCACAACCACAAATAAACCAAGACTAGGCAAAGTACTGAAAGGCGGGGACCGTCAGGCATCACTGATGGTGGTCATAAAAAATGCGTGAAATGAGCGCAAGGAATGAGGTCCAAAGTGCTGCCAGCAGTGCTGTATGTAGCAGAGCAAAGGTCTGCATTGTGTCGCAGACGGGCCAATCGGGGCCTCTGTTAATGGCGTCATTCGGGTACGATATGGACAGGCATGACGTCAGCACACCAGTCTACCGGCTGCTGCCAACTTTGTTGACCTTGGAGCCGCTTGATATAGCGACGCTGTCTCCACCTCGCTCCAGTCTTTCCACCGAGGAAAAATTGTTGGCAGTATCGCCAATCGAACCCGAGTCCTTCGCATAGCAGGCAGACACGCTCAACACTCGGCTACGGATACGGACATGCATGTAGTGAGTTGCAAAAAAAAATGGTAAATGGTCGAGCGGCTCGTCATAAGCCCCACATTTGTGTAGTCAATGCTCGAGTTAGGGTAAAGGCCGACGCCACTGGACAATGGATCACCGCAAACAAATTATTTGGAATGATGAATCTTTGGCAATCTGGTGGAAGAGTTTGGTCCTGGCGAACGCCTGGTGAACGTCACCTGCCGCCATGTGTAGTGCCAACACTGAAGTAGGGAGTAGCTGGTGTTAAAGTGTGCGAGTGTCCTTTGTGTACAATATGTTCCGCTTATTGCGCTTAAGAAAAGACTACACGGAAAAGGAAATGAGCATGTTTCACAGCGTTGTCCACTGTCTATAACAAATCAACAGCTCGAAGAGGACGTTTGATTCTATCAGCATGACTGTGCACCGTGTCGTAATGCGACATCTGTGAGGCAATGGTTTCTAGTCACTAACATTCCTGAAATGGACTAGCTCGCCCAGCGCCGACCTCAATCCAATGGAATACATTTGGGAAGAGTCAGTACGTCTGCTTCGCTCACATACAAGCGCCAAACACCACTTGCTTCTCTAGTTTCGGCTCTTGAGAAAGAATGAGCTCCCATTCCTCCACAGACATTCAGACACATTTGAAATATCACGAAAGCAGATTATTTTTAGTTTAAATGAAATTCTATTATTTTATTTAAATAGAATGGATAAAAATGATCTTCAGGCCAAAAACTCATTATTTGTTAATGGCGCACTTGGTAACGAATGACCGTACAAGTGGTTAATGTCCACAGAATTTTTTTTGTATAAAGTTTGACTTTGAATAAGATTCAGATTAGACTTTTTAAAAGTAAAATAACTAACGATTGGGCGCTTAAATTGCTTCCAACTTAAACGGCCAGGAATTATTTGAAGATTTCGGTTAAAGCAGGACAACTGAGAGGTTTCCCGTTTTACACGATGAAAATAAGTTTGAAATATAATGGTGCAATTATAATTGGCAAAATGTTACATCGAGCACTCTTGCATCCTTGTCGTGCATAAGTCAGAAAAAGAAGAAAGAAATAATCTAGTTTCGCATTTTTCTTAGATAAAACAATTTCAGTTGTCGGAGAACGGAGATTGGTATAATAACGGTGGTTTACAGAGATTAATGTTTCCAAGACTTAGAGTTTCATATAACTACAATCATAAGAAATAAGTTTTTACAGTTCATTCGATGCAATTGACGTAATCTAGCAAACATTTAAACTGAAATAATATTAGGAGTTGTTACCTAGCACTCCATAAGCAAGAATATTACTTGATATTACTATCGCCGTCCGGAGTGGCCGTGCGGTTCTAGGCGCTACAGTCTGGAACCGCACTACCGCTACGGTCGCTGGCTCGAATCCTGCCTCGGGCATGGATGTGTGTGACGTCCTTAGGTTAGTTACGTTTAAGTAGTTCTAAGTCCCATAGTGCTCAGAGCCATTTTTTGATATTACTATCACGTATTTTAGGGACTATGTAATCAGGCACAAAGGTTCACTCTGGTGCCTTTATCAAAATATATGTATATAGTGTATATCCCGCACACTATTAGTAAACCGAATTGTACTCCCACTTGAAAAACTGTAGCGACCAGCCATTATTTTTCTTCACGGTTTTAACAGGTTTATTTATGCCAAAACCCATCATCAGTTGGCGTTATACTACATCTTGTAAGGTAACGAGATGGCAACCGTTTTGAGAAAAAAAATCTGCGATATCGGAATGTTCTCTCAGTGGACAACGTCGGCCCGGCGCCTGGTTCGAGAGGGCGTCTCACCATCCAGAGAACGCTGCTTTACCTAGAGGGACACTCCCATAACGACGAGATACTCTTTTCTGGAGAGTAGCCATTACACTATGACTAGACATCAGAATTAATCGGCCAATTAAATACATTAATTGTAAATTTTAAGAGCAGTTAGTCACGTCACAAAATTCTTCCCCATTGCTACCTTCGTCGAATTGAGTGTGACACTGATAATGTTTTTGTTTCAGTAACCTGTAATGTTACGATTAATGGCGGGCGGGGAAGCTGCCTCGGAAGCTTCAGGCCGGTAAAAAGGGAGCCAATTTTGGTCCTTGGCCATAGGGATACGCCACGGTCCCGACAGCGTGGGGCCTGGGGACTCGAACTCTATACTCCTCCGCTGCCTTCGGCGCTACTTGGCCACGTTTTAGCCGACAGTACAGGATGGTCGCCATTGGCTTATTCTAGACAAGTGTCAGGCGCAGTTCTTTCAGGTCAACCCGGCTTGTGCTGGCACGAGTCAGGTGAGGGGCTGACTCAACGGAAAATCCGAACCGCGCTTCTATAAAGCCACTAGCAACCTGTTGTTCCCTCGCATTTTTGTCTCAGATTTTCGCACAACTTACTCGAGTTAAGTGCCCGTCCGCTGTCAGTCTCCGTCGTCGGTGCGTCAACATCTGAACAACATCTATGCATTTATGAGATGAGCCGTTGCGTTACTGTCTTTTGCGGCATACTACATCATTACCACTCGGGTTAGGCCCCACTTCAAGCAATATTATGAGCCCGCTAGTCTCCATTGTCTGATTCAAGTTCAGAGCTCCCTTCGATCACAACTAGGGGTTTTCGTAGTCCAAAGATGTAGTCTTTGCTGAACTCTGTAATGAACTTCTGGTACTTATTTTGAAATAACGCCTTTACCTAATTATTGCGCTCAGTAATGGCACTAGGAAGAGTTATCTTATTCATTGCAAGATACGGTCGTTAACAGTAAAAGGATAGAAACTATTCCTGTAAGTAGGAAAAATGTTTGCATTGCCTGTGCAAGGGATAAGTTATTTAATCATGTTAGTTGTGTGTGAATTAATTTCGCTTGCCCAGCATCTGCATCTCTTACTATCAGCCAACATAATCGTTTCCTCCCCCCTCTCCCTCCACCACTATCTTATCTCCACTGCAAAGAGATTACAGGGCAAGAAAGTGACTCCTAAATTACGAACTATTAGCGCAGAGAACGATCAGAGGTAATATGAAGTTCGAAAATAAACTACCTATATTAAAGAGATATGTATATCGTATGAATCTTACATAATAAGACAGTATTTGCAACAAGGGGAGGTGGCCTGATTTGTGGCGGGGGATGTGGCGAACGCTGATTGGCTCAATCCAAAATTGTGCGGTTCAGTGTGAAGCAGATGCCAGATCTCTAAAGTAGCTGTGTAGGACCTCGTTGTTGGCTGCCATTTGATGAGAGGAAGAACATGCCCTAGCTGTTCCAAGAGACTGGCTGAGTACGGCCGAGGATGAATAACAGTTCCATGGAAGTGCGGTAATACACATGGATGAGTACCTACGCTCAGATGTGAAGACAGTCTGCTGCCATTCATTAATCAGGGTGTATCAAAAAGAACATCGGACTTAAAAAAGTCATAACTATTATGTTATTTGAGTTATGTGCGTGAACAGCGTACCGTTGGAAAGGGCAATTACATTTAAATTTCACAAGCAAACAGTTTTGGCACCAATAAAGCTTTGTCCTTGACTCATCAGAATTAGCATCAATCTAGCAGATGCCAAGTTGGGCGAGACACCGTGTGCACAGAAACGAGGTGTGTTTGTGTCTATGTCTGTGTGTGTGTGTGTGTGTGTGTGTGTGTGTGTGTGTGTGTGTGTGTGTGCGTGTGTGCGTGTGTGTGTTCCAACATTCCGTTGGCACACCTAGACCGATTCAAGTCACACGTGGTACACATGCGACTTAGTACCTAGTAGGCGATTTCCGTGGAAATAACATATCTAGGGCACTCCTATGTGTGAGGTGGATGTTGGAAGCGTGACACATAAGCCTAACTCTAGAAACCTTGAAGCAATTCCAGTCAAGTTGGTGCACATGTGGCATACTACCTGCAGAAACATACTCTAGCAACCTTAATGGTGGACGGAGAGTGTGCCGAAGGGATACGTAAAAGTTATCTAAAACGAACCTTGTTAGTGCCTAATACACGTTTTTTGAGGTAGCTGTGCTGATTGCAGATATTTCCATGATATTTAATTAATAAGGGCGGAGGTGATACAGGAAGGGGTAATATGCAAATTATCACTCTGGAAGACTTAGGGAAATTTCTTCGCAACATGGTCTATATCGTTTACTATCAGTAAAAGAAATACTTTAGGACTACTATACCCCTGGCACTCCTACGGATGGGGTTAGGTTAGGGGAGCGGAGGAGGTGGCATGCAAGACTACCACTGGATGCAAGAGTACCAATGGAACTGACGGAGAAAAAATAAATCATAGGGTCCGTCTACTAACAAGTAGAGCTACCCAAAGGATACGCTTCGATTTTGAAACACCCTCCTGAAAAAAATTGAGTTTAATATTTCGAAATGAATACCGTATGTATTTCACCCCCTTAACGGCCGTATGGGCACGTATTAAAAAATATGTGTCTCATTTTACTGTACACTACAACAAATTCAAACCTCATCAAAATCGAAGTGTGTCACTTGGGTAGATTTACTTGTAAGAACTGTGCAGTGATTTTGAGAATGCCATGTTTCTCCTACAAACAACTTTACGTTGCCTGCTCAAGACCGGGGTTACCCAAGAATTTGTTTATTTTTGTACCTTTAGTAGAAACCAAAATTATTATATATATTCTGATTCTGAGTTATATATATATTTCAATGAATGCGTAAAATGCTTCATTTCATTATGTGTGTATTGTGTTCATACTTTCAAAACATGTACATAAATTTTGTTTTCACGCGATAGACAGATTATATTTAACCCAGTATTATATTTGAAATGAAAAGGAATGTAAATGACTGGTGAGCTTCAGATAATAAAATACTATAAGCCACGCAGTTAACAAGAGACGACCAGTACATAGTTCTTATCTAGTTTCGTGACACACATATAGGGAGTGGACATGAACACAAAGGCACAGGGAAAGCGAGAGAAACACCATCTGCTAGATCCCAACGCGGACGGAAGTGCGTACTGAGAGAGCGTGGGGGACAGACACTGAAGAGCATTGTGACGAAAAAAATGAGGACGTCAGCTGCATAAGTCACTGCAGAACAGAATGTCGCACTCGCGAACCCTGTCAGCACCAAAACAACACAATAGGAGCTCCAGAATCAGGGAATTGAGTGGCGAGATGGAATTACAAAACCACACATCAGTGATGCAAATGCCCGCAACAGGGAAACGTGGTGCCGAAGCCTTAAAAGCTAGATTATGAAGCAGTGAAAAAATGTCATTTGATAGAATGAGTCTTGTTTCACATACTTTCCAACCTCTGACCGAGTGTATGCCCCAAGAGCAAAACGGGCCGGGGTTCGGTGTCGCTTTGGGCAGCCTACAGCGGAATTACATGGGCCCCGTGGTTACTGTGCAAGGTCGCTTTACTGCCATGTATGACCATTGTAGCTGATCGGGTCCATCCTATGGTGATGCTTTCCAAGATAACAGGGTCCCTGTTCACACAGCTCGTATCGTCCAGGACTGGTTATGAGGCCATGAGCACGAATTGTCGCATCTTCCCTGGCCGTCAGAGTCATCAGATCTCAACTTCATTGAACCCTTGTGGTCTACCTTGGAGAGAAGTATCTGTGTTCGCAGTCTGCCCCCATCGCTATTACCTATACTTGCCGCTATTTTGCAGGAAGACTTCCTTGAAAACCATACGTGGCCTGTATTTATCCGTTCCGAAAAGACTAGAATCTGTTTTAAGTACGAAAGGTTTTAGCATTTCCATAATTTAGTCCACCACCTGTAATTATAGTCTTGCAATATCGTTTAATTTCATTTCGCCTCCTGGAAAACGTAGGATTATACCATTTTTAGATTCATAGAAAACCTTTTGCAATCTTAACTGGTATAAACTCTATAAAATTCTGAAAGGAAGAAGATGGAGTTTGAGTCGAAGGACATAAAAGGGGGAAGTAGTTGAGAAGGGAGTCATACAGGGTTGTAGCCTAACCCCGATGCTATTGAATGTGTAGATCGAGCTAGCAATAAAGGAAAGAATTTAGAAATTTGGAAAGGGGTGTAAACAGGGAGAAGAAATAAACAGTTTGAGCTTTGCAGATGACATTCCATTTCTGTTAGATGGTAAAGGACTCGGATGATCACTGGACAGTGTAGTGAAAGGAGGTTATAAAATGAATTTCAACAAAAGTAAGACAATGGTAATGGAATGTAGTTGAATTAACTCGAGCGATGCTGAGAGGGCTAGATTAAGAAATCAGACACTAAAAGAAGATAATGAGTTTTGCTATTTCTGCAGCAAAATAATTGAAGATGGGCGAAGTAGGGATGTGTTTAAAACGTAGACCGTCGCCAGCATAAACAGCGTTTATGAAAAAGAGAAGTTAGTTAAGAACGATTATAAAAATACTAATCTGAACGGAATTGGAGTGTAGATTTGGATGGAAGTGAAACGTCTACAATAAACAGTGTAGAGCAAAAGAGAAAGAAAACTTTTGAATAAAGAAAGCTGAAGTTTAGATGAGCCGATCACATTACGAATCAGAAGATAAAGAATGGAACTGAAGAGAAAAGCATATTTATGAATCAACATGAAAAAAGAAAGGATCGCTAGATAGGACACACTCTGTAGCATAAATAAATTGACAGTTTGGCAAGGAATGGAAATAGGGAATAAGGGGGAGGGAGGAATCAAAACGTGTAGAGAATTTGACTGCAGTAAGCAGGTTCAAGAGGATGTAGACCACAGAAGGTTCACGGAAACATAAAACATTGAGCAGTATAGATTAGCGTAGAGCCTTGCATCGAACAAGTCTCCCAGCGACAGTAGCACCATCAACAACAGTGACGTCAGTCTAACGCGTTAG
This sequence comes from Schistocerca cancellata, assembly GCF_023864275.1. Lineage (NCBI taxonomy): Eukaryota > Metazoa > Arthropoda > Insecta > Orthoptera > Acrididae > Schistocerca > Schistocerca cancellata. Next base: position 410,360,774 of record NC_064628.1, read on the forward strand.
TCATTCTTTCACTGATTCGCTATAATTTCGAAATAATGTGTCTTCTTCAACCAGCTTATATGTATGATACTCTCACGAAACGAGAACGGGGACTTGACCACCGAGACTGACGCTGCGCTGGTGAGAGGCCGCGCACAATGTAACGCCTGCTGCTGAGCTGGTTTCGGCTGCCCGCCGCTCTTTACTGTCGCACAGCGTAGCCGGTACGGTAGGGGCCGGCCGTTGTGATCCGCAGGGGAGCCCCGCAATACTACCAGCTAAATAAAAGATTCCAACTACTGAAGGCACTAACTATCGGCCCGCATCTCGTGGTCGTGCGGTAGCGTTCTCGCTTCCCACGCCCGGGTTTCCGGGTTCGATTCCCGGCGGGGTCAGGGATTTTCTCTGCCTCTTGATGGCTGGGTGTTGTGTGCTGTCCTTAGGTTAGTTAGGTTTAAGTAGTTCTAAGTTCTAGGGGACTGATGACCATAGATGTTAAGTCCCATAGTGCTCAGAGCCATTTGAACCATTTGAACCACTTGCTCTCAAGCGTCCCAGTAGACATCCGTGTGAGCGGCGACGGTAGCATGCGCTTGCCTCTCTTTGATGCTTAGTTACGAATCTCCTATGTCGGCCATTTACTGCGGCATATGCGTCTCACATACCGTGGGCAAGGGGCACAACTACACACGGGCGCTATGCGAGTTCTCATATACTTTGAAAACTCTCCTTCAAACAAAATTAAAAATACACACATAAAAAAAGTGTTCCGTCACCCCGGACCCAGAACTCTTGAAGATAGACGTTGACTGTGGATATTTTATCACAGACACAGTCCCTTTGACTGTTCAGAGATGTCACTAAACCCGTCCAAAGATATAAACAACCATGTTTGAGCAGCGCCTGTTAGACGGAGGGGGTCCGACAGCCTATCAGTTCCAGTCATTCCACCAGGAAGGAGGTACATGGCTCGTGTTGTCTGTAGTTCAACCATGCCTAGACGGTCCGCATTGTTACTTTGTGCCAGGAAGCACAAGGGAAGTGTCCCGGCGTCTCGGAGTGAAGCAAAGCGATGTTGTTCGGACTTGGAGAAGGTACAGAAAGACGGGAACTGTCGATGACATGCCTCGCTCAGGCCGCCAAAGGGCTACTACTGCAGTGGACGACCGATACCTATGGGCTCGGAGGAACCCTGACAGTAGCCGCACCATGTTGAATAATGCTTTTTGTGCAGCCACAGGACGTCGTGTTGTAAGTAGGATGTATAGGTTTTTTTTATTGGTAACGCCACGTAGCGCTGTGTATGAAAATCACTGGCTGTGCTGTGTGCAGTCTGTGGCTGGTTTGCATTGTTGTTGGCTATTGTAGTGTTGGGCAGTTGGCTGTTAACAGCGCGTAGCGTTGCGCAGTTGGAGGTGAGCCGCCAGCAGTGGTGGATGTGGGGAGAGAGATGGCGGAGATTTGAGAGCGGAAAGACTGGATGTCATGAACTGATATATATTATGACTTTTGGACACTGTTAAGGTAAATACATTGTTTGTTCTTTATCAAAATCTTTCATTTGCTAACTATGCCTATCAGTAGTTAGTGGTTCAAATGGTTCAAATGGCTCCGAGCACTATGGGACTTAACATCTATGGTCATCAGTCCCCTAGAACTTAGAACTACTTAAACCTAACTAACCTAAGGACAGCACACAACACCCAGCCATCAAGAGGCAGAGAAAATCCCTGACCCCGCCGGGAATCGAACCCGGAAACCCGGGCGTGGGAAGCGAGAACGCTACCGCACGACCACGAGATGCGGGCCGATAGTTAGTGCCTTCAGTAGTTGGAATCTTTTATTTAGCTGGTAGTATTGCAGTAGTTTGAGTAACGAAGATTTTTGTGAGGTAAGTGATTCATGAAAGGTATAGGTTATTGTTAGTCATGGCCATTCTTTTGTAGGGATTATTAACAGTCAGAGTGCGTTGCGCTAAAAATATTGTGTGTCAGTTTAAGCACAGTCATTTATAATTTTTCTAAGGGGACGGTTCAGTGTTACGACTCAAACTGTGCGCAACAGGCTGCATGATGCTCCCGACGTCCATGGCGGGGTCCATCTTTGCAACCACGGCACCATGCATCGCGGTACAGATGGGCCCAACAACATGGATCGCTCAGGATTGGCATCACGTTCTCTTCGCCGATGAGTGTCGCATATGCCTCCAACCAGACAATCGTCGGAGACGTGTTTGAAGGCAACCCGGTGAGGCTGAACGCCTTAGACACACTGTCCAGCGAGTGCAGCAAGGTGGAGGTCCCCTGATGTTTTCGGGTGGCATTATGTGGGGTCGACGTACGCCGCGAGTGGTCAGTGAAGTTGCCGTAACGGCTGTACGGTACGTGAATGCCATCCTCCGACCGATAGTGCAACCGTATTGGCAACATGTTGGCGAGGCATTCGTCTTCATGGACGACAATTCGCGCCCCCATCGTGCACATCTTGTGACCGACTTCCTTCAGGATAACGACACCGCTCGACTAGAAAGGCTAGCCTGTTCTCCAGACATGAACCCTATCGAACAAGCCTGGGATACATTGAAAGGGGCTATTTATGGACGACGTGATCCACCAACCACTCTGAGGCATCTACGCCGAATTTCCGTTGAGGAATGGGACAATCTGGACCATCAGTGCCTTGATGAACTTGTCGATAGTATGCCACGACGAATACAGGCATGCATCAATGCAAGAGGACGTGCTACTGGGTATTAGAGGTAACGGTGTGTACAGCAGTCTGATCCAACACCTCTGAAGGTATCGGTGTATGGTGGTTCAACATGCGGTGTGTGGTTTTCATGGGCTATAAAAAGGGCGGAAATGATGTTTATGTTAATCTATATTCCAATTTTCTGTACAGGTTCCGGGACTCTCGGAACCGAGGTGATGCAAAACTTTAATTGATGTGTGTGGAAAACAATAATATCCAGCTTGTTATTTTTTTAAGTGAACAGTATTTTCACTGTTTTGATAATGTTCTCGATCTTTTTCTATTATGTGTCAGTTGTTTCATCTCTAGTTTGAGCGAAGCTCGTAATATTTCGGGGATTATTCTGGGATATTCTCTAACTGCGTTCGTGTAACGGATTCGTGGTATCGAGTGATCTGTCACAGAGAAACTGGATTTCGTTTCATTTCTTACTACATTTTTGTATACATTTATATTGACTAAAAATATCTGGACAACAGTGTACGCTCTGGCGAAATGCACTGTGTGTACCTTTTGAAAAATGGTTCAAATGGCTCTAACAAGGGAACCTCCACATCGCACCCTCCTCAGATTTAGTTATAAGTCGGCACAGTGGATAGGCTTGAAAAACTGAACACAGATCAATCGAGAAAACAGGAAGAAGTTGTATGGAACTATGAAAAAATAATTAAAATATACAAACTGAGTAGTCCATGTGCAAGATATGCAACATCAAAAATAGTCTGAAACAAGGAGCGCCGTGGTCCCGTGGTTAGCGTGAGCAGTTGCGGAACAAGAGGTCCTTGGTTCAAGTCTTCCCTCGAGTGAAAAGTTTACTTTCTTTATTTTCGCAAAGTTATGATCTGCCCGTTCGTTCATTGACGTCTCTTTTCACTGTAATAATTTTAGTGTGTTTTTTGCGACCGCAACGCAAAACCGTGCGATTGTTATTGAAGTCGCGAGCTATATTTACTGGATTCATATTGCCCACGGAATACATCTCACGTATATAATGCACTCTCGTCCAAAGTAGCGAACAGTCAACTGCCAGCCAGGGAGCCTCGTTAGCAGGAATACTCTCTCTTCCGTGGTGTGTAGCCGACTGACGTCGTGTGTTTCGATGTTTGTTTAGGTGTAGCGTCCCCATACTATGGCAAATTTACCTAGCATCGGACGGACCGACGGACGGACATATAATAACTGTCTGAAAATAAAAAATTAAACTTTTCACACGCGGGAAGATTTGAACCGAGGACCTCTCGTGCCGCAGCTGCTCACGCTAACCACGGGACCACTGCACTCCTTAGCTCCCGCTCTCCTTCTTGTTGCATATCTTGAGCATGGACTACTCAGTTTGTATATTTTGCTTATTTTTTTCATAGTTCCACACAACTTCTTCCAGTTTTCTCGATTAATCTGTGTTCAGTTTTTCAAGGCCTATCCACTGTGCCAACTTATAACTAAATCTGAGGGGGGTACGATGGGGAGGTTCCCTTGTAAGCACTGTGGGACTTAACATCTGTCATCAGTCCCTTAGACTTAGAACTACTTAAACCTAACTAACCTGAGGACATCACACACATCCATTCCCGAGTCAAGATTGAACCTGCGGCCGTAGCAGCAGCGTGGTTCCGGACTGAAGCACCTAGAACCGCTCGGCCACAGCGGCCGGCTTATTGTTAGGAAACAAAGGTGTTCCATTCACTCATAGTGCTTGCTATTGATAACAGTAATGCCCATTTGCCGGCCGGAGTGGCCGTGCGGTTCTAGGCGCTACAGTCTAGAACCGAGCGACCGCTAAGGTCGCAGGTTCGAATCCTGCCTCTGGCATGGATGTGTGTGATGTCGTTAGGTTAGTTAGGTTTAATTAGGTCTAAGTTCTAGGCGACTGATGACCTCAGAAGTTAAGTCGCATAGTGCTCAGAGCCATTTTGAAGTAATGCCCGTTTGACTCTTCGCCATCAAGCGTGCATTCAGTAATGCAATGTTCTGAAGAGCTATCTGATATTTTCGACGTTTATGCATCCACTGAATGAAACAGATGTGCATCAGAGGGTCAATGCATTACTCTGTGAGCTGTACGTTTTGGTGATTGTATGTTACAGGATTTTCACCTTTTTCGAGATATTTTCACAGAAACATGGGCAATAGGTTAACAAATAGAATAATTTATACGTTACTCCTCTGTAACGAGCTACTGGAGACCACAGGCCTCTGACATCAACAGACTCAGGAAATATCCCTGTTTAACCTACGAACAATTATCGGTGGAGTTCGGATTTACGCTGTATACTATTCGCTATTACTACCAGTGTCCTCTGTAATCTGTTTCACATATTACAGTATTCAACCGGGCCTTCTATTTTATTTTCACTTTTAGCTCCAGGTAAACTATTCCTGAATGCCTTAGCAGATGTCACGCTAACTTCTCACTTCTTCTTAGCCATAGATTTCTTTCCTCATCTAATCATTGTAGTACTTCGTCGTTACATATTTTATTTCGGTAGCACATATTCCAAATGCGTATAGCTTTTACTTCTCTTGATTTGCAATGGTCCACGTTCCACTTTGACATAATGCTGCGCTCCGGATGTACGCTTCCTGTGACTACTTCTTCAGTTCTATATAACTATCTGATGCCAGTAAAGAACTTATCCAAGGAAGTTATCTTCGTTTGCGGAAATCAAGAAAAAGGTCCGCAGTGGTCATGTCTGGAGAGTACACAGGATAGGACAGGATAGTGATTTCGTTTTTTGTGCAATAGACAGGCATTCCTCCCCCCCCCCCCCCTGAACCATGGACCGTGCCGTTGGTTGGGAGGCCTGCGTGCCTCAACGATACAGGATAGCCGTACCGTAGGTGCAACCACAACGGAGGGGTATCGGTTGAGAGGCCAGACAAACGTGTGGTTCCCGAAGATGGGCAGCAGCCTTTTCAGTAGTTGCAGGGGCAGTAGTCTGGATGATTCACTGATCTGGCCTTGTAACATGAAACAAAACGGCCTTGCTGTGTTGGTACTGCGAACGGCCCCTTAAGGTAGGCCCGTGCCTAGTGGGCCTATATGTAAATCCGCCACTGCTAACTGGAACAAATATCAAAACAAGGCAATGAAGATAGTAACAAGAGGATATTTTTGCTAATTCCGGAATTTTAGGGAAAAGTACGTTCAGCCAGCTGTGTTAAGCCGTGATGAGTTGTCAACAAAGTAGTCTCAGCCTAGCGGCATAGCTGGTACGGTAGTACAGACGAGAAACCAAATAACTTAAGATAAGCAAAGTATAACAACGATCTTGAGTAAATAAATTACATTTAATTTCTATGAAAATATAACGGTTTTGGCAGGTATTAAATGACTCAAGAATAAACAAGCACATTATTACTTAAAATCAAAGGAAATATATTTCATTTAATTTCCAGAAAAACTTAAAATTTTTTATTATGTCTATAAATCCCTTAACTTCTTACAGTATACGTAAATGTCCGCGTCACTCGTTTCACTTTGTGGCTAGTTGCGGAACACTGCCCTAACCAATAAAAATATGGTGAAAGTCATTATGATGAGTATGAACTACTACCGACTGGGAAAATATTGAAGAACGTCAAACAGTTCGGCCTCTGAAGAAACTTTCAAATACCAAGATTGCTAGTAAAGCGTTTATTACATTTAGATAATCGGTTTTGGCAAGGCTCTGTTGCCATCTATGGATCCACAATACGACAGAAACGGTGAACTACCATGATACAGGTATAACATTGTACCCAAATATTTCCACTTACCACAATATATGGAACAACATATCCTATGCTTTATAACATTACAACATCTTTTTCATCAGTAGTGTAGGTGGCATTACACTACCTATATATCAGAATTACCATAGACGTTCTGTGACACCAGCTCACCAGATGGCACTGTGGTGATCTGACTTAATAATAACATCTACCATTGGACGAAAGCATGAAGCCGGCCGCTGTGGCCCAGCCGTTCTAGGCGCTTCAGTCCGGAACAGCGGGACCGTTACGGTCGCAGCTTCATATCCTGCCTCGGGCATGGATGTGTGTGATGTCCTTAGGTTGGTTAGGTTTATTCCATATAATTGTTTTATGTTAAATACAATCCAATTACACTCCTGGAAATTGAAATAAGAACACCGTGAATTCATTGTCCCAGGAAGGGGAAACTTTATTGACACATTCCTGGGGTCAGATACATCACATGATCACACTGACAGAACCACAGGCACATAGACACAGGCAACAGAGCATGCACAATGTCGGCACTAGTACAGTGTATATCCACCTTTCGCAGCAATGCAGGCTGCTATTCTCCCATGGAGACGATCGTAGAGATGCTGGATGTAGTCCTGTGGAACGGCTTGCCATGCCATTTCCACCTGGCGCCTCAGTTGGACCAGCGTTCGTGCTGGACGTGCAGACCGCGTGAGACGACGCTTCATCCAGTCCCAAACATGCTCAATGGGGGACAGATCCGGAGATCTTGCTGGCCAGGGTAGTTGACTTACACCTTCTAGAGCACGTTGGGTGGCACGGGATACATGCGGACGTGCATTTTCCTGTTGGAACAGCAAGTTCCCTTGCCGGTCTAGGAATGGTAGAACGATGGGTTCGATGACGGTTTGGATGTACCGTGCACTATTCAGTGTCCCCTCGACGATCACCAGTGGTGTACGGCCAGTGTAGGAGATCGCTCCCCACACCATGATGCCGGGTGTTGGCCCTGTGTGCCTCGGTCGTATGCAGTCCTGATTGTGGCGCTCACCTGCACGGCGCCAAACACGCGTACGACCATCATTGGCACTAAGGCAGAAGCGACTCTCATCGCTGAAGACGACACGTCTCCATTCGTCCCTCCATTCACGCCTGTCGCGACACCACTGGAGGCGGGCTGCACGATGTTGGGGCGTGAGCGGAAGACGGCCTAACGGTGTGCGGGACCGTAGCCCAGCTTCATGGAGACGGTTGCGAATGGTCCTCGCCGATACCCCAGGAGCAACAGTGTCCCTAATTTGCTGGGAAGTGGCGGTGCGGTCCCCTACGGCACTGCGTAGGATCCTACGGCCTTGGCGTGCATCCGTGCGTCGCTGCGGTCCGGTCCCAGGTCGACGGGCACGTGCACCTTCCGCCGACCACTGGCGACAACATCGATGTACTGTGGAGACCTCACGCCCCACGTGTTGAGCAATTCGGCGGTACGTGCACCCGGCCTCCCGCATGCCCACTATACGCCCTCGCTCAAAGTCCGCCAACTGCACATACGGTTCACGTCCACGCTGTCGCGGCATGCTACCAGTGTTAAAGACTGCGATGGTGCTCCGTATGCCACGGCAAACTGGCTGACACTGACGGCGGCGGTGCACAAATGCTGCGCAGCTAGCGCCATTCGACGGCCAACTCCGCGGTTCCTGGTGTGTCCGCTGTGCCGTGCGTGTGATCATTGCTTGTACAGCCCTCTCGCAGTGTCCGGAGCAAGTATGGTGGGTCTGACACACCGGTGTCAATGTGTTCTTTTTTCCATTTCCAGGAGTGTATTTGCAACATATATAAGCTAAGTCAGAGAACATAATAATTTTGAGATTATCTTTGAAAACTTTTTTAAGCGATAAAATATTTTAAAAATTGTAAATTTTTTGTGATTAAAAATGTTGCAGAAATTTCGTTTAGGTTCTCTATGTATACCTAATAGTAATAGGCATGAAGCTAAAACTTTATTATATCCAAGACTACACCAATATGTAAGCGTACATTTATCTATGTCATGGTTATAATTAACACATGATACAGGTAAATTATTTACTCACCAGCAAATAGAGAGATTTTACACTTTTTGCAGTAACTAGTGTATTTTCTTACCGAAACAGTAGGATGTTTTGACAAGTTTTTTTATTATAACATGACATCTTAGATCTAGGTGATTTTAAAGTACAAACCATACATCGATCAGAAACGACAACCATCTTAATTTCCATCACATACACAAATTAAGTCCATAATCTATAACGAAGGCCGCTAATCATTATGAAAGTAGTATAACTTTCAGACACATGTAACTTGTCACCTGATGTGTAGGTGAAATGTTAGAAGAAAAAATTGTTTTAAACCAGTTACATCGTTAAAACCAATTTAATGTGGATTAGACTGTCTGTGTATAAATAATATAGTGTAGCATGTAGCACCTATTACTATCCAAGAATGGCTTCGATATCTAAGTGTCCACTTCTCTGTGCCATGATAGAGTTATGGCAGATTAAATCTAACTTTATTTTCAACACGACCAAAGAGAAGAAATTATACACGTTACAATGTCTTGATAATAAGATTGTCAAAAAAAGGATGATATATTAATACACCTAAAAACATCACCCGCTGTCTGGGTGATTTTAGATGAAAACCGTACATCGATAATAAGTATGTATAAACTCCATTTTGTTGTGAGAAAATAAATTAGGTATATCATGTGTTAATTTTAATCTTGTTATATATAACTGTACACTTATAAATCGATGTACTCGAGGATAAAATTGAGTTTCACATTCATACGTGTTACTATCCTGCTCAGGGACTGGGTGTTGTGTTGTCCTAATCATCATCATTTCATCCCCATCGACGCGCAAGTCACCGAAGTGGCGTCAAATCGAAAGACTTGCACCAGGCGAACGGTCTACCCGACGGGAGGCCCTCGTCACACGACATTTCATTTCATTTCACTATCATTAATATTTAGGGAATCTAAACCAAATACCTTGTGGTTTTTGACAGCGTAGTTTTTTACAATTATAAAAAAATGTATACAGTTTTTTAACGTTATGTTATAAAAATGTTTCTTAAAGATAATAGCAAAATTATTATGTTCTGTGACTCGTTTTATATATAATGTAAATAACAACTGGATTGTATTTAACACAAAACAATTACATGGAATAATGTATCCATGCTTTTGTTCATTCGACGATAATATTATCTAGTCAGACCACCACAGTACCATTTGGTGGGCTTATATAACAGTCAGAATGCTTACACTACCAGTTGTCAGCTGTTAATGTGTGTGAGCAATCCTAGCTGGGCCCATTTGTATCATGTTTGTACATAATATTTCTCTTATGTTTGATATGCCGATCTCTAGTGGATTTCACGACACTGGCTTGTACATAGTGTAAAAAAAAAATTACATTACAGACGAAAAAGATGATGTAATGTTATAAAGCATAAGGGAATTGTTTCATATATTGTAGTAACTTAAAATATTTATGTATAGTGTTCAATCATGGTTAACTGTTTATCTGGTCAATTTCGGTTCTATCTTATCGCAGATTCGAAGATAGATACATGGTCTTTCTGAAACCGGTTATCTAAATCTGACAAATGCCTTACTAACAACATTGGCGTAGAAAGTTTCTTCAGAATCCACATTATTGCAGGTCGCCCACCACGGTGGTTCAGTGTCATAAATACATAAACTCTTGGGTATTTAGGTACTATCAAATATCAGTCACTAAGATTCCCTATATTTACTACCCATTCGGAATTTACTATCAGTTATGAGTCACAGATTCCTAGCTCTTAATACACACTGTTGAAACCACAGTTTTACCTTTCATAAACGTACGTAGGCCCATTACCAGCAATAATTCTTCCTGTTGTATGAAATGATCAACATACCGTACTTTTTGCGCTAATCTCTCGCGGTATCGTTTCGTTTCTCCCCTTCTCCACTTCCTCTTAACGCGACCTCGCACATCGCATCCTTACTCCGACCCAAGACACGACAGACTCCGCAGCGGCCGCATTTCAAAGAGAATCGGTGGAAGGAGAAATTATACACCGCCCCTAGTTACGGTCAGCTCACACGATCGATGTGGTTACCGCTCATTTTTACACATCCTTCAGCCCCCTTCTCTCAAAGAATTACGGACTCGAGCAAACGCAGGTGGCCTTCCTTGGATCTGATCTCATGCACGCGGCAAGCGCTCATGTAACACCCACTGATTGTTGGTAGTGTGTAGTTTTTTTTTACGTACCGCCCCCCCCCAGCCAGAAATACTGAGGCTCAACGCCACATTAGCGAAGAAACTATCAACTGAACCTCCTCAAGGAATTCACTGCTCACTAAATGTTTTTGTTTTGTACCGTCGTACGGGAACGGAGTGGCTTTCGTCGTGCGTAAACCGCATCCGTAGCTTTTCCTCTTGGTCAATGTTCTCGAAACAAAACGGCTAATTTGCCAGGCAAAAGCTGATGACAAACGGCGTGCGTTACAAATACGGAAAAGTGTACAAGCCAACGAGTCTCTCACCCAGACTCCTGCTCTCTCAATGATTTAAAGCGAAACTGGCACCTTGCCAATATTCAAAATGAAAGAAAAAATTATGAGTGACACAAAGGGTATTGTTTTCGTTATACCTACCAATGATCATGGTTTCCTTATGATACAGGGTCTTTAATTATATCATTGCGACCCTATATCGTGTGGATCCAACCTAACCTGTAAATAAAATGTATCTGTGAGTTCATCAGCGTCAGCGCTCAGCCTGTAGTGAGATTGCGTTTCTAAAGAGTATCGCCTCAGTTGCGCGACAGGATTCGTGATCTCGTGTCACAGTTCGTTGTAATTGGCGGAAAGTCATCGAGTTAGATGAGAGTGATATCAGGGTTTTCCCAAGGAAGTTTTATAGCCCACAGCTGATTCGTATCCATATGCATAATTTAGGGACAATCTAAGCAGCTCTCTTCGCTGTATACAGGCAATGCTGTCGTTTACCCGGCTAGTGAAGTCATCAGAAAATCGTACGTGTTGCAAACTGATTTAGACAAAACATCTGTGTAGTGTGAAAATGGCAATTCACCATACGTAATAAGTGTGAGGTCCTTCACATGAACACAAAAAAGTCGTTGAATTTTGGTTACACGATAAATTACACAAATTTAATGGTTGTCGATTCAAATCAATTTTGAGTCGTTAGTCGTCTGACTGGTACGATGCGGCCCGCCACGAATTCCTCTCCTGTGCCATTCTTTCCATCTCAGAGTAACACTTGCAGTTGGATCTATCACATAAATTGCTGTCGGGGAGGCCGACCAAAGACAGCATTTTGTTGGCGTAACACGTGGAAAATGCAGCAAATCCTCTAGAGAGATTGCCTACACTGTGCTAGTTTGTCCTCTTCTGAAATACTGCTGCCCGATATGGCTCTCTGCCAGTTAGGATTGACAGAGGATAGTGAAAAAGATCAGACAAGGGCAGCTCGTTTTGTATCATCGCGACGGGGAGAGAGTTTCATGGGTATGATACGCGATGTAGAATAGCATGGGGGAGAGAGTCCACGGGAATCGTACGCGAGCTGGGTAACAATCATTAAAACAAAAGCATATTTAGTTGCAACGAGATCTTTACACGAAATTTCAATTATCAGCTCTCTCTTCAGAATGTGAAAATATTTAATTCGCCCCCACTAATACAGGAATAAATGACGATCATAATAAAATCAGAGCTCGAACGGAAAGATTTGGGGGTTACTTTTCCCTCTTGCTGCTGAAGAGTGAAACGATAGAGAAATAATCAGAAGTAGTTGTATGAACCCTCTGTCAAACATTTTAAATGTAGAGTAGTCAAGTACACGTGGATTGGAAGGTACGTAGTCTAGCTGCGGCTGGCTTCTTAAGAACAGAGAGAAAAACTTCCAATAAGAACGCAGCAAAGAGCCGTAGCAAGAAGACGTACCAACCCAACGAATACTGAACGTTCTCGACATAAGTAAAATGGTCCATGTCGCAGGAGGTCTTTAGAAAAGGACACGCTTTAACAGGACTTCGTTCTACTTTTAAGCAATACTTTCTACTCTGGGAATAAAAAACAGAAACATGTTGTATATCAAATTTCTTATATTTCCTTCTCTTGGTAGAACATGTACTTGATCTTTTGCTTTAGATGGTCTAACGGATCTGAGGAACCAAAATAAATGCAGAAAATGTATTTCCAGGACACGACGAGAGTAACTACTGCTTTACGAAGAAACAACTATAAGAAACTACTATACATAGAAAAAGTACTGAATGTTCTTACGGACAGGATACTGCTAAAAGCCACCACACCTGTAGTTCTGGAACAAAAGAAAAATAAAGATTATTAGCATATTTTAACGAAACATGTAATCTGTCAATTTGTAACAATTGCAAAAATAAAAGGACGTTCACAAAAAGTGTCTACTATGTTGAGAGGTGGTAGTACTCATCGAAACAAGAGCTGCAAGACCAGCAAGCTAGGCTACAGTAACACGGTACATTCTGCGGTATGAATACATATTAATAAGAGCGGTTGAAAGGCGTCTAGGTGCACTGGTACTTGTTCAACAACGTCGACAGGGAATTTTGATTTCTTTCTGTGTCACAGTACACTAGGTACTCATTAGTTTTTGCACTACGTTGTCTGGAGTCTGTCGCGTGGTACGAGATGCGTTGTACTGTATTTTCAGTCAGGTTGGTGTTTTACTGCGTGCTAACGAACCCGCAAGATTGCAGACTAATACCCTTGATGTCGGTTTGCCGTAGAATTATTGAACGTATTCAAAATTCGAATGTAATCAATTTATTGAGACAGATAAGCTGCTGTCCACCAACCTGCACGGATTTAGATATCAGAAATGGTCGCTCGTATGAAACTCAGCGTCCCTCTTCTCGCACGATATCCACGGAACCATTGGTGAAGTGTCACACTCACATTCTATATGCCTATTTCCGGAAAATATTTGACAAGGGGCCCCACTGCGGACTTTTAACGAAGGTTCGAATAAGCGGAATAAGTTCCCAGATATGTGAGTGGCTCAAATACTTCTTATATAAAATAAACCTTATGCTGTCTGTCCTCGACGACGAGTGTTCGTCAGAAACAAGTGTATCGTCAGGAGGTCCCCAGGGAAATGATATAGGATCTCACTCTATGTACACACAGAAGACCTGACGGATAAGGTGAGTAACAATCTGAGATGGATTGCTGGAGACGCTGTAGTGTGCGGGTAAATGTGGACGTTGATTAACTATAGGACGACACAGGAGAACACAGACTGAATTTCTGTTCGATGTGATGGATGGCAACTTGCTGTAAATATGGGAAAATGTAAGTTAATGCGGATTAGTAGAAAAAAACAATCCTATAACGTTTGAATACAGTATTAGTGACATGCCGCTTAACACAGATAAGTCTATTAAATATCTAGGCGTGACGTTGTAAATCGATATGAAATGAAACGAGCACATAGGACCGGTAGTAGAGAAGATGAATGGTAGACTTTCATGAATTGAGACACTTGTAGCAAAGTGTAGCTCATCTATAAAGGAGACCGTGTACAGAACACCTGTGGGAACACTGTTTGCGTTTTTAGGATTCCCACAAAGTTGGATTAAAGGAAGACTCCGAAGTGTAGTGCTACATTTTCAACCGGTAGGGTCGATCAGGAAGCGATATCACGCAAATGCTCGTTGAATTCACATGGGAGGGAACACGATGATATTTTCACGAAACACTATTGAAAAAGTTTAGAGAATCGGCATTTGCGACTGACTGCACAGCGATTCAACTGCTACCAACGCACGTCTCGTGTGAGAACAGCCAAGAGAATTTAGCGCTATAAGCAGTCGTTTTTCCCTCATACCATTAGAGAGTGGAACAGGAATGTAAATTATTATAATTACACAAGGTACCCTCCGCCATCCACCATACGGTGTTTTGCGGAGTATGTATGTAGATGTAGATGTAGATGGTGCCTTATCTACTTATACAAATGACTTCACGTTCTTATTCACCGTCACGTTGCTGTTCGCACGCACGAATACTTCAGCACATTTTCTTTTCTTTTTTGCAAAATTTCTTAGCAATGCAAGCCTACTACTCCACATGTGATACTGTGGAAATGATTTTCTGCTGTCGTGTGGCAAATAGTAGCAGTACGATCCAGTGCCATCTACGTTGGAAAATATTCATTTAGCAGAGTACAATATGCGAAAATGTTCGGCCCATTTTTCCAACTTCTTACAGACACCGGTTCTTCAGCAGCACGAAAAGTTCTCACTGAGATGCAAGAATGGATGTTTCATGTAGTGCACAAAAAAATACAGTACAATGCAATTCGAAGTACCTACATGTTTTTCCTGTTTCAGTGAGCATTAAAATCTATCAAAATATTCCACTCTTCTTAACATCCTGTATAAAACTACGAAAAAGGCATTTCTCACACGCACATATCAGTATAAGCTTCCTTAAACACGGTGTCCAGTATGTACGGTAAGACGGAATCTGAGACTAAGTTCCTCAGGCGTTATCCACGTTTCCAAGACGTGACAGCCCGCGCTCTAGATACGTATTTCCGAGGAAGCGGAAAAGTGGGACGGTGGCGGGCGTCGGCCTGTTCTATTTTTGGTGACGCCGCCTCCGCCATCGCCTTCGCTTATGTGCCTCCAGCACGTCCGGACGCAAGAGGAAACGGGCCAGAGAGGTGTGACGTCACAGTTCAACTCCTCCCTAGGTGCCGGTAATTAAATGAGGCAACCTCAACGACTGTGTGCAACGACTGACTAGAACAGGGACAAGGAATACGGTAGAAGACACAGCTTTGAGAAATGAAATAATGAAGGCAGCAGAGGATGAGATAGGTAAAAATACAAGGCTTAGCAGAAGTCCTTGGATAATAAAGGAGATAGTGTATTTAACTGATGAAAGGAAAAAAGCACGAGGAGGGGAATACAAACATCTAAAAAGTGAGATTGACAGAAAGTGCAAAATGGCTAGGCAGGAATGGAAAGAGAACAAAAGCAAAGATTTGTAAGGGGACAGACAGATACCGCCTACATGAAAATTAAAGAGACCTGTATGAACCTCAAGAGTTCATATGGAGAACCAGTCCCAGACAAAGAAGGGAAAGCTGGAAGGTGGAAGGAGTATATAGAAGGTTTATGCAAGGGAGATTTACTTGAGGGCAATATTACAGAAACTGAAGCGGAAGCAGATGAAGATGAAATGGGAGATACGATACTGCGGGAAGTATTTTACAGAACACCGAAATACCAAGGTCGAAACAAGGTCCCGGGAGTAGACGACATTTAGTCATAACTATTGATAGCCTTGGGAGAACCAGCTATGACAAAACTCTCCCATCTGGTCTGCGAGATGTATGAAACAGACGAAATATCTTCAGACTTCAAGACGAATATAACAATTCCATTTCCTAAGAAAGCAGATGTTGACAAATGTGAATGTTACCGAACTACTAGTGTAATAAGTTGTGGCTGTAAAATACTAATCCGAATTCTTTACAGAAGAATGGAAAAAGACTGGTAGAAGCCGACCTCGGAGATCAGATTGGATTCCAGAGAAATGTAGGAACACGTGAGACAATACTGGCCTTACGACTTGCTTGTTTATAGCATTCGTAGACTTAGAGAAAGCTTTTGATAGTATTGACAGGAATACTGTCTTTGAAATAAAGTAAAATACAGAGAGAGAAAGGTAATTTACAACTTGTACAGAAACCAGATAGCAGTAATAAGAGACGAGGGACATGAAAGGGAAGCAGTGGTTGAGAAGGGAGTGAAACAGGGTTGCAGCCTGTCGCCGACGTTATTCAATCTGTGCGCTGAGCAGGCAGTAAACGAAACCGAAAAACAATATGGAGTTAAAATTAAAGTCCAGGGAGAAGAAATAAAAACTTTGAGGTTTGCCGATGATGTAATTCTGTCAGAGACAGCAAAGGACTTGTTAGAGCTGTTGAACGGAATGGGCAGATTCTTGAAAGAAGGATACAAGATAAACGTCAACAAAGCAAAACAAGGATAACGGAATGGAGTAGAATTCAATCAGGTGATGCTGAGGGAATCACATTAGGAAACGAGACACATAGAGTAGTAAAAGACTTTTGCAATTTGGGTAGCAAAATAACTGATGATGGCCGAAGCAGAGAGGATATATAATGTAGACTGACAATGGCCAGAAAAGCATTTCTGAAGAAAAGAAGTTGGTTAACAAAGAATATAGATTTGAGTGTCAGCAAGTGTTTTCTGAAGTGTTTGAAATGAAGAGCTACAGAAGAATGCTGAAGATCAGATGGGTAGATCACGTAACTAATGAAGAGGTACTGAATAGAACTGGGGAGAACAGAAGTTTGTGGCCCAACCTGACTAGAAGAACAGTCGGAGACATTAAGGAATCATCAAATTGGTAGTGGAGGGAAGTTTGGCGAGTAAAAACCGTAGAGAGAGACGAAGAGATGAATGCTGTAAGCAGATTCAGAAGTATGTAGGTTGCAGTAGTTATTAGGAAATGAAGAGACTTGCAAGGATAGAGTAGTCACGAGAGCTGCATGAAACCTATCTTCGGGTTGAAGACCACAACAACAATATTCGTAATTGTTATAATAATTGAAGAACACACCACGTCAAAAACCAGCCTCGTCAGTGAATAAAATACGTGCTAAACACTGCGAAAACCTAACACCCTGCCCTAATACCCGTTAACAGAAAGTTACTCTTGCTGGAAGTCTGCCTTATTGAATTCTTGTGTCCATCAAGTGTGATAAGGGTACAAAATATTTTCGTGCAAAAGGTTTCAGATCGTCTTGTGGTTAACGACTTTCTTCTCCCAATTCTCCCTGTTAAAGTTTCATCCATAATGCGAAGAACCTCTTCAAGCTGAGGCGGTCATACATCACATGGTCTCTCGTCATCTCCAACTCTTGTCTCTAATAAGCCTGCGTCTCGCGACCATTGGCGAAGTCGTACAGAGTTTCTGGCACGAGGTAGTTGCCTCCCAGTGTAACGTTCACCACGAGGCTGACATGCTGCGTCCAAAAACCGTCTGCTAGGCCGTCCATGTATTGCATACCCGTTGTTTCAGGAACTGAATATACCATTGTGGCGGAAGTTACTCCAAAGCAGAACAATCGTTAATGAGACAAAACAAAACAAATGCCATGAATAAGTATACACAAGAAAGTGAGAAACAATACACATTTTATTTAAGTTACACAACCAAGAGTCTTACAGTCTGTTTCTTTCATATCTCCCTAATCAAGGATTTTCGGACCCATGTTCATATGAACTATTTGTAATGTTTTCAGGCTTAGAATAAATCCATAAAGTTTCTGTTTTTGTTCAACCTAGCCGGCCGGTGTGGCCGAGCGGTTCTAGGCGCTTCAATCTGGAACCGCGCGACCGCTACGATCGCAGGTTCGAATCCTGCCTCGGGCATGGATGTGTATGATGTCCTTAAGTTCGTTAGGTTTAAGTAGTTCTAAGTTCTAGGGGACTGATGACCCCAGAAGTTATCTCATAGTGCTCAGAGCCTTTTTTCTTTGTGCACCCTAGCCAACGACCTTGTCGCAATGGTAACACCAGTTCCCGCCGGAACACCGAAGTTAAGCACTGTCAGGATTTACTAGTTCTTGGATGGGTGACTGTCCGAGTCTGCCGAGTGCTGTTGGCTTGCAGGTTGCACTCAGGTTTTGTGAGACCAATTGAGGAGCTACTTGATTGAGGAGTGTTGGCTCCAGTCTTGATAACTGACAACGACCAGGAAAGCAGTGTGCTGACCACATGTGCCTCCATATTCATATCCAGTGAATTCAATTCAGTCGTGTGTTGTTTTTTTTTAAGTGATGTATCGTCAATTGATAGTATGCAACCTTTACGCAATACCAATCGCGACGTCCTATATATTACCAGTTCTAGCAAGTAGTTGCACTTCAGATGTGCTTAATCCGCTAAAAAGCTTCGTTCACATATGCAAACAAATATAGCCAGGCACTTTAAACATCATGAACTTACTTCAATCAATGCACACCATAATGATAAAAAATTGACTTTTCAATGATGTAGCGATGTTATGTAGATTCATTGATGATATGTTAAATGGCTTCATGATTTTCAAAATGTTTAACTACACTAGTGGCCATTAAAACTGATACACCAGCAAGAAATGCAGGTGATAAACGGGTATTCATTGGACAAATACATTATACTAGAACTGACATGTGATTACATTTTCACGCAATTTGGGTGCCTAGATCCTGAGAAATCAGTACCCTGAACAACCACCTCTGGCCGTAATAACGGCCTTGATACGCCTGGGCATTGAGGCAAACAGAGCTTCGATGGCGTGTACAGGTACAGCTGCCCATGCAGCTTCAACACGATACCACAGTTCATCAAGAGTAGTGACTGGCGTATTCTGACGAGCCAGTTGCTCGGCCACCATTGACCAGACGTTTTCAATTGGTGAGAGATCTGGAGAATGTGCTGGCCAGGGCAGTAGTGGAACATTTTCTGTATCCAGAATGGACCGTAGAGGACCTGCAACATGCGGTCGTGCATTATCCTGCTGAAATGTAGGGTTTCGCAGGGATCGAAAGAGGGGTAGAGCCACCGAGACGTGTAACCAATGGCACCCCATACCATCACGCCGGGCGATACGCCAGTATGGCGATGACGAATACACGCTTCCAATGTGCTTTCACCGCGGTGTCGCCAAACACGGATGCGACCATCATGATTCTGTAAACATAACGTGGATTCATCGGAAAAATGAAGTTTTGCCGTTCGTGCACCCAGGTTCGTCGTTCAGTAGACTATCGCAGGCGCTCCTGTCTGCGATGCAGCGTCAAGAGTAACCGCAGCCATGGTCTCCGAGCTGACAGTCCATGCCGCTGCAAACGTCGTCGAACTGTTCGGGCAGATGGTTGTTGTCTTGCAAACGTCCCCATCTGTTGACTCAAGGATCGAGACGTGGCTGCACGATCCGTTACATCCATGCGGATAAGATACCTGTCATCTCGACTGCTAGCGATGCGAGGCCGTTGGGATCCAGCACGGCGTTCCGTATTACCCTCCTGAACCCACCGATTCCATATTCTGCTAACAGTCATTGGATCTCGACCTATGCGAGCAGCAATGTCGCGATACGATAAATCGCAATCGCGATAGGCTACAATCCAACCTTTATCAAAGTCGGAAACGTGATGGTACTCATTTCTCCCCCTTACACGAGGCATCACAACAACGTTTCACCAGGCAACGCCGGTCAACTGCTGTTTGTGTATGAGAAATCGGTTGGAAACTTTCGTCATGTCAGCAAGTTTTAGGTGTCGCCACCGGCGCCAACCTTGTGTGAATGCTCTGAAAAGCTAATCATTTGCATATCACAGCATCTTCTTCCTGTCGGTTAAATTTCGCGTCTGTAGCACGTCATCTTCGTGGTGTAGCAATTTTAATGGCCAGTGGTGTATTTTTGTTTTTATATCTGTAAGAAGCTTTTTAGTGGATCAAGCATCTCTGAAGATTGCTACTACTTGTTAAAACTGCGTAGAAAGGAGATAGATTATATCCTGAATTAACACACAGACTGAGCCCGAACAGGCCTCGGAAGGCTCAATGGTACTGACCGACAGCCGTGTCATACTCAGCCGGTAGGAGTCACTGGATGCAGATGTGGAGGAGCATGTGATCAGCAGACTGCTCTCCCAGTCGTTGTCAGTTTTCGTGACTGGAGCCGCTATTTCTCAGTCAAGAAGTTCCTCTGTTCTCCTCACAAGGGCTGAGCCCACCCCGCTTGCTAACAGCGCTCGGCAGACTCGGACAGTTACCCATCCAAATGCTGGTGCAGCCAAGCAACGGTTAACTTCGGTGATCTGACAAGAACTGGTGATACCATTGTGCCAAGGTCGTTGGCTGAATTAACACATACGATACATTATTTATACCTACCTTTCAAAGGGGTGGGTGTGGAGGTGAGAATGAAGTATAGCCGATGACACGTGAATACCCACGAGTCATTCACCTAGTATTTGAAAAGAGAGCACTTCGTGAATTGCAATCCACTTTACACATAACATCAATACTTTACGTAACTTATCCTGCTAACAGCCCCCACAAAATGATGAAAGGAAAAAAGTTTATCGCTTACTAAGTTTTTGTTGTTCATGCATAAAACTGCTGCCTGAAGCATAATGTTTTAATTAATTACTTCCTTATTATTGACTGTAGTCCCGACACAATTTTCAGGCAGCATTCGTGTATACCACTGAATGTACTAGCAAAATTATATCATTGTACGACACATATTTCAGGAGATATGACGTCATAAACACTGAGATTCGTGAGACACTGCCGCATCATCTATGATGTTTAACATGATTATTTTTTGGTACTAACTTTATTCGCAGCACGTTTCGCATACAGGATCCACATGGGCCGCTGATTGTACCTACAGGTATATATCATTGTGTGACTCATAGTTCAAGAGATATGACGTCATAAGCATTGAGCTGCGTTAAAATGACTCTGCAGGGCGGAATTCGACAGAGATACAGGTGAAACGTGTACTCAAATACGTGTGAGGTATGTTAAATACTTGTGAAATATACACTGAGTGACAAAGGTCATGACACACCTCCTAATATCGTGTCTGACCTCATTTTATCCGGTGTAAGGCACTGCCTCCACGTGACATGGATTCGAAAACTTGTTGGAAATCTGCTACAGAAATATTGAGCCATGCTTCATCTAAAGCCATACATAACTGCGAAAGTGTTGGCGGTGCAGGATTCTGTGCACGAACTGATCTCTCAGTTAAATCCCATGAATGTTCAATGGGGTTCATGTCGGGCGATCTAGGTGCAATATCACTATCTCTAAGTGTCCAAAATGTTCTTCAAACTAATCGCGACCAGTTGCAGCCCGGAGAGATGGATCAGTGTTGTCCATAAAAATTCCATCGCTGTTTGGGAACATAAAGGCCATGAATAGCTGCAAATGGTCTACAAGTAGCTGAACATAACCATTTCCAGTCAACGGTCGGTTCAGTTGAATGAGAGGACCCGTTGACCCGTTCAAACGCATGTCAACGCGACTCACACCATTATGGAGCCACGACGAGCTTGCACAGTGGCTTGCTGAGAACTTGGCTGTTTTGTTATTTTTAATTTAATTTAATTTAATTTAATTTAATTTATTTAAGTTACTGGTTTGATGCTGCCCGCCACCAATTGCTCTCCTTTACAAATCTCTCCATCTCAGAATAACATCTGCAACCTATGTCATCAGTTATTTGCTCAAGTATTTCAATCTCTGTCTTCCTCTACAGCTTCCTCTAGTAGACTTCCTTTGGCCAGGAACGCCCTTTTTGCCAGTGCTAGGATGCATTTTCCAGGTCGACAAATCCTGTGAACGTGTCTTGATTTTTCTTCAGTCTTGCTTCCATTATCAACCGCAGCGTCAGAACTGTCTCTCCGGTGGCTTTACCGTTCCTAAACCCAAACTGATCGCCATCTAACACATCCTCAATTTTCTTTTTCATTCTTCTGTGTATTATTCTTGTCAGAAACATGGATGCAGGAGCTGCTAAGACGATTGTGTGATAATTCTCGCAGTTGACACTTCTTGCAATCTCAGTAATTGTGTGGATGATGTTTTTCCGAAAGTCAGATGGTATTTATCGCTAGACTCACTTGTTCTACACGCCATTGTCAATTTCCGTTTCGTTGCTATTTCCCCCAACAATTTTAGAAATCCTGATGGTATGTTATCTGTTCCTTCTGCGTTCCTTCTGAAGTAGTTTCGAATACCGATTCTAATACTGGATGCCCTACCTCTCTACATTGACTCACGTTTCTTTTTCTGTCACGTTATCAGACAAATATTCCCCATCGTAGAGTCTTCTGTATGCTCTTTCCATCTATCAGCTCTCTCCTCTGCATTTAACAATGAAACTCCCGTTGAACTCATAATGTTATAACCCTTGCTTTTAATTCCACCAAAGGTTGTTTTGACTTTTCTATACGTTGAGTCAGTCCTTTCGACTATCTCTCTCTTTTTTATATACATTTAACCACATTTTTCATGCAGCCATTTCGCCTTAACTTGCCTGCGCTTCCTGTTTATTTCATTCCTAAGTGACTTGTGTTTCTCTGTTCCTGAGGTTCTCTGGCTATTTTTGTACTTCCTTCTTTCGTATATCAGCTGAAGTACTTCCTCTGTTACCCCTACGTTTCCTTTCAAACCTCTGTGATTGCTCATTTTAGAGATGTCCATTCCTCTTCAACTGAACTGCCTACTGAGCTATTCTTCATCGAATATCTACGGCCTTTGAGAACTTCAAGCATATCGCCTCATTCCTTAGTACCTCCGTTTCTCACATTTTTCGCATTGTTTCTTCGTGACTAGTCTCTTAAACTTCAGCCTACTCTTCATATTACTAAATTGTGATGTGAGTCGCCGGCCGGAGTGGCCTAGCGGTTCTCGGCGCTACAGTCTGGAACCGCGCGACCGCTACGGTCACACGTTCGAATACTGCCTCGGGCATGGATGTATGTGATGTCCTTAGGTTAGTTAGGTTTAAGTAGTTCTAAGTTCTAGGGGACTGATGACCTCAGAAGTTAAGTCCCATAGTGCTCAGAGCCATTTGAACCATTTTTGTGATGTGAGTCTGTATCTATTCCTCGATGTGCCTTCTATTCAGTATCTGATTTCGGAATCTCTGCCTGGCCATGATGTGATCTAACTGAAATCTCCATGTATTTCGCGGTGTGTTCCGAGTATGCACCTTCTTCTTGTGTTTCTGTAACAAAATATTCGCTATTACTAACTGAAATTTATTGCTGAACTCAATTAGTCTTTCTCCTCTCTCATTTTGAGTACCAGGCCTATATCCTTCCGTAACCCCGTCTTCAGCTTCTTGCCTAGAGCCGCGTCCAGTACCCCATGACTTTAGTAGATTTTCATCCTCCTTTATGGACTGAATTACCCGTTCGATATCGTCGTATGCTTTCTCTATCTCATCGTCTTCCGGTTGTGACGTCGGCGTGTATACCTGAACTATCATCGATATTGGCTTGTTGTCGATTCTTACGAGAAAAGCCCTATCACTGAACTGTTCACAGTTACTCATTCTCTGCCCTGCCTTCCTATTCATAACGAATCCTACTCCCGTTATACCATTTTCTGCTGCTGTGGTTTTACCCTAATTTATACTCATATAACCAGAAATATTTGTCTTCTTCCCATTTCACCTCACTGATCCCCACTATACGTGGACTGCCCCACAGGATTTCCCTTTTCGGATTTTCTAGCTTCCCTACCCGATCAAACTTCTGACATTGCATGCCCCGAGTCGTAAAACGTTATGCCCTTATTGGTTATTCGATCGGTTTCTCATGGTCATCCTCCATCCTCGCCTCCGCTCCCCCCCCCCCCTCCTCCCCGCCCCACGCACCCTTTGGGAGCCCGCTACCGGAGATCCGAATGTGGGACTATACCACAATCTTTTGCCAATGGAGAGATCATCATGACACTTTTTCAATTACAGGCCACATGCCCTGTAGATGTACATACGTGTTTTTAATGCATTGGTTTCCATTGCCTTCTGCATCCTCATGCCGTTGATCATTGCTAATTCTTCCGCTTTTAGGGGCAGTTTCCCAAACCAAGGGCAATAGAGTGCCTTGGAGCTCTGTCCGCTCCTCTGCCTTCTTTGACAACGCAGCTGGCTAAATGAAGGTGACTTCTTATGCCGGAAGTCTTAAGCCGTCATTGCTGATAATTTTTATTCAAAATTTAAGCCATGGCGGGGTTCGGACCACGGACTAAACAGAGACACTACGCCTAGACCACGGGTGTCACCGACAGCTCGTAGCAGCTGAATTCGGAACCCTTCTGACCTGGCCGCGGTTTTTCCAGTCGCTTAGGATCCAACCGCTATGGTCACGAACGCAGGAGAGGTGCTGCAGACGATGTCGTGCTGTCGGCAAAACCTTATGCGTCGTTCGTCTGCCGCCATAGCCGATTAACGTCAAATTTCGCCGCACTGTTCTAACGGATACGGGACTTTGTATGTTCACATCGCTGTCCCGTGACTTTCGTCACCTCAGTGTTATTCAGGAGAAATGACGTCAAAAATACTGAACTGCGTGAAAATGAAACTGCAGGGCGAAATTCACTAGCGATATAGGTGAAATACCTGTATAAATACTTGTGAAATACACTCCTGGAAATTGAAATAAGAACACCGTGAATTCATTGTCCCAGGAAGGGGAAACTTTATTGACACATTCCTGGGGTCAGATGCATCACATGATCACACTGACAGAACCACAGGCACATAGACACAGGCAACAGAGCATGCACAATGTCGGCACTAGTACAGTGTATATCCACCTTTCGCAGCAATGCAGGCTGCTATTCTCCCATGGAGACGATCGTAGAGATGCTGGATGTAGTCCTGTGGAACGGCTTGCCATGCCATTTCCACCTGGCGCCTCAGTTGGACCAGCGTTCGTGCTGGACGTGCAGACCGCGTGAGACGACGCTTCATCCAGTCCCAAACATGCTCAATGGGGGACAGATCCGGAGATCTTGCTGGCCAGGGTAGTTGACTTACACCTTCTAGAGCACGTTGGGTGGCACGGGATACATGCGGACGTGCATTGTCCTGTTGGAACAGCAAGTTCCCTTGCCGGTCTAGGAATGGTAGAACGATGGGTTCGATGACGGTTTGGATGTACCGTGCACTATTCAGTGTCCCCTCGACGATCACCAGTGGTGTACGGCCAGTGTAGGAGATCGCTCCCCACACCATGATGCCGGGTGTTGGCCCTGTGTGCCTCGGTCGTATGCAGTCCTGATTGTGGCGCTCACCTGCACGGCGCAAAACACGCATACGACCATCATTGGCACCAAGGCAGAAGCGACTCTCATCGCTGAAGACGACACGTCTCCATTCGTCCCTCCATTCACGCCTGTCGCGACACCACTGGAGGCGGGCTGCACGATGTTGGGGCGTGAGCGGAAGACGGCCTAACGGTGTGCGGGACCGTAGCCCAGCTTCATGGAGACGGTTGCGAATGGTCCTCGCCGATACCCCAGGAGCAACAGTGTCCCTGATTTGCTGGGAAGTGGCGGTGCGGTCCCCTACGGCACTGCGTAGGATCCTACGGTCTTGGCGTGCATCCGTGCGTCGCTGCGGTCCTGTCCCAGGTCGACGGGCACGTGCACATTCCGCCGACCACTGGCGACAACATCGATGTACTGTGGAGACCTCACGCCCCACGTGTTGAGCAATTCGGCGGTACGTCCACCCGGCCTCCCGCATGCCCACTATACGCCCTCGCTCAAAGTCCGTCAACTGCACATACGGTTCACGTCCACGCTGTCGCGGCATGCTACCAGTGTTAAAGACTGCGATGGAGCTCCGTATGCCACGGCAAACTGGCTGACACTGACGGCGGCGGTGCACAAATGCTGCGCAGCTAGCGCCATTCGACGGCCAACACCGCGGTTCCTGGTGTGTCCGCTGTGCCGTGCGTGTGATCATTGCTTGTACAGCCCTCTCGCAGTGTCCGGAGCAAGTATGGTGGGTCTGACACACCGGTGTCAATGTGTTCTTTTTTCCATTTCCAGGAGTGTATTTCAAATGTACCTTTGACATGTGTGTGGGCGAGCAAAGCCACGCGTACAAAATTCATCCTCAACCCCTGGAACGATTTCAATCAAATTTGAGACACATATTAGTTACAATCTGAAAAGAAATACTTTGGGGGTAAAATGCATCAACCTCCTGTTCGGATAGTAGTGATAACGTGGAGAGAGAAGGGGAGAAGAGGAGATGAACGGACAAGAGAAGCGGAAGGAGGAGATGGACGCACACAGGGGGGAAAGAGGAGATGGAGAGAGCGGGTGGGTGAGGAAGAGATGGCGAGACAGAGGAGAGGAGGAGATGGAAAGAAATGAAAACCAAGTAAAAATATAACACAAAATTGACTTTGACTCTCCTGTACCAATGCCCAGGAGTGATCCATTCAAAGCTGCTCAAAGTGGTCACCCTGGGCACCGATACACTGGTGCACCCGATGAATGAATGAATTATTCACTGCTTCCAGTGTTGCCTGATGAAGAAAATTACAAGCAAGCATGATACGTTCCTGCATGTCCTCTGGAGTTGTTGGAATAGCGATAGACAACAACTTAGGGCATCCCCTAAGAAGAACGTCCAGAGGATTTAAATCATGAGACCTAGCAGGCCAAGTAACTGTTCCTCCTCGACCAATCCATCTGACAGTATACCTTCGGTTCAGAACACAACGTGCACACAAGTCATTATGTGCTGGACATCCATCGTGTTGATACCACATAAGCATTCTGGTTCTTAGTGGTACTTCATCCAGAATAGGAGGAAGAATTCGTCTGAGGACGTTGGCGTACGCTGTGCCGTTTACACTACCATTGATGAAATAAGTGCCAATAATTGTAGTACTGAGCATCCCACACCAGACGTTATCTCTCCATTGACGCTGATGTTCCGCATGTCTAAGCTATCGTGGGTTGTCGCTGGACCAATAATGCATGTTCCTTGTATTTACCTGTCCTTTGTTTGAAAAGGAACATTCATCGGTAAACAGAACATTGGAGAAGAAGCTCGGGTTGACGAGTATTTGCTGCTGTGCCCACTGACAGAACTGTACACGATTCTGTAAATCATTCCCATGCAATTCTTCATGTAGGTGTACATGGTAAGGGCGGAACCGGTGACGTGTAAGAATACGATGTTCACTGGTTTTAGGAATGCCAATCTCATGTTCAAGCTGTCGTATGCTCACATGTGAATTCATCACAACGGAAGCAAGAACAGTAACTTCTGCAGCTTCGTCTGTGCGAGTGCTACGACGATTGTGTTGTCGTGGATTGAAACTTATTGTTTCCTGAAGCGTCGCAACACGACGAGAAAACATCCGTTAGGAAGGTGGGTTCTGGTAAGGATATCGCTCTCTGTACAGTTCCGCTGCCTGCGTAGCATTTCGCCTACCTTTAACAACAACAATAAAAGAAACGTTTTGTCGTTGCAGTTTGTAGGAAGGACAGCCTTTACTGTATGCCTACTCTACACAACAGTAAAAGGACTAAACTACTGTACTGCACTACTGGCCATTAAAATTGCTACACCACAAAGAATACGTGCTACAGACGCGAAGTTTAACCGACAGGAAGAAGAAGATGTTGTGATATGCAAATGATTAGCTTTTCGGAGTATTCACACAAGCTTGACGCCGGTGGAGACAACTACAACGTGCTGACAAGAGGAAAGTTTTCAACCTGTTTCTCATACACAAACAGCAGTTGACCGGCGTAGCTTGGTGAAACGTTGTTGTGATGCCTCTTGTAAGGAGGAGAAATGCGTACCATCACGTTTCCGACTTTGATAAAGGTGGGATTGTTGCCTATCGCGATTGGGGTTTATCGTATCGCGACATTGCTGCTCGCGTTGGTCGAGATCCAATGACTGTTGGCAGAATATGGAATCGGTGGGTTCAGGAGGGTAATACGGAACGCCGTGCTGGATCCCAATGGTCTCGTATCACTAGCAGTCGAGATGACAGGCATCTTAACCGCATGGCTGTAACGGATCGTGCAGCCACGTCTCGATTCCTGAGTCAACAGATGGGGACGTTTGCAAGACAACAACCATCTGCACGAAAAGTTCGACGACGTTTGCAGCAGCATGGACTGTCAACTCGGAGACCATGGCTGCGGGTACCCGTGACGCTGCATCAGACAGGAGCGCCTGCGATGGTGTAGTGAACGACGAACCTGGGTGCACGAATAGCAAAACGTAATTTTTTCGGATGAATCCAGGTTGTGTTTACAGCATCATGGTGGTCGCATCCGTGTTTGTTGACATCGCGGTGAACGCCCACTGGAAGCGTGTATTCGTCATCGCCATACTGGCATATCACCCAGCGTGATGGTATGGGGTGCTATTGGTTACACGTCTCGGTCACCTCTTGTTGGCATTGACGGCACTTTGAACAGTGTACGTTACATTTCAGATGTGTTACGACCCGTGGCTCGACCTTCATTCGATCCCTGTGAAATCCTACATTTCAGCAGGATAGTGCACGGCCGCATGTTGCAGGTCCTGCACGGGCCTTTCTGGATACAGATAATGTTTGACTGCTGCCCTGGCCAGCACATTCTCCAGATCTCTCACCAATTGAAAACGTCTGGTCAATGGTGGCCGAGCAACTGATTCGTCACAATACGCCAGTCACTACTCTTGATGAGCTGTGGTATCGTGTTGAAGCTGCATGGGCAGCTGTACCTGTACACGCCATCCAAGCTCTGTTTAACTCAACGCCCAGACGTATCAAGGCCGTTATTGCGGCCAGAGGTGGTGGTTCTGGGTACTGATTTCTCAGGATCTATGCACCCAAATTGCGTGTAAATGTAATCACATGTCAGTTCTAGTTGAATACCCGTTTATCATCTGCATTTCTTCTTGGTGTAGCAATTTTAATGGCCAGTAGTTTAAATGTACCCGTACATAAGAAAACAGTATTGCAAATTGCTGTTCTGCTAACTTACAATCCCCATAGATGAGTAGCATTTCTACCTTCTCTTCGTTGGTGTACATCCTACTCACCCAACTCTTCAACTGACGATGTTTGACGGAATGACGGATGTGCATTCTACATATGCTTACATTTGTCCTCTGTCAACGTCAGCACGTGGATTACCCCGAGTACCTGTACTAAGCGCTGGGAGCGTCAAAGTCAATGTTGTGTTATGTAATTAATAACGTTGTGTTTCAGTGAATAGTTCACTGTGATACATTTTAAATAGGTCTTTAGGAGAGGAAATGAATTATCGAATAAAAAATACCGGGTGTCATTTCAAAAAGTCATACCGCTGTTCATATCTTTGTAAAAAAAGAAGGCTACGACGAAGGCAATCATGCTTAGTGATGTCCCCCTGACGGCTAAAGAACATTTCCTTGAAACATTTTGTAATTTGCATCTGGACAAACAGTTATTTAGGGTGGTCAAGATAAATTGGACACCCTGTATATAAGCGATTATGATGGAATAAATATTATAGAAACAATGTGTGGTCTTCCTGCTATACTGTGTGTACGTAAAATTTCGTTAAATCCTATCGTTGTTGGTGTAGTTTCTACGGGTCATCAGTGTAGATCGATCCGAAATGCATAAGAGCTATGCGGACATTAGAGGGACGAGAGGAGGTGCGGGTGGCGCGGCGCCTAAAATATGTGGCGCTCGGGTGTCCAAACGGTGGGCCGGCAGGCGCCTCCTCAAAGCGGCTTACGAGCCGCCGCCGGCGCCGAACAAAAGCGGCGCGTTGCGCGGGCCGAGGCGGCGGCCGCGACAAATTGGGCCACGGCGGGGCGGAGCCGCGGCCTGCTGCGCTACGGCACCGGCGCAGCCCGGCCGACGGCGCCGGGAACAATGCGCCGGCTAAGAGCAGCGCCAGATAACGCCGCCTCTGCTTTACGGCTTAAAGTGGACGCCCTCAGACCGGCGCTCCGCTGCGCACTCCTACGCCGCAGCTTCCGCGTCCACTACCTGCGAGTGGCAGGCCGTTCCAGTACCAGATCCTACACAGTACTATGTATCGATTGCATTAATTTTATCAGTACCTCGATGACTTTAGAAGTATCGATAACAGGTGTGACGTGATGTAAGATATATGTACCCATTTTTAAGCAATTTCAAGGCTGTATCTGTCTTATTACGTACGTTCTAAAAATATATGCAAGTCACAGGTTGTGCGGTGACTACTTTCTTTAATTACACGTCAATTTAACGTCATCATCACACTAAGCTGAAAAAAAAAAACAATAAGGAGCCACACATAATACATAGTACATAATAGTAGTTACTGACCACTAAAAACAAACTGGGAATATACCACATTACTGTGTGAAAGCAAAACCTAGATCTGAATGAACATGTCATACATAGGTATGGAGTCATCTATCCTATCCATAAGACAATACGAAACTGAATCAGTACGGCAGTTTCACCGCTCAGGAAGGCAACTAGGCGACCAGGTGGCAGTAGTGATGAGCATTAATACTTAGACTTAAATACAGTCATTAGAATCGCATGAAAATGATGAAGATACGAACTGGGGGATCGCGTATAATCACAACAACAAAAAAATCAAAAAACATAAAATAACAACTGTATTAGACACAAAATCAAATCCATGTAGTAGAGAAGGTTAACATATGTGTATTTTAATATATCTGTTTTTTTTTCATAAGTCTTTCGCAATAAAAAGTTTATTCACATAATAAAATGAACACCTGCAGCAGTCGTTTTGATGTCATTATATTGTAACCCGTTTGGGTGCCTCAAAACACCATCTTCAGCATTTAACTGGATCTCCAGCTCGAATCTTCGTCATTTTCAGTGGGATTATAATTACTGTATTTAAGTCTTCAGTATTAATGCTCACTAGTACTGCCACCTCGTCGCATAGTTGTCTTCCTGAGCGCCGTAAGTGCCGCACTGATTCAGTTTCGTAATGTCTTGTGGTAATATAGACGACACCCTATCACCCTATCACCCTATCACCCTATCACTCACATGTTCACTCAAACCTTGGCATATTTTCACATTGTGTCTTGATATACACCCACATCAATAAAAGTTTTGCATCACCTCGGTTCCTAGAGTTCCGGAACCTGTACAGAAAATTGGAATAAAGATCAACATAAAAATCATTTCCGCCCTTTTTATCGCTCATGAAAGCCACACATTGCATGTTGTACCAACATACACCGAGACCTTCAGAGGTGGTGGTCCAGAGTGCTGTACACACCGATACCTCTAATACCCAGTAGCACGTCCTCTTCCATTGATGCATGCCTGTATTCGTCGTGGCATACTATCCATTAAGTTCAAGGCACTGTTGGTCCAGATTGTCCCACTCCCCAACGGCAATTCGGCGTAGATCGCTCAGAGTGGTTGGAGGGTCACGTCGTCCATAAACAGCCCTTTTCGATCTATCCCACACATCTTCGATAGGAATCATGTCTGGAGAACATGCTGGCCACTCTAGCAGAGCGATGTCGTTATTGTCGTCCATGAAGACGAATGCCTCGCCAATATGCAGTCCATATGGTTACACTATCGGGCGGAGGATTGCATTCACGTATCGCACAGCAGTTACGGCGCCTTCCATGACCACCAGCGGCGTACGTCGGCCCCACATAATGCCACCCCAAAACAGCAGGGAATCTCCACCTTGCTGTACTCGCTGGACAGTGTGTCTAAGGCGTTCAGCCTCAGCGGGTTGCCTTCAAACACGTCTCCGTCGATTGTCTGGTTGAAGGCATATGCGACACTCATCGGTGCAGAGAACGTGACGCCAATCCTGAGCGATCCATTCGGCATGTTGTTGGACCCATCTGTACCACGCTGCATGGTGCCATTGTTGCAGAGATGGACCTCTCCATGGACGTCGGGAGTGAAGTTGCGCATCGTGCAGCCTATTGCCACTGTTTGAATCATAACACGATGTCCTGTGGCTCCACGAAAAGCATTATTCAATGTGGTGGCGTTGCTGTCAGGGTTCCTCCGAGCCATAATCCGCAGGCAGCGGTCATTCACTGCAGTAGTAGCGCTTGGGCTGCCTAAGCGAGGCATGTCATCGACAGTTCCTGTCTATCGTTATCTCCTCCATGTTCGAACATCACTTTGATTCACTCCGATACGCCTGGACACTCCCCTTGTTGAGAGCCCTTCTTGGCACAAAATAACAATGGGAACGCGATCGAACCGCGGTATTGACCGTCTAGGCATGGTTGAAGTACAGAAAACACGAGCCGTGTACCTCCTTCGTGGTGCATTGACTGATCGGCTGTCGGACCCGTCCGTCTAATAGGCGCTGCTCATTGTTTATATCTTTGGGCGGGTTTTGTGACATCTCTGAACAGCCAAAGGGATTGTGTCTGTGATACAATATCCACAGTCAACGTCTGTCTTCAGGAGTTCTGGGAACTGGAGTGAGGCAAAACTTTTTTTGATGTGTGTATTTCCTATGTGCTTTTTGTGGTTA
This sequence comes from Schistocerca cancellata, assembly GCF_023864275.1. Classification (NCBI taxonomy): domain Eukaryota; kingdom Metazoa; phylum Arthropoda; class Insecta; order Orthoptera; family Acrididae; genus Schistocerca; species Schistocerca cancellata. The sequence goes on from NC_064628.1 coordinate 410,393,390, forward strand.
GTAACTAGTGTTATGCGCTATGTATTATTTGTGGTTCTTTGCGGATTTTTTCAGATTTTTCTGAGGATAATGTAAAAATCGAATTGTGTAATTAATGAAAGTAGTTACCATGCCATATGTGACTTGCATGCGTTTTTGTAGCGTCCCTAATACAACTTTCAAAAGGTATCGACACCAACACATTCTCAAAATACTGACTGCTTCTGCATTTTTAAGCTTTCCTTGGAAACTGAATGTGTTAGACAATAAACTGCCTGAGCAAGAGCAACCAAACTGATACACCAGTATTTGCATGCCTGGGGAATGGCTTGATTAAAGTTTCATACCTAAGCTAGCTTGTTTTTTGCACAAAAAAAAGCCATTCCTGTAGCTCCAGTGGTGACGAGATATATTCAGGACAACAGAGCGGCTAGAAGAGTCGAGACGGGTCCCCCCAGAAGGGCTACACCGCAAGAAGTTTGTAGAACTGTTCGACTGGCTCTGACGAGCGCATGGAGAGGAAAGCTGACATTTGGGCAGAGGTCACAGGCAGTGTGTCATCTCTAATTTTTTGGCAATACGTTGCTCGAAGATCAGTTGAGATGTCAAGTTGCCATTCGTCTTTTTGTCGATGACTCAGTACAACAGACGACAGAGACTTGAGTGCTGCAGAGGTGACTTGTCCAGGAGTTGGCTAAAGCCCGCATCACATAGGACGGCGCTTCCGCACATAGTGGAGCGGTAAGGAAGCGTGGAGGAATGAGATCTGCGCACGTGCGGCAACCGAGAGCGAGCAAAGTGAGTCCAGGTTGCCAACTGTATTGCTGCAGACAACAGTCAGGGTCATTTGCCTACGTTACATCGTATTATATGTTCAAATCTGAGATGGAAATAGTGAATATTATAACCAATTTAAATCAATCGTCATAAAAGAAATATTAGTTCACGTCTTGACAACACTGACCCCACTACTCCACAGATTTACTCTGAGCGACGATGGGTGGCGACAACAGCTGACACAGCTATGTGAAGACGTGAAGTACCATTTTTCTCGAAATCACAATTGTCTAACGACAAGATCATTGAAACTGCTTGTAATAATTATCATTTATTGTGATTTGAACTGTATTATAAGTAACAATTTAATACACAAGTAAATTAACTTCAAGCACAAACTTGAATCATTATACACTCCTGGAAATGGAAAAAAGAACACATTGACACCGGTGTGTCAGACCCACCATACTTGCTCCGGACACTGCGAGAGGGCTGTACAAGCAATGATCACACGCACGGCACAGCGGACACACCAGGAACCGCGGTGTTGGCCGTCGAATGGCGCTAGCTGCGCAGCATTTGTGCACCGCCGCCGTCAGTGTCAGCCAGTTTGCCGTGGCATACGGAGCTCCATCGCAGTCTTTAACACTGGTAGCATGCCGCGACAGCGTGGACGTGAACCGTATGTGCAGTTGACGGACTTTGAGCGAGGGCGTATAGTGGGCATGCGGGAGGCCGGGTGGACGTACCGCCGAATTGCTCAACACGTGGGGCGTGAGGTCTCCACAGTACATCGATGTTGTCGCCAGTGGTCGGCGGAAGGTGCACGTGCCCGTCGACCTGGGACCGGACCGCAGCGACGCACGGATGCACGCCAAGACCGTAGGATCCTACGCAGTGCCGTAGGGGACCGCACCGCCACTTCCCAGCAAATCAGGGACACTGTTGCTCCTGGGGTATCGGCGAGGACCATTCGCAACCGTCTCCATGAAGCTGGGCTACGGTCCTGCACACCGTTAGGCCGTCTTCCGCTCACGCCCCAACATCGTGCAGCCCGCCTCCAGTTGTGTCGCCACAGGCGTGAATGGAGGGACGAATGGAGACGTGACGTCTTCAGCGATGGGAGTCGCTTCTTCCTTGGTGCCAATGATGGTCGTATGCGTCTTTGGCGCCGTGCAGGTGAGCGCCACAATCAGGACTGCATACGACCGAGGCACACAGGGCCAACACCCGGCATCATGGTGTGGGGAGCGATCTCCTACACTGGCCGTACACCACTGGTGATCGTCGAGGGGACACTGAATAGTGCACGGTACATCCAAACCGTCATCGAACCCATCGTTCTACCATTCCTAGACCGGCAAGGGAACTTGCTGTTCCAACAGGACAATGCACGTCCGCATGTATCCCGTGCCACCCAACGTGCTCTAGAAGGTGTAAGTCAACTACCCTGGCCAGCAAGATCTCCGGATCTGTCCCCCATTGAGCATGTTTGGGACTGGATGAAGCGTCGTCTCACGCGGTCTGCACGTCCAGCACGAACGCTGGTCCAACTGAGGCGCCAGGTGGAAATGGCATGGCAAGCCGTTCCACAGGACTACTTCCAGCATCTCTACGATCGTCTCCATGGGAGAATAGCAGCCTGCATTGTTGCGAAAGGTGGATATACACTGTACTAGTGCCGACATTGTGCATGCTCTGTTGCCTGTGTCTATGTGCCTGTGGTTCTGTCAGTGTGATCATGTGATGTATCTGACCCCAGGAATGTGTCAATAAAGTTTCCCCTTCCTGGGACAATGAATTCACGGTGTTCTTATTTCAATTTCCAGGAGTGTACTTAAACGTAACTAACCTAAGGACATCACACAACACCCAGCCATCACGAGGCAGAGAAAATCCCTGACCCCGCTGGGAATCGAACCCGGGAACCCGGGCGTGGGAAGCGAGAACGCTACCGCACGGCCACGAGATGCGGTCTACAGTACTTAAGAAATGTTTGGAATGATCGTATTTCAGCTTCTAAATAATCACCTGTTTCAAATGTGAGATATATATAGAGGGTATGTTTTGTTTACGTCATTCAAGAAATGTTTGTATTGATTGTATTTCAACTTCCAAATAAATTTAGTATATTGAGAAACCAAAATTTCAAGCACAATCCAATACAAATTTGACATTCATAAACGGAAAGTAGCGTGGTCCCTTTAATCTTTAAACCAACCAACCAACCAACCAACGAAAAGTAAGTATCAGTACCTCGAGAAGCTGTGGGAAGAAAATGTGTGTTTTGAAACATAACTTTATTTTTAAATAATTTTTTTACCTTGCTTTTGTTTTGTATAACCCATGAATATACCTAATATTACTTTTATGATAAAATTTGATGTTAAACAGACAAAGTTTATTAACAACAAGATGTACCTGCGAGATACGCGCGACCGTCCTTGTCCGACTAGAAGGCGCGCCTATCGGAAGGTTAACTACGTTCCATCCGGAAACGTCTTCATCCGGAAACGATATGCATCATAAGGTTGCATCAATCGTAACAAATACCATTTTTATACTTAGTGCCGATGTTCTCCACTTCATTTATTAAAAGAAATGTAAGATTCATTTCATTGTTATTACTCATCAAGGTAACAAAAATAAATTTGCCACGATAGGCATTAATTAGCCACCATGAAGCGATACATCTCCGCAGAACCAACATTAGTGACCTTAGAATAGTTAGGGTGACAACAGTTTGTCGTGAGCACCTGCCCTTCCTTCCTTTCCCTCCCACTCCGAAACTGTTAAGCGCTGTGAGCAGGACGGTTGTTCACAGCTGTGACGTGAGCTGGAGCCAACTCGCACCTGGTTCAAAGCAAGGGCCAAGTGGTACATGGTGCAGTAGCCTCTGGTATTCAGTGATGTTTCCGTTCTGTTTGTAGCGGTCAGATCGGTGCCAACGTGTCCGTAGATGATGAGCTCAAAAGTCACAAGAAGCACCGATTATCGAAACTCATACCTCTCCAGTTCCTTAAATCATGGTTTTGGGAGCTACTGGATATGACAACAAAACTGATTTGGTAATGGTTAAAGGGAGGCGGAAAGCTGACCAGACCAGTGACCCTTCGGGTCAGAATCGCAAAAAAGTGTTCATAATACAAAAAAAGTTCGGAGTTAAGAAGTTTCGTTGAATGGGCTGGTTAGAATAACCTTTGGGGCTATTGAATCCCGGACTTACAAGCGGCCAACCGTTTCTTCCAAAGAATGACTTTTGTTCGCATGAAATATTTTTGCTCAGCGAAATCATATGGATTTTTTTTTTCAAATGGAAGTTATTCCACAAGGTATTTACTTAATTGCGAATACTTATTTCATTATTTAATCTGTAATTACCAACTGGATTTCATTTACTAATTTCTTACCGGAGTGCAAGCAAAAAAGTTGTAAAGCGCGATGACGAAAAGAGACACGTTTTAAATTCCACGACATTTCGCTTATCTTTCATTCCGTCCTTAAGAATGTACTATTATCTCCCATTATCACCTTTAAAATGCAGCTACTAGCCGTAACTGCAGCTTTCAACTGTTTAAGCAACAGCTGCAAAATGCCGTTATTTACGTTGGGAAAACTGAATTAAAAATTTTACTAAAATATAAATAAAGCAGATATGTATACATAATAAACCGGTTGTTATTTCTATAACATTGGTAAAACGAAATGATGGTCTGGCATTGACGGCCAGGAGTCCCCACTCTCGGAAGTTCGGCCGACGACTTTTAAGTATCTTCAGTTGACGCCACGTTGGGTGACATGCGTATCAATGATGATGAAATAATGATCAGGACAAAACAACACGCATTACTCGAGCGGAGAAAATCTTCGAACTGACCGGAAATCGAACCCGAGCCCATTGTATTTCAGTTAGACAGGCTGATAACACTGCTAATATGCTATTACAAAATAAAAATATAATTACTAAACGTAAGAATATATATTTGGAATATATTAAAAACATAAAAAGAATTCTAATAAAATGATTATTCTATTTCATATCCATAAGCTCTTCCTTGATGAAATTCATTTTTAAAAATTATATTTTACTATTACAAATTTCTTCTTTGCGGATATCACATCCGAGGAAAGTGAAAAAACTTTGTCGTCGGAAGCTATTGCCCTTGTGGTACCTGCTGGAGAGGGTTACGAGGAATCAGATGCTGAGGATGACGAAGAGGACACAAGATCGGTGTGCAAGAAGATGAAGTAAATAAAGATAAAGAACAAGAAGCACAAGAGGGAGGAGACTACAGACAGTTGTAAAACTTTCAGTGTTTGTTACTAATTTGTTATTAATTTTCTGTAATAAAGACAATAATATAGGCAGTTTTGTAATAAATTTTGCCATTAATATTTTAAATGTTCGTCGTAAGCGTTTTTTTGTCCACTTCATCAATTTTTTCCAGATTCTTTTCGCCGTATTGGATCCGCCATTTTGAATTTTTCCGTTCTGATATAAATATCGTTATCAGAAGAAGGGTCAGAAATGGTTATACCCATTTTTGGACATATTGGAGCAGATTATGCAATTTCGGCCAGGTTTTCAGGTTTCTGGACTACTGTGGACCATAACGGCGGAGATCGCACACGTCTTGCTGATACAGAACGAAACGGAAATTAAATAACATAATTTCGTTCCGTGATGAAAGTCTCCGCAAAATTTGATAAATAACTGGCTATTAATTTATGGTGTAAAATTCTCCGTAGCTTTCAGTGCAGAGGACGTGGCGAAAAATGGAAATTCTAGTTTGTTTCCACGAACCGTCTTGAAAATAAATACATGATACGGACTAAAGAGCAAATATTCCAAAGACCAGCAATTTATAGGCGTTGACATTAATTTTTATTTTACTCATACACGTATACCATTATTATAGGGTATTATAACAAATGTTTCTAAGATAAATGACCTACAATAAGCTTTTACTATTCTGAATACTAGGCAAAATAAGGATATTATGCCATGTTCCATGAGCCATTTCGATTATGTAAGTAGCTCTGTTCCCCCTCTTTCCGTCCCTCCCCCTTCCACTGAACAAACTTGGAATCGTTCGTTCCGCCCGTAGGCCAGAGCTACCGCGGCGAGGCTCCACGCACCGCTCACAAAGTGCGCACCGCGTGGCAGATTACACGAGACACGCCGGGCCGCTACGCGGATTTAGTCGGAATATTTTATTAGTGGTCACGGTTATGTAACATCAGGATAAATAAGCGTCTTCCATGGTGAATCGATCCGCTCCTGTTTTTATCGTCAAATCTCTTATTTGGATAGAATCATACAGACGCCCCGATTTCAGGAATTATACTCCTTCTTCAGGGCTTGATTGCGTATAAGAAAATTGGAACAATCATGTAAAAAAATATCCAGCAAATTTATTAAGTAGCGTGTGAGATCCCTGTGGGTGAGGCATGAAAACATTCTTCAAGTTAACCAGTATCACACCGAGTAACCGGGGCAATGTAAGTGAACAGCCCCTCCATGTCGTGGACGTCCAGATGGAACGGTCAACAGACTGCCTCACAGACCGCAATGCGACGCCTCAGTACACTGTACTGATAGCGGCGACCAAATCAATTCATCTGTTGTACGGACGCGAGTAGTCGCTGCAAAACGCATATTTATGTAAACGTTCTTTTATACTTGACATGCCTATACACCATAGTCTTCATGTTCCTGGAATGAGTTTTATGATGTGACACGATATACTGTACATATGACCGAGATGCATTTAGGTGTATTTGTGTGAGATCCGAAGATGGCTATATAGACTGCCACTGTCGAAACCGATCATCAAAATAAAGTTCTATTTAACGGTCTTAGATGTTTGAAGTTTTTACTTCTATACTTCATATTACACAAAAATGTAGCAAATCATATTCTTTTGTTAAATCAAAAAACAAACCTTTTGGTCTCAAATTATCATTTTGCACTGCAGGTGCATCACGCTATGGCGATTCCCCAGTCGCAAATAAATATGAGATACAGAGTCACTCGTCGGTAGTATTTCATTGTCTGTGATACCACAGATGGCACGCAAATGTCCCCATTTCTACTGGAGTAACAGTACGTGTAAGGGCAACAAAGAAAAACACAGAATTTCTCATGTGTCTGCCAACCTGTCATCTTCAAGTGATGCCGTCGTCCCAGCACACAGGTAGCATGCAGATCCTGACTTCGCTTCCATTTGCTGCGGTGTTTTATTGGAAGTGCCGCGAAACAGGCTACGGGTCTCTCTTACGAAATAACGAAGTTCGTAGTTTCTTGGGAAGCCAGCTATGTTTTTTATGGTGCACATATCTTGTGTTAAAATAATAAACTGGACAATAATATTGCATGGTAATTCGTACGCCTACAGTAATCACACTCAAAGTTATAATCATTATTATTTGTCAAAATACAATTCTTTTTCACTTCCAAACTCAGTAGTAAATATTATTAACATTTCACTTCAATTTACTAGACTAAATAATAATCTGAATTTATTACGGATTCCCAATCTACCACGTGCGTTGCAATCCATCCAAATTAATGGTGCTCCCTCCGACTTAAAAGTGAACAGTTTGGCGTGAACCACCTCACTAATCGGTCATCCGACGTGAAACCGATAGCACCTGAAGTGATTCGCTTATTTCTAGTTATTCATGTGATATTTGGAAGTTCATAGTGAACCAGCCAAGTATTAACATGTTCTCCATATTATTACAAATAAAATACAAATGTTAATTTACACTTGATTCAATTTCCTTTTTCTTGTTCCCTTTACCTGTATGTGACGTAATTGTCTCTGAACACCGACTTTTGAACGTTCAGCGTACTTTCCAGTACCAATAGGGCTTTGTCTTAACTCGGTAACTATCGCAGGTCATCCTTATTAAATGTTTAGGACAATTCTGGTGTACCACTAATATCCCTCTCCAAAAGAAAAGATCTGATATGGTGAGCATCCATTGACTGTGTGACGACAGCCGCTGCAACACTCTCTCGCCCACCTCTCCCTACCGGTTGTGTACGAAGTGGTACGCAACAAACGGTGTTTATACGCCTTGGTGTTCAGAGGAACAGGGTTTAAAGCTGGCACAGTTAATAGGTAATTTTTAACCACTGGAGACCGAATGAGAAATGGTTTCTGAAACAAAAAACCGACCACTTCCTTTCGCATATTTGTCCAGGCCAAGCTTCTGCTGCTTCTCTAATGACCTCTACATAGACGAGACGCTATGCACCGACAATCCTTACCTATTCCCAATGGTTTTCTACGATTTATTCATTTATATTTACGATAGCAAAATAAGGTATGTAGCTGAGAGTGTCTGGGAAGACATACTAGAAAAGCGTTTCTTCAGAGCTGTCAAGTCTTCTAAAGACATGGAAAACAATCTAATTATTATAACTTAGGTTTCATGAATGTAAACTGCACTGTTCCAAGAAAAAAAATTACAAAATTACTAGCAGTAGCAAGAAAAAGCAAACGTTTCGTGAAATGTGTAAAAGAAAAATAATTTTATACTATTTTTATCACGTTTTGAGATCACAATCTTCTAATACTTTTCAAATGAAAACATACTAAACAATCTGGATGGTCAAATGAAGAACTTTTATTTAAAAAGTATTACATGCCTATGGCTCCAAACCGTGGTTAAATTGTCAACAGTTTGCCTAGTTCTTAGCTTCCAACGTACGAAAACAAAACTGATTAAAACGACTGAATGTATCAAGTTTAACAAAACGTGCAGGACTAATATCATCTTCCCGAACGACATCTAGACGAGGATTATGTGTACTTCAGGATCAGCAAAACGTGCTTTTGACTGAGGCACATGAAAATGGCGAGAGGCCGAAATCACTACTGTACATTAGAATAAACGATACATGCAGTCAAAAGATGGAACTTCCGTTTAAAATCTATTGTACTAAATGCAGCACACTTGATCAGATGGAAGATGTTCTTGATGCTGAATAGAACACTGTTACTAATGACAAGGAGGTTAAGTTACTTTGCAATAACTTGCATCTCCATACAGACCAGCATTTTTACACCACCTCTACGCGACATATGAACCGTCATTTACAACTGGTTTCGACGTTGCTGCCATTAGTCATTATCCCTGCAATAACGCAGCATAGCATTATCGCTACACATGTATCGTATTACATATCCCAGTAGATGAAAAATAATTTAAAATAATGTGTATGGAATAAAAATAACTACATAAACAGCTTCAGTCATAAAACTTCTTTCCAGTTTTTCAAATTTGATTCCACTCCGTTCGAATTATGAAATAGATTACCAACTGAATCATGTGCTCTTCTGTTCGAAGCCCGTATCTACTGAAAAACTGACTGAATTGTTTTCAATATTTCTCTTGAAATTGCCGACACTTCTAACTCGTTACACTTATCGTTTTGTCCCTGAACCCATACTATAACTACAGCTACCTTAAAACATTCGAGTCTCTGTAGCATTTGTTAAAGTGAGTGTCTCTCTTAATTTGCTGCAGTTTCAGTAGCTCGACAGAAACGCTGCTCGGATCTCCGAACTGGTTTTACATTTATGTCTCAGCCACCCTTCCGCCCCAACCTCACCCCTCGCACGATCCGTCCTAATTTCTCGTCGCCAACTCAGTCCAGCATTCAGAACAGGCAGAATGACTGAGTTCATTTTTCAAATTAATGCTAAGTTCTTTCTAGTGATGTTAGGGATGCAATACTCTAATTCTTCCATAACACAAAAGAGGAATACACTGGAATCAAAAGAACAAGCAGTTCTGCTGTGCGTGCGCGTGCGTGAGTGCGTGTATGTGTGTGTGTGTGTGTGTGTGTGTGTGTGTGTGTGTGTGTGTGTACGGGTGAGTATGTGTGTATCTGTGTGTATGAATTTTGCTTTGTACACGGATTATCGATTGCCTGTATATCTCCATACAGGTCAGCATTTTTTACGAGAACACTTCTACACCATATGTAAGCCGTCTTTCCAAACTATAATCGATTTTCTCATGATGCAACAAAGCTTTCTGTGTCGTTATTGGTGCTGTATCCATCACAGCCTCCTGAGTAACAATATTGTTACACATCTTCTAGATCTCCTCCAGTTTATACGCTGTTGTTACTTGATTCAATGGTTGTATAGCATTCTTGCCGCTTTTTGCAATATCTGATTATGGAGCAACAATGCAAAGTGCTAGTTTGCAGGGAATAGAGGAAATCTTATTGAAATGTCTGAACTAGCAAGCATGCACGTACGATACTTTAGCTGGACGCTGTGATACGATTCATTACCCGATTAAAAAGTAGTCGTCAGTCAGTTGAAGATTTCCCTTGACCAAGAAGGCTTTGGACATAAAACGGTGGCTGTCACATTCAGAAAGTCAACAGTCTGAAGTGCGACAACTATCGGCTGACTGCAAGAGTACTTGCTGAAGAAGTCAGAGTCTCAATTCACCCGTATCCGATTTTAATCGAAAAACTGAACATGTGTCAAGTTGTAAGGGGAGTTCCCCTTAAGATAACCAAGCATTAGTAGGAACATCGCATGGTCTGAAAGGAATTCTTTTACAACTTTCCGACCGTCAAATATTCTTGCAAAGTTTCATAGCAGATGACAGACGAGCACTAAGTTTGCGGCTATAACATATTCTCAGAGGAACGCTTTGTCATCACAGCTTGTTGGCAAATTATCTTCACGCTCAGGAACGAACGACATTGACGATCGAGTGTTACACTGATGATAATGTCTTTTTTCCATGTCAGTCAACAAACAATCATAATGAATATTTTTGAAGTTTTCTTTTAGGCCGGGCCCGCAGCATAGAATGCATCATAATATGACATTTTATAATGAGTAATTCCACGCAAGCCGCAATTTTTTCTTCTTGACTACAATTTTGTTTTGGCTATAGCGCCATTCTCAAATAAACCTGTAGATGTTACATTTGGTGATGTGAGTGCTCTTACGTTTATAAGAGGTTTCTATAAAGGTCAGTTAACATAAACACTTACATCTAGCTGGAATACATACCCATATTGCACCACTGAGTAAGCTGTCGACTGTCTACTTGTTGCTAGATTGTTAGAATCAGATAATTTCTATTCATATAGAATATTTTCGTGAAGTAATTTTGACAGCTAGATTGGCAGTTTATTCTCTTTGATGATGTATGTTTAGAGTGTAGTCTTTGCTGGTCACTGATGTTAGTTGGGTTTCGTTGATATTATAGTTTTGTTATGATTTGTATCTAAGATTGTCTTTTGTTTTCTGATTGCTGTGTTTTTTATTCGTTCTCGTTTTCCAAAATGTTAATAAAACTTTCTAGATAATTTTCATATTTGAACCGGTTTGTTTATTAAGAATATCGTATAGATGACCTTCTGTGTGCATATATGTTTCTGACTCTTCCAAAATGTTCTTGGCATGTCCCTGTGTAGAATTATAACACATGTTACATATGTTCTGTTTCGTGGGTTTCGTTTTTGAGATGCAATTAAAACTTGGTTGAGTGCTGTCGTAATAGCTTATGCGTTCTTTGAACCTAATGCTAAAATTTTGTCCCGTTTGATCGCTACAGAATTTCGGGCGGTCGTTACAAAATTTTGTATATACCTGTCTTGAAAACTCAATCTGGAAAAACCAGAAACCTGACTTGTCAACCCAGGCATACACTAAATTTCGTGTAATGACTGCGCAAAATTCTACATTGAGCAAACGGGACGAAATTTTGGTATTAGACTCAAAGGACACAACAAGAAATTCCGGCAGAAGTCAATCAAGGTTTTGCCAGCGCCTCAAAAAAGAAAACCACAAAGCAGAACATATCGAAAATGCCTTACAAGTTCTACACAGAATACCAGAAGAGCATGCCATGAACATCTTAGAAGAATTAGAAATATAAATGCACATAAAAGAGATCCAAATGACATCTTTAATGAACAAACTGATCTCAAACATAAAAATATCTAAAAAAATTTTTGACCTTTTGGAAAACGAGAAGGGACAAAAAACACTAAACAAAAAACAAAAGATGACTACACATACAAATCATAACCAAATTACACTGAAGTGCCAAAGAAACTGGTGTTGGCTTGCGGATTCAACTACAAAGATATATAAACAGGCAGAATACGGCGCTGTGGTTGGCAACGCGTATATAAGACAGCAAGCGTCTGGCACACTTGCTAGATCGGTTACTGCTACTACCATGGCAGGGTATCAAGATTTAAGTGAGTTTCAACGTGGTGTTATAGTCGGCGCACGAGCGATGGGACGCAGCATCTCCGAGGTACCGATGGAGAGGGTATTTTCCCCTATGACCATTTCACGACTACACCTTGAATATTAGGAATCCATTAAAACATCAAATATCCGACATCGCTGCGGCCGAAAAAAGATCCTGCAAGAATGGGAACAACGACGAATGAAGATAATCCTTCAACGTGACAGAAATTGCTGCAGATTTCAATGCTGGGCCATCAACAAGTGTCAGCGTACTAATCATTCAGCGAAACATCATCGGTATGGGCTTCCGGAGTCAAAGACCAACTCGTGAACCCTTGATGACTGCACGACACAAAGCCTTACGCCTCGCGTGGGCCCGTCGACATCGACATTAGACTGTTCATGACTGGAAACGTGTTGCCAGGTCGGACGAGTCTCGTCTCAAATTATATGGAGCGGATGAACGTGTACGGGTATGGAGACAACCTCATGAATCCATGGTCCCTGCATGTCAGCAGGGGACTGTTCAAGCTCGTGGAGGCTCTATAATGGTGTGGTTTGTATGCAGTTAGAATGTTATGGGACCCATGACACGTCTAGATACTACTCTGACAGATGACACTTAGGTAAGCATCCCTTATAATCACCTGCAGCCATTCATGTCCATTGTGTATTCTGACGGACTTGGACAATTCTATCTGAACAATCGACACCCCACACGTCTAGAATTGCTACAGAGTAGCTCCAGGAACACTCTTCTGAGTTTAAACACTTCCGCTGCCCATCAATCTCCCCAGACATGAACATTATTGAGCATATCTGGGATGCCTTGCAACGTGCTGTTCAGAAGAGATCTCCTCCCCCTTGTACTCTTACGAATTTACGGACAAGTCAATTCCTTCCAGCACTACTTCAGACATTAGTCGAGTTCATGGCAGTTAGTGTTGTGGCCCTACAAGATATTAGGCAAATGTACCAGTTTCTTTGGCTCTTCAGCGTATGGCAACGAATCACAACTAACATCACTGACTAGCGAAGATTACGCTGTAAACATGAAGCATCAACGAGAATAAACTGCCAGTCCTGTTGTCAAACGTATTTCTTGAAAACGTCCAATAGAAACAGAACTTACCTGACGATGATAATCTAGCAACAAATAGACAGCCGACAGTTTACTCGCTGATGCAGTATGGGCAACTATTCCAACTAGTTGCAAGTATATATTTAAACTGACCTTTATGTACAACTTATATAAATGTAAGTATGTTCACCTCACCAAATGTAACATCTACAGGTGTACTTGAGAATGCCGCTACAGTAAGAACGAAGTAGTAGTAAAGAAGTAACAATACTAATTAAACTTTTGCAGCTTATCGGGAATTATTCACAGTTTTACAGGAAACGTGTATCATGTTGGTCAACTGAAAACTCATGTATCTAACACTCCTCTTCTTTCGTTGTACATCTTGATCTGACGTCTATGCAGCTACTTTCCTGGACATTTCTCGACCGCACAATTCATGGCGACAAAAATGATGTTTTACATTGAAGTGTACCACTGTAATCAACCAATGATGAGCCCAAGGCTGGCTTAAGACTCAAGGAACACGAGCCTCCACTTGGGCGCCATGCCGAGAGGGATACCAGAGGCATCCACAACTGTGAGGTTTCTATACAGGAAGTGTCACGATTAGTAGCTGTTGCGTGGGGTGCAAAGATGAGAGCGGCGCCCAAGTGCAAGATTTGCATGCATATCGTAATTAGAAGCGAAAACTGGTACGGATGAAAGTGTATAAGGAGAAAGAGAGAGAGAGAGCGGGGGGGGGGGGGGGGGGCGGCGGCAAATCGTAAGTCGCCTGTGTGAACAAATGATCTCGAACCAGCCTTGGGTGAATCGAACCATTTGATTACCGCTCACGGCGATAATGGATTCCACCATGTGTAGTTGCCGGCACGTGACGCGATAAATAAAGAATACAACCGTAGCAGAGGCGAATGGAAAATCGTTATAGCGACAATATTGGGGGTAAATGCGGAAATCCACTAACCTAAGTGACTTTGACAAAGAGCAGATTGTTATTTACCGGCACAAGGGAACGAACATCTCGGAAACGGTGATGCTGATCGGTTGTGTCGTGAACAAAATACGAAGGTAAGTAGTTGAGGAACAGTGAAACCGCGAGTTGGCGACGAGGTGTTGGACGTCCACAGCTTATCAGAGTACATGCGAGTCGGAGATCTGCCTGCTTTGTACGACAGAAAGGTGGCGGTATTTGGAAGGACTGATGACAGAGTACAGTGCTAGGGCAGACACAAGTTTTCGGAGCACATCATTTGGCGCATATTGTTGAGCATGAGAACCCGCAGCAAATAACTCCTACGTGTTTCCATGTTGAACCAAAGATATCGTCAATTACGATTCCAGTGAGATGAGATCATCGTGACTGGACCGTAGAACAATAGAAACGTGTTGCCTGGTCGGATGAATCACGTTTCTTGTTAGACCAGGTCGACGGGTCGTTTGTGGATACACCGTCATCTGGGCGAACGGTCCCGATACAAGCACTAGGCCTACGCCACGGATACAGGTCGGTGGGTGCAGTATTGCATTGCGGTTGACATTCACCTGTCTTCCGTGTGACCTGTGGTACAAATTGAAGGCAGATTGACAGCTGTGAAACTGCGTCAATGTTATTGCTGACCAAATACTTCCCTTCAAGCTTGATGCTTTTCCAGCAGCTATGGTATCTTTCAGCAGGATGTGGTGGAGTATTTATTGCTGTCAGAGGTAGTTTGCCCTGTACCGAAATAGAAGTAGATAGTTCATGTGAAACAGTATGGGCAGAGGTTACACCTGGCAATCGGACTAAACTATTAATTGGAACTTTTTATCGACCCCCGACTCAGAACACATAGTTGCTGAACAGTTCAAAGAAAACTTGACTCATTTCAAGTAAGTATCCCGCCCATACAATTATAGTCGGTGGTGACTTCAATCTACCCTCGATATGCTGGAAAAATTATACATTTAAAGCCGGCGGCAGGCATAAAACATCATCCGAAATTGTACTGAATGCATTCTCAGAAAATTATTTTGAACAATTAGTTCATGAGCCCGCTCGAAGCGCATATGGTTGCGAAAGCACAATTGACCTTTTAGCAACAAATAATCCTGGACAAATAGTGAGTGTTGTGACGAATACAGGGATTAGCGACTACAAGGTAGTTGCTGCTAGGCTGAATACCGTAACACCTACAACCACCAAAAAGAAACGCAAAGTATATCTTTTTAAAAAAGCTGATAAAATGCTCTTAACGCCTTTTTAAGAGACAGTCTTCACTCCTTCGGATCTGATCATGTAAGTGTAGAAAAGTTGTGGAATGTTTTCAAAGAGGTAGTATCAACAGCAATTGAGAGATATATACCAGATAAATTAGTAAGTTATGTTACTGATCCCCCATGGTACACAAAATGGGACAGCTCGTTGTTGCAGAAGCAATGAAAAAAGCATGCCAAATTTAAAAGAACGCAAAATCCCCAAGATTGGCAAAGAGTCACAGAAGTTCGAAACATAGCGCGTACTTCAATGCGAGATGCTTTTAATAATTTCCACAACTAAATTCTGTCTCGAAATCTGGCAGAGAGATTCTGGTCATACATAAAGCACACCAGTGGAAAGACGCAATCAGTACCTTCACTCGCGATAACAACGGTGAAGTGACTGATGACAGTGCCACCAAAGCAGAGTTATTAAACACGGTTTTTCGAAACTCCTTCACCAAAGAAGACGAAGTAAATATTCCTGAATTCCAATCAAGAACAACTGCCAAGATGAGAAACATGGAAGTAGATATCCTCGGTGTAACAAAGCCGCTTAAATCACTTAATAAAGGCAAGGCCTCCGGCCCAGATTGTATACCAGTCAGGTATGCTGATAAAATAGCTCCATATTTAGCAATTATATACAACCACTCGCTCACAGATAGATCCGTACCTAAAGGCTGGAAAATTGCTCAAGTCATACCAATACCCAAAAAGGGAAGTAGGAGTAATCCGCTGAATTACAGGCCTATATCACTAACGTCGATTTGCAGCAGGGTTTTAGAACATATACTGTATTCGAACATTATGAAGTACCTCGAAGAAAACGATTTATTGACACATAGTCAGCACGGATTCAGAAAATATCGTTCTTGTGAAACACAACTAGCTCTTTATACTCATTAAGTAATAAGTGCTATCAACAGGGGATGTCAAATTGAGTCAATCTTTTTAGATTTCCAGAAGGCTTTCGACACCGTTCCTCACAAGCGTCTTCTAACCAAACTGCGTGCCTACGGAGTATCGCCTCAGTTGTGCGACTGGATTCGTGATATTTTGTCAGAAAGGTCACAGTTCGTAGTAATAGGCGGAAGGTCATCGAGTAAAAGAGAAGTAATATCCGGCGTTCCCCAAGAAAGTATTATAGGTCCTCTGTTGTTTCGTATCTATATTAAAGACATAGTAGACAATCTGAGTAGCCGTCTTCGATTGTTTGCAGATGATGCTGTCATTTGCCGGTTTGTAAAGTCATCAGATGATCAAAATGACTTGCAAAATGATTTAGTTAAGACATCTGTATGGTGGCAATTGACCCTGAATAAAGAAAAGTGTGAAGTTATTCACATGAGTACTAAAAGAAATCAGCTAAATTTCGATTACGCGATAAGTCACACAAATCTGAGAGCTGTAAATTCAACTAAATGCTTAGGGATTACAATTACAAATAGCCTAAATTGGAACTATTGCATAGATAATATTGTGGGTAGAGCAAACCAAAGACTGCGATTCATTGGCAGAACACTTAGAAGGTGCAACAGGTCTACTAAACAGACTGCTTACACCACACTTGTCCGCCCTCTTCTGGAGTATTGCTGCGCGGTATGGGATCCGCATCAGGTGGGACTGACGGATGACATCGAAAAAGTACAAAGAAGGGCAGCTCGTTTTGTGTTATCGCGAAATAGGGAAGATAGTGTCACAGACATGATACATGAATTGGAGTGTCAATCATTAAAACAAAGGCGTTTTTCGCTGCGACGGGATCTTCTCATGAGGTTTCAATCACCAGTTTTCTCCTGCGACTGCGAAAACATTCTGTTGGCACCCACCTACATGGGGAGAAATGATCATCACGATAAAATAGGAGAAATCAGGGCTCGCACAGAAAAATTTAAGTGCTCGTTTTTCCCGCGTGCCGTTCGAGAGTGGAACGGTAGAGAGATAGCATGAAGGTGGTTCATTGAACCCTCTGCCAGGAACTTTTTTGTGAATAGCAGAGTAATCACGTAGATGTAGATGTAGATAACCGTCTGTGCCATGAGGTAAGAAACGTGCCACAGTGGTTTGAGTAGTGTGATAATGAACTCGAATCGATGCCGTATTGCGCTCCAAATGAGAACCAATACGCTAATAAGTACTTAAGCAGGTTCTCAAAATCTTTGTATGTGTAACAAAATTACATTGACCAAGTTCTTGAGGTCGGGAAGACTGTATTGAGGAACCCATTAATGATAGCAACCAATTTCTGGAAACGCCGTTCGACGGAGCTACAGTGCTTCTCGAAATAATAGAAGCGAACACTGTCGCTAGGCCATCCTAGGTTAACGGAACTGATCGAAAGCAGTGTTTTCGCGATCGATGTGGACGCATTCGATATCATCTATCGACCTGAACGCAATCAATCCATCTGCGAGAACTCTGATAGTTACCCATCACCGGGGGTGAACTAGCGGCAGGTGTTTTCTCCTGTAACATTGTATGGCTTTGTTTCCGGGGATAGGTTCCTGCCCTCAATTTGTCCACCAATAAACCCTCTACAGTCTCTCGAAATTTTCCAGTATCGTTTTGTTACACACTCTTTCCTAATAGGAATACAAATTTATTGAAAAATATGGATAAAATTTACTGTAAAAAATTTTCATTTCGTTCGACAACGCTAGGATAGCGGGAGCTCGTGACCTCTTAGTCCAACATTTGTGTAACATGCTATGCCTTGAGTGTAGGGCTACTGAAGAAGTGGATTTTCCAGAGTCGATGATTACTCGTAACTTAATTTACAGACTTCCGCATACAGCTTATGGATGGAACCCGCGGGGCGCTTAATTATATGGACTGCGTTGACAGCTTTCTGATTCTTTTTTTTTTTCCCTTTTTTTCTTTTTTCTTTTTTTATTTTTTTACAGAAATTTGGCATTTGGACACAAAAATCTTTAGAAACTACCGTATTTGTGTGTGTATGAGAGGGTTTAGTAATGCAGAGTAGAAGAAGTACGGTTTGTTGTGATGAAGTCCTGGAAATCTTACGTCGGCGGTCAAACTTGCTGCCTATAGATATTATCTTAGAGTTGGCTTTCGATGTTGAAACCTTTTACTAAATCCTAACACCACGGTTCCGATAGGTAAACGTCTCGCCCTTCCACAGTGTGGGAACCACGAACCACGTCTGTTCAAATTCATGGTACAGCTTTTCGCAAGCTGAGAAGGCTAACGCCAGTGGTCAGGTGTGTGTGAACTTCCCATACGAGGTGAACGAAATCGGGAAATATCATAAAAATTTCCGTCATTTTGAGCCCAGAGATAGTGGATTTTTGATATGGCCCTACGATTTCCCGGAACATCATTTGTAATTGGACATTTGTAGTTCTTGTAGAGTGATGCGCCTCAACTTCGAAAGGAAACGATTTTGGCCCTTCCTTTAGAATTAAGTTTGTGGTTCCTTCGATGCATTCGTGGCGGCACCGTTGCAGAATTTCCTTACATACAGCCTCCGTTGTCTGTGTCACGAAGTACCAAAATTTGAAGTAAAATCCTACAGGCAGTCCATCGGGTGCTGCTACCTTATCCTGCGCGACAGATCTGAGGATATTGAACAGTTCCTCTTTTGAAAAAGGAGTCGTTTGGTACTTTGCGCCTCTGTAATCCCACTAAGATTGTTTGCCTTCTCGCACAATTCCTCGAGACCAATACGGCCATCAAGTACGGTGAAGCACAATTTGGTGAAATATTCGTCTGTGGCTTGCTTAATGCCCGTCTGAGTGACTTGTCTAGTGCAGTCAAATGATTGACAGTTTTCTATAAGGTGCGTGCTGGTGTTCGCGATTCCTGCACGTAGATATTTGCCGTGGTGACCTGTTCTTAGATGCTTGTGGTGTCCGCTCTAATTCTGAATCAAGTTTTATGGTTTTATGTTTTCTGATTACACTAATAATTTTTTCTTTAATTTCCCTTATATCAGCTATGTTGTCCTGTAAATCAGCAAGCTGACTTATAACTGACGTACTACTAAGAAATAAAAATCTCCCCCTGAAAACTGTGTCGAACATGTGCTAAACTTGTATGACATGTAGACTGATTGCTGGAGGTGGTCAACCAGAACTTCGCTGCGTACACATTGTCACCTAGAGATTGTGAGGCATAAACTCTCGATGCGACACAGTCCTGTATCTGTCAGAAATCAATATACTATCCTGTCAGGGCTTTATAGTATCCAAAAGTCTATTAGCCGACATTATCTCATTAACACTTGTGGTTCACGACTGTAATTGAAATTGGTTGTCTGGCCTAATTTGCTGTAATATGGGATTAAAGTCAGCACCGATCATCGTTCGACACAGCAATTCCTCCATTCACATGGTAAACAATTGTTGCCTCTTGTTTTTCACTGCGTCCAGACCGCGAGTAAACCTTATGAATTAATTGCCGAGACATCAAAAGGTGATGCTTTGCCTGAATTCGAGCAAAGTGATCGACTCACATTGTGTTCCCTGTGTATATAGAGGAAGACAGTTTCTGCTTTCGTACCAATATTTGTGATGGCTTGATATCCAGATGCCCAGGAGATCAGCGTTGCAATTTCCCGTATCACTATGATGTCAGATGTCACCTTTAGCGACCGGTACGTATTACTGAAATAGTATTTTGGTGTCAGACAATTATATTTACACTGACGGAGGAAATATTAAAGCTACTTAATTTTAATTTTAATAATCAACAGCTTCAGTTGCACCGTTTACCTAGAATTTACCTAGGTTTCAGTCGGGATAACCCAACCTTCTTCAGAATAACAGTAATTACCGTTTGTTCATAGTGGACATCGTCAAGCTGAAACTACAGATCCATAAATTGTCGTCAGACTGTACAAACTTATCTGAAACTGCCTCGGCCCCACTTCGTGACCGCGATGCGGCAGTCACGAGTGCTGTACTGGAACTTGGATTTGTAGTTTTAGCTTGACGATGTCCACTATGGACAAACGGTAGTTACTGTTATTCTGAAGAAGGTTGGGTTATCTCGACTGAAACCTAGGTAAATTCTAGGTATACGGTGCAACTGAGGCTGTTGACTATTAAAATTAAAACTAATATTTATACAGTTGCTGACAGGACCGCGAAATGTTGAATTTATATTAAAGCATTTTTGCACCTTGAGTGCGCTTTCAGCATTCTTTGTCCTCTGCTCGGCTAGTTTCTGCGCTGTCGAAATTGCTTAGCACACGCCCACCAACTCACTGAGGCTTACCGCGAAGATCGATAGCTCGCGCCACGCTCCTGGATTCCAAAGATTTTATTTCCGAGAGCGTCGCTCGCGAGGCGGCCCGCATGGCACGCCGGGCTCGCTCTGCGTGACTGCAGACCGCGCGAAGTGGGCAGTCTAGAGTAGAGCACGCCGGCTTGAAGTCTGCAGTACACCTTTAGCAGCCCAGCTGGGACAACGGACAGGCGTTGGAACACCGATGACCACATCGGCGCGTATCGGGCCAGAATCCCGAAAACTGGCCACAAAGAAAAGTTCGGAGTTAAGAAGTTTCGTTTAAGAGGTTGGCTAGAGTAATTTTGGTGACTATTGAATCTGGTGTTAAGAGCGGCCAGCTGTTTCTCCCAATGTTGAATTTCACGTCGTATGCGGCCTTCATTTGTGAGCCACGCGCCGAGCAGACAGGACTGGAAAAGTACTGTTTCGTTCGGATGAAGTACTTTTGTTCACAGAAATCAAATCGATTTTTTTATAAAATTGCAGAAGGTATAACCTTAATTACGAAAACTTGTTTCATTACTTAATCATTACTTAACCACTTATTTCTGTTAATTAACTTCTTGCGGGAAGCGAGCAAGAGAACTGTAAAACGTGAGCGAAAAAGAGAGATAAGTTTTACATTCCACAAAACTCCGGCGTGTTTTCATTCCATCTTTTAGTATGTACTATTATCTTTGGGAATCAGCCTTAAAATCCAGTTGCTAGCTGTAACTCTCGCTTGGAGACATTATGCCAAATCGTTCAAATGGCTCTGAGCACTATGGGACTTAACATCTGGGGTCATCAGTCCCCTAGAACTTAGAACTACTTAAACCTAACTAACCTATGGACATCACACACATCCATGCCCAAGGCAGGGTTCGAACCTGCGACCGTAGCAGTCACGCGGTTCCGTACTGAAGCGCCTAGAACCTCTCGGTCACAGCGGCCGGGCAGACATTATGTCAAAGAGTACTCACGGTACAATATGCCAAGAAGAGTCAACAGACTAATGATCCCTGGACGGAAAATAATTGCTTTTACATTTTTAGCAATCGGTCAGCTGTCGCAAGACGCTCAGGAATCAACAAATAAGTTAATGAGGCGATATCGCCTAAGCTTTGCCCGAAGGTCATCTCGCGTGAAAAGTATGGAGGATGTGTTCTGGTAACTTCTGGCAACAACCGATCCCTATATTCCATCTTTGGGGAAAGCATACCTGAGGAAAGCGAAAACTTTGTCGTCGGAAACTGTCGCCCTCTTGGTATCTGCCGTAGAGGGCTACGAGGAATCGGATGCTGAGGATGATGAAGAGGATACAAATATCGGCGAGAAAGAAGGTGACGAAGGAAATGAATATGAAGAACAAGAAGCAAAAAAGGAATAAGATTAAGAAGACTTATAAAACTTACAGTTTTTGTTACAAATCTATATTTTATGTAATACAGACAAGTAATAACAAGTAATAGAGACAGATTAGTAATAAAGTTTACCATGAAAATTATAAATGTTCACCGAAAACATTTTTTGTCCACTCGAAAAATTTTTTCCGGGTTATTTTCTATACTGGATCCGCCATTTTGAATTTTTTAGTTTTGATATAAAAAACGTTATCAGAAGGGTCAGAAATTCCATTACAGGTCGTCTGGGGAAATTTTTAAATTTTGGCCAAGCTTTCATGATTCTGGACCACTGTACATCAGCCGAGGAGCGGACAGGATGCAGTGTGGATACCTGCCCACAGGGGAGAGAGCTGTCGAAAGTGAGAGAACGGTGACGACACCTAATACGAGTTTGCTACCATCGGGAAGGAACCTGCCAAAAGGCTGTAACGTGTGAGAGCGCTTTTGAAGAAATTTAAAATCGCGGTTGCTCGGCAGCATTCTGCGAACTGGAACGAAATGGGCACGTCTAGATACCTTGTTTGCCAGGCATGTAATATTCCGTTTAGCTGCGGCCTTGTGTGCTGTTCGGTTAGCCCTGTGGTAATTTGAAATGCTTAGAAATTCATTGTCTTGATCAGCGGTACAGCTCAATCTCTCATGGTGTTCATTTACTAAGGAATTTAAGCCCTGTTCTCTGTATTTTTAGTTTTTCAGGGTTATCTAAATCATTATCGTGTCCCAAATGTTAACTGGTCTTTTTCATGTAGTTTTTTTTTCCTGCTAGGTACGCTTTGCTTATCAGTGAATAGATTGCCTGCTCTGCATAAAGAAATCTGCTGGATGCTTGACTCCACCTCACATTTTACTGAACTGTTATTGTGCATTCATTGAACTATGGCGAGGAGGAGCGTTACCTTGCGAACTCGGCGCCTGACTATTATTTGAACACTACTGTATAATATTGTTTTGAAAGATGTTTATATCTTAATCTGCGTTGCTATTTTAAGCCTTGAAGGTAATTTAAACCTTGGATTGGCGGGTAACTCATCGCTGTTTCTGAACTGTTTCATCTCTAAGTAGTGAGTGTTTTCCGGTGTATTTGTACTTGTTATGTCTGTTTTAAGATACGAGAGAAGATCGGAAAGTGATGCACAAAAATTTTATTACCAAACAGTTTAACAGGTAACAAGACCAAAAAAATCACAGACGAACTTGCACCCATTACCTACCTTTCTACATAGTCATCAACGTTCTTAACTCCCATTGCGGTACTAGTTTCACTATGCCCTGTTCGTATAAGTCTGGTTCTAGTACAGCCATCTGCGGACTGCTGATTTCACTTCCGCATCTGTCACAAAGCGTTGGCCCGCCAGGAATTTCTTCAAGGGACCAAACAGATTGAAATCCGACGGTGCAAGGTCCCAACTGTATGGTGGATGCTGGAGCGCATCCGATCCAAATTTGGCGACTTCCTTAAGAACGGGAGCAGCAACATGGGAACGAGAATTGTCAGGAAGAAGTTTGACTCCACCAGTATTAAGGTTGTGGTGTTTGTCACGAAGTACACGACGCAATTTAACTCAAATTTTAGGGTAGGGTGCAGTATTCTCAGTGCTCCCGTCTTCAGCAAAGTTCACCAGTAACACACCATGCATATCCCAGACCACTGTTACATGCACTTTCCTAGCAGAATGAGTAACTTTGACCAGCATGTTTCCACTCCATAGAGGCCTGCTTGGTTTCGGGCGTATAGTGGTACGCCCACGACTTATCATCACTGAAGTTTTCTTTCAGAAAATGAAGCGCTTCTGTGGTGTAACGCTTGAAGTGACCCCCGCTTTTCATCATTTGCTTGCCCTTGTGGTTGTCTGTCAGGTGCTTGGGCGCACACCGAGCACTAAATTTGCGAAATGTTCAATTGTCGTGAACAATGTCCTGCACCGCATAATAGGAAATGTTGAACTGTTGCAATTTCACACGCCGGTCGTTCAAAATTTCTGCCTCAATGGCTGCGACATTATGCGGGGTTGCACCTGTTACCGCCCGCCGAAGCGTAGCGAATCGCCTAGGTTCACATGACCCTCTTGGAAGAACACACAGTTCCTTGTTGTGGTCCATAAAGTCAATACACGCACCGCATGGTCCTGTAAATATCCCTCGATTTATGCCGTTTGGCCCACAAATATCGAATTACACTGCATTGCTCTTCACAAGTTGACCACAGTAAAATGCGCGCCATGTTTGTTTCGTAGTTCAGGTTTCTCTCGCAAGAGCTGCGCATGAAAACAAAATAACTTCTGTGGAGCAAACTTCAAACTATATCGTCATGAAATTTGTACAGCCGGCCGGAGTGGCCGTGCGGTTCTGGGAGCTACAGTCTGGAGCCGAGCGACCGCTACGGTCGCAGGTTCGAATCCTGCCTCGGGCATGGATGTGTGTGATGTCCTTAGGTTAGTTAGGTTTAATTAGTTCTAAGTTCTAGGCGACTGATGACCTCAGCAGTTGAGTCGCATAGTGCTCAGAGCCATTTGAAATTTCCACATTCCAGCAGCAACACCAGAAGAGAAATAAATTACTATGCCTTTCTTTCCGGTCCTTCCTCGTATTTCGTATATGTGCTTTAGAAGTGTCCAATGCTAGCATTAGTGTATCCACGTATGTGGCATTACGTTCAGACTAGTGGCCTCGCGGGGGTTTGAGTCCTGTCCCCCTATGTGCTGCTAGGTAGCGGGCAGAATGTAACTCACCAAGCCACCTAATTTGCAAACTGTATTGTTGTGATTTTTATATTGTTTACCAACGTATCGCAATACGGTGGCACTTGATAAAGTGTGTTTTTGTTACGAATGATCTCAATTCCCCATTGCCCGGTCCTTCGACTCCCAAAGCAATACTAACGGCTGGCCACGTATCACTCACCTTTTCCTCGTGATTCCTCCTATGAGACGCGCCACGCCGTGGCGAATGGTTAGACTGAGCCTTTCGTTTCCGTTTTCTCTTCGTCGTTCTGTGGTTTACTACGTACTTTACTTGATTTTGTGGTGTGTAGTTCTTTGTGTTCACGTTCTTCATCCTCCGCGTTCTCTCTCAGTCTGAGTTAGCGTTTAGGTCTGCCGGATCTCGGCCCTGTGCGCTCTTGTGCGATTGCTGTATCTGTGAAGCGCCAGTGCACGTGGAATTCTCTGTTCGTGGATGAGAAGCGCGCTCTCGGCCGCCAAAGAGGCTGAACTTTTTTTCGTATCTCTCCGGTCATTAGGTTCTTCGGATGTAGTTTCTTTCGGCATTGGGCTTACGCTTTCTTTTGACATTGTAGCATCATATCAATGGACGTTTGAGGCTAGTAGTTAATTTCGTCCACTAACCGCAATTTTCCGCTCACTGACGGACCACTCTCCCGGTTGTTGCCTATTAGGAGTGATTCGTTGCTGTTGCCTGCCCATGAAGACAAAAATATTGTATGTGAGTAAGTGGACTAAAGACTGGTACCTTATCTGCGCAATTCAGGAGTTGTATTTTCTGCCACGTTAATATGAATCCGGTCCCTGGTCATTACCCACGGGCACTTTGTATGCAGTGTCCCATTGTTCACAAACTGAACACTTGTGCGGCTGCCCTTTGTATATTAAAAACGCTTTGGGCCCTTGGATGTCCAGATACGGAGGTATGCGCTTTTGTAAATAGATACGGGCAGTTTGAAGCGCGTTGTTTATGTAGAAATATCTATTTATTTGTCGCTTGAAATCTGTAAAAACATGCCATATGCAGCGAATGGTGCCTGAATTACTTCGAATGAGAGAGAATCTATCCGCTGGTGCGCTGGGTGCACAGTCGTATAGTAGCTTGATTAACGGAAACCCTGCTGATTACTTCTGACGTAGTTTTAAAATCAGCGACGGTACTGCATTTTGTGACAACACACTCACTGACCTCTTCAGATGTCAATTTCACGTAAATTACGTTGCCTACAAAACCTTACTGAAGACTGAACATTTCGTTTTCACATAAACATGAATCAGTTCCAAAGACTTTGAAGCGTTCCTGAGCATATGGGTAGCCAAAATGCAGAGTGCATCTCGAACGCTGCGGCCATAACGGTTGTTGCGTACTTGGCGATTCTATGCTCACCCTCTGCCTTTCTGTCTCCCACCGCTGCCACAACAGCCGACAGCTGGCGCGGCGCTCTAAGCAGGGACCTGCTTTTCCGCTCGCCCGCTGCCTTCGAAAGCTGACAAACACCTCCACTCGCGGCGGCGGCTAGGACGCAACTGTGCGTTATCGAGCTTCACTCCATAAATGTGCAAACATAATATTTTTAGTGATTACACTGCAATGGTACGCTCCGGACAAAAGCTGTTGCACGTGGTACGTCCACTACACGCCCGCTTACCGCCTCCTATGCTAGTATCGGAAATAACCGCAGTAAGCCCACTACTCGGAGCCACTAGCGCCAGGCAACCGGTCCTGCTGATCAGCTGTAGTTAGCAGTGACGATTAAAAGTAGATGATGTTGTGGAGATATTGCGCGCCATGGGAGCGCCTGAAAATGAGGTGTGAGAAACGCTGTTTTAACGTATTTTACGCTGACGATGGTGACAGCACACAAAAATTTTACATTTTGTCCACTATGACGGTGGTAAAGTTGCGAGGGATTCTTGCTATTACAGTTTTAAGTCAGTTGTTTGACACGTATAATTCTCAAATTTTCGGATGAATTCTTTTCAAATGGTTTATTCCTATGAGCTGCAATTTCTTGAAATTTATTCTAAGGCGATGTTCTAAGGCTGACTTAAACAAATTATTATCATTATACAAGTAATATTAAAATTTGTTTACACATTTTATTCTAACTGAACTGCTTATTGTTACTGTATTATTACATTTTGTATTTTTATTGTTGTAGGAAGCCCTCAAAAAGTTTCCATTTGAGGCCGTTGCTGCAGTGTATATGTATCGTCACGCCACTCCGATGGGGGTAAGTAAGCACCGACATGTAAGCAAGGGATTAGCGTGGAATTCGTGTCTTTCCGATGTTCGTGCGGTGAATGCGGAAACGTGAACTATGACGACGTTATTACCAAATGCGTCCAAACATGACCAACATAGTGTTATTGTTTTCTCGGAGGAGAAGGACAAACATCGGTGAACATCCGTCGGAGAATGGAGAATGTGTAAGGGCCAGCACTTCTGTGGAAAACCACCGTTATGGAATGGTGCTGGTCGAGATTCAACACAAACCGCCCCCATATCGCAAATGTCATAACGCAGAAGTTAGGCCAACTCAAGTGGGTGACACCTGAGCACCCGCCCTGTAGCCCTGAACTGCCCCATGTAATTACCACGTCTCCGGTACCTTGCAAAGGGCCTTGAAGGGCCGACAATTCCTGTCGGACGATGATGTGCAACAGGCAATAACGGACTTCTCCACGCAGCAGGACACGATGCTTTTTATCCAAATGGCTATCTTCAAACTCGTGCGTCGATAGGATGGATGCTTCAACGCTCATGGCGATTTTGTCTGACTGACATACCGATTCTGGACTGTACGGCCTTCGTTCCTTTACATTACTGTTAAAATTGTCTTCATCTGTTGCACGTTAAAACTCGAACTCATGACAGTTCACGTTATGGAGGTTGGGGAAGGAAATAGTAACGAACTGTTATCCTCCCTCACCCCTACTCCGCCCTCTCAGAATCGAACCCTGGACCAGCACCTCCCTGCCTCCCAAGCTAGCTAGCAATAGGTTAAGTCATACGAGTGGATCTTTCAGTTTTCTATCGTCATTCTGAAAATTAACTAAATCCCACGTAGATACTCTGCAAATAACTGTGACGTACAGAGCAGAGGGTGCTTAGTGTGGTATCGATAGCCACGATGCCACGGCGTAGGTTGGCACTACGAGACTGACACCTATGACAGCGCCCTCTAGCCGATGCTGTGCTGTGCGAGCTTCGCTCCAGTTTCAGCCCATTTGATCAAGAGCAGACGGCCGGGACACTTCGCTTCAGCATCACTCCTCTGTACAAAGTTATGTATGCCTCTGTATACATCCAGGTTCCAGTAAACCACTTTTACTTTCTTGCAGTACCGACGTGTATTACCTTTTCCTGCTCCTGCTCCTACCCACGCGCCGCCTTCCAGGCGGGATACAAATGTTGGCGACGAGCACTCCCCTTTCCCTTCCTATCGTTTCCTTTCTTTGCTCGGTACTGCTTTCCTTTCGTGATAGCATCCGTATAAGACTTTCATTTGTGTAAACCATGGCTTCGCCACAGGAACAGGCTTCGCTGTCCGATCTTGTACGTTTTCAGGCTCAGCAAATGACACAGCTGCTTGCTGCCATAAATGGATTTGCCACATCACAAACTGCAGCTACTTCGGCGCCTCCGACGCCACCGCCCATTCCGACATCGTCGCCGACGGCGCCGCCATTTCATGCCTTCAATCCTGACACTGAACGTTGGCCGGAATACATCGCCCGGCTCGAGGCACACTTCGCAGCATACAACGTACCAGGTACAGAGCGGCTTGCCTTTTTCATTGCCAACACGGGTGTTGTGTTATACCGTGTGCTCGTCAAGTTGGCAAAAATGGTTAAATGGCTCTGAGCACTATGGGACTCAACATCTTAGGTCATAAGTCCCCTAGAACTTAGAACTACTTAAACCTAACTAACCTAAGGACATCACACACACCCATGCCCGAGGCAGGATTCGAACCTGCGACCGTAGCAGTCCCGCGGTTCCGGACTGCAGCGCCAGAACCGCACGGCCACCGCCGCCGCCGCTCGTCAAGTTGTTTCCCACCACCCGCCCAGAAACTAAAACTTACGAAGAAGTGATTGACAGTGTAAATGTGGTAGCTGCACGCTACAAATTCTTTCGCCTCCGGCGTGGCCCTACTCAGCCGAATTAATCTTGGTTAGCGGACCTTCAGGGACTAACTTCTGATTGTGACTTTAATTGCTCGTGTGGTCGCTGATATGCGGATATAATGATTCGAGACACTATTGCGCAGAATGTGGCGGATCACCGCATCCGCGAGCAGATCCTCGAATTTAAAAACCCGTCTTTGCAGGAAGTAGTGGACTTGCTAGAAAGACAAGATCGATTAGACATGGCTACTTACGCGTTCAACGTGACCCCGGATGTGTGTACTGTTAGCGCGGCACAACACGTGCCCTTCCGCCCAGCCTAGCCAGCCGCGCCGCTCGCGCGCACGTAAACATGGTTCAAACCAGTCACCCTCTAAGAAACTGACATCATGATCATGTCCGAACTGTTTTCGTGCCCACCCCATCCCATTAAGCACAGTGGTGGTTTTTTTTTTTTAATAAGAAAGGACACGTGCACATGCGTGGTAAGCGAAACTCTAATTCACAACTTGTCTCCCGTTCGCGTGACTCGCGTGGGCGTCACCGCAACGACAACCGTCGTGATCATGATTCACATCAGTCTATGGACGTTCATGCCATTTTTCTGCTTCACGTGCTTCGACAGCTCGTGAATCAAGTTTTACCAGCCACTTCCTCTCGCATTCAGCGCGATGCGAGGAAACTTTCTGTTACTTTGAACATTTGTGGACGTTCTGTTCGCTTGCAGCTGGACACTGGTGCTTCAGTTTCTTTACTGAACAAATCAACATATGAATTGTTTGGTTCGCCCCCGCTTCGTCACATTCCATACTGACTACATTTTCTGGAGAGGAAATCTCAGTGCTCGGCGGGTGTAGTTTGGAAACCACGTATGGCGCAACGACCGGTACACTGTCTTTCGATGTGCTCCGCTCTAGTGATGCTACGAACATTTTTGGCATGGACGCATTTGAACTTTTTGGCCTCGCAATTCAGGACAATGTACTTTGCATCAACACTAGTGACCATGCAGACAGTGTTGCCGCACTATGCGATGATTTTGCTGAACTCTTTTCTGGTGGCCTTGGTTGCGCCACAGACTTTGTAGCACATGTTGTACAAGGTGTTTCAAAAATGACCGGTATATTTGAAACGGCAATAAAAACTAAACGAGCAGCGATAGAAATACACCGTTTGTTGCAATATGCTTGGACAACAGTACACTTTTAGGCGGACAAACTTTCGAAATTACAGTAGTTACAATTTTCAACAACAGATGGCGCTGAAAGTGATGTGAAAGATATAGAAGACAACGCAGTCTGTGGGTGTGCCATTCCGTACGTCGTCTTTCTGCTGTAAGCGTGTGCTGTTCACAACGTGCAAGTGTGCTGTAGACAACATGGTTTATTCCTTATAACAGAGGATTTTTCTGGTGTTGGAATTCCACCGCCTAGAACACAGTGTTGTTGCAACAAGACGAAGTTTTCAACGGAGGTTTAGTGTAACCAAAGGACTGAAAAGCGATACAATAAAGGATGTGTTTGAAAAATTTCAACGGACTGGGAACGTGACGGATGAACGTGCTGGAAAGGTAGGGCGACCACTTACGGCAACCACAGAGGGCAACGCGCAGCTAGTGCAGCAGGTGATCCAACAGAGGCCTCTGGTTTCCGTTCGCCGTGTTGCAGCTGCGGTCCAAATGACGCCAACGTCCACGTATCGTCTCATGCGCCAGAGTTTACACCTCTATCCATACAAAATTCAAACGCGGCAACCCCTCAGCGCCGCTACCATTGCTGCACGAGAGACATTCGCTAACGATATAGTGCACAGGATTGATGACGGCGATATGCATGTGGGCAGCATTTGGTTTACTGACGAAGCTTATTTTTACCTGGACGGCTTCGTCAATAAACAGAACTGGCGCATATGGGGAACCGAAAACCCCATGTTGCAGTCCCATCGTCCCTGCATCCTCAAAAAGTACTGGTCTGGGCCGCCATTTCTTCCAAAGGAATCATTGGCCCATTTTTCAGATCCGAAACGATTACTGCATCACGCTATCTGGACATTCTTCGTGAATTTGTGGCGGTACAAACTGCCTTAGACGACACTGCGAACACCTCGTCGTTTATGCAAGATGGTGCCCGGCCACATCGCACGGCCGACGTCTTTAATTTCCTGAATGAATGTTTCGATGATCGTGTGATTGCTTTGGGCTATCCGAAACATACAGGAGGCGGCGTGGATTGGCCTCCCTATTCGCCAGACATGAACCCCTGTGACTTCTTTCTGTGGGGACACTTGAAAGACCAGGTGTACCGCCAGAATCCAGAAACAATTGAACAGCTGAAGCAGTACATCTCATCTGGATGTGAAGCCATTCCGCCAGACACGTTGTCAAAGGTTTCGGGTAATTTCATTCAGAGACTACGCCATATTATTGCTACGCATGGTGGATATGTGGAAAATATCGTACTATAGAGTTTCCCAGACCGCAGCGCCATCTGTTGTTGAAAATTGCAACTACTGTAATTTCGAAAGTTTGTCTGCCTGAAAATGTACTGTTGTCCCAAGCATATTGCAACAAACGGTGTATTTCTATCGCTGCTCGTTTAGTTTTTATTGCCGTTTCAAATATACCGGTCATTTTTGAAACACCCTGTAGTTAAAGACAATGCCATGCCTATTTTCCGGCGCGCAAGCCCGGTACCGCACGCACTGCGCGATGCGGTAGCTGCTGAACTTAGCATTTGCAAGACTGTGGTGTCATTGAACCTGTGTCTGCTTCGCCATGGGCTTCGCCTATAGTGCGTGTGAAGAAACCAAACGGTCGTCTCTGAATTTGTGCTGACTTTAAGTCTACAGTAAATCCCCAGACAGTGGTAGCTACATTTTCCTTACCGCGTTCTGAAGACATTTTTGATAAACTTGGTGCGGGAAAAATCTTTTCCACGATTGACTTGCGGGACGCATACTTACAGATTCCGCTCGACGAACAGTTGGCTCTGAGCACTATGGGACTCAACTGCTGAGGTCATTAGTCCCCTAGAACTTAGAACTAGTTAAACCTAACTAACCTAAGGACATCACACACATCCATGCCCGAGGCAGGATTCGAACCTGCGACCGCAGCGGTCTCGCGGTTCCAGACTGCAGCGCCAGAACCGCGCGGCCACACAGGCCGGCGACGAACAGTCGCAGCGCTATTTTGTGATCAACACCCACCTTGGATTGTTCAAGTTTCGCCGCCTTCCGTTCGGTTGTGCTTCGGCTCTTGCTATTTTTCAATCTTACTTGCAGCAATTGTGTGCCACTGTCCCTGGTTGTTCCAATTATCTGGACAATATAACTGTATGAAGTCGCACCTCTGACGAACGTTTGAGGAATTTGCATGCATTATTTACTGTAGTTTTGCAGGCAGGACTAAAGTGTAACAGAGACAAGTGCAATTTTTTCAAACTGAGGTTCAGTATTTAGGACATATGATTAACGGACAGGGTATCCACCCCTCGCCGTCAAATCTCAGTGCGATTAGAGACTTGCCAGCACCTTGGAACTTGAAAGAACTTCAGTCTGTGTTGGGTAACATTAGATATTATATTCGGTTTATACCCAATGCAGCGCAGATTGCAGTGCCTTTGCATCGCCTTCGGCTTAAGAACGTTCCTTTTGTTTGGTCTTCGGAATGTGAGGCTGCTTTCCACAAGCTCAAATCTGCTTTTTTGAGTGATCGCTGTTCGATTCCTTTTGATC
Source organism: Schistocerca cancellata (assembly GCF_023864275.1). NCBI lineage: Eukaryota > Metazoa > Arthropoda > Insecta > Orthoptera > Acrididae > Schistocerca > Schistocerca cancellata. The sequence goes on from NC_064628.1 coordinate 410,425,944, forward strand.
CCTCCAAATCAGTTGTTTTGGCTGTCGATGTATCTTCTCACGGCATTGGAGCGGTTCTCTCGCACCGCATTAATTCTGCCGATCGCCCGATCGCTTTTGCGTCAATTCTGCCCAGTAAAACTATTCTCAAATCGAGAAAGAAGCTTTAGCTATTGTATATGGAGTCACTAAGTTTCATGATTTTTTGTACGGTCGTAAGTTCTATTTGGTCACCGACCATAAGCCTTTGACGTCGTTGTTCCACCCATCAAAGCCAGTTCCAGCCCGTATTGCACAAAAGTTGTCATGTTGGTCTTTGTTTTTGTCTACCTACAATTACGAAATCTTGTTTTGGCCTACGACCCAGCATGGTAATACTGATGCTTTGTCTCGTCTACCTATCGATCCTGACGCAGTGTTCGATTCTTCTGAATTGTCTTGCATGTTTACTGACTCAGAAGATAAGGAATTAGCTGAAGGTTTTCTGGTGGAGTTTCGTCGCATTACTGCCGCGACAGCCACCGATGCTTCTTTGCAGCTTCTTTTGCAGTATATTTGTACTCAATGGCCTCCATCTGCTACACAGATTCGAGGTCCCCTTGTTCGGCGTTACTTTGCGCAACGTCACAACTAGTCTGTACAACAGTGTTATCTTGTTACGAATTGACAATGGTCAGTCTCGTGTTGTTGTACCTCGTTCGTTGCAGTCGGAAATCCTCCGTTTACTGCACGCTCGTCATTGGGGTACAGTGCAGATGAAGCAATTATCGCGTCGTCACTGCACCTGGGTCGGCATTGATACACAAATTGAGACTTTGCTTGCTAACTGTCGATCTTGCGCAGAGCATCAGTCTGCTGCCCGCTAGCGCTTCTTTGCGTGGCCAGCTCCTACTGCGCCTTGGCAGCGCGTTCATATTGATTTTGCGGGTCTTTTCTGGGACACTCGCTGGTTGATAGTCATTGATGCGTACAGCAATTTTCCTTTTGTTGTGCCTACGTCTTCTACTACATCTGTGAGTACTGTTCAGGCTTTGACATCTGTTTTTTGCATTGAGGGCCTTCCTAAAGTTATTGTCTCCGGCAATGGCCCCCAATTCGTTTCCTCAGAGTTTGAAGCGTTCTGTGCTGCTAATGGCATTCGCCATCTGACCTCAGCCCCGTTCCACCCCCAGTCGAATGGCGAGGCTGAACGCTTTGTGCATACGTTTAAGTTGAAGATGAGCAAGTTGCGTGCCACGCACTCTCGCGAGTGCACACTCTGGACTTTCCTTGCTCCCTATCGGCCTCAGCCGCACGGCACCCGTTCCCCAGTGGAACTGCTACATGGGCGCGCACATTGGTCGCTCCTGCAACTATTGCACCCTCCGCCGCGCGCCCCCGCTGCTTCGCCTCGTTCTGGCTTGGCACCGCATGCTTTGGTGTTGCATCGCGTTTTCTCTGGCAGGCACCGCTGGGAGCAGGGGCGCATTCTTCGCCGGCTTGGTCGTGCCTTATTTCTCATTTCTGGTCTCTCCAGCACTGTCAAGTGACACCGGAACCAGATTCGTTTGTGCCGTCCTCGGTTTTCTGCCGCTGGTTGTTTTCCGGCAGAATTGGAGGCTTCGCGGCTTCCGCCGCCTCAGCCCGTGACTCCGCCAACGGCGCCTCGGCCGCTCGCGCCTCCGCTGCGGGCGCGCCTGCCGTCGTCGCCGCCGCCGCCGCCGCCGCCGCCGCTGCTGCCGGCCCGGTCACCTGCACCGCACTGGCGCCTCTCGCCACCGCCACGGCCCCACATTCAGCCGTCGTCGTCGTCGTCGTCGTCGCCGCTGCCGCCGCCGTGTTTCTCCGCGGTGCCGTAACTGATGGACGCTGTGGCTGCTGTCACGCCACCGCCGCCACCCCGTCGCCCATGGAGGTCGTTGCTGCACCTCCTCATCTGAGCATACCCAGCAGTGGTGTGCGGCCTGGGCAGGTTTTCCACAGGGCGTTTTCCAGCACTGTCAAGTGACACCGGAACCAGATTCGTGAGCAATTCGGGTTCGCGGGTGCACAGCGCGCCCCAGCAGTTCCGCTGTCTGCCCCCTTAGCTGGGCCACCCCTGGGTCCCTCCACCCGCCGTCGGAAGCCATACTCAACGATGGTGCGTCGTTTCAGGGGGGAAAGATGTGGTATCGATAGTCACGATGCCACGGCGTAGGTTGGCACTACGAGACTGACACCTATGACAGCGCCCTCTAGCCGATGCTGTGCTGTGCGAGCTCCGCTCCAGTTTCAGTCCATTTGATCAAGAGCAGACGGCCGGGACACTTCGCTTCAGCATCACGCCTCTGTACAAAGTTATGTATGCCTCTGTATACATCCAGGCTCTAGTAATCCACTTTTACTTTCTTGCAGTACCGACGTGTATTACCTTTTCCTGCTCCTCCCCACACGCCGCCTTCCAGGCGGGATACAAAACTTAGCAAGGTAACACGGTAAAGTTTCTTTCCACTGAACTGCGTATGGATGCCGGCAAGAACAACTTCTTAAATGTCTCTCTTCGTTCTGTAATTATTCTTCTCTTCACGGTCCCAGGGGTAGCGATTCGTCTGGGAATGCAAAACTTCTCTGTATTGTATACTTAGTACTTTGTAAGCAGCCTTTCGCAAGATAAATGATGGCTATATGTCAGAGTCTGAAAGTTCAGGTATTTCAACATTTCCATGAGTCAAATAAACCTGTGACCATTTGCACCACCATTATTTGTATACGTACAGTAGCCCGCATTAATACTATTTCGTATCGGTCCCACGATCAATATTCTATGATAGGATGCACATGTGATTTGTTGCGTCTCATTCCATGACTGAGAAGGGGACGCGTCTACTCGTTATGACCGATTTCGCCCAAACGTATGGTGTATGCAAGGCTTGACTAAAACTGAAAGCGACAGAAGTGGGAGCTCCAGATGACCAAGCTTTTACAAGCAGAACAGCACTCTTGGCGCGGGTGAGCCGTGACGTGCACCATGTGTAAAAGCGTAGCATCCAAGCAGCGGGTCGCACAGTGGAGAAGAAAATACGAAGGTCATGGAGTCGAGTCCCTATAAAGAACTATATTCTTATTTCAATTTTTACGTTGTATGTTGTATGTTAACCGAGGACCTAGAAACGACGGAGAGGCCCCGTCCCGGCCGCAGCCGCAGTGGTCCACAACCCGACGACGACTGCCACAGTCCACTTCACCCCTCCGCCGCCCCACACCGAACCCAGGGTTATTGTGTGGTTTGCCCCTCCTCCCCCCGGTGTGGAACCCCCCCCCCCGGGTACATCTCACACATGACGAGTGTAACCCCTACGTTTGCATGCTAGAGTAAAGGTGGTGTACGCGTACGTAGAGAACTTCTTTGTGCAACAATCGCCGACATAGTGTAGCTGAGGCAGAATAAGGGGAACCAGCCCGCTTTCGCCGAGGCAGATGGAAAACCGCCTAAGAAGCAACCACAGACTGGCCGGCTCACCGGACCTCGACACAAGTCCGCCAGGCGGATCCGTGCCGGGGACCAGGCGCTCCTTCCCGCTCCGGAAAGCCGTGCGTTAGACCGCACGGCTAACCGGGCGGGCTATTTTCATGTTACTTACACTACAAATAAACAGAAACGACTCTCTCCATATTGTATTTATTAATATTTTCATAAAAGGCATGAAAGGGAATGAACAACGAATCTTTAGGACTGCAAGTAAATTTCCGGAAAGGGATTGTATAAAATTCGATACTTTTATTATTTTACAGTTATTATTTTACAGTTGATTTGCAAAAGTTGGATTGATAATCCTCGAAAAAAATGTAAATAGTAACTTTCTTGGTAACTTGAATGGGTTATAAACGCCACATTTTTTACAATTACATTGTGATTTTAAAGTTTCTATATAAAAACAAACATGGTTTACATTCACAAAAGGCTCTATCTCATCGCACAGTGAGCCAGCAAACCGCGCGTAAAGCGTCGTTTCACCAAGTATTGGCAATGGAACGTAATCTGATGCAGTCTTCTCAGGATGTGATTTCTTTTTCTCTCTCGATGAGATGAGAGCAGTTTGATTAAATTCTTTACTTGACGATAAAAGTAGACATCGCTCGGCTACACTAGCGGATGCATTTGGGGGGAGGGAGGGAGGGAGGGGGGAAGTAATGATTTTAATAGTACTTGATAGTAATCCTTCATCCTAGGAAAAATCTAGTTACATAAATGTGGATATATTTGCCCCCCGACCCAAGAGTCAGTTCACAGAGGAAACTTGTTCTGCAGCACATACGGCTTGATCACTTCATGCAAAAAGATTAGGATAGAGCTGTTGTATGTTTCTCTGATTTTGTGACATTCCTGTATTTTGCCACGTACTCATCCACCATGTTTGGCTTTGCTTAGTAAATACAATATACTGAGCGTTATTTCTGTTTGTTTTCAGCGTATCAGAAGACTCCATAAAGAGTGTCGACCCCACGACCCTTAAATTACCGTTTCGTGGTCTTTCCACTGCTCCTAACGCCACACGGAAACTATGCTAACATGTGTGACCGATGCCTCCTCCGACAGGCGCAAAAAATGCAATTTTTTTCCTAAACGCTTGGCCATCTCGAGCTCCCACCTCTTGTCACTTCCATTTTCTGGCAAGATATGGGTATGCCATAAATTTGGACAAAATGGGTGATTACAAGTAGGCGCGGTCCCGTTAGCAGGCGCAGTCCCGTTGTGAGTAACTTTTGCAAACAATTAGCCATTGTTGCCTCCCTGGAGATTCTATCGTGTAAACCTGAGCGAGTCCCGTAAGTCAGCCAGCACATAAATCTGAATTAGCTTTTCCTTTTCAGCCTGTCGCCTAAGCGTCCCGGCTGCTTAAGCACGCAAGAGGTTATTAAGAAATGCTGCTCTCGTCTTGGGGGCCAGCAGAATTGCAACAGGCGGCCAGACCGGTTGGCGAGCGAACACACAACGAACAGGTCTGGGCAGCCGAGCCGCTCTGGCATAACCGAGCAACTGATTTCGAGACGAGCGCTGCGTAGTGTGACGGGCGTCTTCCGCTGACAAATGTGGCGCGCCCGTTCCGAGAAGTCCGAGAGCAGCGCCGTGGCTGGCAGCGCCTGTTTCACAGTGGCTGGCCGGCGTGTGTGTGTGTGTGTGTGTGTGTGTGTGTGTGTGTGTGAGGCTGCGGCCGCGCCAGCTAAAAAGTGGGTCGCAGCTGACGGGGCATAACTCGCCGTTGCACTCGCTGTCCCACACTCTGCCATGGCCCGCCTCATTAGTTTGTTTATTTTTTTACCCTCCCCTAGTGAGTTCGAGAGTAAAGGTCACCACGGCTTCGTACGTCCTCCACGTGGCACTACGCGGAAACGCATTCCCGAAAAAAAGCTGTTAAACTCGCCGTTTTGCCCTCTTAACTGAAAAGCGTCGTCCAACTGTTCCAGGAAGTTCCGACAGTTCCTCCTCAGATACAGGGGAAGGACAGAAAAATACGGAAACAGCACAAACACAACACATTACCGTGCCTAATACGGTGTAGGAAAATTGAAAACAGCTTCGACTCGCAATGGACAAATACGTGTCCTGTACAGTTTCCATGGGAATCTTACACCGTTCTCCCTGGAAAATAATGGTGATGGGGATGGACAGCGATGACGCACACTTCTCTCCAAAGTAGACCACAAAGCTCAACGGCGACTGTGGTTGCCAGGGGACAAGTGACACTTCACCCTCGTGCTCACAATAGCAGTCCTGGACGACGCGAGCTCCGTGAACAGGGGCCCAATCGCCTCGGAGCACAGCGTAACTATTGGGGAACAAACACTGTAGTTGGTTGGTTTGGGGGGGGATGAAAGGGACCAGACTGCTACGGTCATCGGTCCCTTTTTCCAAATACAAAGAACACCCACAGAGAATAAAAACGAGGAACAGAATAGATCACAGACGATACAGAACAAGAGAAACAGAGACAAGGACAAGACAAAACGAACTAAAACCACACAGAGTGTGACAGTGGTTGGCCGACCATAGAAATAAAAAAGGAAAAGCCAACCACTTAGAAACACATTAAAAGATCAGTTTAAAATCATAGGCCAAAGGCCAGAATCAACACAAGAAATAAAATAAAACAGAAACACTCAGATGAAAGAATAAAAACACCCTGCCCTAATAAAACGTAAAACTAAGGCAGCCATAACAGGGTCATCAGATAAAACGGCAGGGAGCGTATCAGGCAGCGCAAATGTCTGCCTGACCACAGCTAAAAGGGGGCAGGCCAACAGAATGTGGGCCACCGTCAAAGCCGCCCCGCAGCGACATACAGGAGGGTCCTCCCGGCGTAGTAAATAACTGTGTGTCAGCCGGGAGTGGCCAATGCGGAGCCGACAAAGGACGACTGAGTCCCTGCGGTTGGCTCGCATGGAGGACCGCCACACAGTCGTCGTCTCCTTAATGGCACGGAGTTTATTGGGTGTAATCCGATCGCGCCATTCAGCGTCCCAAAGCGCAAAAACTTTTCGGCGGAGGACTGCCCGCAAATCAGCCTCTGGGAGGCCAACATCCAGAGATGGTTTACTCGTGGCCTCTTTCGCCAGGCGGTCAACATGTTCATTGCCCGGGATACCGACATGACCGGGGGTCCACACAAAGACCACAGAGCGGCCGCAACGCGCAAGAGTATGCAGGGACTCATGGATAGCCATCACCAGACGAGAACGAGGAAAACACTGGTCGAGAGCTCGTAAACCGCTCAGGGAATCGCTACAGATAACGAAGGACTCACCTGAGCAGGAGCGGATATACTCTAGGGCTCGAAAGATGGCGACTAGCTCAGCAGTGTAAACGCTGCAGCCAGCCGCCAAGGACCGTTGTTCGGAATGGACCCCTAGAGTTAGCGCATACCTGACACGACCAGCAACCATCGAACCGTCGGTGTAAACAATTCCAGAGCCCTGATACGTGGCCAGGATGGAATAAAAGCGGCGGCGGAAGGCCTCTGGAGGGACCGAGTCCTTCGAGCCCTGTGCCAAGTCGAGCCGAAGGCAAGGGCGAGGAACACACCACGGGGGTGTACGCAGAGGCGCCCGGAAAGGAGGTGGAACCCAAGCCCGCAGAGAAGCTCCTTGACACGTACGGCGATCGGACAACCCGACCGGGGCCGACGGTCTGGCAGATGGACGACTGACTGCGAGAACAGGACACGATAATTTGGATGCCCGGGCAAGCTTAGAACATGGGCAGCATAAGCGGCCAGCAAACGTTGGCGCCGGAACCGCAGTGGAGGTACATCTGCCTCCACTAGTACGCTGTCCACAGGGCTGGTGCGGAAAGCGCCAGTGGCAAGGCGTATCCCGCCGTGGAGAATTGGGTCCAGCACCCGTAACGCAGATGGGGATGCTGAGCCATAAGCCAGGCTCCCATAATCCAGACGGGACTGGATTAACGCCTGGTAGAGCCGCAACAGGGTAGGTCGGTCGGCGCCCCAGCGGGTGTGGCTCAAGCATCTCAGAGCGTTGAGATGCCACCAACACGTCTGTTTAAGCTGCCGGATATGAGGCAGCCAAGTCAACCGGGCATCGAAAACCACCCCCAAAAACCTGTGGGTCTCCACCACAGCAAGGAGTTCGTCGGCAAGATAAAGCCGCGGCTCAGGATGGACTGTTCGGCGCCGGCAGAAATGCATAACGCGGGTCTTGGCTGCCGAAAACTGAAACCCATGCGCTACAGCCCAAGACTGCGCCTTACGGATAGCGCCCTGTAGCTGACGTTCAACAGCTGCAATGCCAGTAGAGCTGTAATAAAGGCAGAAGTCGTCAGCATACAGGGAAGCAGAGACAGAATTTCCCAAGGCCGCAGCGAGCCCGTTAATGGCTATTAAAAACAGGCAGACACTTAAAACAGAACCCTGTGGCACACCGTTCTCCTGGACGTGGGTGGAACTATAGGAGGCTGCGACTTGCACGCGGAAGGTACGATACGACAGGAAATTGCGGATAAAGATCGGCAGAGGGCCCCGAAGACCCCATCCATGAAGCGTAGAAAGGATGTGATGACGCCATGTCGTATCGTACGCCTTCCGCATGTCGAAAAAGACAGCGACCAGGTGCTGACGGCGGGCAAAGGCAGTACGGATGGCCGACTCCAGGCTCACCAGATTGTCGGCGGCGGAGCGGCCTTTCCGGAACCCACCCTGAGACGGAGCCAGAAGGCCCCGAGACTCCAGTACCCAATTTAAGCGCCGGCTCACCATCCGTTCGAGAAGCTTACAAAGAACGTTGGTGAGGCTAATGGGGCGGTAGCTGTCCACCTCCAGAGGGGTCTTTCCAGGTTTCAAAACGGGGATGACAACGCCTTCCCGCCATTGTGACGGAAACACCCCCTCGACCCAAAGACGGTTGTAAAGATCGAGAAGGCGCCGCTGGCAGTCCACTGAAAGGTGTTTCAGCATCTGACAGTGGATGCCATCTGGCCCAGGAGCGGTATCAGGGCAAGCAGCTAGGGCACTGCGAAATTCCCACTCACTGAATGGAGCATTGTAAGATTCTGGGTGGTTGGTGCGAAACGAAAGGCTCCGACGTTCCATCCGCTCTTTAATGGAGCGGAAGGCCTGGGGGTAATTTGCAGAAGCGGAACTCATAGCAAAATGCTCTGCTAAGCGATTGGCAATGACGTCGGAGTCAGTACAAACTGCTCCATTCAGTGAGAGCGCAGGGACGCTGGCAGGGGTCCGATAGCCGTAGACGCGTCGAATCTTGGCCCAGACCTGCGAAGGAGTGACATGGAGGCCAATGGTGGACACATACCGCTCCCAGCACTCCTTCTTGCCTTGGCGGATAAGGAGGCGGGCCCGCGCACGCAGCCGTTTGAAGGCGATAAGGTGGTCTAAGGAGGGATGTCGCTTGTGACGCTGGAGCGCCAGCCGGCGATCTTTAATCGCTTCAGCGATCTCAGGCGACCACCAAGGCACAGTCTTCCGCCGAGGGGACCCAGAAGAACGGGGAATGGCAGATTCGGCGGCAGTAACGATGCCGGTGGTGACCGATTGAACCACCGCATCAATGTCGTCATTAGAGAGAGACTCAAGAGCGGCAGTGGAGGAGAACAAGTCCCAGTCAGCCTTATTCATAGCCCATCTGCTAGGGCGCCCAGAAGAGTGACGCTGTGGTAGTGACAGAAAGATCGGAAAGTGGTCACTACCACACAGGTCGTCATGCACACTCCATTGGACAGACGGTAAGAGGCTAGGGCTACATATTGAAAGGTCAATGGCGGAGTATGTGCCATGCGCCACACTGAAGTGTGTGAAGGCACCATCATTTAAAATCGAGAGATCGAGCTGCGACAATAAATGCTCAACGATGGCGCCTCGACCTGTTGCCACTGACCCACCCCACAGAGGGTTATGGGCGTTGAAGTCGCCCAATAGCAAGAAAGGTGGCGGCAATTGGGCTATCAGCGCAGCCAGGACATGCTGCGAGACATCACCATCCGGTGGAAGGTAAAGACTGCAGACGGTAACAGCCTGTGGCGTCCACACCCGAACAGCGACAGCCTCTAAAGGTGTGTGGAGAGGGACAGACTCGCTGTGCAGAGTGTGAAGGACATAGAGGCAGACGCCACCCGACACACTTTCATATGCTGCCCGGTTCTTATAATAACCCCGATAGCCACGGAGGGCGGGGGTTCGCATTGCTGGAAACCAAGTTTCCTGAAGAGCAATGCAGAAGAAAGGGTGAAGGCTGATAAGTTGTTGGAGCTCAGCTAGATGGTGGAAAAAACCGCCGCAGTTCCACTGGAGGATGATATTGTCCATGGCTGAGAAAGGCGTGAAAGGACTGGGAAGGCAATTTACGCCGCTTGTTCACTCACTGCCACCGATTCAGTACCCATACGAGAGGCACCCATGGCGTCTGAGGGACCAGCGAGATCAAGGTCCTCAGCAGACGCTAGAATCTCGACTTCATCCTCAGATGCAGAGCGCGAAAGGTGCGGTGGGGTTGGTGCCACCGCAAGTTCTTTGGCCTTAGAGGTCTTTCTCTTGGACTTCTCTCGCTGAACCTTGGGTTGCACCGGCTGGGAAGGCTTCACCGATTCAGTCTCCGAGACAGAGGAGGATCGTGAAGTCCTACGCCCGGCCGCTGGTGAGGACTTATGCCACTGGCGGCCGTCATCCTTCCCGCTGGTGGAACCCTGGGAAGGGAGGGTCCCAAGGGAACTCTTACAGGCGAGAGTAGCCGAGGAAGTTAGACGCTTCTCCGGCTGAGAAGCGGGGACAGACGTCCCCGACGGGTGGGAGGAGGTTGCTCCTGAGGTAGGTGGTGCAGGAGCAACCGGTTGGGTAGAGCCCCCCACAGGCAAGGGGGCAGGAGGAGTCTTACTGCTTATCGAGCTGGCTGGAAGTCTCAAAATTGATGGGGCTAGCACAGTTGTCGTAGCAGCTGCATAAGAAGATGTCATTCTCACAGGATGGAGTCTGTCATATTTCCTTTTGGCCTCAGTATAGGTCAGCCGGTCCAGGGTCTTATATTCCATAATTTTGCGCTCTTTCTGAAAGACTTTGCAGTCAGGCGAGCAAGGTGAATGGTGCTCCCAGCAGTTGACACAGGGAGGCGGGGCACATGGAGTATCGGGATGAGACGGGCGTCCGCAATCTCGACATGTGAGGCTGGAAGTGCAGCGGGAAGACATATGGCCGAACTTCCAGCACTTGAAGCACCGCATCGGGGGAGGAATATAGGGCCTGACGTCACATCGGTAGACCATCACTTTGACATTTTCCGGTAACGTATCACCCTCGAAGGCCAAGATGAAGGCACCGGTAGCTATCTGATTTTCCTTCGGACCCCGATGAACGCGCCGGACGAAATGTACACCCCTGCGCTCTAAGTTGGCGCGCAGCTCGTCATCAGACTGCAAAAGAAGGTCCTTATGGTAAATAACTCCCTGAACCATATTTAAACTCTTATGCGGCGTGATCGTAACAGCAACATCCCCCAACTTGTCACAAGCAAGCAACCGTCGTGACTTGGCAGAGGATGCCGTTTGGATCAGGACCGATCCAGAGCGCATTTTTGACAAGCCCTCCACCTCCCCAAACTTGTCCTCTAAATGCTCGACGAAGAACTGAGGCTTGGTGGAGAGAAAAGACTCCCCATCAGCTCTCGTACAAACTAAGAATCGGGGCGAATAACTATTACCTCCATCCTGAGACTTACGCTCCTCCCTCGGCGTGGCCAGAGAGGGGAACGTTTTCGGATTGTACTTTTCAGCATTAAATTGAGCCCGAGAACGCTTAGAGACTGCTGGCGGCTGGCCGCCAGCGAGAGATGATGTACCACGCTTCATTGCGGGACATCCGCCCTGATGCCACCTACTCCGACCAAGGGCCCTCCCCACGGGCGCCACCCAGCCGCAGCAATAGCCACCTGGCAGGATGTCTATTGCCGGGAGTCCTGATGCCCCAGGGAGACGGGCATCTACTCCTTGGCATACGTGGGGAGTTAACGGCGCAGGCATCAGTAGAGCGATCCCTGTGTTGTCAGGGTGCTACAACCAAGAGGGTACATGGCGGCCCCACCACAACGGACTGGCTACCGTGCTGGATCTTAGATACAAAACTGTCCAAGGTCGTCGTCGCAGTTAAAAGAAACACTGCAGAGTGCAGCGTGGGAATCGCACCCACGGACGTATCCTCGCCCAAGAGATGGAAAACGAGCGGGACACCATTGCAACGACGAAAAAGCCGGCTAAAGGTCTCAATGCACGACGGATACAGTGCACCACGTAAGGCGCCCTTCCCCAAGTGGCTCGCTCTTCGGAATAATTTAGAAAGATGGAGGTCAAACCCGAGAGGGGACCATCACATAAGGCCGAAACATGTGAGACTCCTTTTAGTCGCCTCTTACGACAGGCAGGAATACCGCGGGCCTATTCTAACCCCCGAACCCGCAGGGGGCAAACACTGTAGTATCGGATGGACCCCGCCATGTTCCTCTCACGGTACGTACACTCGGTCAGAAGTTGGAAACAATGTGTAACACACATACGGCCAGTTGACTTTTTCCATTGCTCCAAAGTCGAGGTTTCATGGCTTCGGCACCACGTTTTTACGTTGCGGACATCTCCATCACTACTGTGTGGTTTTGCAATTCTAGCTTGGTCTGCAGTTGCCAGCTTGTGGAGCTCGCGTTGTGTTGTTTTGATGGTGACTGGGTTCCCGAGTGCGACGTTCAGTTCCTCAGTGACTTATGCAGCTGACGTCGTCCTATTTTTCGTCACACCCTCCTCAATGACCGTCTGTCACATTCACGCACTATACACTTTCGTCCGCGTTGTAATTTAGCGGATGATGTTTTCCGCTTTCCCTGCATATGATATAAATCTCCGACAAGATGCCTCTTTAAATACCAAACACTTCTAAATACAAAAGTAGATCCTGCAGGATTGGCTAGCATCCGCATTAATGTTCAAGCACGCATCACTCGCTGTATTTCCATATTTTTGTCCAAGCCATGTACATATAGTTCACCTATGTTTACAAGGGCCACATTTTACGCCAATGTGTCTCCGCAATACTTTTGCCGTAAACACTGGTACAATGTCGCAATATTTCCGTGTGGCCGGTCAGTAGCAATGGAGGAAGCTGTTGCAGGTAGTGGCCGACGTGAGGCCGTAGTGTTGCCTACGTTGTCTGCCAAAGTCATATCCGCCTCTGTCTTTGTAAATGCTTACTTTTCACTAACACCCTAGCTTCCTTTTCGTCGCGTTACAGCGCTGCACTGGAGAGTCACCTACGACATCATTTCAGTTCGATAGCTGGCGCAGGTACGGAGCAGCACTCCATTTGTTCCTTGTCTACAGGAATGGAGAAATGGTCTAACGAGAGAACCACGAACTTCATACACATGGTACATACAGGGTGGTCCATTGATCGTGAGAGGGTCAAATATCTCACGAAATAAGCATCAAGCAAAAAAACTACAAAGAACGAAACTCGTCTAGCTTGAAGGGGGAAACAAGATGGCCCTATGGTTGACCCGCTAGATGGCGCTGTCATAGGTCAAACGGATATCAACTGCGTTTTTTAAAAATAGGAACCCCAATTTTTATTACATATTTGTGTAGTACGTAAAGAAATGTGGATGTTTTAGTTGGACCACATTTTTCGCTTTGTGATAGATGGCGCTGTAATAGTCACAAACACATGGCTGAAAATTTTAGACAAACAGTTGGTAACAGGTAGGTTTTTTAAATTAAAATACAGAACTTAGGTACGTTTGAACATTTTATTTCGGTTGTTCCAATGTGACACATGTACCTTTGTGAGCGTATCATTTCTGAGAACGCATGCTGTTACAGCGTGATTACCTGTAAATACCACATTAATGCAATAAATGCTCAAAATGATGTCCGTAAACCTCAGTGCATTTGGCAATACGTGTAACGACATTTCTCTCAACAGCGAGTAGTTCGCCTTCGTAATGTTCGCACATGCATTGACAATGCACTGACGCATGTTGTGAGGCGTTGTCGGTGGATCACTATAGCAAATATCCTTCAACTTAACCCACAGAAAGGAATCCGGGGACGTCAGATATGGTGAACGTGCGGGCCATGATATGGTGCTTCGACGACCAATCCACCTGTCATGAAATATGCTATTGAATAGGCTTCAACCGCACACGAGCTATGTCCCGGACATCCATCATGTTGGAAGTACATCGCCATTGTGTCATGCAGTGAAACATCTTGTAGTAATATCGGTAGAACATTACGTAGGAAATCGGCATACATTGCACCATTTAGATTGCCATCGATAAAATTGGGGCCAATTATCCTTCCTACCATAATACCGCACCATACATTAACCCGCGAAGGTCGCTGATGTTCCACTTGTCGCAGCCATCGTGGATTTTCCGTTGCCCAATAGTGCATATTATGCCGGTTTACGTTACCGCTGTTGGTGAATGATGCTTCGTCGCTAAATAGAACGCGTGCAAAAAATCTGTCATCGTCCCGTAATTTCTCTTGTGCCCAGTGGCAGAAATGTACACGACGTTCAAAGTCATCGCCATGCAATTCCTGCTGCATAGAAATATGGCACGGGTGCAATCGATGTTGATGTAGCATTCTCAACACCAATGTTTTTGAGATTTCCGATTCTCGCGCAATTTGTCTGCTACTGAAATAACTACACTGAAATAACGTAGGAATTAAGATAATCGGACTTCGATACTGCTTAAGATAGCTTCTTTCTCTATTAAGAGAATGATTAACGAAAGAGAAAAACAGCGACAGCAGCTAAAACACCTACTTGGGGATCATGATATGTTGCAGGTCGTGGTTGACGTTTCACATGTGGCTGAACACTTCCTGTTTCCTTAAATAACGTAACTATCCGGCGAACGGTCCGGACACTTGGATGATGTCGTCCAGGATACCGAGCAGCAGACACAGCACACGCCCTTTGGGCATTTTGATCACAATAGCCATACATCAACACGATATTTTCCGCAATTGATAAACGGTCCATTTTAACACGGGTAAAGTATCACGAAGCAAATAGCGTCCTCACTGGCGGAATGTTACGTGATACCACGTACTTATACGTTTGTGCCTATTACAGCGCCATCTATCACAAAGCGAAAAAAGTGGTCCAACTAAAACATTCATATTTCTTTACGTACTTCACGAATATGTAATAAAATGGGGGTTCCTATTTTTAAAAAATGCGGTTGATATCCGTTTGACCTATGGCAGCGCCATCTAGCGGGCCAACCATAGCACCATCTGGTTTCCCCCTTTAAGCTAGACAAGTTTCGTTCTTTGTAATTTTTTCGTTTCATGCTTATTTCGTGAGATATTTGGCCCGGTCACTATCAATGGACCACCCTGTATACAATCTGAGCTAATAGACGTACAATAGAAAGTAATACATGATGTTAAACATTTTTTATAATGAAACAACCCCAACCGCATAAAGTTGTTTATTTACTGGTGTCGGGCTTCGACCAGTGCTCTAGTCATTATCAGACCGCTTACTCCATGGGAGTCAGCTGAAGTTGGGGAGGAGCAGGCACCGCTCTAGGAGACACACAATCACTCTTTTGAGCAGTGGTTATGTGTCTCCTAGAGTGGCGCCCGCTCCTCGCCAACTTCAGCTGACTCCCATGGGGCCCCCATGGGACCAGAACACTGGTCGATACCCGTCACCAGTAAAAAAACATCTAACTGCCGTTGGGACTATCTTATTATTTAAAAAATTAATATTTGTTATAACCACTGACTTTCCAGTACAAGCAAGGTAAAATGTTTCAAAAAATTTTAATATAGAGTCACTCAGATTTCTATTACAGGCCTCTAGGATTTGCACAGGCGACTTAGTAGGTGAAGCTTTGTTAGGGAACCCATGTCCCGGAATGTACCATATGGATATAAAATAAGTTTCAAGCTCTTATCACTTTCATAGCTCCCACTTCGTGGTTCGATACAAACTGAGAAAAGTCCCAGTTGTGATTATGACTTCACGTAGACCTAACAAATTCGTCCGACTACAACGCCAGCGGGAGACAGGTACGTTCGAATCTAGGAGGGTTGGTTGCGATGCTCTAAGGACGCGCTGCACTCTCGACTTTGCAGAGAACGTCCTTCGTCACGTAGAAGAAAACCCGGCGGCGAGTGCTCGAAACACTGGCCATGCCTTAGGCTGCTGTATGCGTACCGTGAAGCGGGAGAGTTATTCGATCCTCAAACTGATTTGGCAGCCAAACGGTACGTTTCCGGACACGGATTCTTTATCAAAACACCATCTACGAAGTCCTGTCTACTGCCCCTTGAAGCCTGTAATACGAATTTTGAAACAGCCCCCGTACATACAAAGACCGCAACATGAAAAATGACAGTTGGCAAGTTGCTGCCTTTGCTCAAGTTTACACGTAATGAAACGTACAAAAAATTTCGAAGTCTTCGTATCAATTGAAAATGATTACACTCGTCGTATTCGTTGCGTCTTACGTCCCGTGACTCGTTCGTAGAGGTATCCTTTTTATGAAATTCGTAGTTCTTGTACTGTATTTCTCATCCATACAATATTAACATAGACATTTAATTGCTATTTCAAACTTACTTTAAGGAATTCCTTGAGTCCTCTACCAACACGTTGCATAGTTCTGACATAGTGAGCGATATCTATGCTAAGTACACTGTAAAAAACTAAGTCAAAATGATTATGAATCACCAGTAGCCAAAAAAGAAGAGGTGTGAATGAGAAATTGTAACTGGTATAGAACGTCTCATACTTGTTTTGGTCTAATGGATTCTCGGGTCATTCTGATGAACTTCTAGTAAAAGAACATATCCAAAACCATTTCACGATCTACGGTTTCGGAAGCCTTCGCTTAAATGAAAAAGAATGCATCGACAAAGCCCAGCTCTCCGTTTCGTGCAAATGTTTTTCCTTGTGACATGAAAAATCAGTATAGCCGCACAGCCGCACTTGCTTTCACTAGTTCGTTTTTCTCCACGTGGCAGAAATATTGTGCCCCATGCAAACACTTCTGCGGCGGCCGGAGTGGCCGAGTGGTTCTAGGCGCTACAGTCTGGAGCCGCGCGACCGCTACGGTCGCAGGTTCGAATCCTGCCTCGGGCATGGATGTGTGTGATGTCCTTAGGTTAGTTAGGTTTAAGTAGTTCTAAGTTCTAGGGGACTGATCACCTCAGACGTTAAGTCCCATAGTGCTTAGAGCCATTTGAACCATTTTTATGAAACACTTCTGCCCCGGAAAACTTTTGCTGCAAACATTGCCGGGCAACAGTGGCCGGCACCGTTTCCTAACATGTAGCTGACATTCGTGTAGCCGGTAATATTGATGGGCAATATTGTAGGGCCATACTGTCAGGAATATGGCATTTACATGTCCTGCACCTTTAGTTAGCTGTTAACTCGCTCGAAAATACGACATTACCTATATCAGGTGAATAAACAATAACGTATAATTAAATGTTAGCAAACATGTAGACTTATATTTCGCTATTACTAATTTATTGACATCTCGTCACTCCTAATTTTACATACACAGCTTTTCTGCTGGCGTTAAGACTACGCCGGTGCCGCTGCTTCTCCATTACATTCATTGTGTGTTCCTATTTGCGTGTCTGCAAAACTCAGTCAGGATACCTTCACAATGGAGATGTTTTACACAAGAAGAAAGTGGGTTGTATGCATAAATAATAACGTAAACAGGCCAACATTTTTTTTCGTGAAAAGTGTTTGAGCAGTTAAAAACTCAGTTCCATTTAACGAAAAAATTTTTCGAAGTTATTTGTTGCTTAGAAAGAAAACAAGATAAAGTGTAAAGGCGCTATTTACTGCCTTCTACTTATTGTTTTACCCATTTGTAAATATATACTGTCTCGAGTGCATACATGTTATTTTTGAAATGTTTGGACGACACTTTACCTATTCTTTCAGTTATTAGGAGTGTGGTAGAATTTACCACAAGATCTTTGTAAAGAATATCCACTAGGAATTTTGCTTTGGTAATTAATAAACCCTGCTATTATGGCCTGTTTTCATATTCAGTACCTATATTTTGATTTTTCCGTAAAAAGTGTGCCCCCCCCCCCCCCCCCCCCAGTTCACTTTAGATGCTAAATTTCGCATCAGACAGCTCTCAGATGATACGCAATTTTGGCCATGGCGTTAACGAAAACGACGATTCATGATAGGCAAGATGCACTATATGCGTAGATATAGGACGAAATGGGCGCTGAAGAAGAATTGTTTGCCACGAATAGTCGTTTGAGACAGGAAAGCGTAAAATTGACTTCCATCTGGATAGTAGGACCGGTGTCCGGCTGGTGCGCCACCTTTCGGTCACTGTTTCGGCCGCGAGGTGTGGATTCCTCCTCGGACTGCACCCGCCGCCGCATTCCACGGTGCAGCGCGCGGTGCTCCAGGACTGTTGCGGTCCGCGCTTTTTGCCGTCGGCAGCCACAGTACTCGTCACGCTCCAAGGCCGCCGCTGTTAGCGCCGTCTGCCTCCAGCAACGAGTGTCCACTTCCGCGGGTTCCTCCAACTCGGCCCCTTAGCCGGTTTAACCAGAACGTTTTGGAAATTATATTCGTCTGACTTCCTCTGGCTGGTCACAACGGGTTCGATAAATTTAAAGAACGCCAATTCAACCAGGCTACTACCTAAAATTAGTACTTTATTAAACATTAATATTAGTTTTGTGTTTATCACAAGTCTGCAAACGAACGCGGAAACATCTTCGCCATAATTAAACGTCCAAAATATTTTGTTTGCCTTTTCCGGATAGTTGCTATAAGTAACTTACACACAACTTGAAACACGTTTTCGAGACGTGTTTTCGGCTACTTGATGTGGTTTGGTGACATGTTTCGAAACACGGAAACATCTAACATTAGCAGCACCGGTACAGATCAGAGAAAACAATGTTTCAAGTCAACTACTACATGTCACTAGGGAATGATTATGAGTCACATTGTCTCACATTTATAGAATTGTTACACTTTTTGTTTTCCTTTGCTGTATTAAATTTTTCCCGAAACGTATATTTGTTGTCGTTGTACCAGGCTGAGGACTTCTTGAGCATATATGAAGCAAGCGTAACAAGAGTAGCAACAAAAGACAAGACGCTCTGCAGAGACTTGCTGCTATGTTTGGTAGAATACTGATAATGACTGCGTAGAAAATAAAATAAGGACACTTTCTCGTAGCTAGCTTCGAAATGTGAAATAAATGCTCAAGGTTCTGAACGAATCTCCCATTCTCGAAAAAACTAAGACTGGATTTCCGGAAGGCCTTTGACACTGTACCACAGAAGTGACTTGTAGTGAAATCGCGTGATTATGGAATATCGTCTCAGTTATGTGACTGGATTATGGATTTCCTGTCAGAGAGGTCACAGTTCTAGTAATTGGCGGAAAATCTTCAAGTTCGACCGAAATGATTTCTGGCGTACCCCAAGGTAGTGTTATAGGCCATTTGCTGTTTCTTGTCTATATAAAAGACTTGGAAGACAATCTGAGCAGCCGTCTTACGTTGTTTGCAGATGACGCTGTCATTTATCGACTAGTAAAGTCATCAGAAGATCAAAACTAATTGCAAAACGATTTAGAAAATATATCTGAATGGTGAGAAAATTGACAATTGTCCTTAAATTACAAGAAGTGTGAGGTCATCCACATGAGTCTAAAAGGAATCCGTTAAACTTCGGTTACACGATAAATCAGTCAAATCTAAAGGCCGTAAATTCAACTAAGTACCTAGGAATTACAATTACGAACAACTTAAATTGGAAGGAACACTCAGAAAATGTTGTGAGGAAGGCTAACAAAAAACTAAGTTTTATTGGCAGGACATTTAGGAAATGTATCATCTACTAAGGAGACTACCTGCACTACGCTTGTCCGTCCTCTTTTGGAATGCTGCTGCGCAATGTGGGATCCTTGCCAGATAGGACTGACGGAGTACATCGAAAAAATTCAAAGAAGGGCAGCGAAATAGGGGAGAGAGCGTCACTGAAATGATACAGTGTAAGTAGGCTGTTTAGGTTTTCTTATTGGTAACGCCACGTACTGCTCTGTATGAAAATCACTGGCTGTGCGGTGTGCAGTCTGTGGCTAGTTTGCATTGTTGTCTGCCATTGTAGTGTTGGGCAGCTGGGTGTGAACAGCGCATAGCGTTGCGCAGTTGGAGGTGAGCCGCCAGCAGTGGTGGATGTGGGGAGAGAGATGGCGGAGTTTTGAAATTTGTAAGACTGGATGTCATGAACTGCTATATATATTATGACTATTAAGGTAAATACATTGTTTGTTCTCTATTAAAATCTTTCATTTGCTAACTATCCCTATCAGTAGTTAGTGCCTTTCGTAGTTTGAATCTTTTATTTAGCTGGCAGTAGTGGCGCTCGGTGTATTGCAGTAATTCGAGTAATGAAGATTTTTGTGAGGTAAGTGATTTGTGAAAGGTATAGGTTAATGTTAGTCAGGGCCATTCTTTTGTAGGGATTTTTGAAAGTCAGATTGCGTTGCGCTAAAAATATTGTGTGTCACTTTAGTGAATGTTTGAGTACGTTCAGTTTTGCTCAGCTGTTTGAAAAGCAAATAGTGTAAGAGGTTTATCAGCACAGGAATTCAGAAATTGTTCTAAGGGGACGTTTCATAACAGGATTTGGGATGAACACCATTAAAACAAAAGCGTTTTTCGTAGCCGATCAAACTTCTCACGAATTCCAATCACCAGCTTTCTCCTCCGAATGCGAAAATATTTTTTTGGCGCCGACATACATAGGGAAAAACGATCACCATGATAAAATAAGGGAAATCAGAGGTCTTACGGAAAGATACAGGTTTTCGTTCTTTCCGGGCGCTGTACGAGATTGGAACAGTAGAGAATGTGAAGGTGGTTCGATGAACCCTCGCCAGACACTTAAATGTGATTTGCAGAGTGTCAATGTAGATGTAGATGTAATAGCATGTCTGGTGAAAACTGCTTTCCTTAAAGTTGTGTTTTATAATGGTGCTAACATATTTGCCAGAAATTCAAAATCTTGAGGTGATATCCGAATAAAATTATGGAAGCTAGATCTGTCTTCCATACCAACTTCCTGTAGCAAGTTATTTCCACCAATTCTACAGCATGTTTTCGTTCACCGACGACGACTACTGTATGAAAACGCGCAAATCGATTTCTTACAGTATCTTATCCGATGTCATCAATCATTACGAACTACTGTGCTGCCGGCCGAAGTGGCCGTGCGGTTAAAGGCGCTGCAGTCTGGAACCGCAAGACCGCTACGGTCGCAGGTTCGAATCCTGCCTCGGGCATGGATGTTTGTGATGTCCTTAGGTTAGTTAGGTTTAACTAGTTCTAAGTTCTAGGGGACTAATGACCTCAGCAGTTGAGTCCCATAGTGCTCAGAGCCATTTGAACCATTTGAACTACTGTGCTAACCTTCCTTCATAAAATAATATCGTAGTTTTAACACTAATTATGAAATTCGTTGATAAGTGTAACCTTCTTCGGTAAAACTCCAAAAGACTGAAAGATGGCTGCCTTGCCTTCATGCGAAAAGTACAAAAAATAAATAAAAGAAGAAAAATCGACGACGACGTCGAAGCCTTTCATTTTCTTTGCGTGACCCTTCGAGTTGTAAACCTAATAACGCTGCAGCACATATTACAGTTTCCTCGTCTGTAGAGATGACGTAGCTGACAATACGAAAACACTATGACAAATTGCGCTGCAGACTATGCGAATAGACTGAGAAAAGTTTGCTAGCAGAGTGGATATAAACAGACAAGAAGAAAAATCGGAAACGTTGCGAAAAATTTGCAGGAAACAGTGTTTCCAATTAAAACATGTTTCCACGGGCGGTGTAGATGCGGCTTTGTCTTCTCCAATGTCACATTCCCATCGTTTACTAGTGCTTTCTGTCTGTATGCCACAGCATTGCGGACTTGGACAGATTTTAAAGCTACATAGCCCGTTACATAACTTCCAACGACATCATGATCATACTAGAAACACTTTTGTTCGACTTACCAATGATACTCGCTCGTCTACACATGGAGAAATATCAGCGCTCAAGATATGTGGGTGTTCAATTGACAAAATGTAGATTGTAACTGAGTATTTTACGTTTTGTGCAATATTCAGTTCATTGTGTGCAAGTGATTTTTCGATAAACGCGCATGTGGTATACTGACAAGCCATAACCTTACGACCACCGGCTTAACAGCGAGTTGTTCCACTTTTGAAACGCAATATAGCAACGATTCTTCTTGGCGTGGATTAGACATGTCCTCAGTAGTTTTCTGGAGGCATGAGGCAGCAGATGTCTATACACAGATGACGCAGTTCCCGCAAATTACAGGTCGGTGGTTTGGGGCCGCGAACCTGACGCTCGGCAGCGTCCCATTTGCGTTCAGCAGTTTTCGGATCCGGTGAATTTGGTGACCAAGTGAGTTCACTGTCACACTTCTCAACCCTCTGCATCACTATTCTGGCAGTGCGATGTGACACACTGAAACGTTCCCTATCGAGAGACAAAGTTCTGCAATGGAACAATCTTCCAACTAGACGAAATTAAGAAACACGACTGATTCAAAGTGTCACGTGCGTATTTTGTCGCGTCAAGCAGGCACATTCCAACAGTGATGCGATTTTCACTCTGTCATATAATCGGCATTAACACCTTTCATAAGTAACCTACCGTAATCTGAAAAAATTGGAGATATCTTTAGGCTTCCGTTCACTGAAAATAAAAAAGTTTCACGTTTCAGGCCAATGTGTTTCGACTGCCTGCCGTCATTGTTCAGTAACACTCGATCATGAAAGTTTAGTAAAATTATTACACTGAAATAACGTAGGAATTAAGATAATCGGACTTCGATACTGGTTAAGATAGCTTCTTTCTCTATTAAGAGAATGATTAACGAAAGAGAAAAACAGAGCTCGGATCATTTGGTCAATGGACGATTCGGCTCCAATCTCTTTTTTTTTTAAAAAAAAAGAAAAAAACGACATTTGCAAACATAAGTAATGCAATAATGCACAAAATATTACGAGTAGTTCAAATAATGTACGTCATCTGATCTTAAGAAATGAAATACCGCTAAATAATTAATTCTTAACTTATTATTTCGTAAGGAACAGACATGTTCGCTCTGCAACTATCCGACACAGAAAGGCAATTGTTCAGAGAAAAAGCAATTGAAGATAAAACATTACCTTAAGGATCAAGATAACGTCATGTTTTCGGTAAAAAAGATCGTTTTGTCACATAACATCGTTCTGCGATTCAAAGTAATACTATATCGGACAGTCATTAAGTCAAGGAAATAAATTTCTTGTGAGTCCACGGTATTTTGTTACACGACAGGATAGCAGCGCGTGTTAACACGCCGCTTCGTGGATTAGGGAAGGCGTGCAGGCCACGGATCGAATCCGCCTGGCGTATTAACGTCGAGGTCGGGTGTGTAGGCCACCCTGGCTGTGATTTTTAGGCGATCTTCGGCACCCAAGTAAGTAAATAGCAGGCTGGCACCCACGTTCCACGACAGTTACACGATTTCGATACATTTAGCAATTTAAAATGGCTAACACTACACACAGACAGTTGGGGTACACTAGTTTCATCTCAGAGGATAAATGGGTGGCAACAGTAAGGGGATCCGGCCACCCTTTAACATTAACAACACCAATTCCAATAATTAACATGCCAACCTTGTGTGGACACCGGATAAAAGCAAGGGAAAAAAAGAAAATGAAGAGTCCATATCTGGATCGCTTAATACAGGGTATTGTTGCATACAACTTCATACACAACGTTAAGGAGGGGTGGACTACAGAGTGATGTGGCAACAGTCGTCCTATAAAAGCTAGACAGGAACAAAAATGATTAGCGAACAGGTTAACACAGCAAACAGAGCATTTACTTGCATTTCTCCACGAAGAGTCATTGCAGATAATGCAGCAAGAAATAAGTCCAGCTCTTAATGCCAACAAGGATGAGGCACTCTGAAGTAAAGCACGAACGTTGGTGTCAGAGCCGGAACTAGGTGGCGTCTTCGTAGCGTCACGTACAGAACTGTCTGCCAGTGCAAGGGAGCTGTGCTGCTGCCGCTGACTGCCGTGTATCGTGGTGGCAGAGGGCGCTCGTGCTGCGGACCCGCTGGATCCCGCACGACTGATCGGCGTCTGATGGAAACTTGCAATTTCATTGCCAGCTTTATGACACCCGTGGGGTCGATACATGATACCACAGGTATAGATCCAGATATTTCTATATGCAGTACCTTAATATGTACACACATCAGTGTGTTCCTTGTTTTTTTTCTCTCCACTGAACGGCCTTCTGACAAACATTTCACAAAATTTACTACCTGATCTTTTTTGCATGGTTGTAACTGCATCACTAAATAGACTACCCCTGACAGTATAGATTAACCATTTTGTGTCCACACTTCTACGCCTGATCTGCTGCCCAGGGGAAAATAAGCACCAACGGCTTGGCCTTGCCACATGGACCTGGAGGCATTAAACGAACTAAAAATACTACTTGTAATAGATATAATTATTAGTCTGCAAGTAATTTAAACACTGATGTAACGTTGTTCAGTACACCGTCCCCAGTGACCAATAGAAACATCTGCACTTATATCCAATAACTCCCTGCTGTTGTAATCTTCAGTCTGAAAACTGGTTTGAAGCAGCTCTCTTCACTACTTTATCCACTGAGTCCCTTCATCTCTGAATAACTACTGCAACCTACATTTTACTGAACCTGCTTGCTCTGTTCATCTCTTGGTCTCCCTCTACGATTTTTACCCCCAACACGTCCAATATCAAACTGGTGATCCCTTGACGTCGCAAAATGTGTCCTATCAACCGACCTATATTTTGGTCAAATTGTGCCACAAATTTCTTGTCTCCCCATTTATGTTCAGTACTTCATCATAAGTTATGTGATTGACCCACCTAATCATCAGCGTTCTCCCATAGCACCACATTTCGAAAGGTTCTATTCTCCACTTTTCCAAACTGTTTATCGTCCATGTTTCACATCCATATAGGACTACACTCCAGACACATACCTGCAGAAAAGACTTCCTAGCATCTAAATCTACATTCAATGTTAACAAATTTCTCTTCTTCTGAAATGATTTTCTTGCCAATGCCAGTTTTTCATTTTATATCCTCTCTGTTTCGGCCATCATAAGTTATTTTGAAGCCCAAATAACAAAACGCATATAGTATTTTAAGTGTCTTGTTTCCTAATCTGATTCCCTTAGTATCGAATGATTTATTTCGACTACATTCCATTATCCTTGTTTTGATTTTGTTGATGTTCGTCTTATATCCCTCTTACAAAACAATGAGCATTCCGTTCAGCTGCTCTTCAAGTCCTTTACTATCTCTGACAGAATTACAACGTCATCGGCAAACCTAAAAAATTTTGTTTCTTCTCCTTGAACTTCAAATTCTACTCCAAATTTTCCTTTGGATTCTTTTACCCCTTGCTCAATGTTCAGATTGGATAACATAGGATATGGTAATATCCCTCTCTCACTCCTTTCTCAACCACTGCTTTCCTTTCTTTCGCAACCCTAAACTCTTATAACTGCCATCTAGTTTCAGTACACGTTGTAAATAGCTTTTCGCTCCCTGTATTTTCCCGTGCTACCTTCAGACCTCAAAGAAAGTTTTCCAGTCAACATTGTCAAAAGCTTTCTGTAAGCCTACTATTGCTAGAATCGTAGGTTTGCCTTTCCTTAATCTACCTTCTAAGGTAAGTCGTAGAGCCAGTATTGCCTCATGTGTTCCAACATATCTACGGAATCCAAACTGATCTTCCCCGATGTCAGCTACTACCAGTTTTTGCATTCTTCTACAAAGAATTCATCTTAGAATTGTGCAACCATGATTTTTTGAACTAATACTTAGGTATTTTTCACACCTGTCAGCAGTGACTTTCTGTGGAATTGAAATTATTACATTCTTCCTGAAGTCTAAGGGTATTTCGAGTGTCTCAGGCATATCGCACACCAGATGGAAGAGTTTTGTCATGCCTGGCTTTCCCAAGGCTATCAATAGTTCTGACGGAATGTCGTATACTCCTGGGGCCCTATTTCGAGTTAGGTCTTTCAATGGTCTGTCAAATTCTTCTCGCGGTATCGTAGCTCCCATCTCGTCTTCATCTACATGCACTTCACTTTCTATGATATCGCTTTCAAATTCATCTCCTTTGCATACACCCTCTATAAACTCCTTCCACCTTTCTGCTTTACCTTCTTTGCTTATGACTGGTTTTCCATCAGCGGTTCATATAGCTGCTTTTCTTTTCCGTAAAGGCTCCTTTAATTTTCCTATAGGCTGTAGCTGTCTTTCCTCTAGTGAAATATGCTTTTAAATCCTTACATTTGTCCTCTAGACATTCCTGCTTAGCCATTTTGCACTTCCTATAATTTTCCTATAGGCGGTAGCTGTCCTTCCTCTAGTGAAATACGCTTTTAAATCCTTACATTTGTCCTCTAGCCATTCCTGCTTAGCCATTTTGCACTTACTGCCAATCTGATGTTTTAGACGTTTGTATTCCCTTTAGTCTGATGAATTTACTCATATACTGCATTGTTAAATTTTCTCCTTTCGTCAGTTAAATTCAATATCTCTTGTGTTATCCAAGGTTTTGTACTGAACCTCGTCATGTTACCTATTTGACCCTCTGCTGCCTTCACTATTACGTCTCTTACAGCTACTCATTCGTCTTCTACCGCATTCTTTTCCCATATTCTAGTCAACCGTTGACTAATGCTCCCTCTGAAACTCTCAACAACCTCTGGTTCTGTCAATTTATCGGAGTCCCATCTCTTTAATTTCCTACATTTTTCCAGTTTCTTCTGTTTTAATCTATATTTCATCATCAATAAATTGCACTTACACTCCATATCCGCCCTTGGAAATTTCTTTCTATTTAAAATCTGGTTCCGAAATCTCTGTCTTACAATTATACCATAAATCCGGTGTCTCCACGTCTCTTCCACTTTCACAACCTTCTCTCATGATTCCTGAACCAAGTGTTAGCGATGATTAAATTATGTTCTGTGCAAAATTCTACCAGGCTGCATCATCTTTCA
Organism: Schistocerca cancellata; assembly: GCF_023864275.1. Classification (NCBI taxonomy): domain Eukaryota; kingdom Metazoa; phylum Arthropoda; class Insecta; order Orthoptera; family Acrididae; genus Schistocerca; species Schistocerca cancellata. The sequence continues at coordinate 410,452,565 of NC_064628.1, forward strand.
TTCTTTTCCCCCCAAATCACCTACTACTTTTCCTTCTCTTCCTTTTCCTACTATCGAATCCCAGTCCCCCATCACAATTACATTTTCGACTCCTTTAACTATCTGAATAATTTCTCTTAACTTACCATACAGTTTTTCAATCTCTTCATCTGCGGAACTAGTTTACATGTAAATTTGTATTACTGTGGTGGGTATGGGCTTTGTGACTATCTTGGCTACGATAATGTGTTCACTATGCTGAACATTGTAGCTTACCCGCATTCATATTTTCTTATTCATTATTAAAGCCACTCCTGCATTATTTATAACCGATATTCACCGGACCAGAGGCCCTGTTCTTCGTGCCACCGAACTTCACTAGTGCCCATTACATCTAACTTCACGTTATCCATTTCCCTTTTTAAATATTCTAACCTACCTGCCCGACTGAGGGATCTACATTACACGCTCCGAATCACAGAATGACAGTTTTGTTTCTCCCTATGACGATATCCTCCTGAGCAACCCCACCCGAAGATCATAATGGGAGACTATTTTATCTATGTAATATTTTATACAAGAGGATGCATTCATCATTTAACCATACAGTAGAGCTGCATGACCTCGAGAAAAATTACGGCTGTAGTTTCCCTTTGCTTTCAGTCGTCGGCAGTACCAGCACAGCAAGACGTCTTGGTTGATGTTACAAGACCAGCTCCGTCAGTCATCCAGATTGTTGCCCCTACAACTACTGAAAAGGCTGTTGCCTCTATTCAGGAACCACACGTTTGTCTGGCGTCTCAACAGATACCCCTCCGTTGTGGTTGCAGCGAAGCATGCAAGCCTCCCCACAGTCGCCAAGATCCATGGTTCATGGGGTATATATGTCTTTATTTATCATGTTATTTTCGCTACTACCATTTTCGGATGTACAATTAAGATTAAAGGACTAAAAAGAACAAGAGGCGTTTGTTATACATTATCAAAAAATGAACGTTTTGTTGACAGGGAATCAGAAACTTTATTAGTTTCCTTAAAGTGTTTATTAACGATTCTGTCAACACTTGCTGTATTATATTAGGCGACTAGTTCGGAACCTTAGAGGTTCATTCTCAAGCCTGTCCTACTCAGGCTGCACTGACAGTGCCTGATCAGTTTGATTTTGACTTTGTCAGAGGCATGTGTGGACTGTTTGATTCTGACTTGGTAAGAGGCATGTATGGATGGTGACATTCAGTCTGTAAAGATTTATAAAGCATGTTTTGCCATTTTGGTTTTTATTATTAAGATCAGACACTGCCAGTGCAGCCTCTAAAGTTCAAAAACAGTCGTCTAATATAACACTGCTACTGTTGACAGAATCACTAATAAGTGCTTTAAGGAAAACATGAAAACTTAATAATTAGAAAATTTTTAAAATTCCACTCATGAAAGCCGGCCGCGGTGGTCTCGCGGTTAAGGCGCTCAGTCCGGAACCGCGCGACTGCTACGGTCGCAGGTTCGAATCCTGCCTCGGGCATGGATGTGTGTGATGTCCTTAGGTTAGTTAGGTTTAAGTAGTTCTAAGTTCTAGGGGACTGATGACCACAGATGTTAAGTCCCATAGTGCTCAGAGCCATTTGAACCATTTTTCCACTCATGAAAACCAAGGAAATATAAAATTAGAACTTGTAAAGTATCAATGAAGCGAGTTCCTAATCAGGACGTCAACTATCAACTAATTTTGGTGAGTGAACGTTTGAAAATTTTTTAACTTTCTAATTTTTAATCTTTTGTAGATCGATGGTATATAAAACATGTCTCTCGTTCTGTATGTTCCTTTAATCTCAATTACAGATCTGTTGATCGCAGTAGCTGGAACGATGTTATAAATATAGATGCTGTACACGATTATATTCACAAAAGAACGTGAACAGTTATCTTGCTGGAAGATGCCATCGCCGTGATTTTAAAGATATTCTAAAGAAAGTTCGATAGTGTGTCACCGTCGTTCCACATGTGATGCCATAAAAGGCTGCTGAAAGTTGAGCAGACTTATAAGAAATGAGGAGGTTTTTCGAACGAATCCATGGAAAATTTCGACTAGAAGAACAGACAGGGGTAACTTACGTGATACTAGACGGAGACAGAGAAGGTAAAAACTGGGGAAGGACAGAGACTGAACTGTATCCAAACAAATAAATAAAGCGTTACGTGTAAGTGCTTCTCGCCGATGATGATGTTGGCAGAGGCCGTGAACTAGACGCATGTTCATTCCATCTAGAAACTTGTGTATCCATCAGGCTAGTCACCACAGGCAGTCCGACAGATGGGAAATATTATCTTGAATGTTGCGTAGCCGTCCAGGCTATGCACGGACCACCCAGTGATGGACCTGTCGTTGGTACTTCAAAAAATGGCTCTGAGCACTATGGGACTTAACATCTGTGGTCATCAGTCCCCTAGAACTTAGAACTACTTAAACCTAACTAACCTAAGGACATCACACAACACCCAGTCATCACGAGGCAGAGAAAATCCCTGACCCCGCCGGGAATCGAACCCGGGAACCCGGGCGCGGGAAGCGAGAACGCTACCGCACGACCACGAGCTGCGGACTTGGTACTTCATTTTGTGTAAAATTAAGACAGTAATTACTTCAGTTAGGGACCTAAGGCAGTGCGACTTCCCACCTCTCCCGAACCGTGAAGCATATTGTCTGGACACAGAATGTCACATACCTCGATTCAGACGTAAATGCGAGAATCCGAGAGGAATGTGCGCGGCTTGGATACTGAGACAATAGTAGTCTCCGTAGAAAGGTGTCTGACTGCGAGGCCCCCGAGGATTCCATGGTTAGTTCAGATACCCAACCGAAAACGTTTCGTTTCCATGTGCAGAATTGTTCCTCTCCGTCGCAAAGTGTGAGTGTTGTTTTTCAACACATAAACATAAAATACGGAGCTGACTTTGGCGAGTGGGTTTAGAGTTTAGTCTAGTGGTTGTGTTGTTAATGACATTGAAAGAAAGAGAGAGAGAGAGAGAGAGAGAGAGAGAGAAACACAGAAAGAAAGAACATTCTGCGTGGTGTCTGTTCTATATCGTGTCTCCCTACCACTTTCGCGCAACGACGCTCTGAGCGTGTTTTTCAGGCGCTCAGTCCGGAACCGCGGGACTGCTACGGTCGCAGGTTCGAATCCTGCCTCGGGCATGGATGTGTGTGATGTCCTTAGGTTAGTTAGGTTTAAGTAGTTCTAAGTTCTAGGGGACTGATGACCACTGAAGTTAAGTCCCATAGTGCTCAGAGCCATTTGAACCATTTGAGCGTGTTTTTTAGGGAATTGACTAGTTTGAACCTGCGACCTGTTGCTGGTAAGGAGACGCCAGACCACACATGACATGTAGAATTCAGAAGAGTTCAGTGAGACTAGCGATGATATAACCAAATACTTAATGATTTCAGCGTCAGCTCCACTGCACTCCCTGTAAAAGAATCTTAATACTAACTAAATTTAGTGGAAGGGGTTCAAGGCTTTTCTATTTTTAGTTAGCTGGTAAAATAACGTCGAAAAAGGAGTTAAGGTTACCATTGGAAATTTTATTCTACTCACAAAACATTGTTTATAAATTGCACTATTGATAAAAGGAAATGTTTTAATACAGGATGGTAAAAACCAACTGCGTTCAACAAAAATGTGAACGAATATCCCCTGAGTGGGTTTCCAAGTTATACAATGGATCGAAGGATGACCTATGCCATATCACATCTATAATCTAGGTTTAAATTAAGTTTCACAAGAGAGAAAACTATCAAAATGGTCTACAGTGACCCTCAATTATCTTTAATTACTTATGTAACTTGTCGTAAATTACAGTGGCTGATGTGGCTTCTCAATAACTATATAACAGAAAAATCATCGCATTTCAGATTTTTACTTCAAGTGGCAAATGTGAACACCATGAGCTTTAATTGACGATCGACACTAGTATTACGCAAAAAGGGGGTGTAACAGCTGAGATTTCTGCAGTTCTGAGTGAAGCTTTATGCGCTGTTATGCGGCATCGCGTACGTTCATTACCTTGTCGGTGTTCGTCAGGGCGCGGCGCAGAGCACAGCTCCGCTCACCTCGCTGTCTCGGAAGCAACTCTCTCCTAACTTCTCCTTACTACAATTTACCGAAGTTGGTTTAAAAAAACTATCTGGCTGTGTTTTCATCTGACCAATCAGGGTCTCAATGTTAACCTTAAGCTCCGCCTACAAAAATTCTGTCTATCCAATGAGAAACGTTATACTTTTCGTGGTGGGGCAATGTTTTTAAAGTTTGGAACGTAACAGAGACGCGAAAAAGTCTCACGCTAAAACTTGCACCTGGTGTGGCACTTATCGTAAGATCTATACTGTTCTTCTGGAGGGCTCTATCATTTAACATGGGCTGGGGGGTGGGCCGTCCTGACGTAACAGAGACGCGAAAAAGTCTCACGCTAAGGCTCTAGCTTTTAACATGAGCTGAGGGGTGGTCCTAACGGTTAGCTGGCGACGTGGGTGTCCGTCCCTTATCGTAGGGCCTTCTAACTTAACACGGTTCTGCTCTCGGCTTCTGTACTCGTTTCTCCCCTCGGAACTGCGTCTGTCTCACGGTGGGAAGGTATGACATTCATTTAGGCATTCTTGTGTTAGTCTGTGGTATTCCATTTGCTCACTCGTTACTCGTATTACTTTGATTAATTTAATGTCACGATTTATTCGGAGCTATGTGACATACTACTGGATTTGCGTATCATGTCAGGGTTTTCATGGAAGGTGTTGGATTTGCCTGACACCTTACAGGAGGAGGTCGAACACAGTGCTAGCAAATAATTTGCTTCACTGCAAGAGCAGCAAGCGCTACAGATCAGCACCAACGGTGTCATACGCGCTCACTCCACGAGTTTCTGGGAGAATTTTGAAATGTAATTCATGAGATTGACCTGGAGCCTTAGGCCACCACCTCTCTTCTCGTTCCTGGCCAAGTACGAGCCATGCAGATTTCTTCCACCATCAAGATGCGAACCGGCTACCTTTAAGTCGAGCGCCGCCGTGCAAGCTTGCGTCAGTGACCACAGCTCAGGAGAAGGGTGCCAAATCTCCCTCCGCGTCGTGGGCTATCGCTCAGCAGTCATTGATCAATATTTGTCAATGACGTTTAGTGTAGTGGTTGTATCGTTTACGACGATGAGAGGTTCATGCAAAATTAAGAAAGAATAGTACTTAGTGTCTTCTCACTGATAATGCCATTAGTGAGGGTGCACAAGCTCAATTAGGACAAGAATGGGGAAATGGAGAACGGAAAAAAATGGGACAAGTTCAAGCAAGACTTGAGCTTGAGCGTTATGTACGAACTTCATCATGGATTTAGAAAACTGATCTATGAGTTTTGATGAGTGAGTTTGTGAGTGTCGAAATGTGTAACATAAATGACATTATATTTTGACTGCATTGACTTGGAAGCTTAATTGTTTTACATCACCAAGGGCCCTTAGACTTTAGTATTTGACATAAATTCCAATTAGGTTCTTCCAACCGTTCCTGAGAAAAAGGGGTCGTAACAGACGGATACACAGATGAACAACAAAGTGATCCTATGAGAGTTCCGTTTGTAACGATTGAGGAACGGAACCATAAAAATATGTGCTATATCCTTTTCAAAGGAAAGACCCCTGTATTCCATGAAGTTTCAGGATTGCAGGCAGATTACGTCAACTTCTTGATACGATACTTTTGCTGACAACCGTTAACCCATCTTCAGGTGAGTGGTTTGTACTCCAGTACTTGATCAGCGCAGTGCGAAGCCGGTCAAAGTGCATACTTCTCACCTGAAGATGGGTGAATGGTTATCAGCCGAAATATCGTGTCAAGAAGTTGAGTAATCCTCTTGAAATCCCGAAACTGCATGGAATACTCTTCACGCCGGAAAAATTTCAAGAATCACAATGAACACCCTCGCTTTCGTATCAATGAATTAATGGAAACGGAGGAAAACCTAATGTGAATGGCCAGGCGGGAATTAGAGCCCCAGTACCTCACAATGCAAGTTCCGTGTCTATAATCAGTGCCTGCAACGACCCATGTAATGACGAGTCGCAACCACCATCCGGGATAAAACGGGTGCTGCTAGAGGTGTAATCATCAGTGTACATCACAGGGTACACATACACGGAATTTTAATTTTGGCTGCGACAACGTCCTTAAAGAAGGAACATGTTGTTGTTGTTGTTGTGGTCTTCAGTCCTGAGACTGGTTTGATGCAGCTCTCCATAGATAGAATACTATAGATAGAGTACTATCCTGTGCAAGCTTCTTCATCTCCCAGTACCTACTGCAACCTACATCCTTCTGAATCTGCTTAGTGTATTCATCTCTTGGTCTCCCCCTACGATTTTTACGCTCCACTCTGCCCTCCAATACTAAATTGGTGATCCATTGATGCCTCAGAACATGTCCTACCAACCGATCCCTTCTTCTGGTCAAGTTGTGCCACAAACTTCTCTTCTCCCCAATCCTATTCAATACTTCCTCATTAGTTATGTGATCTACCCATCTAATCTTCAGCATTCTTCTGTAGCACCACATTTCGAAAGCTTCTATTCTCTTCTTGTCCAAACTATTTACCGTCCATGTTTCACTTCCATACATGGCTACAATCCATACAGATACTTTCAGAAGTCCCAGAAATAAATTAATACGGTTCCAGTACTCCGGTTCCGACCAAGGTTTTCAGGAGGTTTCCCTCCCGTGTTATACAACTTACATTTCTTTCCAGTGTTGCTTCACACTGCCCGTTGTGACCTGGTGACACAACCTACCCGTCAAGTGCAGAGCCGTAGCTGGCACGCACTGACTTCACGCAGCTGCGTGGTGACCCTGTTCTCGGCGCACGCATTCCTCGGCTTGATTCAGCGCAGCGCGAAGCCGGTCAAGGTGGGTGCCTCTGTGCCGGTGCTTCTTGTGTACCAGTCCCCCTCATCCCTCACCCCTGCACCGTGCAGTAGGTAGTCGTCACTGCACGGTACAACACAGCCAGCGAGAGTCTGACGACTAGCTATCTATGTACGTGAGGTGACTCGGCGATGCAGCCAGCACTGCAAGAAAGGCGCGACGTCCGTCCCGCATTGTTCCTGCAGCAAATGGCAGCGGCGGAAACTGCCCGGCTCTCAGACGAGCGCGTCTCCTACACTGCAGTTTTACAGTAGGTGCTTGGAGTATGAAGGTAACAGTTTTCTAGAACGCGTTTGATACCCTACGCCTTACGTCACTATTAGGTGAATGGACGGCCCTTTCACCTTGTGAATGACAAATCTGGATGCAGTGTGCCACTTCGCGCAGCCGGTCGCCGTTAGCCATAGTTCAGCTGTCGAATGGTGACTGCCGTCCGTGGCGTATTTCTTGTAGAACTCTTCAGTCACAAAAAATATCGCACGTGTGTGGTGGACACCGTTGCCACATTATCGTTTCGGCGAAGTGCAAAATACGGGAAAGAACGAGCTTAAATCACCCACCGAATAAACCAAATAAATTACTGGCCGTTAAAACTGCAAAATCACGAAGGTGGCAAGCAAACACGTCCAATTCTTTTACTATTATCTGAGATGTAACGCCGGCACACGATCATTTCACAGTGCCACAACCGGTTTCAACCTACTAGCGGGCACCTTCAGCCTATGCTGCAAGCGCTTTGCACTATGAAGTGCTCGTGTGATTCTATTTATTCTCTGTCAAAAAATACGACATATTCAAGTGATAGCTCTCTGTACGAATGACAGAGACTCAATCCTGCATCATTATACAAATGCAATACGTGAACATCCTCGACACGAGAACAGTGTCCTCTTAAAAGAAATGATGTATTGAGTTATCTATTGAAATCGACACAACAGGCTGTAACCCCACGGTAGAGAATAAATTCATTCAATAACAGTCCAAGCACGTACGCTGGTCTTTCTGAAGTTCATCAGATTGCCCCGAAAATAACACAAAAATGACACTGGGCTAAATTACCGTGCTCTTGGAAAATTTCAGAAGTGATACCAATCTGTAAAAAACGTTCAAAAAAAACACCTGTGAAAACTATGCAGGAATTAGCCTCCTAAACACACCATTTAAAATATTTGCAAAAATAATAAATAGTCGCATAAAAACCATAACAGAGTTTCACCTGTTAGAAAAACAAAGTGCAATCCGAAAAGGCCGTTCATGGAGCGATGATATATTTACCATAAAAACAATTTTTGAAAAACGGGGAGAATTCAGTTTAGAGATACATGCAGTTTTTGTTGATTTCAATTTGTTCACAGTGTGAAGAGAAACTACGGGACACAATGAATAAAGCTGAATTTCCTATAAATATTATCCAAGCTATAACTCCGCCAAAGCCGGTCCCAAGCCCGGTTGAAAAAGGAGGAGGGGGAGGAGTAACACCTCGTTAAAAAACCTTGGTTCACCTGGCCCGGGTGATAGTACCTCGTGAAGGTCCCTTGCCAGGGAAACGGTGAAGCCCTCAACGGCAGTGAAGGTGGCGATGAAGATCATCAGAACGGCGGAACTGGCGGAAGTGGCAGGCTTTTGTATAAAAGCACCAGACTGTAGCGTCTGTTCCCACAGTGGGCGGCTGCAAAAGGCGTCTGTCCCACATGTTAGTGGCGGCCTCACTTATAATTCTAAGCTAAATGCTTGAATTTTTATCATCGAAAGGTTCAACTACCTTTCCCCATACCAAACTTTAACCTACCAATCTTCCATCGCTATTCATGGCGGTGCAACTAGGCCTTTGGATTCTGGAGAGCCTAGAAGATCCTGTAAGGAAGAGTCGGAGCTTCCTAGTACTTCTTCAAAGATAAGACCCAAGAAAAAACATCTACTGGGGACTCTGAATATCAACACACTTATGAAAGTTAGAAAACTCAAACACCTAACGGACACTATCAATCGACGCAACATACTTATATTAGCTCTTCAAAAAACAAGGTATCTGGATGAAAATGCGTTTGAATCAGGCGGATACAGGATCTACAAAGGAAAACCAGCCATTAAAAATTCCAATAATACAACTATATTAGGGACCTCATTTATGGTCAAACAGCAACTTACGGAATCAATAACTAATTTTAGCTCCCCATCAGAACGAATTTCATTTCTGACGTTCAAGTCAGGCAATAAACGCTACACTATTATAAATGCACATGCACCTATTAACCAACATAACAGAACAAATGTTGACAAAGTGGAAGATTTTTGGGAAATGCTTGAACACGAAACATCCATATTACCAAAAGAACATATAAAAATTCTAGTGGGAGACTTTAATGCACAAGTTGGCAAAGAAATAAAATTTAAATCAGTAGTTGGAGATTATCCAGCACATGCAAGAACCAACAGAAATGGGGAAAGACTCATAGATTTTTGTAGACAGTTTAATCTAAAATTAATGTCGACATGTTTCAGGAAACTTGCAAGAAAGAAAAAAACGTGAGTATCACCTAATCCAAATCAAGGTGAATACCAGTTGGACCATTGCATGGGGGCTTAATTAAAATTAAATATGAATGCAAATATTTTTAGTAGCTGTATGTCCGATTACGCAAGTCTCGTAAACGGATGGCCCTGAATAGTATTATTACGCTATCTGACTGCATAGAACAACAACAAAGAATGAAATGAAATTTCTGTTAGCACAATTAATTAATTAAGTCCCCAGCAACTATAAAACCTACGAAACAACAAACACAAGTGTAGCTGTTCTGTATGTGGTAGTATGACTCAACGCACATCTGGCACGGTTCTTCTTCAACAAGACAAGAATTTTTAAATAGCAATTATACTGACGTGATAAAAGAAAATTAGAAATACTATAATTGTGCAAGAAACCCAGAATTACACTCTAATACAAGAACACACGCCAGATGCTTTGTTGACTGAACCTGTAATGAAGCATTATTCAGGACACACAAATAATAAGAAAATAAAGAACAGTAGTTAGTTACCTTAATTTATATTGACGAAAAGCACTCAGATCATTACAATATCTCCATTGAAACAACATCTGCTATCTCTCCCATCAAATAACTGCATAAACATGGAACCACACTCTCCACTGCCACATCTCACTCTGACGTCACGACATGCAGTGTCCACCACAACTTCTCGGCCAGCACTGCCTGCCGCTACGTCTCAATAAGCACTGCCAGTGGAGGCGGCGGAACAATACTCTCTGGCGCGATTTTTGGCGCTGTGGCTCAGTGTAGCCACCTTTCACCATGTGGCAATAACGACTCGCAACTACAAGGAAATCTTGGATGTCAGAGTGAGGAAGGGCCTAAACATAGACTCAGATCATTATCTGACAGAAATAAAGACCATGTTCCAACCAAACAAACCTAAACCAAAACCAAGAAGATTTCCAAGAGTAAACACTAAATTTCTCCTGCAAAAGCAGGACAAATTCTGTCATATACTAAACACACGAAAAATGGATAATTGGGAAGAAATTAAAGAAACAATGATAGAGTCAGTTAAAGAAATGGGACAGCCACGAAGAATACCAAAACACAGATGGTGGAACGAGCTGTGTGATGAAGCAATTGACAATCGACTAAAAGCATGGAAAAAATGAAACAGTAATAAGAAACACGAATACTGGGAAGAGTTTAAAGAAGAAAGGAAAAAGACAGCAAAAATCATCAGATCAGTGAAAAGAAAATATGACAAAGACAGATTAGAAGAAATGGATTCTGATTTCAAAAGGAACAACACTAGAGACTTCTATAAGACTTTCACAGAAGTTTTAACAGGATTCCAGTCACCAAGTTTACATTTTAAAGATAAAAATGGTTTTAAGCAATAAAGAGAACTGCCAAATCTTAGCTGAATACTTTGAAAATCTATTAAATTGTGAGGAGCCTAATGACAGGTTACAGTTTCAAAAACCACAACATGAAAATCCACCGTCGGAACCACCTACAGTAGAAGAAACAGAAAAGATTATCAAAGCATTGAAGAATAACAAAGCACCAGGTGAGGATGGGATAGTGGCAGAAATGTGGAAACTAGGGGGCTTATCCGCATGTCAGAAAATTCACAAAGTAATTAAAGACATTTGGACAAAAGGAATCATACCCAGTGACTGGAAACAAGCATTGATCCACCCTCTCCATAAAAAAGGAGATAAAACAGACACCAACAACTACAGGGGCATATCCTTGTTACCAGTGACATACAAAATACTTTCTAAAGCAATTTTAAATAGAATAGAGGAACAAGCAGGACCTAATATAGGAGATTATCAAGCAGGATTTAGAAAAGGTCATGTGCAGAACAGATTCTTAATTTAAAAACAATTTTGAGAGTGAGAGCTATACAAAATATAAATACAGTAGTTACTTTCGTAGACTTCAAGAAGGCCTCTGACTCAGTTGACAGACAAACACTATTCCAGATACTTTATGAATCAGGGATAGATGAAAACACCAGAAGATTTGTTGAACAAACGCTCACAGATACAACATCAAGAATTAAGTTTCAAGGCGAAATTTCTGAGCCATTCAAAATCAAAACAGGAGTTCGACAAGGTGACGGACTGTCCCCAATTCTCTTTAACTTGGTTTTAGATAAAGTAGTAAAAACATGGGAAAACACATTAAAAAACAGAGGCACAAAGGGTATAAGCATGGGCCAAGGAAAGAACAAATTTAAAGTGAAATGTTTAGCCTTTGCGGATGATATGGCATTGATAACTGAAAACCGAACAGACGCAACAGTTATGCTTGATATGTTACACGAGATTGCTGAAAATACTGGGCTAAAAATATCCTACGAAAAAACCGGGTATATAGAACACAAACATAATACAGAAAAGTTTATGAAAACAAAGTATGGAAAAATTAAAAGAGTTGATAGATTCAAATACCTGGGGGAGTGGATCCAAGCCAATGGACTGGATAACACAAAAAATAAAGAAAGAATAAAAAAGTTGGAATTTGCATATAAATTAACACAAAACTACTACAATAAGAAATCAATATCCATACAAGCAAAGATTAAACATTATAATTCAGTTATTAGGACACATATGGATCAGAGTGCCTAACATTGAATAAGAAAGGCGAATTAAGAGAACTAGAAAAAAGAGAGAGAAAAATATTAAGAAAAATTCTAGGTCCTGAGAAAAATAAGGAAAATAGGCGGATTAAAAGGAGAAATGAAGACCTATACAAAAATACAGAAAAGATCACAGATACAATGAGGAAGAGACGGCTAAAATTTTATGGACATTTAAAAAGAATGGAAGAAACATGTATTACAAAGAAAATTTTTAATTACATTACTCAGCTGAAAAACACTAGGATGGATAGAAGCAGTAAAGAAAGACGCCAACAAAATAGGTGTTACAGAAGAAATAATACGTGACAGGAATAACTTTAGGCTACTTATAGAAAACGCAAACTATGAAGAAGATGCGCCAAAACCTCGACCCAAAAGAGTGTGGACAGATGAGCAGAGACGAGCAGTTGGCGAGAAAATAAAGAAGTACTGGGAAGAACGGAAGAAAAAGAAACACCATAAGTCTTAAGTTGTATGCGGTCCATAGCTGGCCAAATTCATAATAAAAAAAATATTCAAGCTACACTCCTGGAAATTGAAATAAGAACACCGTGAATTCATCGTCCCAGGAAGGGGAAACTTTATTGACACATTCCTGGGGTCAGATACATCACATGATCACACTGACAGAACCACAGGCACATAGACACAGGCAACAGAGCATGCACAATGTCGGCACTAGTACAGTGTATATCCACCTTTCGCAGCAATGCAGGCTGCTATTCTCCCATGGAGACGATCGTAGAGATGCTGGATGTAGTCCTGTGGAACGGCTTGCCATGCCATTTCCACCTGGCGCCTCAGTTGGACCAGCGTTCGTGCTGGACGTGCAGACCGCGTGAGACGACGCTTCATCCAGTTCCAAACATGCTCAATGGGGGACAGATCCGGAGATCTTGCTGGCCAGGGTAGTTGACTTACACCATCTAGAGCACGTTGGGTGGCACGGGATACATGCGGACGTGCATTGTCCTGTTGGAACAGCAAGTTCCCTTGCCGGTCTAGGAATGGTAGAACGATGGGTTCGATGACGGTTTGGATGTACCGTGCACTATTCAGTGTCCCCTCGACGATCACCAGTGGTGTACGGCCAGTGTAGGAGATCGCTCCCCACACCATGATGTCGGGTGTTGGCCCTGTGTGCCTCGGTCGTATGCAGTCCTGATTGTGGCGCTCACCTGCACGGCGCCAAACACGCATACGACCATCGTTGGCACGAAGGCAGAAGCGACTCTCATCGCTGAAGACGACACGTCTCCATTCGTCCCTCCTTTCACGCCTGTCGCGACACCACTGGAGGCGGGCTGCGCGATGTTGGGGCGTGAGCGGAAGACGGCCTAATGGTGTGCGGGACCGTAGCCCAGCTTCATGGAGACGGTTGCGAATGGTCCTCGCCGATACCCCAGGAGCAACAGTGTCCCTAATATGCTGGGAAGTGGCGGTGCGGTCCCCTACGGCACTGCGTAGGATCCTACGGTCTTGGCGTGCATCCGTACGTCGCTGCGGTCCGATCCCAGGTCGACGGGCACGTGCACCTTCCGCCGACCACTGGCGACAACATCGATGTACTGTGGAGACCTCACGCCCCACGTGTTGAGCAATTCGGCGGTACGTCCACCCGGCCTCCCGCATGCCCACTATACGCCCTCGCTCAAAGTCCGTCAACTGCACATACGGTTCACGTCCACGCTGTCGCGGCATGCTACCAGTGTTAAAGACTGCGATGGAGCTCCGTATGCCACGGCAAACTGGCTGACACTGACGGCGGCGGTGCACAAATGCTGCGCAGCTAGCGCCATTCGACGGCCAACACCGCGGTTCCTGGTGTGTCCGCTGTGCCGTGCGTGTGATCATTGCTTGTACAGCCCTCTCGCAGTGTCCGGAGCAAGTATGGTGGGTCTGACACACCGGTGTCAATGTGTTCTTTTTTCCATTTCCAGGAGTGTATAAAAATCGTGTAAAATCAAAAATTATAAAAAAAGTTGGTTACAATAAAATTGATGAAATCAAGAGCAGTAAGGGACTTAAACAAGACTGTACCCTGTCACTAACTTTAATTAATATGAATATATATAATCTTATTGAGGAAAGGAAATAGACAGACTAATAGAAATAAGTTTGTTAATATTCTTTTGTATGCAGATGATATAACAATTGTGGAAGAAAGTCAAGATGAACTACAAAAAGCGGTGTATCAAGTACGTCAGTTAGGGAAAAAGAGAATATAATCTTCAGATATCAATAAAGAAAAATAAGGTAACTGCAAATACTCAACCCGCCTCAAAAGTAATAATTGATAATACCCCATTTGATCAGGTCATCTTTAATTGTGTAGTTCGCAGCTCGTGGTCGTGCGGTAGCGTTCTCGCTTCCCACGCCCGGGTTCCCGGTTTCGATTCCCGGCGGGGTCAGGGATTTTCTCTGCCTCGTGATGACTGGGTGTTGTGTGCTGTCCTTAGGTTAGTTAGGTTTAAGTAGTTCTAAGTTCTAGGGGACTGATGACCATAGTTGTTAAGTCCCATAGTCTCAGAGCCATTTGAACCATTTTAATTGTGTAGGACGAGATATGAGTTATGACATGGACAAGAATATAGGAAGCCGGCGGAGGTAGCCGAGCGGTTCTAGGCGCTTCAGTCCTACGGTCGCAAGTTCGAATCCTGCCTCGGGCGTGGATGTGTGTGATGTCCTTAGGTTGGTGAGGTTTAAGTAGTTCTAAGTTCTAGGGGACTGATGACCTCAGATGTTAAGTCCCATAGTGCTCAGAGCCAACCTAGGAAACAAGCTTAATGAATATCATTCACTATGCCGATTGACAAACAAAACGTCCAAAAACAACACACAGAAGGAAACCAAATTAAAATCTTATAAAACTACATCTGCATCGTTATATGGAGGTTAGTCATGGCTCCTTAAAGCAGGTGACAAGAGTAAAACTACAAGGAGCACAAACGAGGTTTCTCAGGAAAGTTAGAGTTGTAACAACGAATGACCATACAAGAAATGAGGACATTAGGCGCCAACTAGATATTTATAATAATAGAGAATTGTGAAGGTGAATCGATGAACCCTCTGCCAGGCACTTAAATGTAATTTGCAGAGTATCCAAGTGGATGTAGATGTAGCTAATACTAATGAAAAGATTACAGAAAATCAAACATTATGGACACATTACCTACACAGAATGGTGTAGGGAGAAACATTATACACCGAGTTCCTCGTTCAAGAATCGCATTAGAATGTTGGTTGCTTGTGAGATGATGTTATGCGTCGTATAAGGAGAAAACACGTCTACCAGGACGTGTCGAACTTCGACAGCATCAAGATAGTGTTCAGTCGAGGTACTGCTGTTCGAATTGGTTGGGCTCCCACAACTGTCATGAAATATCGAAACTATGAGTTCAGGAGGGCCAAACTCAACGCCATTTTTAAAGTGCTCAACAAAGGAGTGCAGGTGTCAACGATGGTGATATCGAAAGGATGGTCTTCGAGGAACCCTTTTCAGCTTTATTCACGCATATGTCAAAGTTACACCTCCCAGTTATCACGCCAAAAGAGGGCGCGAAACAGGAGGGCTGAAAAAACATAACATCTTTCGCTGCTTCAGATCACGTACTAATTTCATCTAATGATTTGTTATGGTCCTTAGGTTTTCCATCCTGTACAATAGAGCGAAAACTGAGGTCGCACTGCAGTCTAAGGGGAGCGGTGTCTCTAGAGGGGGGTTGAATCGTCTGGTGCATGTCAGTAGCATCAAACGTTGTCAAGAACGTCCTCCTATTGCTCATCGCACCGCGAGCTGTCGTTTTCGACCGCGATATGTGTGGAAATCAACGCCGCAAGAAAAGGGCTGGTTTCATTGACACCATTTACGCCACCTCTTGTTGCGTTTTCGTGTCTGTTCTGAGCGGCAGTGCGCCAGAGAGGTGGGAAAGAAGGGGTGACATGTGGGTCAGAGGGGGGTGTGACGAGGTTTTTTTTTTTTTTAAGCGTCTTGTGCACCAAACTTGAGCGTCGGTTCGGGATTACGGGGTTTAGAAAACGTGATCCTTTAATTCTGTTGCACAGTTTGTGATGGAACACATGAGTCTTTGTTGTGACACGTTAGTTAAAGCTTTATTGATACCGCACTTACACTTCTGGCCATTAAAATTGCTACACCAAGAAGAAATGCAGATGATAAACGGGTATTCATTGGACAAATATATTGTACAAGAACTGACATGTGATTACATTTTCACGCAATTTGGGTGCGTAGATCCTGAGAAATCAGTACCCAGAACAACCACCTCTGGTCGTAATAACGGCCTTGATACGCCTGGACATTGAGTCAAACAGAGCTTGGATGGCGTGCACAGGTACAGCTGCCCATGCAGCTTCAACTCGATACCACAGTTTATCAAGAGTAGTGACTGGCGTATTGTGACGAATCAGTTGCTCGGCCACCATTGACCAGACGTTTTCAATTGGTGAGAGATCTGGAGAATGTGCTGGCCAGGGCAACAGTCAAACATTATCTGTATCCAGAAAGGCCCGTGCAGGACCTGCAACATGCGGCCGTGCATTATCCTGCTGAAATGTAGGATTTCGCAGGGATCGAATGAAGGGTCGAGCCACGGGTCGAAACACATCTGAAATGTAACGTACACTGTTCAAAGTGCCGTCAATGTGAACAATAGGTGACCGAGACGTGTAACCAATGGCACCCCATACCATCGCGCTGGGTGATATGCCAGTATGGCGATGACGAATACACGCTTCCAGTGGGCGTTCACCGCGATGTCAACAAACACGGATGCGACCATCATGATGCTGTAAACAGAACCTGTATTCATCCGAAAAAACGACGTTTTGCCATTAGTGCACCCAGGTTCGTCGTTGAGAACACCATCGCAGGCGCTCCTGTCTGTGATGCAGCGTCAAGGGTAATCGCAGCCATGGTCTCCGAGCTGATAGCCCATGCTGCTGCAAACGTCGCGAACTGTTGGTGCAGATGGTTCTTTCTTGCAAACGTCCCCATCTGTTGGTCAAGGATCGAGACGTGGCTGCACGATCCGTTACATCCATGCGGATAAGATGCCTGTCATCTCGACTGCTAGTGATACGAGGCCGTTGGGATCCAGCACGGCGTTCCGTATTACCCTCCTGAACCCACCGATTCCGTATTCTACTAACAGTCATTGGATCTCGACCAACACGAACAGCAGTGTCGCGATGCGATAAACCGCAATCGCGATAGGCTACAATCAGACCTTTATCAAAGTCGGAAACGTGATGGTCTGCATTTCTGCTCCTTACACGAGACATCACAACAACGTTTCACCAGGCAACGCCAGTCAACTGCTGTTGCTTTCCTCATGTCAGCACGTTGTAGGTGTTGCCACCGGCGCCAACCTTGTGTGAATGCCCTGAAAAGCTAATCATTTGCGTATCACAGCATTTTCTTCCTGTCGGTTAAATTTCGCGTCTGTAGCACGTCATCTTCGTGGTGTAGCAATTTTAATGGCCAGTAGTGTATTTAGTAAAACACATTGGTTAAGTTCAATACATATTGCCCTCATCGCTGCCCAAAACAGAATAGCTTGCTCCGTGCTGTACCATCTGTGGTAGATGGATGTGAAGACACAGAGACACCTGTGTCGTCATATCCACCTACAGCGAAGGTGCGATCATTAGCCAACTACAACTATGACTATTATACCGCACATTAACTACTCATTTTAAGTACTAGAACGCAATGCCGAATATTGTCACTTACGCGTCCAACCACGCACATAAAAACTGTTCGATTTCCATAAATCGCTTAGGCCGTATGCGGGAATGGTTTATTTGAAAGGGCAAGGCAGCTTTCCTTCACCAAGCTGACGTTGCGCCACATATCTGATGTCACCGTCGTCAACGGGACGTTATATTCTGGTCTGTCTTTTTTTAAAGACGTTCTTCCAAATGGTGAACACCGACATGAGAAAGTGCAGCTAAAAAATCGAAAGTGGGTCTGACTCTCCGGTAAAGATATAACAGTTTTCCTCTACAATACATGAAAAATTGAATTACAACTGTTAGCGTATATTTCATATAAATACAAGGATTTTCTTATTTTGAATTCCATACTCATCCATTACAACAAAAACACAACACCATAGTGCACAATCGTCTTCACTTCCATCTGCGACTGTGATATCGCACGACGCCACGGAAGCTTCAAGGGCGGACGAAGGAAACATTTCACCTGGCGACAACTTCGCAAGGACTGGAAATCGTCGCGCGATACCTACTCGTACATTAACGCCAACGCTACAACATCCAGCAGCATCTGCTCTGGAAGCTGTCACCTGGAAATAAGCCCTGCGTCTTTCTTCAGATCTCTAGAGCACGAGGTTTAATGCGAAACGTTGACGGTTGGGTGTGCTTTTCTTTATGTTACCTGATTTTTGCCAGTGGTAACTATAAAATTTGGGAAATTTGTGGTAAGGTCTTAGGGGACGTAACTGCTGAGGTCATCGGTCCCTAAGCTTACGCACTACTTAATCTAACTTAAACTAACTTATGCTAAGGAGAACACACACATCCATGCCCGAGGAAGGACTCGAACCTCCGACGGAGGGAGCTTCACGGGCCGTGACAAGGCGCCCTGGACCCCTCGGTTACCCCGCGCGGCAGGTAACTTTAAAATTAGGTTAGGAAGATTGAGAGTAATCAGAGAGACTCGCTGCACCATAATGAGCAAAATGAGTAACAGAAAAGAAGGAAATGGAAAGGGAAGAGGAAAATGAGGGTGAGTGAGAAGGAGAAAGAGAAGCGAGGGAAAGAGAAAATGGAAGAGAAAATCAAGAAACAAATAATGCTGAGGATAGAAAATTGCGAAATTCTATTAACGAAATTTAGGGACCAAATGTCTTTAAAGATTCAGAACCTGGCAATGAAAACCGAAGCAGAATTCGAAAGGATCTGAAAAAAGGAGAACAGACAGTAAAGAGAACCAAGGCGCAGGTGAAATACCAAAAGATGAAGATTCATTAGCTGGAGCCGAAAATAGACACAGACTACGTACAGTACCCACGCAGATAATTAAATCGGTATGTTCGCGGCCAGGCAGTAGCCCTACTCTCGGGAGATGAGCGGGCAGACGCGGTGTTATTTCTCAATCAGGTCAATGATTAGCATCACAATGGCAATTACAGTGATCGAGAAGTAATCAGCTGGCTGGTTCAGAATCTTGTGCTTGAGGCAGAATTAATGGGCAGACATTGGCGGGCTGCTTTTAGCTCGTTCCCCGAATTTCGAAAGAAATTCACATTACTATTGGATGCGTAGTTGAAAGCAGATATGGTCTATAAATGGCCACTTTTACCTGGGCGGAAGGTTTCCTGTGGATGATCAACCTGCAGAGCCATCCACGTGGGCAGACCATCAGCCAAGAAACTGCAAAGTATGCCATATTAAAGGTAAGTTGTAATTTCTAGATGTCCTTGCCAGTTTTTTCACTTAGTTTTGATGCTGTTCACCGAATCTGTACTGAGAATATTACGCAGCAATTATCAAATGTGTAATATATTCACCACAACATGTTTCTGAACTAAGTTATTCTTTCATCAAGTCCTATAAAACAAGGAAACAAATCAATGCATCGGAATACTACATATACTGAAAATCATTTAAATATCTGCACTGTCCAGTCACATTAATTTGACCAATTGTCAAAGGCCTGCCGCGCGGTTTGTTCCGAGGCGTGCAGGAAGAAACTCAGTCAGTTACTGTAAGGTACCAACTGAGATATGGAGCCACGTCCATTCCAGTGCTGTGGCTAGCTGCGCTACGTTTCTCGTTTGAGGATCCATGGTGCGAACAGCCCTAACAAGGTAGTCCTACGAATTGGGTTTGAATCTGAGGGAGTTTAGTCGCCGGAGGAGTACGGTAAACTCATCCTAGCGCTCTTAGAACCATGCACTTACACTGCGAGCTGCGTGACACGGACGGCCGTTGTGGCCGAGCGGTTCTAGGCGCTTCAGTCGGGAACCGCGCTGCTGTTACGGTCGCAGGTTCGAATCCTGCCTCGGGCATGGATGCGTGTGCTGTCCTTACGTTAGTTAGGTTTAAGTCTAGGGGACTGACTACCTCAGATGTTAAGCCCCATTGTACTCAGAGCCATTTGAACCATTTTTTTTGCGTGACACGTTGGCTTGTCCTGCTGGTAGATTCCAGTGCGCAGAGGAAAAACAAACCGCATGAACGGAAAGAAATGATCCCCAATGATAGATGTATATTTGTTTTGATCCACTGTGCGTTCCACAACGGCGAGATCACCCAGGGAATGCCACAAAAACATTCCCATTTGTCCCTCTTCCGGCCTGGAAGCTTCTGGCGATTGCTGCAGGGCCGTACACGCCAACGGCCATCAGAACGATAGAGCAAGAAACGTGATTCATCTGAAAACGCCAGCTGTCGCCTCTGAGTGGCCGTTCAGTTGCTGTACTGACGTGCAAATTCCAGCCTTCGTCGCCAATGAGCAGCTTTCAGCATTGGTGTCTGAACCAGACGCCTGCTGCAGAGGTCGATACGCGGCAACGCTCGCTGAACGGTCGTTCAAGAGACACCCTTGGTTCATTTGGGCAGTCAGCTGCCTAACGGCGGCACATCTATTCGCCCGTACTCACCTCTGAAGCCGTCGTCCATGCCTGTCATCTACGACCCCTGATGGACCATAGTCGGTTTTGGATAGCGCCATTTTACCGTGCACGGTTTAATTTAACCATGGAGGCACGCGATCAGTTTATAAACTTAGCCGTTTCGAAAATGCTTCCACCCTTGGCCCGAAAGTCAATAATCATGCCCTTTTGGATGTCAGATAAATCGCCCCATCTCCGCATTACGATAATGGCTGTACAATTTATATATCCTCCCTAGTGCTGCTACCTGCAGTCTGTGAATGGTAATTGCGCGTTGACGTCGAACATAACCAGTAGACACGTTTATTTGACCTTGCCGTGTTTATTGTACTTAATTGAAAAGATTAGTCTCTATGCCTCTAGCTCTGTGGAAAGTAGAAATCCAACAGTTTCTTCAACATCTCATGTTGACGTGTTATATATACACAACGCTCTGTTGTAAAGGAAGTTGCCTTCGTTTCCCAAAGACAGTACTAAACTGTGACGCATACATCACAGCTCTCAACAACGGTAGTGTTTAGAGTAAATATGTAAAGTCATAGCAAATCCTAAAAACCACTATTAAATTTAATTGCATCCGTACAGAATGACCAGCAGGGCACATTAAAACTTTTCCTGCTAAGTACAATAAGTTGGTGGCCACTTCTCAAGGAGTACAAAGCAAAAGTGGGGTCATAAATGTCCTTTCGACACTTCTGTTTTCTCACTTAACACGCTGACGCATTCGCCTCGTAAAACGAAAAAATCTCCACTTCCTCAAAATTTGACACCAGCCGCCCTTTTCCTTGTTTATGAGAGTGGATATACCAGTGAAACAAACCCGATACGTGACAGAAGCAAATACAGTCGATTTCGTTTATAGCAGCTTTTAACTACGAATTCGTTATAGCAGCGAAATATAACTGTCCCGCCTGAATCCTATGTAAACGATACATTTATAAAATCGGTCAGTACGACATCGCTTTTTGTGACTTACCATGTAAAACACCGTATTTTGTATTACATTTTCGATGAAATATATCTTCTATAAAGTCGAATGATCGTTTTTGTTTGCTACGTGTGTGGGGATGATGGTGTCAAATCTGCGTATGTACGAAACAGTCAACGCAAACATCGTTTTTAATATGTCACAAAGAAAAAAAAATGCTTAATATTGCAGAAAAGTTGCACATAATATGGCTATTATTAAAATGGCGAAACAAACGTCAGCATCGCGAAGGTATAGTGTGTCTCACACTCAACGATTTCTACAACTTGGAAGGACAGAGAGAAAATACAGTCCCTTTTCGAACACAGTTCTTTAAAAATGAAGCGGTCGAGATCGTCTGAGCACAAAGATATTGAAGAAGCTTTACTTACGTGGTTAAACGGCAAAGATAAAGCAGTGTGCTACTCAGTTGACCTATTCATGAAGCGAAAGGCAAAGAATTTGCGCGTCTGTTGGGAAATCCGAACTACAGTAGTTCATTATCTTGGGTACAAAGTTTCCGAGCTCGCCATGATGTTGGTGGCGAACCCGTCGCTATACCTGAGGGAGTAATAGACGACTGGCTTGTTTCGTGTGAAGGTTACGGGCCAGATGATCCGTTCGGTACAGATGAAACAGGGCTTTTTGCGACTGGATCCCAGATAAGACATTGAAATTTTAAAGTGGAGAGTGTTCGGGTGTGTAACTGTCTAAGAGAAGCATCACAGTCACGGCTGCTGCAAATATGACAGGGTAATCTAAAGAAAAGCTTTTGGTGAGTGGAACATCGAGGAACATAGTGTAAGTAGGCTGTTTATGTTTTCTTTATGTAAGTTTGCTGTTTATGTTTTTTATTGGCAACGTTACATAGCACTCTGTATGAAAATCACTGGCTGTGCTGTGTGCAGTATGTGGCTAGTTTGCATTGTTGTCTGCCATTGTTGTCATGAACTGCTATAGCTGGATGCGAACAGCGCGTAGCGCTGGGCAGTTGGAGGTGAGCCGCCAGCAGTGGTGGATGTGGGGAGAGAGATGGCGGAGTTATGTAATACAGGATGTTAATTATGAATATTAAGGTAAATACAGTGTTTGTTCTCTATTAATATCTTTCATTTGCTAACTATCCCTATCAGTAGTTAGTACCTTCAGTAGTTTGAATCTTTTATTTAGCTGGCAGTAGAGGCGCTCGCTGTATTGCAGTAGTTCGAGCAACGAAGATTTTTGGTGAGGTAAGTGATTTCTGAAAGGTATAGTTTAATGTTACTCAGGGCCATTCTTTTGCAGGGCTTTTGGTAGTCAGATTGCGTTGCGCTAAAATTATTGTGTGCCAGGTTAAGCACAGTCGTGTACAATTGTTCTAAGTGGACGTTTCACATGCAAATTTGTTCAAAGGGGACGTTACAATAGATGTTTTAAGGGCATTCAGTCCCTACCTGTAGTATCTTGGACGACAAATGACATTTTCGAAATGTGGTTGTGTAAGTGGGACTATCAGCTGAAATCAAAGAAACGAAAGATTATTCTCCTGGTCGATAACTGCCCTGCTCATCCAATAGTCGACAATCTGCAACGCCTAAACGTGAGGGAAAGGGTAAGGACTTCGCGCAATTTATGTATACAATACTGCCTTTTCATTTTGGTATTGTTGATTAAATATTGTAACAGAGTAACTGGAAAGAACTTGTGTCATTCATGACTGTTATAGTATATAACACTAAGTCTTAATCGTGCTCAACATTCTTTCTCATTCATTACCCAAGATGGTGTTCGGCATAGGTGAACAACTTACATTTTTTCTGTTTCTTCCCTCGCTTATTAAAGACTTTTACAGTTTCCTGGCGTTTTATTGCTGTACGTACTGCGCAAACAAGAAACATTCCACCTCAGTATCAGTCCACAAACATCGTGTTGTAAATACTGTATTTCTGCTACTTTTGAAGTTTTAACTTTATGGCAGTCTAAAATTTCGAGATAAGAAATTTTTATCAAGAAACAAAGCAACAACCCTGTTTTTGTGACCATCGACTACAACGAGCGTAAACCGTCGGTCCCTTCGACGTCGTTACAACCAGATTCGATTCTAAAACAGATCACAACGGGGAGAACACTACTTTGTATTAAAAAGGAACGACAATCTATCAGATTAAAATCATAACAAACGCAGAGACAACGAGAAAGGGAGCCCCTGAGCGGCGGCTGGCTGGTGCTCTGTGGGAGTGCATGGTTGCCGCGGCATCGATTAGCAGGCCTGGCCGCCCGCCCTGCCTCCAGTCAGCGACGCCTCGGCGGCGGCGGCGGCGGCGGCGGCGGCGGCTCTCCAGCTCTGTGGCGTCGCGACGCCACCCCTCGCCGACGCCGTCGCCGACGCCCCGCAGGCGCCGACACCCTATGGTGCACAGCTGCGCCAACAGGCTGCCCGCCGCGCTCTGAGGGTAGCACTTAGACTGCAGGGCCTCGCTCTTGCTCCAGAGAGACACTCACCCCAGTTTAGCGTACTTATTTACGTGTTTTGAGGATAACGCTATGACGTTGAACAGCCCAGTTACACTGGTAAAATGGTAAATGCATGAATAAGGCTAGGAAAATTAATATCAAACTGTTACAGAGTGATGGGAGATTCGACAAGTCTGAATAAAATTCTTTTATTAATAACAACCTGAGTACCAAGCATTGCCCAAGTATGTATGTATTCCCTTCTCCTGTTAGTCAACATCCATATCCTCCTTTCTCCTCTCTCTATCCCTCTCCTGCTTCCCCCACCTCGCTATCCATCTACTACACATCCCTCTCTCTGCCCATTTCCTCCTACAACTCTCTCTCTCTGTCCACCAGCTCCTCTGACTCTCACTGTCTATCTGCTCTTCCCCCCTCTCTCTGCCCATCTGCTCCTCCTCCCTCCGTCCACCTGCTCTTTCGCTTCTGTCCATGTGCTCCTTCCTCCTTTCCAAGTGCTTCTTCCTCCTATGTCCACCTCTCGCTCTCTTTCTGACCATCTCATCCTTACCATCTAAATGTCCATCCCCCCTTCCCTCCTCTCTCTATCTTCTCTTGTCCCCTCTTTCTTTCCATCTCCTCCTACACCTCTCTCTGTCCATCTGCTACCCCCCCATCTCTTTCCATGTTCCTTCCGTTCCTTCCACCTCTGTCCATCTGCTCCTCCCACCTCTATTCATATGCTTCTCCACCTCTGTCCAGCTCTGCCACTCCCCCCTAATTTCATCTCTACGTCTCCCTCTCTCTCTGTCCATCTCTACCTCCATCCACTCTCAGTGTCCACCTCCTTCTCCCACCTCTCTTCGTCTGTTTCCTCCCCCCCCTCTCTTTCCATCTCCTACACTTTCTCTTCCCATCTTCCCCCTCTTTATTTTATATGTTCCTCTCTTCCTTTCTGCTCTATCTGTCTATCTCTTCCTATTTCCTATCTCTGTCCATTTCCTACTCTGTCCATCTTGTCATCCTCCCATTTCTCCCTCTATATTTTCCTCCTCCCTCACTCTGTCCTTCTCCTGCGCTTTCCTTTCTCTATCCATCTCCTCCTCTCCCCTCTCTCTGTCCATCTGCTTCTCTTCCCTTTACGTCCATTTGCCCTCACCCTCTTTCTGTCCATCTCCTCCCCTCCTGTCTGCGTCATCTCCTCCTTCCCCCTCTCTGTCTGTCCATCTCCTCCTCCCCCTTCTCTCTCCACATTATTACCCCCACTCCAACAGGAGGTTGCTGGTTCTCACCCCCACCGTATGTCTTTCAATATAGTAAGTAGTTTGTGTACCAAGTTTGGTTGAAATCGAAAGAGGGAGCTTTTTTCCGATGTCTGTGCCATCACCGCGTACACAAATCAGCGGCCCCTTATTTCGGCGAATTACATGACCTGTGCGTAGATATCTAATGCCACATACCTCCGCAAACCTACCAACAAACTGTCGAAGCCCTGATACGCAGAATCAGTGATGTCCTTCGCTCAAAAGATGGACAAACAAGCCATTAAGCAGGCAGTGATAATGTTTTACCTCATCACTGTATAAGCAACGACATGTGGGCAAGGGACTGGTGTGACATTCGTGTTTCTCCGACATACTTGCGGTAAATGCTTAAACTTGATCTGTGTTGACACTATTATTACATGCGTCCAAACAGGACCACCGTGCTGTTACTCTTTTCTTGGCTACACAAGGACAAACACTGGTAGATACCCGTCGCACAATAAAGAATGTGTATGCGGCAGCATGTCTGTCGAAAACCACTTGTGGAACAGTGCGACAAGGGGCGCTGTACTGCTGCTTCGTGATAACGCACGTCCCAATGTCGCAAATGTCATAATGCAGAAGTTGCGCCAACTCAAGTTGGAGATACTCGAGCAACCGCCCTGTAGTACTGATATCTCTCCATGTGATTATCATGCCTCTGATACTCCAAAAGAGCCTTGAAGGTTTGAGGATTCCTGTCGGATGAGGATGGCAGCAGGCAGTTAAGGACTTTTTCACACAGCAGGACAAAGTGTTTACCAAATGGGCATCTTCAGCCTGGTGCGTCAGTCGAATGATTTCCTCATTGCTCACGGCGATTTTGCCTTATTGGCATACTGATCCTCGACTGTATGGCCTCAGAACAGAAAAAATTTTTGATCGCTCCTTAAAGGTATTTCGAATGGATTGTTAATCCTTCAGTTACAGATTGTTACGGCAAGTAAGATGATATACATTTTTAAAATTAGTTGTATAATGAAAGGATAGTCAACGCATAATTCCTCGGTCGTCCACCATCTGTATGTTGAAACAAAAGAAGGTCTTTTACCATGGAGCATGTGATATTTGCAAAGTAATTGTTTTTTTTTATATCTACACAATTTAATGTTACGAAAATGAAAATTTGTGTTTGTTTCCAACAGCTTCAGTCTCAAAATGTATTTAACTTGTAGCTGGTTTTTGACAAATTTGCTGATTTATTTGATTTCACTTGCTGACTATAGGTATGCAGTACAGTAATAACGTAACAGATAGACAATTAAATACTATAGTTACAAGATTTTCTTGATTGTATCACTTTTAAATTTCAGCAGAATATTTGTTTCTAGATGCATGACCATGTTGTAACTTAGATCATGTTCTCACATTTCGAAAAATCTCAATTAGAGTAATTTTTGCAACATCAGAAAAAGATTGCAGCATATAAAAATTGATTGCCATCACTTTCTATGAAATACCGACATATATTAAACTTCTGTCAGAGGGCTGGCTATAGG
Source organism: Schistocerca cancellata (assembly GCF_023864275.1). NCBI lineage: Eukaryota > Metazoa > Arthropoda > Insecta > Orthoptera > Acrididae > Schistocerca > Schistocerca cancellata. Next base: position 410,479,522 of record NC_064628.1, read on the forward strand.
CGAAAGTCTGCAAAGTATTCTAAGATGCAAAACCCCTCTCTACGGTCAAAATTTCACAACTCCAAGTATACCATTGCTTTTTTCTAACGTATTATTATTGTTATTACCGTTCTGTAATGACCTACCACTAATAGTCGACTGTGAGTAGTGCAAATTTCGATCGAAAAGTGTAAAAATTGAATAACTGAATAACCTGCTGGACAAAACATAGGATATTTCCAAAAATTCATTAGATTTCGCACGACTATATCTTCTGTGTGTGTGACGATAGAAACTTAGGATGAACTCGACTTCCGCATCGAAATTTACTTTAGCGCCAGCTGTAAGTTTCCGATTCATGTTGTCGCCAGTGGAGATCTCCCTCCTAGTGCAGCTATAATAGCTAGCCTGCTGCTTTTTAACGGATATTCCATATAGGTGCATTTTCTTTGGCACATGTGCAAGACTTAGTCCTTTACCCACTGGTAACATTCAAAACGACGACTCGCATAATGGCCGCTCAGCGTTAAGCAACATGTCCCCTCTGTCTTCGTGAAATATATTACTTCTCGTTTTCAGAAACGTCTGGCTGAGGTCGTTGTCGGGACAGAGATCGGCAGGAGCTTGTCACACGCATAGGAAATGCTTGGGAAAGACATGCAATCCAGCAAAACCGGCTCAGTAATGTACACAGGAGAGGTTTTAAACTGTTTGGAAGGCAGGAGAGTATTCCTAGTGAACATAATCTGCCTTCTGGTCCCTAGTGGTAACAGTACTCGCCAAGAAAAACATAGCTACGATCCCATTCATAGTTCTAATCTGTCAGAATCCGTTTTGGCGCTTATGAACACTATACTTTTATGTGCAGCTATACGTCACCGCAATAAGTTCTGTACAGTGTTGCGTTAGTAAGTGCGAAATGAAACTAATAGAACAGTGTAAACCCGTTAACGGCTCACTCTCTCTCTTACTCCCTACCAGTAACCGCGCGGGATTAGCCGAGTGGTCTTAGGCGCTGCAGTCATGGACTGTGCGGCTGGTCCTGGCGGAGGTTCGAGTCCTCCCTCGGGCATGGGTGTGTGTGTTTGTCCTTAGGATGATTTAGGTTAAGTAGTGTGTTAGCTTAGGGACTGATGACCTTAGCAGTTAAGTCCAATAAGCTTTCCCACACATTTTTACCCTAACAGTAACAAGTGATCGCCGATTCTAGTTATGTCTCATACTGACACACCTTGCAGAGATCTTTCTTACGTTTAGTCGCGCCTTCTTTGCATCTCATCCTAAATGTTGGCAGTCTTTTACACTATTGACTCAACTTCCGTGAACATTCGTTCATTCGTTGTCACTAATACAGTGTAGCGCCTCTGCCTGTTCACTTGGCTTTTGAAACCAGTGTTTGGACGAACGGAAACCTGGCACAGCGGTCTGATGCAAGAAACCACAGAGAGCCCGAGCTGACGCGCCTGAAGGTCCCACATTGACACTAGAACAGTTACCACTACAGTTGTAAACTACCGTAGACTATCGTAAATGATTGTAGACTACGGTAGTTTTCATAGTAACTTTGCTCAGTTACAATTGCAACCACGTTACCTGCATGTTTGGAGTCTTGCACACCTATCGCGCATTAATTCATTTAGATCGTTTTGTTTGCATATGCGATAAGTTCCTCACTAGATTCCCCTATAAACTGGAAGCGGTAAACCGTCTAGGAGCTGAATGAGAACTATAAAGGACCACGTAACTTACAAACGTTTTTGTTCTAAGTAGTTATCCTCCAGTCTATAACTTAAAAATAAACAGTGTTCGTAGCAAAATTGAAATTGTCAATTTTTAATTCACGTTTTTTTCGAAAATTGTTGATTTGTAAAATAAAACAGATGGGTGTGGTAGTAAAAATAAATACAAATATATCATATAGCGCTAAAAAACGCATTTTTCTCAGAAAAGGTGATCTATGAAGAAACGCTAAACAAAAACGTATCAAAGATTGCTTCAATACTACGTCAAGCTCAAATAAAACATGTTCCTGTTATTGGTAAATAACTTTCACAATTACCAATAATAATAGGTAACTCTTGTCTTTCATCATGATGAGTACAAAAACAACAAGAAATATGTAGAATGTTTGTTTGTTTGTTTATGCACGTAAACTGTGCTCGCATAAAAAATAATTGCTTTACTTACATAATAACGCAGAAGTTACATGGTTAACTAAGTTTTATTACTTACAAAATAGAATTTATGATTTGTACAGATATAAAATACACACTGGACTATCGCGGAACGATGTGCGGTTTTAGTTATGTGTAAAATAAACAAACAAAAAACAAAGAGAAGTCTTCGGTTCTCGGTTGCTCTTACATGTTCGTTCGTGTTCCTGTCTTCCCGATGCTACCAATAATCCTACCATTTACTTCAACATTTATGTATTGTACCAAAACTATCGAACAGTAGTTTCGGTAGAGCGCAACTCTAGTTACCACAGATCCGATGTCGAGCTGTAGTGGGGTCCCATTACGTAAATTGCAAGTGGCTTCTCCCTTCACATTTCAGATACATTAGGTTTGAAAGCATTCCAAGGCAGTTTTGCTCTTCAGGTTATTTCTTTTACTGTCCATCCATTCTTTGTCTTTATTTCCAGTAGCTACTGGTTCTGTTACTTCATATGGTGTTAGATATTTTAGGAGGCGGAAGTTAAAAGTAAACCCACTAAAGACAGAAGTTGCAGCATTCCAACTGAACAACAAATATGCAAATTACTGTCCTCAAATTAACTTCAGAGGCAATGTGTTATGATGCACCAGCAATCACAAGTACCTGGGAACCTGGGCGTTATCTACGACATATCACACTTGCCCGACGGCACCATCTTCAGAAAAAAAAGCTGCAAAACGGAAGAGCCTTTCTAATTTTCTGCAAAAGCTAGTAGGAACCTACTGCGAAGCCAAGGCGAACACGCTGAGGGCAACAGCTCTGGTTTATGGTTAGTCGTCAACTGTGCGGGGCTTCAGTGCCCAAACCCATTTACTGGGTGTTCAGGTACGGCAGGCCATATGGACAATGTACGGTACGAGTCTGCCTACTCCTGTTCAGTGACTTCCGGTGATAAGAAATATCAATCCGTCTTACACAAGAAGATAGCAAGCTCTCCTTCGGTTAAGGACAAGAGGATATCGAGGTGTTAGAGACGGAGCACAAGTTCAGATTTATTGAAGAATGGAGAATGAAATCAGTCGTGCCCTTCAAAAGCAACCACTATGGAATTTCCCTGGAAAGATTTAGGGAAATCACAGAAAACCTGAGTCTGGATGGTCAGATGCGGATTTGAACCATCGTCTTACCGAATGCGAGTTCAGTGTGCTAACCACTGCGCCATCTCGCTTGATGACAAGAATACAGAGCAACCATGGTATTTCCATATATGATATCATTTAGCAAGATTCTACAATTTCGTCAACCAGCCTGTAGAGCCGGTTGAGCATGTTACCTAGCGCTGTCAATCCTCTGCCTACCTCCAAAGCGGTATGGTCATCTTCACCCAGAAAAGCTTTCTGCAAGTCGAGAACCCAGTATCAAACACATGGAATGAAATCTTCTCCGTTGCCACTGGTACAAACTGAACAGAATCAGATGTTGGATAGTGAAAACAGCTGCTACCTGCAGCTGGGGACAGCGACACTCCCGAACGTGAGACTGCAGCGAGGTTGCGCTGACGGAGCCACATATCGTTCAGGACTTTAACGTGCTTTCGCTGGATCCCTGGAAGGACTTAGGAAACCTGGACATTGATCTTTGGCCTTCCTCTTTTGTGCACTTAACTGGGTGTTTATAATCTATTTGTAACTATTAATGTATATGGTCCTTTAAGAGAACCAAACGCTAAATATATAAATTACATAAATAGTTATTTTGCAAAATTTTCTTTTCAGTGTATTTTTTACATTTTACTATGACTGATTTTCAGATCTGTTTTCGAAGTTGTCCTTAGCCAGCTCCACTTCGGCCATACTTGGCTAACACATGGTCACCTCCTCTTGTTGGACTGCCCAATTTTAGCCGCTCTGCGGTGGACTTTTAACCTTCCCAGCACCCTGCCTACGGTGTTGGGCGACAATGTCTCACCGGCTGATTTAGTTTTACGTTTTATTCGTGACGGTTTTTTCATCGTACACTCAAGGGTAGGTGTCTGGCCTTCTCTCCCAGGCTTCCACCCTCCCTCCATTTAACCTCTTCGTCACTCTTTCTAAACATTTTGTTTACCTTGGTGTTCGTCTTTTCTCTATGTGTGTTCATCTCGCCTTGTCTTTTAGGCTAGAGATTTTAGTGTTTTGCAGAGAAGCTGGCTCATCCTATTTTATTCTTGTAATCAGCCAGCCCAGGCCATCTGCTCTATGATTTTAATATATTCCTCTGTTTTTCCGTTTACTGTACCTTTTTCCCCTTTTGGTTCGCATCCTTCGTTTTCTCTTTCCGTTTGGTTTCCCGTTAGTTTTACCCCCTTTTACTTTCCCCAACTCCTTTTGGGAATTGTTTTACCTTCCGACGTGTTTACTTGAGGAACAAACAATGCTCTATTTTTTCCGATTACTTTCTCAAGTTCGGTTACACTAGAGGCAAACAGCACAGTGTCATTGGTTGATGGTTGTGTATGTTCTATTCACATGTATTCATAGTCTATACACCTGGTGCTCCACATCTCCCCTGAGTTTGAGGAACCTCATCGTGGCTAAAATACCAACATGGAGTGCATAGTGGGATTTATTTTTAAATGTTACTATATCGGAGCGGTGTGGCGCCCATCTTCCGCCTCATAACAATTCAAAGTTACATTTGAATACATTTTTCTGCAACTTAGAGTCCTATTATGTACATTACCCGTACATTTCGATCTTCGTGCATCGACAGGAACTTGAATTTGCTGTAGTTACCTGCTCCTCGCAGATTTTTGACATTCTCAAACCTTTAACCTTTGTTTTTCCATTTGTATCATGTTTTCTAACAACTGCATTCCTTGTTTGTGAGTATACAAACTAAAGGCCTATCAAACCAACTGTGAACAGCTGATGCGAGCACATCAGCTGATTTGGTATCGAATACGCGTTCTGTCATTTTCCATGCTTCTGTAACTGGTATACCTGTCTCGTATGTTAATAAGATACAGTAACTGTTCGGGTAAGAGAATGAGAAGATCAACTCAAAAAGTATTTAAAGTGGCTAGCATACGATATTACCAGCTGTTACACAGAAACGGTACATCCGCAGTTGTCTTTCTCGAATCCGAACATTTATTGTACTTGGCTGCCCTAACAAAAGCAGCTATGCAAAATAGAAGACAAGAGAAACAAGCTCATAATATTTTGCTGCTAGGTATTGTTGCACGCTAAGAAATGACAGGTGCTATTCCTGTTTCTCTGCCACGTGGCCCCCTTTACCTCTACGTAAAACAGCTGGGATAACATTTTCAGTACAAATATTTTCGCTGTGTGCTAGAAATAATTTGGTGAAGGCTTGCATTGGGAATTTCAGGAGACGACTGCGACAGAAGAAAACTAATTTTGAAACTTAGCCAAGAGCTGATGACAACTCGCTCGCACGTGGCTAAGATTGAAATTCTAGTTTAGCGCTGCATTGTTAAAACCGTTCTGCCAGAGACTAGTATAGAATTAACAGATGGTAGTGTAGCTAGAAGAATAACAACAAAATATTTGCTGCACCATTCATGCCACATTTCCTTTACATTTCAGGCACACAATCACAGAAATTATGGCGGTAAACACAAACTGTCAACCAGTTCTTTTAAAAAGTGGAGCCTAAGGAAATGGATTTCGTAGCGTCTGGTCCCGAGAACATCGTAATCGACCCTTCTCGCAGGCGTAAATCAAGCAGTCAGCTGTTACACTGATTAACCTACTATTAATTCGTAGTGTGAAAGTGTCTGATGCTGCTTCCTTCTCCGTAGTGAAACATGCAGTGGAACACCGTTAAAAAGTCTTGAAAAACAAGTGTGAAAATGTCTGACGCTGCTTCCTTCTCCATAGTGAAACAAGCAGTGGAACACCGTTAACATTCTTGAGAAACAAGTTGTTCTTAACGTTTTTCACAAGTTTACAGGAAAAAATTAATTTCGAAGTTACTGTATTTACTAAAGTCAAGAGTGTTTGTAAGCGAGATGTATAGCTGAATCGGTGGTACGGTAGAATGGTAATCTGGAACAATTCATGGATCGATGGTTCAAATCTCGCTTTGGTCTTTATTTTTGTTAAATTTGGAAGACCTACATCTCTTAAACGCAAAACTCGTAAAATGTAAGCTAATAAACATATATGTAATCATAATTTTAATGAAAAATGCACATCTTCTTGTTTCTAAGTACATATTCGGAGAAAAGATCCAGTTTTCATTGCACACGCATATTCTTAACTGTCGATATTTTATAAAAGATCGCAAATGAAGGTTGTCTAAATGAAGAAAACGTAACAAATCAAATTTTAAAGACAAAAATGAGAAATACTTTTTATTTGGACTGTATCCATTGTTTGATGCCACAGATGTGATTTCACACGAGCCAGATTGCTAAGCGTCGTGGAAACATCGAAACAATTTTCACAGCATCGAGCACTCCATACAAATGCTGCGTTTTTACAGTTGCCACCACACCACTGCAACCGAACAGAAATTATCTGGAGAGAACTTGAGGGATTTGTCACGAGAAATAATAAGGCATTTAGGGTGCCAAACACACTGGAACTAACGCTTCAAGCTTTGTCCACGTCATCGCCGAACGGTGGAGGGATACAGAACGGCACGTCATTAAATGAGAAAATGTGGTGCTTGGATGGCTTCGTGTATTCTGTTGTTGACCGACTCGTTATCAATGTAGCAGGTGACAGTTCCTGCCGGCCGGGGTGGCCGAGCGGTTCTAGGCGCTACAGTCTGGAACCGCACGACCGCTACAGTCGCAGTTTCGAATCCTGCCTCGGGCATGGATGTGTGTGATGTTCTTAGGTTAGTTAGGTTTAAGTAGCTCTAAGTTCTAGGGCACTGATGACCTTAGCAGTTAAGTCCCATAGTGCTCAGAGCCATTTGAACCATTTGACAGTTCCAGTACTGAAATATATTTCTCGGATTCGGATATGGTAGGAGTGCAGAGATTATCCGATGACTGACTGTTAGCAATACCTTCAGTGGCTTCAGTGTTTAACTACATGGAGAAATCCCTACAATACACGTTCGCGTGAAAAAAATCTCGTGCAGAAAAATTACCATGCGTTTAAGTTAGGAATTTACGTCACCCTTTGTTTTTAATTACAATGCCATGTTAGCTAAGAAGGAGAGTGTATTATACATTCCGTCTGGTCCCCTAAGAAGCGTCCAGTATTGATGGAATTTCATTGAATATTATTTCATTCTCTTTAAAAATTAAATAACATTCGAAGCTATATTGTTTCTATGCTGTTCTTTTTTTACGCCTTAACTGCAACTGATTACATCACTGCACGTTAGTTGGACCCGCTGTCCACGTTAAATTCATCGGTAAAACTGTTGTCCCGTATTGTCGCCGAGTCAATGTGCGTGTGTGTCTCTATTACCGTACTTGACTGTGCTCGACACTGCTTGGCTTCCGCTGCACTTAAAACTAAATCCTATGATATTCCATCAAACGCGGAAGAATGCATGGTGTAATGTTTATACCAGGTTTATTCTTGTGAAGAACACAGTACGGTAATAGCCATGAAGTACACAAGTCAACAATCAACGTAGAAAAGGTTACGAAATTTAGAAAGGCACCACAGAGTTGAGATGAACGAGGGAGAGAGAACTGGCGAGTGATGAGAGCGTGGTGACGTGTTAACCAGCCTGCGGTCGGCGGCAACTTACGTGTAGCCGTGTATTATGCAGACTGTGGTCCGGGGCTTCGGCTTTCGACAGTACACCTACCAGTTACTTCAAGCTATTGTTCCGCAATTACTGTTTCCGGTGATACGTCTCGAATGTTGTAGTCGAACAGCAATGTGCACTATCTGATCGAAAGTATCCAGATACCTATTAGTGGGAATTAACAGGCTGTATTTTTACCCTTTGCCTTTATGAGGCTCGAACTCTCGTGAGGTCACCTTCAGTGAGGTTTCTACGGAGGAACGGAAGTATATTGTTGTTCAAGAACCGATCGCAGAGAAGGTAGTGACGTTGGACGCAGAGGCCTGGAACGAAATCCTTCTGACTCGCCCTAAAGGTGTTCCATTGGGTATAGGTCGAGACTCAGGGCAGGCCAGTCCATTTTATGAATGCTATTGTCCACAAACCGCTGCTTCACAAGTGCTACTTTATGACAGAGTGCATTATCATGCTGATGCAGTCATCGCGTACTGTACGCAGTACGCAATGCTGCAAAATGTGTTCATATCCTTCTGCATTTAGCGTTTACTTCAGCGCAATAAGGCAGCCACACAAAAACAATGAAAAACACCCCCACGCTATAACACACTTCCGAAATTCGCTGTTGGCACTACACATGATGGTAGGTAGTGTTCCCCACGTATTCGCCAAATCCAAACTCTTCCATCAAATTGTCATAAAATATGTGATTCATCACCTCAAATCACTCGTTTCCTGTCATCCACTGAGTAACATCGCTCTTTACACCGCATTATGCATCGCTTGGTCTACAGAAATGTAAGGCTTACGAGGAGCCGCTCGAGCACTGTACCCCATTCTTTTCGACTCATTACACACAGCCAGCGCTGGTAGCGCGAGTGATTCCCTCCGCTGATTTGTGATTTTTTACGACGATCCTACGCAAAGTCAGTGAGTAGCATGTGTGAGGTATGTCTGGTCTTGGTTTAGCGTTTCCACTTCACAATTACATCAACGGTCAGCTTGGGCGGCTTTAGAAGGGTTGAAATGTAGGTTACAGACCAGGAATATTTCTGTTAATTATACGCTGTCTTCAGGCACAATACTTAATTTCCCTGTTTTAGTCCTATAGGTTTGCGATTATTTTTTCATGTCACCATCTTCACATTCTCACTTTACTGTTAAGAGAGCTACGGTAGTCTTCTCCAAACAGTGTTTTCTTTTTCAAATAGATAGTCGTATACGAGTACATATCGAGAATGGCCGAAAATGCTCCAGGCGTTTTAGCAAGTCCCGTGGGAATGTGCGAGCAAAAGCTACTGTGTCACCGAACGAGTCTGTACATAGTTTACAGATTGCTGATTAGAAAATCTCTAAGGGAAATAATTAATAAAACACGAAGAAACTGTGACAGAGTGTACACTACACAGGAAAGTATACAACATTCGAAGTCATCTACAGAACATACGGAGGTAGCACAACGAAATCTATCAACTTAGATTTGAAGACTTGGGCTTTATCACTCATTCTTTTCCGTTTTAATGGAATTGCTGAGTAATGCACACCTCCCGCATTATATTTCTCGAATTTTTTACAACACCTTTCACATCAACATTAACAAACGCTATGTCGCTGTAATTATTTTCGCAATAGCTATCGAATGCAGTTATACAAAGTATACAGTTCCGTTAAAAACAAGTATTTGCTTAAATATCTCAGTTCATACCAGCGCTAAAAACATTAACAAAACAAAACCATACGTGCCCTTCGATGCTCTAACATTTACCGAAGACCGCGTTTCGATTTGTGTAACCATTCACGAAATAAAAAGAGGTGTTACGTCTTATGTGACTCTCCTTGTATGTACGGAGAAACACATTTCCAACAACCGCAAACTACGCCACTACGAAACAGTTGTTCTCCAAGATGCAGTCTACACATCATCACTCACCACGAATGATAATGTCACTGGGATAGTATATTACAGATCCAAAATGGTATAAGATGCCCGAAATTGTACGCGTATATAGCACGGATGGACGACTTAGGATTAACCAAGGACACCTTTAACATGGAAAAAGTTTTACGTCAAAATAAAGATTGCAAAGAAGTGTGAACTACAAAAATGCATGGACGATACAAATGCGACGGACCCATAGTGACAAGACCGAGAAGTTTTGGAAGAAAGAACCACCATTTAGTTTTACTCTTCTTCCTCTTTTCTAAGAGCTCTTTAAAAGGCTACATGAAATACAGAGGTTGAGTAAAAGAAAGCTGGCCTGGAGAGTAGTTACAATAAGACTAACAGAGGGAGTGGCGACGTCGATGATGTGCCGTGCTCGGTTTATGGAACTGCGAGACAGACGTAGCTGCTCTGCCTAAGGGATAGCAGCAGTGCCAGCTTCAGTGTTCCAGTGTGTGCGTGTTATCTGAGTACAGCTGACACTTCAGTTTGCCTCACAGCAAGAGACATCAGGCGATCGACGATTTCATGGCTTCTGCTGATTGTCCTTTCCTTAATGAACACCTCCTGCACTCGTGGCGTCCTTGTCAAGGCGGAGTGCGCTGCTACTCTGTCTTGCCGAAAATATCAATACAATCATTCACCTTCTGTGGATCGAGTTGATTCACATACGGCGTACACAGTTTCTGGACTTACTGGTTAGAATTAACAGTTTGGTGAAATGTTAAGATGAGGACAGCATTGCAGAAAACACCGGTCTTCAGAGTCTACAACAATTTCTCAAAGTTTTGTTGGGGGTTTTCTGATGTGTAATAGCGCATGTTCTGTTAATTCACATATCCGGAAAGGCCGCACTAGGTATCTCAAGATAAAAAACTAAGGATTCAAAAGTCTTGGCTCTACTTCACTCAGTAAGAACCGCTAGGACTCAAGACACGGAAGTTCGTATGGATAGATGCTTTACCTCGTGCGCAACGCAGATTTGTAAGGACACAGATACAAGTCCATTTTGATGGTGTTTCCGTTGAGTGTGACTTAGTATGCAACGATAAGGAGAGGTGGCCACAGAGTGGTGCAGCAAATGTTGTCGTAGGAAGGCTGGACAGCAGCGGAAATGATTACCAAATAAGTTAACAGAGTAAACAGAAGATTTACTTAACATGTATTTCCCCAAGCATACGAAGACTCATTACAAACAGTGCAGCAAGAAATAGAGTCAGGCTTTCAGTGTCCACACGGACGAGGCTCTCCGTACTAAAGCATGAACGAAGGAATCTGAGCAGCGACTACGAGGAGTCTGCATAGCGTCACGTAGCGTTACATACCGAAGAGGCTCCAAGTGCCAGTGGGGCTGTACGGCCGCCCCAGGTGTCCTTTACCCTTTATCGCAGCGGCCGAGGACGCCCGTGGTACGGAGCCATTGGAGGCGTTTACCATTCGGTCTGCCAGATCCTGCACGACCACTATGGGTGTCTGACAGAAACTTACAGTTCCATTGCCAACTTTGAAACCCATAGAGAGGTACCGATACACGATACTACAGTTTCAGCACAGTTATTAATCTGTGGTGATTTCAACGTAAACTTTCTAAGCAATTCTAAAAGGAAAAGTGAACTAGAAGTGTTATTAATGACGTATAACTTAGAATCAGTGATCAATTTCCCAACACGTTTAGCTCAAGACAGTACCACTCTAATAGATAATGTATTTGTGCAGCAAGAGAATGCAAAACTAACACACGCTTTCGCTGTGATAAATGGATTATCAGACCATGATGCACAACTGATTAACTTACAAAACAGCAGGGTGTACAGTTTAGAAACCATTAAGCAAAAGTTGTGAGTAGGCTTATTGGTAACGCCACGTGGCGCTCTGTATGAAAATCACTGGCTGTGCTGTGTGCAGTCTGTGGCTAGTTTGCATTGTTGTCTGCCATTGTAGTGTTGGGCAGCGGCAGCTGGATGTGAACAGCGCGTAGCGTTGCGCAGTTGGAGGTGAGCCGCCAGCAGTGGTGGATGTGGGGAGAGAGATGGCGCAGTTTTGATAATTTGTAATACTGGATATTATGAACTACTATATATATTATGACTATTAAGGTAAATACATTGTTTGTTCTCTATTAAAATCTTTCATTTGCTAACTATGCCTATCAGTAGTTAGTGCCTTCCGTAGTTTGAATCTTTTATTTAGCTGGCAGTAGTGGCGCTCGCTGTTTTGCAGTAGTTCGAGTAACGAAGATTTTTTGTGAGGTAAGTGATTTGTGAAAGGTACAGGTTAATGTTAGTCAGGGCCATTCCTTTGTAGGGATTTCTGAAAGTCAGATTGCGTTGCGCTAAAAAAATATTGTGTGTCAGTTTAAGCACAGTCTTGTATAAATTGTTCTAAGGGGACGTTTCAAAGTGTAAGGTTGGTCAACCCGGTATCTATGGAGCACTTTAGAGCAAGTTTAAGAAATGTTAATTGGAGAGATGTATATAATGAGCCAAATGCCAATGATAAATGCAACATATTTCTTCATAAATTTATATCCCTTTTTGAACACTGTTGCCCCAAAAAAATTACTAAATGTAACACCAAACAGTTTTCAAAGAAACCTAGGATCACTACAGGTATTAAAGTGTCTTCAGAAAGGAAAAGAAAATAGTAGGACGCAGCAACTATTAGTAAAGACCCAGAAGTAATTTTCCAGTACAAAAATTATTCTAACATATTGAAAAAAGTTGTCATAAAATCAAAAAAATATGTATATTAGAGATGAAATTAACTACTCGGCCGATAAAATCAAACCAGTATGGAATGTTGTTAGAAGAGACACAGGAAAAGTATCCACTGCGGTAAATAGTATTACTATTAAAGAGAATGAGACCAACCTAACAAACAGTACACAAGTAGCTAATGTATTTAACAACCATTTCGTAAGTGTAGGTGAAAAAATTGGTGGGAGTAGTTAAAAAAAAGCCATACAGTACATTGAAGAGTCAGTTCTGAGAAATCCTAGTCAGATTAATTTTCGTCTAACAACCTCTTGTGAAATAAGGAAAATCATTAAATCTTGGAAAAATAAATGTTCTGTTCGAGTAGATGGCATCTCTAACAAGATATTAAAGCAATGTTGAAAAGTTAAAGCTGATGTTCTGAGTCACACCTGTAATGCGTCACTAACTCAAGTTTTTTTTTTTTTTTTTTTTTGCCAGACAGGTTACAATATGCCATTGTCAAGCCTCTCTACAAAAAAGGGGACACCACAGATGTCAATAATTACCGGCCAGTATCATTGCTCACAGCATTTTCAAAACTTGTCGAGTTACTCAAGAGTGGTTAGCCATCTCAGAAGTAATGGGATACCTAGTAAATCACAGTTTGGATTTAAAAAATGCTGTTCCACTGAGACAGCAATATACAGTTTCACTGCCCACATATTAGTGTCTTTAAATAGTAAAATGTCACCAATAGGAATTTTCTGTGACTTATTCAAAACGTTTGATTGTGTGAATCATGACATTATAATTCTATGGTATAAATGTAACAGCATATGAGTGGTTTAAGTCGTATCTACAGAATAGGAAGCAGAAAGTTTCTTTATATAGTTTAAGTGATATAAAGAAGTTTCCCACTTCATCTAACTGGGGGGAAATTACATTAGGTGTTTCACAAAGTTCGATCATGAGTCCCCTTCTGTTCTTGATATATGTGAATGACCTCCCTTCTTATCTGAAATAAGATCAACTAACACTTTTGCTGATGACACAAGTATTATTATTAATCAGTAAAAGAAATTCCAATAGAAAATGATACAAAAATCGTAATACCAAGAAGGAATTGTGCGACATAAACGAAAGTTGATAGGCGTATTTCTATATTTGAAAGATGCCCCCCTTCTTGCAGCTGTGTACCGTAGGTCTCTAGAAGAGCGTAGCGCTCCAAAGGATTGGAAAAGGGCACAGGTCATCCCCGTTTTCAAGAAGGGACGTCGAATAGATGTGCAGAACTATAGACCTCTATCTCTAACGTCGATCAGTTGTAGAATTTTGGAACACGTATTATGTTCGAGTATAATGACTTTTCTGGAAACTAGAAATCTACTCTGTAGGAATCAGCAGGGGTTTCGAAAAAGACGGTCGTGTGAAACCCAGCTCGCGCTATTCGTCCACGAGACTCAGAGGGCCATAGACACTGGTTCACAGGTAGATGCCGTGTTTCTTGACTTCCGCAAGGCGTTCGATACAGTTCCCCACAGTCGTTTAATGAACAAAGTAAGAGCATATGGACTATCAGACCAATTGTGTGATTGGATTGAAGAGTTCCTAGATAACAGAACGCAGCATGTCATTCTCAATGGAGAGAAGTCTTCCGAAGTAAGAGTGATTTCAGGTGTGCCGCAGGGGAGTGTCATAGGACCGTTGCTATTCACAATATACATAAATGACTGGTGGATGACATCGGAAGTTCACTGAGGCTTTTTGTAGATGATGCTTTGGTGTATGGAGAGGTTGTAACAATGGAAAATTGTACTGAAATGTAGGAGGATCTGCAGCGAATTGACGCATGGTGCAGGGAACGACAATTGAATCTCAATGTAGACAAGTGTAATGTGCTGCGAATACATAGAAAGATAGATCCCTTATCATTTAGCTACAAAATAGCATGCCAGCAACTGGAAGCAGTTAATTCCATAAATTATCTGGGAGTACGCATTAGGAGTGATTTAAAATGGAATGATCATATGAAGTTGATCGTTGGTAAAGCAGATGCCAGACTGAGATTCATTGGAAGAATCCTAAGGAAATGCAATCCGAAAACAAAGCAAGTAGGTTACAGTACACTTGTTCGCCCACTGCTTGAATATTGCTCACCAGTGTGGGATCCGTACCAGATAGGGTTGATAGAAGAGATAGAGAAGATCCAACGGAGAGCAGCGCGCTTCATTACAGGATCATTTAGTAATCGCGAAAGCGTTACGGAGATAGTAGATAAATTCCAGTGGAAGACTCTGCAAGAGAGACGCTCAGTAGCTCGGTACGGGCTTTTGTTAAAGTTTCGAGAACATACCTTCACCGAAGAGTCAAGCAGTATATTGCTCCCTCCTACGTATATCTCGCGAAGAGGATAAAATCAGAGAGATTAGAGCCCACACAGAAGCATACCGACAATCCTTCTTTCCACGAACAATACGAGACTGGAACAGAAGGGGGAACCGATAGAGGTACTCAAGGTACCCTCCGCCACGCACCGTCAGGTGGCTTGCGGAGTATGGATGTAGATGTAGATGTAGATGTCTATTCACATTCCCCGCTAATAACACCACTATTAGGATCCAAAACGACTGCCTTTAAGGTGACAAAGACCCCGCTTTCAACACCTCACTGAGTTTGAACAAGGTCGTGTAATAGAGATAAGACAAGCCGGATGTTCGTTCTGCGATATTACAGAAATACTTGGCAGGAATGTTGTCGCAGTACACGATTGCTGGCGGCGGTACTCACAAAATGTACGACCGCAAGAATACCGGGCTTCGGACGACTACGTGGCACTACCCCAAGGCAAGACCATTGTGTTCGGCGTTTGCCTCTGTCGCATTGTACTGCATCTGTAGCAGCAATTTGAACAGCGGTTGGTGCCACAGTGACACAACGAACTGTTACGAATTGGTTACTTCAATCACAGCTCCGAGCCAGAACCTCCGTAGCGGGCATTACCAAACCGCCGCCATTTGCCACTTCATGTGTGTGTCAAGCGAGAGCTTGTTGGAGGAAAGGGTGGAGTTCTGTTGTGTTTTCTGATGAAATCTGCCTGCCACGGTGCCGGTGATGGCCCTGTGTTGGTTGAAAGGAGGCGAGCTGAGGGCCGGCAACGAAACTGTCTGCATGCTGGGCACACTGCACCTACAGCAGGAGTTATTTCATACTACTGTAGGAGCACTCTCGTGGTTATCCCACTCCCCCTGACTGTAAATTTGAACATCAATTTCGATGAGTCGACTGTCATCCGGCACGTGTACAAAGTAGTGCATGAACGTCTGCATGCTAGCATTCAACATTATGGCGATTATACCGGTTATTAATGTACCAGCATTCCACATTTGCGATGGCTTACCTCGCTAAGAACATAAGTTGATGAAGCAGTTACCATTACATAACATTTTACGTGAAAACGTTGCCTGTAAAATATAGTTATTTAAGACTTTATCAGTTATGTCTGAAAGTAAAATAACATAAAGGATAAGGTAAAAAGGCTTCATTTCATCTTTTATAGGTATTGTTTGTACGTGTATATTTTCGCTAGCATGTAAGTTTCTATGTTTTGAACGTTGTTTCACTTCGTATCACTTTATCAAACAACACTGATTAAGACATACATTGAGAAGTTTGCTTTCGCCTTTAATGAGCTTTGTCGTTGTTAGTTCCTCACTTCTTGTGTTCCTGACTTCTTGTGTCACGGATGGTAACAAATAACACTTTCTCCTTTCGGTACTGGGCTAAGCGGGCAGACGTGACGTGACGTAACGTGACGGACACTGTGAATACACTCCGACGTGATGCCGCTTCTGTTTGCTCTTCAAACCTAAGAGCCTAACTTATTCCAGGTAACAAATGCAAATTATTATGGTGTCTGCAGAACGCCTGTACCAAATCCACAGCACCTATGGAGGGATAGCGATGTGACGAAATTCAAAATTTATAGGAAGCATTACGGATAAACCAACACCGTCCCGAAATCACATGACCACGATGGCACGGTGTATTGACAACACAAAATCAATTCCTCGTATGTGAATGCTCACTCCAGAGACATTTCTACTCTATGGTATTTCGGATGAGATTTCAAAATTTCGTTTTTGGAATGTATAGCTGAAGATTACCTGCCAGAGTGGTGCTGTTGCTGCTGTGATACTGTTTATTCTTTGTGTTTTACACTTCCCGTTAATAAATATTGATAAAATGAATGTTGCAGTACACTAATTTTGGAACCACTCTATCGAATGGGCCCCTAAAATGCCACTTTAAATATACTTTTTTAAAGCGACACAAACCGACGTATGAAAGACGTGATGAGGAACATTCGTTTGGACTGACTCTTGCTACACACTGTAAACCCGTAATTGCAGACGTCTGCGACAAACACGCCAGAAAATGCACCTGGCGGCTCTTTGTAGGGACACCCGGTGTTGTAGGGTGATTTAGCTTCCCCTACCAATATCGTTTCATGTTATAGCCGGCCTTCAAAAACCACGCGCGAGATTTTCACATTCTCTCGGTGGCTAAGCGCAAACTGTTAGCCCTACACAAAAATGAGCAGGTCCTTTAATAGGAAATTAACTGATGTTTTAATTTTGTACTGGGAAACGTTTCTGCTAGAAGCCATGGCAATCGAGGTATCCGAGGAAAAACGTGCAAAAGTGACCTTCAAACGCACCTCCACCCCCACACACATTCTTCAGCATTCAAGATTTCTAGTATGTTGTTCGTGGCACTTCCTCCTAACATAGCAACAAAAATTACTGACTATACAAAATATTACCGATATTTGATAAATTCTGGTCTTTATTGATTTGGCTATTGCGCCACCAACATAGCCGACTATTTCATCAACGTCAATAAATTAAACGTACCCGTGAGCGTAATGAAAGAAAAACAACTTTTGTAAACACCACGACAAAACTAATCACGTTTACAATTCGATCCCAACTTAATTCTTACAAGCACAGTAGTTTCGTAGTAAGGAGGCCCTACGAATACAAAGATGCAGTGGTTTATTTTATGTTGTAAAAATTCACAAAATTGTTAGGCATTATTAACACAAACGTCAATTTTACGTTCTGTAAGTGCCCGTCTAAGCCGGTGGAGTAATAAGCAAATCAATGTAGACCAAAAGAGGTCGAATGTGGAAATAATTAGTGCAGTCGGAAGTTTTTGTACAGTTTAGGAGGGAGTGTCATGATCAATATACTAGAACTACTGACCAGTGGGGGTGAGTGTGGGAGTGGCGGTTCTATCGTTTTTGACGATAAGAACGTGTGAAGCTGGATTGCTACCTTCTCACTTGTTTTACACGCGTAGACTTACTTGGTATGCACAGTCTCCAAAAACTTCTTCTCCGAGCAATGATGCTAGTTGAAGGAATATATGTGACTCTCTCTCTCTTTGTGAAATAAAGAGGTACTCGCAGAATACTTTTCAACAACTATCGGTATATTTGAACTTCCACAAAGAACAAAATTCACACTTCTCACATAAACAATTGACTTATTGTAAGTCACCCGTGTCGTCTCACATTAGAAACGATTAAGAGGAGCCAGAGGTGGTCAAATCCAAAAAATTACGATTTTTTTTGCTACCGAAAATTAATTAGAACATTCCTCTTTAATGTAAACTTTGAATTATTGTTCTACTTGCCCTAGAAGTGGAGTTATTACTATTTTCCCCCACGCCTGCAGAGGAAATGGGCGGCCGCTGAATGCATCTAATACCCTCTCGTGACTTCCTGGCGAACTGCTTGGGATTTTCTCGACCTGTTACGCATACAGCGCCTTATGTTACGCGTACAGTGAGTGTGCAAAGGTTGGATACATTGTTTTCTGTGACAAATGAAGCGCTAAGAGCGCGGAACATCGTCTCTTTGCTGTTTACCGTTTCGAATTAGTTCAGTGTTGCGCCTGTTGTTGGTAGTATTATACTTCTTGTGTAAAGCGTTGTTCTCGTTACGATGCCACGTTTTAGTAACCGTGTATATAAGAAGAGGAAGAACGTAGGGAAAAGAAAATTAACACTAATACCAAGTTGCGATACTACAATTACTGAAACAGTGCGTTCTTCTGCTAAGCAACACATGGCCGGCCATAGCCCTGTAACATCTTCTAGCAAGAAGCTGACTGGTGGAAGTGACAGATTTCGTGAATATGTTAGTGACAGTGATGATATTAACGAAGTACTGAATACTGGATTATTATCTTCTGTGCTGAAAGAAAGTGTTCTGTGCAAAATGTGTTCAAGTGTAGGAGTGGGACTAGAGATAACAAACCACTTTGGTTTAGCTTGTGAGATGAAGATAATCTGTGCATGTTGCAAGTATCAAGTGACTTTGTACAATTCACATGCCAGTCTCTTTGGTGAAAATGGACGATCTAGAGTGTTTGATGTGAATGTTCGACTTGTGTATGGTCTTCGATCCATTGGAAAAGGGTCTGCTGCTGGTAAACTGTTTTGTGGTATTATGAACTTGCCATCGCCTCCAAGCAAATTTGGGTACTACTGTGAACTGGTAGGATCCTCTGTTGAAGATGTGGCTTTGAAAACCATGAAGGAAGCAGTGGAGGAATCTGTAGAAATGAACGTGGTTCTAGGGATTTGGTAGTGGCATTAGATGGTTCCTGGCAAAAGAGGGGTCATAAATCCCTGAGTGGGGTTATAACTGCTACTTGTGGTGATATTGCAAAAGTGATACATGTTGCAATATTATCAAAACATTGTAGGTGCAAAAATAAAATCAAAGGAGAGCACTGTGGAACCTGTGAGGCAAATTTTCGTGGATCAAGTGGAGCAATGGAAGTGGATGGAGTGAAACAAATTTTTGAACGTTCAGTTCCCAGATACAACGTTAGGTACAAATACTACCTTGGGGATTGTGACTCCAAAGGTTTCAAGACTATAGAGGAACTGAAACCATATGGAAATGATTTTGTAGTTGAAAAGTTGGAATGCATTGGGCATGTGCAAAAGTGTATGGGTGCACGGCTTTGAAGGCTCAAACAAACTTTGGGTTCAAGTAAGCGTAGTGATGGAAAGACAATAGGAGGGAGAGGCAGACTTACTGATGAGGTGATTGAACGTCTACAGAGATACTATGGGTATGCTATAAGGCAAAATACTAGTAATGTTAGTAACATGCGAAAAGCAGTGTGGGCATTGTTCCTTCATACTGCCTCTTCCAATGAATTCCCTCAACACAGCCTGTGCCCAAAAGATTCCTGGTGCAAATATAATGCAAAAAAGGACTATGATCACAAACATGGTTTGCCAGCAGCTGTGATAAATGCAATAAAACCAATTTTTCATGACTTAGCACAGCCAGAATTGTTAAACAAATGTCTACATGGAAAGGCGCAGAATCCTAATGAGAGCGTAAACAATTTGATTTGGAAACTGATTCCTAAAAGGGTGTTTGTAAGCATAAAAACACTGCACTTTGCCATTTATGATGCAATAGCAACCTACAACCAAGGGAACAGTGTGAAGTGTGAAGTTCTGAAGGCATTAGGATTTACAGCTGGGGTGAACACTGTACGAGCACTAAGAAATATTGACCGAGAAAGGATAAGAGGAGCAGAAAGAAGAGAAAGGTATATGAAGTATGATGGAACAACAGGCCAGAAAAGAAGACAAAAGAGGAAGCTTTTGGAGGATGAAGAAGAAGACCCTGATAATCCATCCTATAGTGCAGGAATGTATTGAGAAACTTTGATAGCCATTTCCCGTAAATTAGAATTTTTCGAATATAAGGAACATTTTCTCAAAATCTACTCAAGCTAGAGAGATGAAATTTTTATACAGCACTCCTAGTGGTCAAACTTACATTGTAACACAGCCATTTGGCAATATGTTCAGTAGTTTCATTTCAGTTTGATTATAAAGCAATTATTTGTAAAAAAAAATGGGTCATTAATAAAAAAAATTGTAAGGAAACTAGAAAAAATACTCCCAAATCCCTCTGTCATAACTGCAATACTAAACCACTCTATATGTAAAAAAAATTCAAATTTTTCTATTTGGTAGTTTATTCATGAATGCTCTTCAAACTTAATGATTTTAACATGGGCAGCATAGGCACCTCTGGCTCTCCTTAAGTTACATTTACAGTGGAGTTGGCTTGATAGCCACGACTATTATACAGGAATCATACACATGTCTTGCCCCTATCAAGTTAAGAATTACAAAACATCTTTTTCCGCTCAATTGTTCTTTCATCATTAACAATAGTCACAGTTAAAAAACAGTACGGAATAACACAGAAGTTCCTTGAGTCTGCCGTGTTCTATCATTAAACTTCCATGGCGCGACCGGCAAACACTTGTCGGTGAAGTTCGACCGCCGTGTCTACAGTCTTCTTACTACACACTACGGACTTGCACACACAGACAGACGACGGGCACTGGATAGGCTCTCTCACACTTATACAGGGTGTTACAAAAAGGTACAGCCAAACTTTCAGGAAACATTCCTCACACACACAAAGAAAGAAAATATGTTATGTGGACATGTGTCCAGAAACGCTTACTTTCCATGTTAGAGCTCATTTTATTACTTATCTTCTAATCACATTAATCATGGAATGGAAACACACAGCAACAGAACGTACCAGCGTGACATCAAACACTTTGTTACAGGAAATGTTCAAAATGTCCTCCGTTAGCGAGGATACATGCATCCATCCTCCATCGCATGGAATCCCTGATGCGCTGATGCAGCCCTGGAGAATGGCGTATTGTATCACAGCCGTCCACAATACGAGCACGAAGAGCCTCTGCATTTGGTACCGGGGTTGCGTAGACAAGAGCTTTCAAATGCCCCCATAAATGAAAGTCAAGAGGGTTGACGTCAGGAGAGCGTGGAGGCCATGGAATTGGTCCGCCTCTACCAATCCATCGGTCACCGAATCTGTTGTTGAGAAGCGTATGAACACTTCGACTGAAATGTGCAGGAGCTCCATCGTGCATGAACCACATGTTGTGTCGTACTTGTAAAGGCACATGTTCTATCAGCACAGGTAGAGTATCCCGTATGGAATCATGATAACGTGCTCCATTGAGCGTAGGTGGAAGAACATGGGGCCCAATCAAGACATCACCAACAATGCCTGCCCAAACGTTCACAGAAAATCTGTGTTGATGACGTGATTGCACAATTGCGTGCGGATTCTCGTCAGCCCACACATGTTGATTGTGAAAATTTACAATTTGATCACGTTGGAATGAAGCCTCATCCGTAAAGATAACATTTGCACTGAAATGAGGATTGACACACTGTTGGATGAACCATTCGCAGATGTGTACCCGTGGAGGCCAATCAGCTGCTGATAGTGGCTGCACACGCTGTACATGGTACGGAAACAACTGGTTCTCCCGTAGCACTCTCCATACAGTGACGTGGTCAACGTTACCTTGTACAGCAGAAACTTCTCTGACGCTGACATAAGGGTTATCGTCAACTGCACGAAGAATTGCTTCGTCCATTGCAGGTGTCCTCGTCGTTCTAGGTCTCCCCTAGTCGCGAATCATAGGCTGGAATATTCCGTGCTCCCTAAGACGCCGATCAATTGCTTCGAACGTCTTCCTGTCGGGACACCTTCCTTCTGGAAATCTGTCTCGATACAAACGTACCGCACCACGGCTATTGCCCCATGCTAATCCATACATCAAATGGGCATCTGCCAACTCCGCATTTGTAAACATTGCACTGACTGCAAAGCCACGTTCGTGATGAACACTAACATGTTGATGCTACGTACTGATGTACTTGATGCTAGTACTGTAGAGCAATGAGTCGCATGTCAACACAAGCACCGAAGTCAACATTACCTTCCTTCAATTGGGCCAACTGGCGGTGAATCGAGGAAGTACAGTACATACCGACGAAACTAAAATGAGCTCTAACATGGAAATTAAGCGTTTCCGGACACATGTCCACATAACATCTTTTCTTTATTTGTGTGTGAGGAATGTTTCCTGATAGTTTGGCCGTACCTTTTTGTAACATCCTGTATTTAAAATATCGTGTGTTCGAGACGGTCCAAGGCCAAGTGGTTCTAGAATTTACGCGGAAATTGTCGAAAGACTAAGGGGTGCGTTTGAAGCTCACTTTTGTATGTTTTTCTTGAATAACTCGAGAATTACAGCCTCTGTTTCGGAAGCGTATCCCAGAACAAAATTTAACTACATTAAATTTCCTGTATAAGTTCCTGTTAATTTTTTCTGTAGGACTCATAGTTTGCGTGTAGCGAGCGAGAGAATATGAAAATCATGAGCTAGGTTTTCGAAGGCCAGTTGTAACATTGCAGGTTTCATAAATGGACAATGGTACAGGCAGCTGCATCACACTGTATACAGGACGAATCACGTTAAGACTTAATGAGTCGCATGTCAACACAAGCACCGAAGTCAACATTACCGTCCTTCAATTGGGCCAACTGGCGGTGAATCGAGGAAGTACAGTACATACTGACGAAACTAAAATGAGCTCTAACATGGACATTAAGCGCTTCCGGACACATGTCCACATAACACCTTTTCTTTATTTGTGTGTGAGGAATGTTTCCTGAAAGTTTTGCCGTACCCTTTTGTAACACCCTGTATTTAAAATATCGTGTGTTCGAGACGGTCCAAGGCCAAGTGGTTCTAGAATTTACGCGGAAATTGTCGTGAAAGGTTCCAGAAAAGTAAGTAAGGTTTTCGGCAAATTATCGTACGTTAAAGGATATGTCTTTTGGTCTGCGATAAAAGAGTGTTAACACTCTTATCGATCGATATCCTGAAGCAAGCATTATTTACATACTGATAATTTTGTAGCAGCATTCGACAACGCCTGAAGAGACAAGTAAGTGATACAATGCTTCTAAATCCTGATGCCGCAACTCTTCGCGGAAGAATTCGAGAAATAATATAAAATCGAAAGGCAAATCCGCTGGTAACCACACTCATGCCAGGCTACGTCGTTGTATCAAGCCTTTCAACTGTTTACTTGTCTGCACTACCGAACTGTGTTGTCAATCGGCAAGTCATTTCTGCTTCAACATTACTCACACGCACACATGTACACCAGTGAGGAAAAGTTAGATATGTTGCTTTTATACGGTGAACGTGGAATGCTGTCGAAACGGTTCGACGGTATGGGCACCGTAAGTCTACCCCGACCATCGCTGTCCGTCGTGCAAGGCGCTTGCACGGATTATTACGTGATTAATGGGAAAAGGCAGCTTCAGCGCAAGCAGAGGACGAAGACAAAGACTGCAATTGACAGGAGCACGTGAAGAAACTGTTCGGGCTACGACGCTTAGCAGTCCTCAAGGTGGCACACGCCGTATCGCCTAGGAACGTGGGATCGTCATAGGAGTGTCATTAGTACCCTGCATCGACATAAATTCCAACCTTATAATTCTGTCACTATATCAGATACTCGGGGGACATGATTCCGAAAGTCTTATGAAATTTTGTTGGTTTGCTCTGCTTCGCTTGGGAGACAATACTATGTTTTACCAGCGTGTGCTCCTTACCGACAAAGCAACGTTTACGAACCACGGTGACGTAAATATTTGTAACAAGCACTACCGGGCAGCTGAAAAGAGCCACCCTGGTTTTGTCAGCAACAATCGTGAAGCGTAACCGTTTTGTGCGGCACTGTGGGAAATTCCGTTGTGGGGCATTACTTAATCCCACGTAGGTTGCATGGAAATGCGTAGGCACACTGTTTTTGGAACATTCTATCTGTTCTTCGAGAATGCCACTGCGTAAGCGACTGCATATGTGGTTCCAACACGATGGCTGCCCAGGAATGCTGCACAATTTGAGCGTATTCTTAAGTAAAGCGTAACATTACATTTCGTTAAGAAGAGTTTTTATTTTGTGGATGACATGTCTTGGCAGTCATTGTGAATACGCTGTTTATTTTATTTAAAGTTATTCCGTCTAGCTGCAATTTCGAGTAGTATTTATATACACATTTGTCCGCCAGCAGGTGGTTTGTCTTAAGGAGTATTACGCGTTTCCAGGCAAATACAAGTCAGATACTTTCTGTTTTTCAAACCTAAAACTGTTAATATAGTAGTTCCCTTTTCCCCTGGAATAGGGCTGAGGTGCTTCTCATTATTATGAAGTTTGAATGATCGACGTTTCTATTTCGGCTTTGAAAAGTAAGCAGCAACAGGCAGCGTTTAAGTGGAAAACTGCCTCACGAAACCCTGGATACGTAACATTTTTTGTAAGCCCCATCTGATGCGCCAGAAGGTAGCATATACCGTAGTTCCGTTTACAAAAATCATAGCTGACCTTGTATCTCTGTCGTAGAGGAAATGAGTTTTTCATCTTACGAGGAGAACACTGCACGTGCCATAACCTGATTTCCCAGAAACTTCAATTAGTGGAAGAGGGGTCAAAATAAGCGAACATGTCTTGGCTTATTTGTTCTGAGAAAACGGTAGTCAAGGTTTTGGAGATACTTCATGATCGTTTTAGTGAGTAAGTAGTTCATCCGAAGCAGTGCACAGTGGCTAGCGTAGCGGTCTCATAGTTATGCAATCTGTGTGCGAAACCCCATTATTATTTTAGTTTTTCATTTATTTAGTCTTCAGCATTCCTACCGACGTTTCTTTCGGGAGTGAGATTCATACGATGAAAAAATACTCTGGAAAACTTGTCTTCTCACGATGGTGGTGGTGTTGAGAATTTCTATGTTTCGAATGTTTCTACTATCAGTAACATCCAATAACATGCATTATACCTGCCTGAAAAATAAACATAAGAATTCATACAAGAATATGAGCGTTTAAAAAGAGTGTAACTCTTGAAAGTACCATACACATATTTTACATAATAAGCTTATGACACTTATTCTGACAAGACCTAATTGTAATTTTACGGTTAATATAATGCGCTTGTATCCCCTATGTTCACAACCCCACAACAGGCTACAGCAGTCCACTCACTCCACCCGGTGGACACCTGCCCCCACCCCCGAGAACGTCTCACACCAGACGAGTGTAGTTCCAAATGTTTGCATGGTAGAGTATTTATGGTGTACGCGTACGTGAAGACATTGTTTGCACAGCAATCTCCGACATAGTGTAACTGAGGCGGGACAAGGGGAACCAGGCCGCATTCGCCGAGGCAGGTGGAAAACCGCCTTAAAAACCATCCAGAGGACCTCGACACTAATCCGCCGGGCGGATTCCTGCCGGGGAGCGGCACGCCTTTCCGCCCGGAAAGCAGTGGGTTAGACCGCACATCGAACCGGGCGGGCTTGTATCCCCTAACTTGATAAAAAACAATGTAGTAAACTTCTGCTGACATGGGCAGATTAATGAAAAAATAAACGAATAAAATAAATAAGAACAATAATCGGGTTTCGAACACGGGGCGCAAAAAAGTGAGAAGCCATGACGCTGGCCATTTCGGCGGACAGAATCGTGACCTAAAAGACATATAAATTACGTCGAAAACTTCTACCGTTGTTTTCACAGAAACAGTGGAGTACTTACGGATAAGCCGAGACAAGTGTACTCGTGCGTTGATTTTGAGCCCTATTCCACTGAGCGAAGTTTCTGGGAAATCGGGTTATGACACTTGCCGTGTTGTCCTACTTAATAGCGGAGACCTGTCTTGCTGCATATAATGACGGAGCCTCGCGTGAGGGCTCTGTTTGGTGGTGTTTACAGCGCAACAGCTGACTCTGGTCACACTGCTTCCCAATTTTAGTATATTTTTCTGACGCTTTTGCGAAGTATTTCAACCTCAACATTAACAAACATTATATCACTGTACTCATCTTTTCAAGCGCTTTCGGATGCCATGAAAAAAGTATCACTCTGTTATGATAAGTCTTTTTTTTTCAACTGAACGGAAAGCAATTTCTGTGCCATATGCATTTCGTTTTTATTTTTGGCAAGGCATCTTCAGTGGCCTGGAATATGACATGTACATATTTTTGTTTACATTTAGAACACACACACACACACACACACACACACACATATATATATATATATATATATATATATATATATATATATAAAGTGCTAGTTTCGGTATGATTAAAACTAAAAAGTTCACAGTACAGAATTGTGCTTAAATGAAAAAAAAATCATACTTCCTTCAATGTCTCGATCACTAGAAGACTTAAGACACTTTATCACAGAGCAAAGTAGATGTTCCTTAGCGTACTATCATTCTCCGGAAACCTCGTTTCGATACCTGGAAACGTTCACGAAATAAAAGGGGTGTTACGTCTTACGTGATTGTGTTATGACGTGTGGCTCTCATAACTTGAAGTTAGAGTTGCTGTGGTAGCAGGGTGGCTCTGCCCGCCCACACCGCCCAGTAGAGCGCCCGAGAGTGCGGAAGTGGGACCGAGGATAGCACTGTGACGTCACGCCTGGTCCCGCGACGGCTGGGTGGAGAGCGCAATGGCCCTTCGCGGAGCGGCAAGCCTCGGTTTGGCGCGCCGGCAGATGTGTGTTTTTGCTGCGCGTCGTTAAACCGGCGTTGTTGCTGCTCTCGGCCGGACGCTCGGCCCGTAAACACGGCCGGCCGCAGCCGCACAGCTGCCGACAGCGGCCGAACCTCACCCTGCGGCCGTTCCATTAGCCGCGGACTCGCATCGAAAATAACGAAAAAAAAAAAAAAAACATTCCATTACGTCTCTGCAGCGCAATATGCGCGTGGTGGTGCAGCACGTAAACATCGTTTTTGTCAACCTCCAGGTCCTCTCAAAAAGATTAAACTGATTTCACAAGACTAGATCCTTTGCATAATGAAGAGAGGAGCTTGGGGGAAATTTTAATTTACACATAGGACGGCAGTGTTATTACTCCCAAAAGAATCATCCGATTTTCCGATGGTACATCTTTTAGAGAATCACACCTACAACCTTGGGGGTGCTTTTAATAATTAAAATTAATCATATAGACTTGGTATTCTTAAGACATATTGAATCTCACCTTTACCTATGATAATGATGTAGGCCAAAACAATGAATTAAAATTTGTTCCAGCACCAAAATTCGAACCTGGGCCTCCTGCTCAGTAGGCAGATGCACTACTGATGACACAACAATGGCGCTACACGTATCAGAACTGCATGGACTACCCTAGTACGTCTTCCACACCGACACAAATTCCAACTCACGCCTCAGCCCATCGCCATCCCCCTTCTAAACTCGCATCGGTATTTCCGAGGCTCTCCGATATTGGAACAGCAATTGAACAATGGCCGAAATAGGGTTAATTCTACGTGTACGTCGTGTCACGGACTGCGCGGCCCCTCCGCCGGAAGTTCGAGTCCTCCCTCGGGCACAGGTGTGTGTGTGTTGTTATTAGCATAAGTTAGTTTAAGTAGTGTGTAAGTCTAGGGACCGATGACCTAAGCAGTTTGGTGCCATAGGAATTCACACAGCCGGCCGAAGTGGCCGTGCGGTTCTAGGCGCTGCAGTTTGGAACCGCGAGACCGCTACGGTCGCCGGTTCGAATCCTGCCTCGGGCATGGATGTGTGTGATGTCCTTAGGTTAGTTAGGTTTAACTAGTTCTAAGTTCTAGGGGACTAATAACCTCAGAAGTTGAGTCCCATAGCGCTCTGAGCCATTTGAACCATTTGAATTCGCACACATTTGAACATTTATACCTGTACCTCAGGCGTAGGTGATACATTAATCATTTATAGTTAGTATTCCTGAGACATATTCAACCTTTATCTATGATAATGATGTAGGCCGGTAAAAATTTTAATTCTTTGATTTGACCTACATCATTAACATAGACAAGCGTGACAGTATACCTCAAGACTCCAACTACATGTGATTAATATATCGCCTACACCTGAGTTACAGGCAGACTTAACGCAATTTCACTCATTGCTAAGATGCTATTCCAATATTAGAGAAACTTGCCAATGCGAGTTTAGAAAGGGGACAGCAATGGGCTGTAGCATGAGTTGGAATTTGTATCGGTCAGGGAGACGTGCTAGGGTAGTCCGTGCAATGTGGTATTTGGACTGTCAGTGTGGTGTATCGGATAGCGCACCAGCCTAGTAAGCCAGAGACGGGTGTTTAAATCCTGCACTGGCACAAATTTTTATTCTGTGGTGTCCTGCACACTGCCCGCATCTCGTGGTCGTGCGGTAGCGTTCTCGCTTCCCACGCCCGGGTTCCCGGGTTCGATTCCCGGCGGGGTCAGGGATTTTCTCTGCCTCGTGATGGTTGGGTGTTGTGTGCTGTCCTTAGGTTAGTTAGGTTTAAGTAGTTCTAAGTTCTAGGGGACTGATGACCATAGATGTTAAGTCCCATAGTGCTCAGAGCCATTTGAACCATTTGTCCTGCACACTACTCTCATATAGGGTGCCTACAGGATGCTGCTTTCTCGGATAGCTATACAGCAGTGCAAGCAAATCACATTAATGGTTTTTATTACAATAACGTCGATTGACAATACTTAACTTTTGTTTACGATGGGCGACATGCAAATAATCAATATCCTTCACTATATACAATGTCCATGCAAGCTTGTCACACAGTTAATATGAATTTCTAATAATGGCTATCGTAGTGCTCTCTCCTAGTGTCCGTCTTCTACTGTACGGCCGAGGCTGGCAGGAGTGGCGCTTATATTCTCTTCTTATAGAAGCCGCTCCTGACGTGGTGCGGGCGGTCCTAGTCAGCGAACTATTGGCTGACGTCGTCTCACAGCCATCTCTGCTCTTGCGCTCTTCCTCTTCGTGCCGGCGTTTAATTCATTGTTTTCGCTTACATCAGTATCACAGATAAAGGTGAAGCTCGATGTGACACTGGAATACCAACTGTATACGATTAATACATCACCTATGCTTGAAGTACAGACAGGATTAACCCCATTTCACTCATTGCTAACGAGCTTTCCAATATCGGAGAGCCTTGTAATACTGATGTGAGTTTAGAAGGGGAGTAGCAATGGGGCTGAGGTGCGAGTTGGCATTTGTATCGGTGAGGGAGATGCAGTAGAGTAGTTTGTGCAGCTGCGCTCTCTCTAGTCCGGTGTGGTGTAACAGACAGTACATCTGCCACGTTGCAATCGAGGTGCTGGTACAAATTTTGGTTCATTGCTTTGGCCTTCGTCATTATCATAAATTACATTTGAGATCAAAATTTTCATTTACCTGTCATAAATGTCTATTGTGCCCTCCATCAGGCGCACAACAGATATCCAAACGATTGTCGGTTTGGGCCCTAGTGTTTACGAACATTTATAGAGATACTGCATTCATTGTTGCTGCTATGCGGCATTACAGTTCACCCAAGACTGCTGGAAGGGAATGCACACTGACGGAGACTTTCAAACATATTAAAAATTTAAAAAATCATATACATTAGATCAGGCGACATTGGATGCCAATCATCTGGTGCGCTGTAGAGTGCACAAGGGCCAATATAGTACTGCCGGCGAAAATTACGCCGCAAAACTACCACCATACCTGTTGAAACGGAGAACGCATAATGGCCTAATGTCGCTTTATTATCGTCATCTCGACTCGACATATATTCTGTAATCTACATCTAGATCTACATGGCTACTCAGCAGGTCACAACGTAAGCACTTAGCAGAGGGATCTTCGAACCACCTTCAGGCTGTTTCTCTACGGTTCCACTCCAAAAGAGCGTGCGGGAAAAACGAACACTTAAACGTTTCCGTACGAGCTCTGATTTTTCTTATTTTATTACGACGTTCATTTATTCCTATGTAGGTTGGCGACAATAAAATATTTTCGCAGTTGGGGGAGAAAGTTGATCACTGAAATTTTGTGAAAAGATCTCGCCACAAGGAAAAATGTCTTTCTTTTAATGACTGCTACCCCTCCTCGCTTATATCGATAACTCTTTCCAATTTCACGATAACACAGGACGAGCTGTCCTTCTTTGGACTTAAATATTCTAGCAGAAGACGAACAATCGTAGAGTTGGCAGTCTCTTTCCTAGACTTGTTGCACCTTCTAAACCTTCTGCCAGTGAAACGCAGTCTTTGGTTTGCCTTCAAATGGGTCAGATGGCTCTAAGCACTATGGGACTTAACATCTGAGGTCATCAGTCCCTTATATTTAGAACTACGTAAACGTAACTAACCTAAGGACATCACACTCATCCATGCCCGAGGCAGGATTCGAACCTGCGACCGTAGCAGCAGCGCGGTTCCGGACTGAAGCGCCTAGAACCGCTCGGCCTCAGCGGCCGGCGGTTTGCCTTCCCCTTCCATACATAACGTATGTAACCGTTTCAATTTAAGTTGTTCTTAATTGTAATTCCTGGGTGTTTTGATCCTTTGATGACTTTACTAGACGGTAACTGACAGCATCATCTGCAAACAATTTAAAATTTCTTGGTTCAAATGGCTCTGAGCGCTATGGGACTTAACATCTATGGTCATCAGTCCCCTATAACTTAGAACTACTTAAACCTAACTAACCTAAGGACATCACACAACACCCCGCCATCACGAGGCAGAGAAAATCCCTGACCCCGCCGGGAATCGAACCCGGGAACCCGGGCGCGGGAAGCGAGAACGCTACCGTACCACCACGAGCTGCGGACTCTAAAATTTCTGTTCAGATTGTCTCCTAAATCGTTTATGTAGAACACAACAGTGGCCTATTAATACCTCCTTCGAGGAAGCCGGATTTCACTTCTGTTTTACTCAATGATTTTCTGTCGATACTACGTACTGTGACCTTCCTGATAGGAAATGACGTATCCAGTCGCACAACTGAAGCGATACTCCATAGGTACGCAATTTGTTTCTGTTGAGAAACGACACCAAAAGCCTCCTGGAAATCTAGAAATATGAAATCAATCTGAGATCTCTTGTCGATAATACTCATTACTTCGTGCAAGTAAAGAGCTAGTTGTGTTTGACAAGAACGATATTTTCTGAATCCATGCTGACTCTATAAATAGACCGCTGCCTGCAACGTAATTGATAGCATTCGAACATAGTACATGTTTCAAAATCTTATTGCAAACCAACATCAGTGACATCGGTCTGTAATTCATTGGAGCGAGCATGTACCAGGTGACGCATACCGGCAATCACCTGAACTACCAACTTACACCTGGCGTCGGGTTAAACTTTTAGTTTCCATACTTAAGTTAATATTCACTCCA
This sequence comes from Schistocerca cancellata, assembly GCF_023864275.1. Taxonomy (NCBI): domain Eukaryota; kingdom Metazoa; phylum Arthropoda; class Insecta; order Orthoptera; family Acrididae; genus Schistocerca; species Schistocerca cancellata. The sequence continues at coordinate 410,511,203 of NC_064628.1, forward strand.
AGTTTGTATCTTCATGCATGTACAAGATATAGTCTTGTGAAATCGAAGTAATCTCTTTGAAGTACTTTACATTTATTCCTTATGAAAAGTGAAAAGGTAATAGGTAGGCCCTTATTGTAGCTGGACTCTTGGCTGAGCGATCAGACCACTAGTGGACTTACTGTTGTGCGAGCGATTTTAACCTTTAATCTGAGCGTACGTTCTGTGCAGCACTGGAAACAAAATAAAAATGATGAATCATCGTCTCTGCTATTTACACTATTCAATTCATAGGTCCTTTATAGCAGCTCTGGACGAATGTAATTTTTAAGAAAAGATTTTGTAACACTTCCTAAAGAGACGTAAACCAAATTTAGTTTACATCTCAAGGAAGGAAGATTGTTCGAACCTGTCCCGTCGATGTTGAGGTCTTTAAGAGCTGCGGCTGTTAGTTGGAGAAGCGCAAGGGAAAGTGAGCATTATTTTAGACAAATCTCAGTGAGGAGGGCAACAGAGGAATTTGAAGCACACTCTTCTCAAATAGTTCTTTCTTTATTCGTTTGTTAGTGTCACCACGTGCTATCTTACCTGACGCCACAAAGACGTTGGCAACATAGACATGTATACTTATACCGGGCGATTCAGCTGCCCATACACATGGGCCTTATGAAAACCTGAATGCCCTCAATTGCCACGAGCAAGATTTTCATGTTCTCTCACTCGCTATGCGCTAATTGTTAGTCCTACAGAAAGAAATCTTTTTGTAGGAAATTTAATGCAGTTAAATTTTGTACCAGGACAAGTTTTTCTCTAGATATCGTAGTCTTCGAATTACTCAAGAAAATTGTACAAAGTTACCTTCAAAGGCTTTTAATAATAACCCGTAAACCATAATCTCCAAGGAAAATGCAGTCCAGTACAAAACTACACTAAATTTCTATCAAAAACGTAACGTTCATTTTTCCTTTAGGACTAATAGTTTGCGCGTAGCGAGCTAGAGCATACGAAAATCTCGCGCTTGGTTTGTGAAGGTGTTGTGGAGTGAGTATAAATGGATTTTGTTGTAACTATCTCATTTTAATTGTAATGGTTACATTGCATATGCATCAGGAAAGAGATGAGAGAGAAAATTCAATTATGACTGTACTAAAAATGAAATGAATGTATGCAGGACAAACAGCCAGGCTGAAGAACGCTACTGGATTACAAGAGACAACGTAATCCAACTGAAGGCTTGTAGATGAGATTACAACTTATGCAGGATCAACATATATAGTACACATGCAGCTAAAGACTCCAGTGTATGAAGCAGCTCTTTATACAGTAGTGGCTGAAGGCTGAGTGTGATTACAATTGAACTTGATAACCGTGAAGATATGTGCTTGTAACACTGGTTCTTCCCACTGAAAACAATGCTGCTTTTCACTGGTTCTTTTTCGAAAAACTTACGATCATAATATCTATGCCATGCTGTGTATTTTTCAATCTATATAAATAGCTGGGTGTATAAAAGAGAATGAGCATTAAGGTTCAGCCGTTAGTAAAGTACGAGGGAGCTAATTAAGAAATGCAACAATTTTTCTTCTCGGCGAATTTCGGTTGAAAGAATGCGGAATTTTTTTGGGACGTAGTGAAATAGTCTCGCCTAAACCTGTTATAGTTTCATGAAGTTCCGATAGGTGGCGGCGCTATACTTAGCCTTCAAAATGGCGTCTGTAACGAAGAGAAAAATGGTTCAAATGGCTCTGAGCACTATGGGACTTAACTTCTGAGGTCATCAGTCCCCTAGAACTTAAACCTAACTAACCTAAGGACATCACATACATCCATGCCCGAGGCAGGATTCGAATGTGCGACCGTAGCGGTCGCGCGGTTCCAGACTGTAGCGTGTAACGAAGAAAAACCAGAGCATCGCAGATATTCATAGACGCTTACAGAATGCCTACGGAGACGTGGGACTCAACAAAAGCACGGTGAGTCGTTGGGCGAGGCGTCTGTCATCATCGCAGCAAGGTCGAGCAAACCTGTCCGCTCTCCAGCGTGTAGTCCAGCAGAACTCAGCTGTGACTCCTGGGACGTTCGGACACTCTCGTTCGAGATGATGAACGGATCACAAGTCGTTCCACAACTGGACGTCTCTGCTGGTAATGCTGACACACTTTTGCGCCAGTTGGGATAGTCAAAGGTGTGTGCCCGCTGGTTTCCTCGCTGCCTACCAGAAGACCATAAAGGGCAACGAAGACCGTGGGTGCAAAATTTGTTGCCCGTTACGAAGCTGGTCGTGACACTCTTTTGTCGAACAACGTCACAGACGATGAAACACGGGTTCATCACTTCGAAACGGAAACAGTACGGCAGTTCATGTAGTGGCGCCGCTTCACCTCTCCTCCGAAGAAAACGTTCAACGTCGCACCCTCAGCCGGTAAAGTCATGACGACGGCCTTCTGGGACTCTGAAGGGGTTTTTCTGTTTTATGTTCCCCTCATGGTGTAACGATCAACTCTTATGCTACCATCAGGAAATCAAGAAACCACATCAGCGTGTTCGTCGCCTCAAAAATACAAACGAACTTCTCCATCTCCATAACAACGCAACACCTCACACAAGTCTACGAACCCGAGAGGACCTCACAGAACGTCATCAGATTATTCTACCTCATCCCGACTTCCCAATGAAGGATGCACTCAGCGGGAAGCAGTACGTGGATGCTGGGGAGGTTATTGATGCAGCGAGACGTTGGATCCGACGTCGACCAGTAGAGTGGTACCACGCGGGCGTACAGGCCGTCCCAGTATAACTACTGGGCAGGAAGCGACCGTTTGGGTTACCACTCCAGCCGGTATATGTTTCTCCGCTCGTCAGGCAGCAAGCTTTCTGAATCAACACTGTCGTCTAATTGCGGATTACAAAGGTGAGTAAGTGCACGTTTGGACAAAATAATACTGCCTCGCTCTTAGACTTCGCCGCACAGTTGTTTCTCTGTTTGCAATTTGCAAACCATTTTTCCTAAGAACATTGTGCTGTGATCCCACCCGGGTAAGCTGTGCCCCAAACCAGGAAATTAGTATGAGATATCACCCTGAATGTAAAATGAGGCTAACGAATTATTGTTTTCTTTCATACGTTTTGAATTTTTTAAAATGTGTAGGATTATTTAGAGGGCGTTTGTACTAAAGTTTTGTCCTTAGTGGTTGTCGTCGTTATCTTATTTGTGTGAACCTGTGAACTTACGCTTGTTTGTTATGTTTTGTCAATTTGGCTTAACTAACTGCAGAAAATTTGATGCTAAATTACTTAAATTATTTATTTAAGAGGTTTTATTACATTTTATTATTTTTGTGGATCCACAAACATAATTATATTCCTTGTTAATAACAATTACTATTACAGCTTAAGGAAACTTGCACAATAGACTGCGTTAACTTCGATATTTGTGTTTCCGCGGGCAGTAAGAAAAAAATGGTCCAAATGGCTCTGAGCACTATGGGACTTAACTTCTAAGGTCATCAGTCCTCTAGAACTTAGAACTGCTTAAACCTAACTAACCTAAGGACATCACACACATTCATGCCCGAGGCAGGATTCGAACCTGCGACCGTAGCGGTCGCGCGGTTCCAGACTGTAGCTCCTAGAACCGCTCGGCCACTCAGGCCGACTAACTTGTGGGTTTCTTGACCTGAACGTCCACTACTAGTGTTAGCTGATACGATGGTGTTTGCATAATAAGTTACCATTAAGAACAGGCCTAGTAGCAATATGCATGATAAGGCGAGATGAGCTATAATGGTGCCCTATGTCTCTGACCTGGCAGATGTAGATCTGGGTCGCATGTTCATTTCTAATCTTGGATCTACATTGAATAGCGTATGACACCATGCTCATTCGAAACTGTGTAGAGAGATTAATCCTTCCGTAATAAAATAAGTAGACTACATGATTAAAGCCGAAGATATTATAAACGCTCCACAGCGTTTTAAAGAAACATACGACAGACAATACTGTCTGCCGTACAGGAATCGGCCATACGATGAAAGACTACAGGGAGCGACTCGTTGTGCTGCGGATGTGGTCAGGTTTCCTGCGGAGAGGCTGCTTATCGCGCGTACTTGCTCTGGGAGTGGATGTGACCGCCTTCCGGTGACACTGTTTGTGGAACACGCGTGGACAAGCGATAGTTCAGTTCGCGATACTCGGTACCTTTACGAGAAACGCGATGCGACAAGCGTTCGTAGCTCTTCGAAACGTAAACGAAACAAGACTCATTCACAGGTTTTCAAAACTTCTAAAAATGAACCTGGTTAACTATCGGCGCTTGTCTCGATTCTTCAAAATAATGTGTTTCACGATGATGCTTTTACTAGTTCACACTTTTAAAAACTGAAATTCACACTATCGACGTTCCACAATAATATATATTTTACAGCTCGTCTTGAACCGGCTAAGGCCATCCTCAGACAAGACTAAACAGATAGTCCATTCCACATCAGGGGGAGTTTATAGCTGTACATAGTTTACGTTACCAATCTAGTTGGCAGTCCTGGAGCAGACCGCATACGTTTGAATATTGAGCTTGTGAAGATGAGTAGTTAATTCTATAACAATCGTCAATTAGGATAATATTACACAGTAAGGAAGTGATTTAGAGTCTATTTCATATTATCTATTCAAGGTTTCACTCGTTTCAACATATTTCTTGAAAAAAAAAAAAACATAGACTAAGGGCCGGTTTCTGCATACTTTAGACGTCGGTTTACTTACAAATTTAAGACGTCGGTATAAATATTAAGTGAAGAATTTATGTTGTTTTCATTACACATACATTTATTAGTGCGGTATGTACTCGGGGAAATTATTTCCTTTCAAAATGCGTAAAGTCAATATCGCTCATGTGCCAGCTCAGGTTTAATTTTTCGGGTCCACAAGTTTTGAGTTTTAAACTTAGTTTAAGTGTATTACATTACTACATTATTAATATACACGTATATTAGTGTTCAACATAACTTTAGTGGCTCTTGTTTTGTATAGTTAATAGAAATTACTGTTACTGCCTAGATAAATATCGCAAAAATGTTGTGAACAACCATGAGCGAGAAGTGTTCGAGGTGCCGTAGGAAAGTTGGTTCTGGGGTTCTATGCAGCTGCTGTGACAGATGGTTAGTTGGGGGAGGGGGAAGTAAATGGATCTCTTCCATGGTATTGCAGAGTATTTTCAAGGGATAGGAAAATAGCTGAACGGGAAGGGAACATTTGAGTATTAGAGTCCTTAAGGGTGAACTGGATAACGCTAGGGAAGAACTGACGGGATTAAGGAGGTACAAGGGTGAAGACAGGTGGGAATTGGTAGAAAGGAACAGGGGCCACAGAAAGAGAACAGTATCTGACAGTTTCATCATTCGCACAAACAATAGTTTTGCCTTGGTACCTCAGTTAACTAAGGAAGAGGCTCAGGTAGATGTAAGTGTAGTCAGTACTCAACAGACTTTCACCAGGAGAGCAACTGTTTCAAAAAAGTTGAACGTAAGAGCAAAGTTCTGCTCTTAGGTAGTAGCCAAGCAAGAGGTGTGGCCCAGATCTTGCAGGAAAAATTAGGTGACAAGTACTAGGTCACAAGTTTTTTCAAGCCCTGTGCATGTCTTAGCCAAGTGGTAGAGGATGTAGGATCATTATGCAAGGATTTTGCAAAGCAGGATCATGTTGTGGTAGTGGGTGGAGTGGGAAACAGTATTGATTGGGATCAGGCTTCAGTACTGACTGTGACTTGGTAAAAATAGCATATGCAACTAACCACACAGATGTTGACTTTGTTCCTGCTTTTATGTGGTACGATCGGATCCAATTCAACAGCTCTGTCAGGAGGGTCAACATGGAGCTAGATCAGCTCCTTCAGGTGGCTACTTTGTCAGGATTAGGTTTGGTTCCTGTTGATGGTAATGGTAGGTGGGACTTCTCAAGGCATGCCCTGCATCTCAGTAGGAAATGGAAGAGTAAATTGGCTGAGATGATGTCAGTATCTTTAAGGGGGAGGGGCATTGAAACTCATGGAAGTATCTCTTTTTTAGGCTTTGATCAGTGTCCAATGATTCAACATGAAATGATATTAAGCTTAATGAAGAACTCAGACAGGCAGGTACTACAGATATCACAAGATTCTCAGAAAAGTACAGTGAAAAATAATGTTAATCTATCACAAGATTGTCCTAAAAGCACAGTGAAAAATAATGTTATTGTACTGCATCAGAATATCAGGTGATTAAAAAACAAAGTAGACGAGCTTCTTGCTTCCATAGAAGATTTAGAAACTGAGGGTAGAATAGATGTACTATTCCTATCTGAATATCATAAAGTCACAGATAAGGAAAAAGTAAATGTAGATGGATATAAGCTTGTAGCACATGTAAGTAGACACACTATGGAGAGAGGAGGAGTTGCCACATATTTTAAAATATGTCAGTTTGAAAAATTTAGAAACTAAAATTTTTTGTGTAGAGCAACCTATAGAAGCATGTGTGTCTATGATCTTAAAATAATGTTACTTTTATAACTGTAGCCATGTACAGATCGGCATGGGGAAGTTTGTTATTTTTGAAAAGCTTGGATTCTTTGTTGTGGTATCTGTCAGACAAAGAGAAGCAAATTATTGTTTGTGGGATTTAAATGCAGAATTTCTGAAAGAGACCAATAGAAAGCTTGACCTTGAAGTATTACATGGTTCTTTCAATTTGAAGTCACTTACTGATTTTCCTACAGAGGTGGTACACGAAAGCAACAGTCTGATAGAATGTTTTTATAGAACAAGATAAATTTAATCAAGTAAAAACTTTTCCTGTTAAGAATGGTCTGTCTGATGATGATGCACAGCTAGTTACAGTATATGACATTTATTTATATATTTATTTATTTATTTACACATCAGGTTCTGTAGGAGCAAATTTCCAAGGTCATGGGACGTGTCAGTACATGAAATTACAATATAAAAGTAATAACAGATACAAACAGATGAACCCAAAACGCAATCAACAATACAACAAGAATCAGCTTAATTTTTCAAGGAACTCCTCGACAGAATAAGAGGAGTGACCCATGAAGGAACTCTTCAGTTTCGATTTGAAAGCGCTTGTATTACTCCTAAGATTTTTGAATTCGAGTGGTAGCTTATTGAAAATGGATGCAGCAGTATACTGCACACCTTTCTGCACAAGACTTAAGGAAGTCAGATCTAAATGCAGGTTGGATTTCTGCCGAGTATTAACTGTGTGAAAGTTGCTTATTATTGGGAATCAGCTAAAATTGTTAACAAGACATGACAGTAAGGAATACATATACTGAGAGGCCAATGTCAAAATAACCAGATTCGTTAACAGGGGTCGACAAGAGGTTCGTAATCTTACACCACTTATTGCCCGAACCGCCCGTTTCTGAGCCTAAAATGTGCTTTTAGAATGGGAAGAGTTACCCCAATATATAATACCATACGACATAAGCGAATGAAAATAAGCAAAGTAGACTAATTTTCGTGTCGAACGATCACTCACTTCAGATACCATTCGACTAGTAAAAATAGCAGCATTAAGTCTTTGAGCAAGTTCTTGAACATGGGCTTTGCTCGACAGTTTAATATCTATCTAAACACCTAGAAATTTGAGCTGCTCAGTTTCACTAATCAAAAAATACCCATATGTCAGGTTTTGTTGAATTGTGTGTTAGAAACTGTAAAAACTATGTCTTACTGTGATTTGGCATTAGTTCATTTTCTACAAGCCATGAACTTAGGTCATGAACCGCACTATTTGAAACCGAGCCAATGTTGCACACAACATCCCTTACTACCAAGCTAGTGTTATCAGCAAACAGAAATATTTTAGATTTACCCATCATACCAGAGGGCATATCATTTACATAAATAAGGAACAGGAGTGGCCTCAACACTGATCCCTGGGGCACCCTCCACTTGACTGTACCCCACGCCGACCCCACATCATAACCATTCTTAACATTGTGAATAATGACCTGCTGTCTGTTGCTAAAGTAAGAGGTGAACCAATTGTGAGCTACTTCCCGTATTCTATAATGGTCCAACTCCCGGAGTAATATTTTGTGGTCAACACAATAAAACGCCTTAGTTAAATTAAAAAATATGCCTAGCGCTCGAAACCTTTTGTTTAACCCATCCTGTACCTCACAGAGAGAAGAGAATATAGTATTTTCAATTCTTGATGACTTCTAACGCCGAAATGTACATTTGATAGCAAATCGTGTGATACAAAATGATCAATTATCCTTACATACACAGCCATTTCAATAACTTTAGCAAACACTGATGGCATGGAAATAGGTCTAAAACTGTCTACATTATGCCTTCCTCCCTTTTTATAAAGCGGCTTTACTACTGAGTACTTTAATCGTTCAGGAAACTGACCATTTCTAAAGGAAAAATTACAAATATGGATAAATACACTTTTATTTAATTCACCAGCAATGCTCAGAAAATGATCGTTAAATACTGTACATATATCTGATTTATGAGCAGCAGAAATATTTTTACTATGAACTGACTTTATATCGTCGACCTTGTGCTGCTGACCAGACACTTCCTTCTCAACTGACCATATGGTTTTAATTTTATCCTGTGAATTAGCTATTCTATTTGCACACCACATACTCTTTTCCTTCCTAATAACATTTTTAAACACCTTACAATATTGTTTGTAATGGGCTACTGTAGCTTGATTGTGACTACTTCTAACATTTTGATATAATTCCCACTTTGTTCTACATGATATCCTTATCCCACTAGTCAGCCACTCAGGCTGCCTATTGCCCATTTAGCGCCATTTTAACGCGTTTAACAGCCGCATCAAGATGAGGCCGATCATGACGCTGAAACAGTTACACGAAATACACATTAGTGCCAACATTTTGAGTAGATATCTTTATCAGGACACCACCTACATCATATTCCCCATCCCTGTCAAGACTGTCCCCCCACTGTCCACCCACTACCACTACCTGATTCCCTTCATAACTCCCCTATGCTGTCAGTCATCTGAGCGAATACTGCACTAAACTTCACAGTGCTGGTGACCTGGTACTCACTCCCCATCACTTCCTGCGACCGCTGGAATTCACCTCTACCATGCGAACTATCTAGCAGCATAACCTTCTTCTTCCTGTTAGACTTTGCAACTGACCTAGGCCTCCCAAATACTGAGGACTGCTGCATGTTCCTTACATCTACAGCTACAAGAGGCTCCTCTCCACTCAACTCCGACAATTGCTCAGATCTATTGCATGTACGTAAAGTATAAATGTCTGAATACCTCCTCCTCCTAGCTGCCTTCTCACCAACTGCCAGTTCCCATTCCCTACCACCCTGCACCCTCCTCAACCTATCTAATTCCTCCTTCAAGTGTTGTAATTGCAACTAAGGGGCACAGATCTTACTTTCTTGTTCTTCTATCAACTTACTCTATTACAGATCCTGAATTCCCAGGAGAGGATCATGCTAGAACGCCCACTGGCTTCCCCACTGCACCCCCCCCCCCCTCCAATGAAAATACTTTGAACAAATTCCACACCATAACCCGCTACTCACAAACCTACAACAGAGCCCAACTTCTCACTCATGGTAAAATTTTACAGTTCCCGAAAAAAAACTATATGTCTACGTTACCTAAGTTCAGTTACACCAGTAGAACTATTTATGGAACTAACAATAGCGGTCTCGAAATTATCTGTGTACTAAGAAAGCAACTACTTGTATTAATACTACTACACGACAGTTAATACCAATTCCAACAAAACTTAACAAAACTATTACCTAAAACCAAAAATTCAAGCAACCACTGGAACACTCAACGAAGTCAAAACACTGAATGAAAATTTTACTGAAACGATAAGAAACGTCAGCTGAAAACTAAAGCACGAAAACTCTAAAAAAACACAGCGAGCGAACGTTTCCAAAAGTTTATTAAATCGTTACTTCGCCACAAGCAGCACGAAACACTGCTGAAAAGTATTAAATTTAATAACTGTGTAACAGTGCATAAATAACATTGTCAGTACTTAGCTTTATAACCGCTACAGCAGCAACTGCACGCCGCAACATGTAAACACACTACTGAGGCGTGAGGCTTGGACGAACGGCGTAAGTACACTCACGAATAACAGACCACTCGAGTCAATGACATAGGGGGAAAGAGAGACATTAATGAAAACCCACTAATAAGTTACTTTTACGGTTAATATTAACACAAATAAACTTTAAAATAAGTAACTGAAGATTAAAACTTCATAAAATATTAACGATCAATTTCAACAGCAGTCCAGCACATGTGACGTCACACCAAAGACTCCATACAGTAATGCAAATCAGTCCTCCAAAATTGTGTTCACTTAACGATTTAACAATTGAAAATTTGAGGGAAAGCTTGAAACAGTCTGGGGTGAGGTGTACAGGGAACCCGACACTAATTTAAAATTTAACCTGTTTCATGATACCTCTGTGAGTATATTTGAAAACAGTTTTCCTAAGAAAACAGTGAAAGATAATTGCAAGAAACCATCTACCAAGCCATGGCTTACTAAAGAGATATCTTGTAAACAGAGAACGGAAATGTATCTCACAGCTAGAAGAAGTAATGAACCTGAAACACTGAAACATTATAAAAACTGCTGCACTGTATTAAGAAATGTTATTAAAAAGGCCAGAAGAATATGCATTATGTCTGAGATTAGTGCTTCTGATAATAAAATGAAAATGGGAAAAGGGCAACTGAGAGCACGTGTTGTACAGAAAATAGAATCCAGCTAATCATTGGAAAGTGCAAGTCAATACCTATGCAGTTTGATAAAACTGAAATTCAACCCACCTGTCTTACTGAAGTTACGAAAATAATAAATTCGCTCGAAAGTAAAAGCTCACATGGAATTTTTGGCATTTACAGTAGCGTACTAAAAGCTTTTCCTAACAGATAAGTAGGACTCTCAGCCACATATGTAGTAGCTCGCTGAAACAGGACATTTTTCGAGATAAACTGAAGTATGCTATTGTTAAACCATTGCATGAAAAAGGGGACAGGTCTGGTGCTAACAACTACTGTGTAATCTCACTTCTGTCAGCTTTATCCAGAATTCTTGAAAAAGTAATGTATTCAAGGGTAGCCTCACATATTTGTAAAAATGAAGGACTAACAAAATGTAAATTTGGTTTCCAGAATGGCCTTTCAACAGAAAATGCTTTATATGCTTTCAGTGATCAAATATTAAATCAATTGAATAATTGAACATCACCCATTTGGATATTTTGTGATCTCTCAAAGGTTCTGACTGTGTGAATCATGAAATTCTTCTAGATAAGCTTAAGTATTGTGGTATGAATGAGACAGTGGACAAATGGTTCAATTTGATATTTAACTGGAATGCAGAAGGTTGGAATTAACAGTACAGATAGTAAAAATTAGCAGAGTCCTCTAACTGAAGAGGTATCAAGAATCGTCTCCCACAGGGCTCAGTCTTGGGTCCCTTATTATTCTTAATATGTACTAATGACTTGCCACTCTATATTCATGAAGAGGCGAAGCTAGTTCTTTTTTGTGATAATACAAGTACAGTAGTTACACCCAACAAACAAGAATCAGGTGAGGAAATTGTAAATAATGTCTTTCAGAAAATTATGAAGTGGTTCTGTGCAAGTGGACCCTCATTAAATTTTGAGAAAACACAGTACATACAATTCTGTACAGTAAATGGCACAACACCACTGATAAACATAGACTTTGAACTCAAGTCTGTTGCTAAGGCAGAATATTGAAAATTTCTAGGTGTGTGCATTGATGAGAAATTTAACTGGAAGAAACACATTGATGACCTGCTGAAATGGTTAGGTTCACCTACTTATGCTGTTAGGGTTATTGCAAATTTTGTTGATAAACATATCAGTAAATTAGCCTACTATACCTATTTCCATTCACTTTTTTCATATGGCATCATATTTTGGGGTAATTCATCATTAAGAGAAAAAGTATTCATTGCACAAAACGTATAATCGGAATAATAGATCGAGCTTACCCAAGATCATCCTGCATAAATTTATTTAAAAAACTCCGGATATTCACAATACCTTCTCAATACATATATTCACTTATGAAATTTGTGGAATGTGGAATGTGGACTGATTTGAAACTTTCTGGCAGAGTTAAACCATGTTCTGGACCGTGACTCGAAACTGGGACCTTTGCCTTTCGCGGGTAAGTGCTCTAATGGCTGAGTTAATCAAGCACGACTAACAACACGACCTCACAGCTTTATTTCCGCAAGTTCCAATATTTTACCTTCCAAACATCTCACAAGTTCTCCTGCTTGCCATATGGGATTAGCATTCCTTTTCCACACCAGGATAAAAAACACAGATCCAAAAATTCTTCGATTTTCTGGTTGTTAATAAAAGAACCTTTCGCAGTTTCCAAATCATACTCTCATATTTAATATGTATTCCGTTCAGTTCTACAAATGCATACACCCCTCATGTCGAGTACAAAAGGATGATGTTGAATGGCTTTACGGCCATCAGTGACGAAGGACGTTTATGGAACGTTTGTTGCATTAATGGGCTGTTTTAGGTTGCCCTATTAGCATAAATCACATGATTTCTCAAACATAACGGGTCTTTCGTCTTATACACTCCTGGAAATTGAAATAAGAACACCGTGAATTCATTGTCCCAGGAAGGGGAAACTTTATTGACACATTCCTGGGGTCAGATACATCACATGATCACACTGACAGAACCACAGGCACATAGACACAGGCAACAGAGCATGCACAATGTCGGCACTAGTACAGTGTATATCCACCTTTCGCAGCAATGCAGGCTGCTATTCTCCCATGGAGACGATCGTAGAGATGCTGGATGTAGTCCTGTGGAACGGCTTGCCATGCCATTTCCACCTGGCGCCTCAGTTGGACCAGCGTTCGTGCTGGACGTGCAGACCGCGTGAGACGACGCTTCATCCAGTCCCAAACATGCTCAATGGGGGACAGATCCGGAGATCTTGCTGGCCAGGGTAGTTGACTTACACCTTCTAGAGCACGTTGGGTGGCACGGGATACATGCGGACGTGCATTGTCCTGTTGGAACAGCAAGCTCCCTTGCCGGTCTAGGAATGGTAGAACGATGGGTTCGATGACGGTTTGGATGTACCGTGCACTATTCAGTGTCCCCTCGACGATCACCAGTGGTGTACGGCCAGTGTAGGAGATCGCTCCCCACACCATGATGCCGGGTGTTGGCCCTGTGTGCCTCGGTCGTATGCAGTCCTGATTGTGGCGCTCACCTGCACGGCGCCAAACACGCATACGACCATCATTGGCACCAAGGCAGAAGCGACTCTCACCGCTGAAGACGACACGTCTCCATTCGTCCCTCCATTGACGCCTGTCGCGACATCACTGGAGGCGGGCTGCACGATGTTGGGGCGTGAGCGGAAGACGGCCTAACGGTGTGCGGGACCGTAGCCCAGATTCATGGAGACGGTTGCGAATGGTCCTCGCCGATACCCCAGGAGCAACAGTGTCCCTAATTTGCTTGGAAGTGGCGGTGCGGTCCCCTACGGCACTGCGTAGGATCCTACGGTCTTGGCGTGCATCCGTGCGTCGCTGCGGTCCGGTCCCAGGTCGACGGGCACGCGCACCTTCCGCCGACCACTGGCGACAACATCGATGTACTGTGGAGACCTCACGCCCCACGTGTTGAGCAATTCGGCGGTACGTCCACCCGGCCTCCCGCATGCCCACTATACGCCCTCGCTCAAAGTCCGTCAACTGCACATACGGTTCACGTCCACGCTGTTGCGGCATGCTACCAGTGTTAAAGACTGCGCTGGAGCTCCGTATGCCACGGCAAACTGGCTGACACTGACGGCGGCGGTGCACAAATGCTGCGCAGCTAGCGCCATTCGACGGCCAACACCGCGGTTCCTGGTGTGCGTGCGTGCGTGTGATCATTGCTTGTACAGCCCTCTCGCAGTGTCCGGAGCAAGTATGGTGGGTCTGACACACCGGTGTCAATGTGTTCTTTTTTCCATTTCCAGGAGTGTATGTTATTGCTATTATTATTAATTTTTTTTTCACAGTACGTTAAGTTTCAATATTTTGAATGTCGACAGTCAATCCCTCTATACACCGTCGATCCCTTACAAGTCTTCCTGAATTTCACTGCAATTTTTTTAGAGTTGCAATTTCTGTAAAACAGCTTCACCTGCCAACAACCTCATGGAGCTTGCAATGTTATCCCCTACGTCATGTATAGACACTGCCTGAAAAGAAAACAATGTAACTACGAACACATACACACCATCGGCAGATATTTAAGTGTTCTTTGTGACAGGTAGAACGGCAACCAGAGTCTGATTACTTTTGTTCGTATTTAGTGTTACTACCAGGCCCAGTAGGGTACAGAAGTGGCCCGAACGACCTCAGATGTCGAGTGATGACTGTCAAGGACAACCGAGGTTGAAAGGGGCCTCATTGTCGGTCTCCATTTGGCGAACGACAGAGGCCCGATGTTGGACCGAATAGGAACAGGAGGGCGGCACAGTCGAACATGTCTGACCAACACAAGGGAGTATCGCCTTACTGTGCAGAAAGCACATCGTAACAACTTCACGTCGGCGCCTGCAATATAAGAACAAATAATGGACTCCCTGCAACATTTTGTGTCATACCGCACCATTGCTCGGACACTTGCAGTAGCGAGATTACGGAATTATCGTAGCATGCGTAGGCTCTCGTTAATGAGACAACACAAACGTCCCACCTGCGGGCCCGGGGGTTAGAACAGCCCTGAAGTATTCCTGCCTGTCGTAAGAGGCGAGACTAAAAGGAGTCTCACACGTTTTGGCCTTTATGTGATGGTCCCCTGTAGGGTTTGACCTCCATTTTTCAAAATTTTCCCGAAGAGCGAGCCAACTGGGGAAGGTCGCCTTTCATGGTGCATCGTGTCCATCGTGCATTGAGCCCACTTTTTCATCGAGACATTGCAGTCCCGCTCATTCTCCATCTCTTGGGTGACGACACCTCCCTCCATCCACTATGCTGTGTCGCTTTCTGCGCCGACGATGACCATGGACTTCTTTGCATATCATATCCAGCATGATACCCACCCAGTCCATTGTGGTGGGGCGCCATGTACCCTGTTGGTTGTAGCCCCCTGCTGATGCCTGCGCTGTTAACTTCCTACGTATGCCAAGGAGTAGATGTCTGTCACCCTGGGGCATCAGGACTCTCGGCAATGGCCATCCTGCCAGGTGGCCCTTGCTGAGTCTGGGTGGCGCCTGTGGGGAGGACCCCTGGTAAGAGTGGGTGGCATCAGGGCGGATGACACGCCATGAAGCGTAGTACATCATATATTGCTGGTGGTCCACCACCAGCATTTTCTAAGCAGTAAAACTTCAATGCTAAGTAATATGACCCAAAATCGGTCCTCTCTCTGGCCACACCGTGGGAGCAATGCCAGGCTAAGGATGTCAGTGAAGCTTATTCACCCTCGTACCTCGTATGTACGAGAATTGGTGGGGAATTTTCCTGTCAATGAAGCCTCAGGTTTTTGGGGAGCATTTAGAGGACAAGTTTGGGGAGATGGAGGGCTAGTCCAATGTGTGGTCAGAGTCAGTTTTGATAAAAACAGCTTCCTCTGCCTAGTCACAGGTACTACTCGCTTGTGACAAGTTGGGGGATGTCTCTGTTACCATCACGCTCCATAAGAGCTTAAACATGGTCCAGGGTATTATATTCCACAAGGGCCTTCTTTTGCAGTCTGACGACGAGCTGCATGCCAATTTATAGTGGCGAGGTGTTAATTTCGTCCAGCGCGTCCATCAGGGTCCGAGGGATAATCAGGTTGCCACTGGTGCCTTCATCTTGGCCTTTGAGGGTGACACATTACCTGAGAAGGTCAAGGTCATGGTCTCCCCCACTGTGGTGCTTTAAGTGCTGGAAGTTCGGCCATATGTCTTCCTGCTGTACTTACACTATCACATTTCGAAATTGTGAACGTCGATCACATCCCAATACTCCATGTGCCCCGCCTCCCATCTGTGTCAACTGCGAAAGCATCATTCACCTTGCTCGCCAGACTGTAGGATCCTATAGAAAGAGAGGAAAGTCTTGGAATATAAGACCCTGGACCGACTGACCTACACTGAGGCTAAGTGAAAATATGGGAGGCTACATCCTGTGCATATGACATCCACTTACGCCGCTGCTACGACAACAGTTCCAGCACTTTTGTTCTGTCGCATACAGTTGGGTCTCAGAGCCATCAGATTCCACTTGCTCCCTTGATGGTGGGGGCACTTCCCTCCCTGTAGCTCTTGCACCACCTACTTTGGGAGAAACAGCCCCCCCCCCCCCTAACAATCGGGGACATCAGTCCCCACTTCTCAGCTGGAGAAGCATACATCTTCTTCAGCTCCTCTCGCTAGGAAGGGGTTCCTTGGGTCACTGGCTTCCCACGTTCCTAACAGTGGCAAAGCAGACACCCACCAGTGGCTGAAGCAACCACAGGAAGCTGGTCATACGTTTGACGGTCCTCCTCAGTCCCTGAGACTGAATCAGTTGAGCCCTCCCAGCCAGAACAGCCAAAGGTACAGCAAGAGAAAGAAGAAGACCCCCAAAAACCGAGACAATGCAGTGGCACCCATACCACCAGACCCTACAAGCTCTGCATCTGAGGATGAAGTGGAGATTCTGGCGTCCGCTGATGACCTAGATCTCTCTGGGCCCTCAGACACAATGGATGTTTCCAGAATAGAACATCCTGGTTTGGAATGTAGGAGACGAGGTACTGGCAGAAGTAAAGTTGTGAGGACGGGGCGTGAGTCATGCTTGGGTAGCTCAGTTGGTAGAGCACTTGCCCGCAAAAGGCAAAGGTCCTGAGTTCGAGTCTCGGTCAGGCAAACAGTTTTAATCTGCCAGGAAATTACAATGGATGTTGATCGAACAGGTACTCATCCAGTGTCAGCAGGTGACCCTGAGGCGTAAACAGCCTCACTGGGCGTTTCTTGCCTTCCCTGCCTCACAACAACGTCATCCTCCAGTGGAATTGTGGCGGTTTTTCCACCACCTGGCTGAGCTACGGCAACTCTTAAGCTTTACACCTGCTTTCTGCATTGCCCTCCAGGAAACCTGGTTCCTGGCAATGCGGACACCTGCCCTCTGTGGCTATAGGCGATATTGCAAGAACTGTAGCGACTATAATAGAGGGTCAGGTGGAGTCTGTGTCTATGTCCTGAACTTAGTATGCAGTGTACCTGTGCCCTTCACACCCCTTTTGAAGCTGTGGCTGTCAGGATAAGGACGACACAGGAAATAACTGTCTGCAACGTATATCTTATTCCAGATTGTGCAGTACACATTGGCTGCACTGATTGATCAACTCCATATACCTTTCCTACTTTTGGGAGATTTTAACGCTCATAACTCTTTGTGGGTTGGCACCATGCTTACTGGCTGACGCAGAGATGACGAAACTTTACTGTCCCAGTTCGACCTCTGCCTCTTAAATACTGGGGCCCCCATACATTTCAGTGTTGCTCAGGGCACTTACTCGACCATTGATTTATCCCTATGCAGCCCAGAACTTCTCCCATCTGTCCACTGGAGAGCACAAGACGACCTGTGTGGTAGTGACCACTTCCCCATCTTCTTGTCACTCTCCAGGCGTCATGCCCACAAACGCCTACCCAGATGGGCTGTCAATAAGGCAGACTGGGATGCCTTCATCTCTGCTGTCACCATTGAATCTCCCCCATATGATGCCATTGATGTTGTGGTTGAGCAGGTCACTACAACGATCGTTTCTGTGGCGGAAAACGCGATCCCTCGTACTTTAGGGTGCCCCTGGCAAAAGTCAGTAACTTGGTGGTCGCCAGAAGTCGCAGAGGCAATTAAAGAGCAACGGCGAGCTCTGCAGCTAAATAAGCGGAGTGTTGGGAGACATGCATCTCGACCATTGAGGCCATTCGTCACCTTCCTAAGTCTGGGTGAAGATAAGAACTCAACAGTTGTCCCTGGTGTTAACATCGATGGAGTGTTATCTACCGACGCAAACGCGATTGCCGAGCACTTTGCTGAGCACTATGCTCGAGCCTCTGCGTCAGAGAATTACCCCCCCCCCCCCCCCAATCCTTTCGCACCCTTAAATAGCGGATGGAAAGTCCCCTAGTTCAGTACACGCCACAGTGAGCTCTATAACGCCCCATTTACAGAGGGGGAGCTCTTCAGCGCCCTTGTACATTGCCTCAATACAGCTCCTGGGCCGGATCAGATCCACAGTCACATGATTAAACATCTCTCATCCGACTACAAGCGACATCTCCTCGTCTTCTTCAAACGGATCTGGTGCGATGGCGTCTTTCCATCGCATTGATGGGAGAGCACCATCATTCCGGTGCTCAAACACGGTAAAAACCCGCTTTATGTGGATAGCTATCGACCCATCAGCCTCACCAACGTTCTTTGTAAGCTGCTGGACCATATAGTGTGTTCGCGGTTGGGTTGGATCCTGGAGTCACGTGGCCTATTGGCACCATGCCAGGGTGGTTTCCGCCAGGGTCGCCCTACCACTGATAATCTCATGTCCCTCGAGTCTTCCATCCGAACAGCCTTTTCCAGACGCCAACACCTTGTTGCCGTCTTTTTAGATTTATGAAAAGTGTATGACACCACCTGGTGGCATCATAACCTTTTTTTTTAGTCATCAGTCTACTGACTGGTTTGATGCGGCCCGCCACGAATTCCTTTCCTGTGCTAACCTCTTCATCTCAGAGTAGCACTTGCAACATACGTCCTCAATTATTTGCTTGACGTATTCCAATCTCTGTCTTCCTCTACAGCTTTTGCCCTCTACAGCTCGCTCTAGTACCATGGAAGTCATTCCCTCATGTCTTAGCAGATGTCCTATCATCCTGTCCCTTCTCTTTATCAGTGTTTTCCACATATTCCTTTCCTCTCCGATTCTGCGTAGAACCTCCTCATTCCTTACCTTATCAGTCCACCTAATTTTCAACATTCGTCTATAGCACCACATCTCAAATGCTTCGATTCTCTTCTGTTCCGGTTTTCCCACAGTCCATGTTTCACTACCATACAATGCTGTACTCCAGACGTACATCCTCAGAAATTTCTTCCTCACATTAAGGCCGGTATTTGATATTAGTAGACTTCTCTTGGCCAGAAATGCCTTTTTTGCCATAGAGAGTCTGCTTTTGATGTCCTCCTTGCTCCGTCGTCATTGGTTATTTTACTGCCTAGGTAGCAGAATTCCTTAACTTCCTTGACTTCGTGACCTTCAATCCTGATGTTAAGTTTCTCGCTGTTCTCATTTCTACTACTTCTCATTACCTTCGTCTTTCTCCGATTTACTCTCAAACCATACTGTGAACTCATTAGACTGTTCATTCCGTTCAGCAGATCATTTAATTCTTCTTCATTTTCACTCAGGATAGCAATGTCATCAGCGAATCGTATCATTGATATCCTTTCACCTTGTATTTTAATTCCACTCCTGAACCTTTCTTTTATTTCCATCATTGCTTCCTCGATATACAGATTGAAGAGTAGGGGCGAAAGGCTACAGCCTTGTCTTACACCCTTCTTAATACGAGCACTTTGTTCTTGACCGTCCACTCTTATTATTCCCTCTTGGTTATTGTACATATTGTACATGACCCGTCTCTCCCTATAGCTTATCCCTACTTTTTTCAGAATCTCGAACAGCTTGCACCATTTCATATTATCTAACGCTTTTTCCAGGCCGACAAATCCTATGAAAGTGTCTTGATTTTTCTTTAGCCTTGCTTCCATTATTAGCCGTAACGTCAGAATTGCCTCTCTCGTCCCTTTACTTTTCCTAAAGCCAAACTGATCGTCACCTAGCGCATTCTCAATTTTCTTTTTCATTCTTCTGTATACTATTCTTGTAAGCAGCTTCGATGCATGAGCTGTTAGGCTGATTGTGCGATAATTCTCGCACTTGTCAGCTCTTGCCGTCTTCGGAATTGTGTGGATGATGCTTTTCCGAAAGTCAGATTGGTATATCGCCAGACTCATATATTCTACACACGAACGTGAATAGTCGTTTTGTTGCCACTTCCCCCAATGATTTTAGAAATTCTGGTGGAATGTTATCTATCCCTTCTGCCTTATTTGACCGTAAGTCCTCCAAAGCTCTTTTAAATTTCGACTCTAATACTGGATCCCCTATCTCTTCTAAATCGACTCCTGTTTCTTCTTCTATCACATCAGACAAATTTTCACCCTCATAGAGGCTTTCAATGTATTCTTTCCACCTGTCTGCTCTCTCGTCTGCATTTAACAGTGGAATTCCCGTTGCACTCTTAATGTTACCACCGTTGCTTTTAATGTCACCAAAAGTTGTTTTGACTTTCCTGTATGCTGAGTCTGTCCCTGCGACATTCGTATCTTTTTCGATGGCTCCACATTTTTCCTGTAGCCATGTCGTCTTAGCTTCCCTGCACTTCCTATTTATTTCATTCCTCAGCGACTTGTATTTTTGTATTCCTGATTTTCCCGGAATATGTTTGTACTTCCGCCTTTCATCAATCAACTGAAGTATTTCTTCTGTTACCCATGGTTTCTTCGCAGCTACCTTCTTTGTACCTATGTTTTCCTTCCCAACTTCTGTGATGGCCCTTTTTAGAGATGTCCATTCCTCTTCAACTGTACTGCCTACTGCGCTATTCCTTATTGCTGTATCTATAGCGTTAGAGAACTTCAAACGTATCTCGTCATTCCATAGTACTTCCGTATCCCACTTCTTTGCGTATTGATTCTTCCTGACTAATGTCTTGAACTTCAGCCTACTCTTCATCACTACTATATTGTGATCTGAGTTTATATCTGCTCCTGGGTACGCCTTACAATCCAGTATCTGATTTCGGAATCTCTGTCTGACCATGATGTAATCTAATTGAAATCTTCCCGTATCTCCCGGCCTTTTCCAAGTATACCTCCTCCTCTTGTGATTCTTGAACAGGGTATTCGCTATTACTAGCTGAAACTTGTTACAGAACTAAATTAGTCTTTCTCCTCTTTCATTCCTTGTCCCAAGTCCATATTCTCCTGTAACCTTTTCTTCTACTCCTTCCCCTACAACTGCATTCCAGTCGCCCATGACTATTGGATTTTCGTCCCCCTTTACATACTGCATTACCCTTTCAATATCCTCATACACTTTCTCTATCTGTTCATCTTCAGCTTGAGACGTCGGCATGTATACCTGAACTATCGTTGTCGGTGTTGGTCTGCTGTCGATTCTGATTAGAACAACCCGGTTCACAGTAACACACCCTCTGCCCTACCTTCCTATTCATAACGAATCCTACACCTGTTATACCATTTTCTGTTGCTGTTGATATTACCCGATACTCATCTGACCAGAAATCCTTGTCTTGCTTCCACTTCACTTCACTGACTCCTACTATATCTAGACTGAGCTTTTGCATTTCCCTTTTCAGATTTTCTATTTTCCCTACCACGTTCAAGCTTCTGACATTCCACACCCCGACTCGTAGAACGTTATCCTTTCGTTGATTATTCAATCTCTTTCTCATGGTAACCTCCCCCTTGGCAGTCCCCTCCCGGAGATCCGAATGGGGGACTATTCCGGAATCTTTTGCCAATGGAGAGATCATCATGACACGTCTTCAAATACAGGCCACATATCCTGTGGATACACGTTACGTGTCTTTAATGCAGTTGTTTCCATTGCCTTCTGCATCCTCATGTCGTTGATCATTGCTGATTCTTCCGCCTTTAGGGGCAATTTCCCACCCCTAGGACAAGAGAGTGCTCTGAACCTCTATCCGCTCCTCCGCCCTCTTTGACAAGGCCGTTGGCAGAATGAGGCTGACTTCTTATGGCGGAAGTCTTCGGCCGCCATAACCTTGCCACATCATATGAGTGGGTTCTCGGAGGCCCGCTCCCGATTTTTATCCAAAATTTCCTGTCGCTTCGTACTTTCCGTGTCCAAGTTGGTGCCTCGCATACGTCCCCCCATATCCAGGAGAAATGGGTCACACAGGGCTCTGTATTGAGTGTATCTCTGTTTTTAGTGTCCTTAACGGTATAGCAGCGGCTGTAAGGCCGTCCATCTCACCCTCTCTGTATGAAGACGACTTCTGCATTTCGTACTGCTCCACCAGTACTAGTGTTGCTGAGCGGCGACTACAGGGAGCCATCACAAGGGGCAGTCATGGGCTCTAGCCCACGGTTTCCAGTTTTCGGCCGCAAAGTCGTGTGTTATGCACTTCTGTCGGCGTCGCACCATTCATCCGGAACCAGAACTTTACCTTAATGCACTCACTCTAGTGGAGACAAATCGATTTTAGGACTGGTTTTCGACGCCAGATTGACTTGGCTTCCTCACCTTCGTCAGCTTAAGCGGAAATGCTGGCAGCACCTCAGTGCCTTCCACTGCCTGAGCAACACCAGCTGGGGTGCAGATCGCTCTACTCTGCTGCAGCTCTACAGAGCCCTTGTTCGATTCCGCCTCGACTATGGGAGTGTGGTTTATGGTTCGCCGGTTCCCTCAGCGTTGCGTTTACTCGACCCAATGCACCGCTGTGGCGTTCGCCTAGCGACGGGAGCTTTTAGAACGAGTCCGGTGACCAGTGTCCCGGTGGAGGCCGGAGTCCCTCCATTGCAGATCCGATGTGCACAAATGCTCGCCAGTTATGTTGCACACATTCGTAGTTCTCCTGAGTATCCGGTTTACCATCTCCTTTTCCCACTCGCAGCAGCCCATCTCCCGCATCGGCGACCCAGGTCAGGGCTAACGATTTCGGCTAGCGTGGGATCCCTTCTGAACTGGAGTCCTTCCCTTTACGACCTCTACTTGAGGTCCATTCACGTACACCTCGTCCGCAGCTTCGTCTGGACCTTCTGCATGGCCCTAAGGACTCCGTTAAAACCACTGCTCTCCGCTGTCACTTCCTCTCGATTCTTGACGTTTTCTGGGGCTCTGAAGTTGTTTGCACCGACGGCTCGATGTCAGATGGTAATGTTCGTTTCGCCTATGTCCACAGAGGCCATTTTGAACAGCATTCGTTGCCCGCTGGCTGCAGTGTATTCACTGCAGAGCTCGTGGCCATATCTCGTGCACTTCAGTACATCCTTTCCTGTTCTGGTGAGTCGTTTCTTCTCTGTCCTGACTCCCTGAGCAGCTTGTAAACTATCGACCAGTGCTACCGTCGCCATGCAGGAGTCCCTGTATACCCTGGAACGGTCCAGTCATTCAGTGGTGTTTGTGTGGACCCCAGGACACGTCAGAATCCCAGGCAACGAACTTGCTGACAGGCTGGCCAAACAGGTTACCCGGAAACCGCTTCTGGAGATGGGAATCTCTGAATCTGACCTGCATTTTGTGTTACGCCGCTAGGTTTTTCGGCTTTGGGGGATAGAATGGCATAACGGTACCCACAACAAACTGCGTGTCATTAAGGAGACTACGAATGTGTGGAAGTCTTCCCTGCTGGCTTCTCGCAGGGAATCAGTTGTCCTTTGTCGTCTCCGCATTGGCCACATGTGGCTAACACATGGTTACCTCCTCCATCGCGAGGACCCACCTCAGTGTCGCTGTGGCTCACAAATGACAGTGGTCTACCTCTTGCTGGACTGCGCAGTTTTAGCCGCTCTGCGGCGGACTTTTAACTTTCCCAGCACCCTACCTTCGGTGTTGGGCGACAATGCCTCAACAGCAGCTTTAGTTTTACGTTTTATTCGTGAGGGTGGATTTTATCATTTGATCTAAATTTTAGCGCATGTCTTTTGTCCCTCTGTGTACTCCACCCTAGTGCTTTTAGGGTGGAGGTTTTAATATGTTGCAGAGTGGCTGGCTTCTCCTTTTTATTCTCATGGTCAGCCAGCCATGGTAATCTGCTTTCTTCTTTCAATCTCTTCTACCTCTTTCTTGCATCTCTCTGTGGTTTTCTTGTCCTCTTCTTTTCTTTGTAGTGTTTGTTGCCTGTCGTTCTGGTGGTTTTTCCTTTCTTCCAGATTTCTTTTGTGTGTCTCGTCTGTTTTACTCCCACCCTTGTGGAATTATTTTAATCGGAGCGAGGGACCGATGACCTGTTAGTTTCGTCCCTCCCCTCCTCTTTTAAGCCTGTGTATTTAGAGTAGTGGCGTGACCGGAAAGCATGAACTGCTGACGAATGGCGTCGCATTGTGTCCAGCGATGCATCACGGTTGTGCACTACCTCGGTTGTCCATCGTCGGTGAGGACGGCGGCGGCATGGGGAGAGTTTTCATTCTTCCAATGTTTTGGAGAGGCACAGCGCGGTTATTCCTGAAGTCAGAGTGGGCGAAGCCGTCGGGATGACTTAAGGTAAGGGCACAGCTTGTAGTGACTGAGCGAGCTACGACGGCATAGCGGTAAGCCACGGACATCCTGTGTCCTCGTGTGTTACCTCTAATGCCATTTTTCAACAGGACAATTTTCTTCCACATATGGGACGTTTCTCTGTGAACTGTGTTCGTGATGTTAAGTTTACTTCCGTGGCCAGTTAAATCCCTTGATTTGTCCATGACAGGATATGAGCGGGACCAGCTCGGACATCCAGGTAGCCAAGATATCAAGGACCAGTTACAAGAGGACCTCATGAGAGGTTGCAACGGCTTCCTAATACCCTTCCAAGCCGAATCAGTACAAGTATCCAGGCCAGAGAGGGTACAACGTCACATTGATAAGTCGGCTCATACTGCCAAGTTCTTTGTAAATTTGCTCTGTTTTCCAATCACTCAAATAACGCCCTACACCATCTCAACTCGTTAAGTTTTATTTCGTGTATTCCTTACCTTCTAAGTGCTTCGCATATTTGTCTGTGTTTAATGTGACCAATAACAGATCTGTTAGTACTCCCTTGATGTGAGTCCGAAGCTTCTTTTACTTCTGAAGATTTCTCTCTTTTATGAATGACTGTGCTATCTGTGCTAGGAACCCTCCAATTCAAACAAAAAGCTGGTGTGATATCTCGTACGTTCGTTTTTTTTTCATTATGTGACATCACAGTACATTATCGAAAGCCTTTCGGAAATCGACACCAATGTAGGCGCCGATGATACGGAGCGAGCTGGGTTTTACACGATCGTCGTTTATGGAATATCTGTTGGTTTCTACAGAGCAGATTTACAGTCTCCAGAAGAGTTATAACACAGCTTAAAATGTGTTTCAGAATTTTACAACAGATTCACGTGAGCGTTAAAGGCTTACAGTAAGGTGCATTTGTTCGATGACCCTACCTGAAAACCGGAATTACCTGGTCTTCTTTCAATCGCTTCGAACGTTCCGTTCCTCCAGTGAGTTACGACAATCGGCTGCCAGAAGAGAGAACGTTCCTTCGCACACTCTTCATCGAGTCGTAAAGGCATCATACCAGGACGTCGCCTTTTCTCTGTACCTCCGCGACAGACCGTCAAGTGGTTTACCGAGTATAGACGTAAATTTTCATTGGTACATCTTGTAGGAGGTGTGGAGGACTGTCGTGAATAAACATCTTGTAGTAATACGTGGAGGGACATCATACGGATCTACCAAACAGGGGCACACAATTTTAATTCGCAATTTAGAGCGTTACTGTACCATCAAGATTTTCATCTGCCCACAAATGATGAGAGTGCATGTGTATATGAAATAAGTATACCATCAGTGAAGGTAGCACCTTCCTATTTAAGTTATTTTTATGTAGCCTTCTTCGTTACCAATAGTCCGTGCACTTTAAAATTTTCGAGTATTCCTCTTCTTAACCTCCATGTCCTATTAATACTGTTTTTATTTAGATTTGTGCAACTTGTATTTAGGTTTACGGACAAATATGATTTCGTAGATACCTGAAATTGTTAGTCCGTCCTCACATTTATTCTTTGCTCAGAGTTGTGTCTTTGGACACGTTTTTCCTTGCAAGTGCACTGACTATATGTCAAACCATCAAAACAGTAAAATTTGTCGACCAAACACCAATTGCAGCACAACTACCTTTTCTGTCAAGTTACGTCCACACCATTTTGTACAGCTACACATTCAATAATAGATTAAAAAGCCGAAAAAAAGTTGTGCAACGAAGAAGACGTCTGAATGAATGCAGCGTGAGTGGAAGAATTGGCCAGCTGCGAGTAGGACTCTGTTCCGTACAAACTTAATTATCTGTGTGTATAGTGAGTTCACCCATTTTGGGAATCGAGAATCTCGATATTGATACTGACAAAATGTAGGTCGCAGGGATGCCAAGACTTCTGAATTTGTCTTAATTTCAAGTTTGAAGATTGAAAACAAATGACAAATGAAATACATTTTCGTATGATATATTTATAAATTAACATTTTTCTGATTTTTTCTTTTTTTATACTGCGAAATCTTTCCTCTTGCCAAATTTCATGATTCTACGCCAAGGGCAAGAACCCCATAGGTTTTAATGAGTGAGTTTACGAGTGCCAAAATATTTGACATGAATGCCATATCTTTTGACTGGACTGACTTAGAAGTTTCACTTTTTTACGAAACGAAGGGACAGTAGTCCTTAATACGTGACAACAATTTCTGCTTGATCCTCTACCCGTTCCTGAGAAAAAGGCTTTTGAAAAGGCGGACATGCAGACAGACAGACAGAAAGACAACAAGGTGATACTATAAGGGTTCCTTTTTTCCGATTGATTTGCGGAACCCTCATAAACATGACACCTTAATTCAGTAAGTGTATGGCTATGGTGCTCACTGTGAAGAACGCGTAGCTACAGGACGTTTTGAAGTTCGTTATCTATTTATGATTTGAGAACTTGGAAAAACGTTATTTCAAAATCACAAACGAAAGATTTGCAGACATGTCTTTCTAAGGACATATTTTTATCATTTTCTGATGTATGGCAAACTGCGTTAAGAAGACCAAGAATTTATTCATTTGAATTTTTATGTTACTTTCTGTTCCGTACTGGGAACTCGTCGAAACGATATTTCAGTTCGGTACTTACTTAAAACTAACGGAAAATTCTATGATCGAATATTCAGCTCAGACTATATATAGGTTTGCATTTGCAGCCCATATGGGTAATTCGTCATCTTTTGCATTAAAATGCAGGCTCTATGCTAATCTCGGAATGCAGTCTCTAATCGATAAGAATTTACGGAAAATTCTTGGTTTATAGGATCCTGTATAACGTTTTAAAGTGATTGTCTGCGACAGTGTGGAAGCGTCTGTCCTCACACAAGCCAGCCTTGGTGACATCGATTACCACTTCGCGTCATCGCCGTATGTGGTAATGGTTGCCTCCAGAGTCCGTCACCATCGCTTAACCTTCGTCGTAGCTATGTGCGAAATACTTCTCAGCTGCGTGTAGTCGTCCATGATTTATGTACTACTGAGGGGTGCTATTTCTAAAGCCTTATGTAAAATAATATTGGAGAAAATATTCGTCATATTTAAAACGATTTTATTCTCAAATACAGTTTTGCGGCCATTTTCCAGGGCTTGTTTTAAGTGGATGCTCAAGATAGCTCTTCGCAGCCGTAGTTTGCGGTGCATAATGTTTGCCTGTCGTAGCCACTCCTGCTTCGGTAAAACCGCAAACGCCAGATATACTAGGTATTACAGATCGCAGTAATTGTAATATCATCATCATGAGTTTTCTACTGTATTAGAAGGTTCTTTGCATTTCCATTTCCTGCAATCCATTGCTTTCTTCTTAATATTACTGTATGTGCTGACGTCCATTACATCATCCAGGATCTAAAATCTTTTCCTCCACATCGTTTCCTCTTCCCGTCCACATACTCCTTCCCTTGAAGATTATTTTCATAAATCTCTCCTTCTTCCTTAATATATGTCCATTCCAGATTCTGCCTCTTACTTCTGTTCCTTTCAGAAATTGTCTTTGCTTTCCTACTTGTCTCAGTAACCGTTCATTTTTCACTCCATCCATCATACTTATTCTTCCTATACTCCGCCATTTCCACATGTCGAATACCTCCAGCCTTGCTCTATCTTTCTTCCTCAGTCTCCACGTTTCAACACCATTCAGGACACTCCATACAAAACTTTTTATTGGAATTTTTCTCAAATTTTGCCCATATTGCTGCATAAAATCCTCCTTTTATTATAAAATAACCGTTTCGCCATTGCTATCTTGGTTTTAATTTCTAGGTTGCTCTTCCAGTCAGTTTCCATCCTGCTTCAAACTATCTAAAGCTGTACACATGTACTATTATTTCTCCATTCAGTATTATCTTTCCGTTTTTATTTACTTTTATTTTATTTGTACTGATTTTCATTCCATATACCTTTCCTTTAACTTGTGGGTAGTGTTTTGATTAAAGACAACAAATATTTACATCGAGAACTCTAGTTTTCAGCAGAGAGAGTAAACGCTTACAGAGACACTGTAAGATTGAATTTCGCCTATAAAAGGTTTTGGGTGACTTTAATTCTTTTTCTTATTCCTCTGCTCTTCTTCTCTCGTCAGCCATTGAGCAAACCGTATGCAATTAGGCACCATTGCTCGACTACCTCACTTAATACTATCGTCATACTGAATATATAAAGAATGTATGATCAGAGCAGGCGGCACAGGCGATGTAACTTATTATTTTGAAAAGAAACAATAACGCTAAGGTAAAGAAGTTTACTGTTTCAGCAATTCATTTCATACAAGGGAACCTCCCCATCGCACCCCTCTCAGATTTAATTATAAGTTGGCACAGTGGATAGGCCTTGAAAAACTGAACACAGATCAATCGAGAAAACAGGAAGAAGTTGTGTGGAACTGTGGAAAAAAATAAGCAAAATATACAAACTGAGTAGCCCAAGCGCAAGATAAGCAACATCAAGGACGAGGCGAACTCAGGAGCGCAGTGGTCCCGTGGTTAGCGTGTGCAACTGTAGAACGAGAGGTCCTTGGTTCAAGTCCTCCCTCGAATGAAAAATTTGCTTTTTTTTATTTTCGCAAAGCAATGATCTGTCCGTTCGTTCATTGACGTATCTGTTCACTGTAATAAGTTTAGTGTCTGTGTTTTGCGACCGCACCGCAAAACCGTGCGATTAGTAGACGAAAGGACCTGCGTCTCCAATGGGAACCGAAAACATATGATCGCAAGGTCATAGGTCAACCGATTCCTCCACAGGAAAACACGTCTGATATATTCTATACGACACTGGTGGCGGCATGTGCGTCACATGACAGGAATACGTTGTCGACCCACCTAACTTGTACACTTGGCGAATGGGTAAAAAGATTCTTCTACCTTGCCCGATTTAGGTTTTCTTGTGGATGTGATAATCACTCCCAAAAAAGTGATGAAAACATAAGAGTTTGTCACGTAAACTGCAACAAATGAATGCAAAACATATGTTTTTAACGTTTTCAAATTTTTCGGTTTAGGTGTAGCGTCCCCATACTACGGCGCAGTTACCTCACATCGAACGGACGGACGGACAGATAATAATTGTCTGAAAATAAAAAATTAAACTTTTCACTCGAAGGTAGTCTTGAACCAAGGACCTCTTGCTCCGCAGCTGCTCACGCCAACCACGGGACCACGGCGCTCCTGAGCTCACATGTCTTTGATATTGCTTACCATGAACATGTACTACTCAGTTTCTAAATTTTGCTTATTTTTTTCATAGTTCCACACAACTTCTTCCTGTTTTCTCGATTGATCTGTGTTCAGTTTTTCAAGGCCTATCCACTGTGCCAACTTATAACTAAATCTGAGGGGGGGGTGCGATGGGGAGGTTCCCTTGTTAGTCGTGGTAACTTCGATCATTATTGAAGTATTGATAATTATTGAAGCACTCACTCATATTTTAGTCATGTGTAACGTTCTTTAAAGTATGTTACGTAGCACCGTGTACTCATACTGAAGGGGAGTACGAGTATGCCTCTCGGCAGAACTACTGGTATTTTCATTTTGTTCGAGAAGATCTGCAGTTAGTGGCCTTTTTTCACACGATGTCCTCCACACGGGTCACAATTTGTAATACTATTATTTAAGCTGAGATATTTAATTTTCCATTTAATTATATTCTTTCTCTTTGTACACGGTAAGCTACAAATGATATCCACAATACTTCGTAATTCTTTTGCATCTGTTGCTAGAAGGACTTTCTCATTTGTAAATTGTAATTTAATAAGAGGTAAAATGAAATGTTAGTTTCGAGAAAAGTAAGCCAAAAGATCGTGTATTAAATAATAATGACATCAAGCGAAGAAAACAAAAAAGGGACATGTAGGGAGAATGTTAGGAATTCTCTGAAATACAAGGATATAGTACATGGCTAAAATTGGAGAATTAATTTTAATGTGATGAGATGAATCGTCCACCAGAGATTTAAGTTCAGATGAGAAGGCCACTCACGATCTGAAGACGGGAAAAGTAATGGGCTGTGGAAAAATAGCAATTTAAACATTAAAAACCGGCCGGCCGGTGTGGCCGAGCGGTTCTAGGCGCTACAGTCTGGAACCGCGCGACCGCTACAGTCGCAGGTTCGAATCCTGCCTCGGGCATGGATGTGTGTGATGTCCTTAGGTTAGTTAGGTTTAAGTAGTTCTAAGTTCTAGGGGACTGATGACCTCAGAAGTTAAGTCCCATAGTGCTCAGAGCCATTAAAAACAGTGGGAAATGGACCAGTATCTAGATTGATCTTAAATAAGATATATGACGAGAGCATTTGACCTGAACATCCAATTACAAAGAAACACGGTGGCTAAAGTATGTAAAGAATAGACGACAATCAGTTGTGTATGTCATGTTACAAAAGCTGTATGTAGGATTGTACTCAGAGAACTTTAACGAAAAATTGAGGCAGTTCGTATTCGGGATGGCAAAGGAACGCGACATGAAGTTACAGTCGCAAAAAGTATAAATTAAATACTTATCAATAGAAATAGCAAACTGCAATGATTATTAAGTTGCGTTGAATGTAAATAAATATGTTAGATGTCGTGTTAAACATGTAAGCGTGTTAAACTCAAATTGTTAACTGTTATGCCTCTAAGCAATGCTTTAATTTCTTATTTTATTTCTTCAATTATGTAAATGGATATAATAGTAAATCTAACGCTCCCTCATATCTTTGTAATTTAGGGTAACATGCGACATTGAGTCATGTGGTACTATAATAAACATGTACAATAATTTCGAAATGTAAGTGGAAATGTGAAATTTTTCGTCAAACCAGAAGACGAAAGTAGGTAATATATTACTAGACTTTATTTCTCTCACATCTCTAGCTTTATCTCATTAATCCTTCCTGATTTGTTGTTTATCTCGTTAAATGTAACAACTTCGTCGTTCTTTCACTGTTAGGCGCAAAACTGGATCAGATGTATCACCCAGTATGTCCATATAGTCCTTGAAAACGGACCTGTAACTCCGAAACGCAATGGATAAAAATTTAAAGTAAAATTTGTGACAGACGACAGAATATTATTAATTAATAATCCGTAGCCTAAATGCTAGTCACGAGCAACCCACGACCTAATGTCTGTTAATAACTGTAGAGCAGAAGGATAGAAGCCTGGCAAAGGAACTGTGCAAAAGAGAAAAAGTGGGAATAAGGACTGGCTGCAGAAATCACATGACAATAATATTTATATTTATGCTGAGAGAGTAATGTATAGAGCATTAAAAACGCAAGAGACATTATAGTAGGAGCAGAAGGGACAAAGACAACGAAGTATAAAGGTGACTAAACAGTACACGCAGACAGAAGTAAGCAGAATTTGTGATGGAAGGTGTCGTAAAAGTTTTTAAAAAAATGGATGAAAATAAAGGTAAAAAATCCAAAGTAATCAGAATCAGCAAACACATGGGTTCCGATAAAGTTTCATTTGAAGAAAAGCCAAGGAATCAATAAAATCGATTAGGCTCTGAGGAAGTTTGGAGATGGAAAATGGAAGGTGTGTGGAGCAAATGATACAATAAGTAGAACATCTAGCTATAAAGGAACTGTTTAAAATGTGAAAGGTCTGTTAGCAACATAAAGAATTTCAATACAGATAAGAAAGACATTCGCAGAGTGTGTTATTTGTAATGTAATATAGAAGCCTGCAACGTTGAGTCACGAAGCCAAAAGAAATAAGAAAAACTATTCTATGGTTTTGAAATATGGTTGAGCACAGAAGCAATTAAATTAAAATGAACTGCAGTTAAGATGAGAGGAGAAAGAAGGTTTTGAATGCTGGGTGAGGACGAATTAGCTACATATTACGGAAGAGGTACTGGAAAAGGGAAGACCTAAGGCAGATCGACCAAACATACTTTCATTCAGAAAATCTTTTCTGTGTGTGAGAATGGTGGTTTTGACAAATTCTTATATGAGAAAATTGGTAACTTCTACAAATTCAAGTCTGTTGAGTAATTCGTTCAACGTGCTGTGGGCCATTTCAGTTATGATTCAGGTTACGATTTCCTCAGTTCTGGGTTGTAATTGTTGTGCACCTCTCAGATGATTATCAGAATGAAACAATCTAACATTCAACCTCTCTTCTCTCCAAGAGTGAAATAATTATAGTGGTTGCATTCTTTTCAATTGGATGAAACATATTAAGGTAATAATGTGCTGTGAGTGCATTCTCATTGAAGATCACAGTGGCATAAGAAAAGCTCAGCAATCACTTTACCAGTGGCTTTTCCTAAGATGGTCTGTATCTAACGTTTTTATTTTTTTAAACTGTGTTCCATGTAGCCCTATCGTTCTGTGGATATCACTCAAGGGTTTTGTGACGATTACGTGCCTTTTTTTCATACACCCAAGAAAGTAACTTGCAAAATACTGTAAAATTTAAGGCGTGGACGAAATTAAAAATAAAATAGAATAGTAACTAAAAAACGTTCCCACTTACTAATCTGGAAATAAATACAAAAGCAACAACGATAATGCATAAGGCAATATTTATCAGAGACCAGACGGCAAACTCGCAGACGGCTAATTCATCACCATGGGAAAGGCGCCGCACTGTGTAACGATAGCAGGCATTTAAACGCCACCGTTTTCCATCCCGTTTTTCATGTCACAGTGCACTCGCATCCGCAGCAGTCCGTACCATTCTGCCGTCTCTTGTTAAAAACGTGATCCAGATTGTTATTTGTACAAGTAATTTACATACATACACAAAGAAAGTTGTATTTTTGTTTTTTGTAGAACTCAGCTTGACAAAATTGTCTGCACTTGCTTCTCAAAATAAATCTAACAATGTAGCTGCACTTGCTGTGTTTAAGTAGGTATAGGTATGATAATGCGAGAAGAATTTGACAGAGAACTGAAAGACCTAAGCAGAAACGAGGTCCTTGGAGTAGACGACATGCGCTCAGAACTAGTGATTTCCTTCTGGTATGCTAGATGTATGAAACAAGTGAAATACCCTCAGACTTCAACAAGAATGTAATAATTCCAATCCCTAATGAAGCAGGTGCTGATACGTGTCAATATTACCGAACTATCAGTTTAAGAAGTCGTGGTTGCAAAATGCTGACATGAATTACTTACACAAGAATGAAAAAGTGGTAGAAGCCGACCTCGGGGGAGATAACGTTTGGTTCCGGACCCTAAGACTTCTCTTAGAACATACGTTAAGGAAAGGCAAATCTAAGTTTATAACATTTGTAAATGTCGAGAGAGCTTTTGACAATGTTGATTGGAATAATATCTTTAAACACTGAAGGTCTTATGTGTGAAATACATGGAACGAAAGGCTATTTACAACTTGTACAGAAATCAGAGGGTAGTTATAAGAGTGGCTGAGAAGGGAGTGAAACAGAGTTATAGCTTATCTCCGATGTTATTGACTCTCTTCACTGAGCAAACAGTAATGAAAACCAAAGAAAAATTTGGAGTAGGAATTAGAGAAGAAATAAAAACTTTTAGGTTTGCCGATGGCATTGTATTTCTGTCAATGATAGAAAAGAACTTGCAAGAGAGGTTGAATGGAATGAATGCCCGCTTGAAAGGAGGATGTAAGATGAAGATCAACGAAAGAAATAAGCCAGGGTAATGGAAGGTAATCGAATTAAATTAGGTGATGCTCTGGGAATTAGATTATTAAATGAGACACTTGAAGTAGTAGAAGAGTTTTGTTATTTGTGCAGTAAAATAAAATGATGATTGTCGAAGTAGGATATAAAATGAAGACTGGCAATGGAAAGAAAAGCGTTTCAGAAGAAGAGGATTTTTTAAAATTCGAATATAAATTGAAGTAATAGGAAATCATTTCTGAAGATATTTGTGTTGAGTGCAGCCTTGTATGCAAGTGAAACGTGCGAGATGACCAATTCACATTAGAAGATAATAGAAGCTTTTAAAGCTTGAAGATAGGAGGTACGGAGAGGAATTAGGGACAAAAGAATTTTGTTGCACAACTTGACTAAAAGAAAGGATCAGTTGATAAGCCACATTCTGAGACAACAAAGAATCACAAATTCAGTACTGGAGGAAAGTGTTGAAAGTAAAAATTGTAGAGGGAGACCAAGAGATGAACACAGCAGGTTCAAATGAATGTAGGTTTCAATGGCTATTCGGAGCTGGAGAGGCGTGCACAGGATAGACTAGCATGGAGAGCTGCATCAACCAGTCGTAGTGAAGACCACAACAACAATAAAACGTACCACCATAAAAACACATTACTGGAGAACCTTCTTTCATATAACACTCTGTCCACATTTACTATTGGAGCTGATATATTCGATCTTTAAATTCTTTTCTTGAAGAGACTGAAATACTATGGGAGAACGGCATAGATATCTGCAACATTAAGAAGGCTGAAGCCGCGCGGAGTGGCCGCTAGGCTGGAGGGGCCATGTCACGGATTGCGCGGCCTCTCATATTGGAGGTTCGAGTTCTCCCTCGGGCATGGGTGTGTGTGTCGTTCTTAGCATAAGTTCGTTTAAGTAGTGTGAAAGTCTAAGGGCCGATGAACTCGGCAGTTTCGTCCCATAGGAATTCACATACATTTGGAAATTTTTGAAGATGGCTGAAAGTTTATTAAAATATTTCCAAAAACTGTTGTACTGGACCCTGTATAACAGTTGCAGCAAAAGAAAAATTCCCTGTGTCGTAAGAATGCTTTTGATGAGGTTATCATTAACCTCACAAAATATCGGCCACTAGATAACTGTTTACTATAAATACTATGTGAGGATATGAGAAGTGTAGATAGTCTTTTACATACTGCAAGCTGATTTTCCCGATAAAAGATAATTAACTCTATTATTGAGATGAGGGAGTAGGTGCGTAATTTCTCTTTAAAGCAAATTTTCGAACTGAAAAATCGATTATTTGATCGAAATTGGCTGTTTCAAATTGTCTATTTGAGCGAAATTCTTATAAGGTCAAGGAACTTGAAATATTAAAGACGTTTATCGTAAAAGTCGTTCTGCATTGGAATGACGTGAATGAATTTTTAAATATACTTTTCAAATGAACATGAGGTTAAAATTAAAAATCAATCAGAAACCGTTTCATTGTCAGTCACAACCTTCGAACATTTCACCAGAAAAATACGAGATTTTGATTGGGCTGACATCTGACTTATCACTAATTCAAATGGTGAAGGATATAGGAAGAAAGCAGTTGTGACTGATGAAGAACTTACCTGAAGTCTTTAAATGAAACCACGGACAACTTACATTCAGACATTGAATTGATGGGAATGGAATGCGTTCTATACCGTTTTACAACACCCTTTTTCGCGCTCTTCAATAACTGTTTCGAAATTCTGCTTCATCGTATAAAATTTAAGCTGTTTCTTTGTTAACGACCTGACATTCGTGAGAAACTATCTCTCTGAAGCTATCATGATGGCCATTCAATACGAAATGCAACTAACTTTTTTCTGAAAGAAGGCTGGTTTTATTCAGGATTTCAATACACTATATTATTCCCTACT
The DNA here is from genome assembly GCF_023864275.1 of Schistocerca cancellata. Lineage (NCBI taxonomy): Eukaryota > Metazoa > Arthropoda > Insecta > Orthoptera > Acrididae > Schistocerca > Schistocerca cancellata. The sequence goes on from NC_064628.1 coordinate 410,547,128, forward strand.
TTTGGCTACAAAACCCTGCTTTTCAAAATAATCTCCTTTCAGTGTGATGCCATTACGCCACCCTACTGTGAGGCCCTGTATGCCTGCATGGTACCACTCTACTGGTCGACGTCGGAGGCAATGTCTTATTCTATCAATAATCTCCCCATCATCCACATACTGCTTTATGTTTTCATTGGCTGGAACAGATGGAAGTCGGAAGGTGCGACATCCGGGCCGTAGGGTGGATGAGGCATAACAGTCCATTGAAGTTTTGTGAGCTGCTCTCGGGTGCGCAGACTTGGGTGAGGCCTTGCGTTGTCACGGAGAAGAGGATGTCTGATTGTGGTCCTTCGACCACCTCGAATGAGAGTGACCGCACATCACAGTTGTTTGCAGCCGGATTGGATTAACTGTAAGTTCCTATGGGACTTGAACTAACTTACGCTAAGGACAACACACACGCCCATGCCCGAGGGAGGACTCGAACCCCCAATAGGGGGAGCCGTGCGAACCGTGGCATGGCGCCTAACACCACGCGGATACCACACGCGTGCGCGGTCGGCCAACACGCCAGAGACTGGACAGGTTCGCACGTCATTTTTGCGATAATGAGAGGCGCCTCGCCCAACGACTCACTGTGCTTTCGTTTAGTGCCAGGTCTTATCGATATTCTGCAGGCGCCTATGAATATTTTGTGATCTCTGAATTTTCTCCAAGAGAAACTCAGTAACAGCTCTATGTTTGGAACGCGCCTCCAACACAGACGCCATTTTAAAGGCTATGTATAGTGCCACCAAGCATCGGAATTTCTTGAAAATATAGGGGATGAAGCGGGAATATTCCACGATGTACAACAACAATTCCAGATTTTTTTCCAACCGAAATTCGCTGCGAACAAAAATATGTTGCATTATTTATTGAACGCCTGTGGTCTAATAGCAGCACATTTGTCGACACATCTTGTCACCTCGGAAGTGTGAAGTACGTTGTGGAAACCGTCTGCAGAGACATTCTTTAACATCTGCTGTAACGAAGCGAACAACTCTGCAACCATGCTGAAGTCGCCAGGTGCGACTGCCAGCCAAGTCGCGTCTCATCCCAGAGACGTTCAAGGCAGTTCGGACGAACGGTTTTGCGTTCATTGCGTTATTAAGATAAAATTCGATGTGCGTTGTGTCTAGCTTTGGGATCTTTTTTCGTAAGATATGCTGCAAGGAACACCCACTCAATTTTATGTTTTCAATATTTTCATTACTTCGCGAAATAACTACCGCAGCATTACTGCAAAGATGATTCTGTATCCAGTATCGGCTACAAAATCTGCCTACCTTTGGGGTTTTCAGTAGAAGAGATATATTTCACAGTAGAGAGAAGAACAAGAATTCGTAGGATAGAATTTCCGAAAGGATCAATGGTCCTAGATCAGGACGAAGATTTTGCTCCTCTGATAGTCTATGGAGACCAGTCTTTTTATACAGGGTGGTCCACTGACAGTGACCGGGCCAAATATCTCACGAAATAAGCATCAAACGAAAAAACTACAAAGAGCGAAACTTGTCTAGCTTGAAGGGGGAAACCAGATGGTGCTGTGGTTGGCCCGCTAGTTGGCGCTGCCATAGGTCAAACGGATATCAACTGCGTTTTTTTAAATAGGAACCCCAATTTTTATTACATATTCGTATAGTACGTAAAGAAATATGAATATTTTAGTTGGACCACTTTTCTCGTTTTGTGATAGATGGCGCTGTAATAGTCACAAACGTGTAAGTACGTCGTATCACGTAACATTCCGCCAGTGCGGACGGTATTTGCTTCGTGATACATTACCCGTGTTAAAATAGACCGTTTATAAATTGCGGAAAAGGTCGATATCATGTTGATGTATGGCTAAGTGACAGGAAGTGTTTAGCCACATGTGAAACGTCAACCACGACATGCAACAAATGATGATGCCCAAGTAGGTGTTTTAGCTGCTGACGCGGCTAAACCGCACATCAGTAGCAGACAAATTGCGAGAGAATCGGGAATCTCAAAAACGTCGGTGTTGAGAATGTTACATCAACATCGATTGCACCCGTACCATATTTACAGGATGATCAAAAAGTCAGTATAAATTTGAAAACGTAATAAACCACGGAATAATTTAGATAGAGGGGTAAAAATTGACACACGTGCTTGGAATGACATGGGGTTTTATTAGAACAAAAAAAAACAAAGTTCACAAAATGTTCGACAGATGCCGCTGGACAGCAAAACTGCTACGTGACGGGTGAGAGGTACGCCGATATGTTACAGAATCGCATCATCCAAAGCCTGGCTGATAAACTGTAAGTAGGCTGTTTATGTTTTCTTATTGGCAACGTTACGTAGCGCTCTGTACGAAAATCACTGGCTGTGCTGTGTGCAGTCTGTGGCTAGTTTGCATTGTTGTCTGCCATTGTAGTGTTGGGCAGCTGGATGTTAACAGCGCGTAGCGTTGCGCAGTTGGAGGTGAGCCGCCAGCAGTGGTGGATGTGGGGAGAGAGATGGCGGAGTTTTGAAATTTGTCATGAACTGCTATATATATATTATGACTATTAAGGTAAATACATTGTTTGTTCTCTATTAAAATCTTTCACTTGCTAACTATGACTATCAGTAGTTAGTGCCTTCTGTAGTTTGAATCTTTTATTTAGCTGGCAGTAGTGGCGCTCGCTGTATTGCAGTAACTTGAATAACGAAGATTTTTGTGAGGTAAGTGATTTGTGAAAGGTACAGGTTAATGTTAGTCAGGGCCATTCCTTTGTAGGGATTTCTGAAAGTCAGATTGCGTTGCGCTAAAAAAATATTGTGTGTCAGTTTAAGCACAGTCTTGTATAATTTGTTCAAAGGGGACGTTTCAAAACACCTGCTGGAACGTACGGTGTTTATGCAGAATGGCGCTCCACCCCATATTGCTAGACGCGTGAAAGATCTATTGCGTGCGTCGTTTGGTGATGATCGTGTGCTCAGCCGCCACTTTCGTCATGCTTGGCCTCCCAGGTCTCCAGACCTCAGTCCGTGCGATTATTGGCTTTGGGGTTACCTGAAGTAGCAAGTGTATCGTGATCGACCGACATCTCTACGGATGCTGAACGACAACATCAGACGGCAATGCCTCACCATAACTTCGGACATGCTTTACAGTGCTGTTCACAACATTATTCCTCGACTACAGCTATTGTTGACGAATGATGGTGGACATATTGAGCATTTCCTGTAAAGAACATCATGTTTGCTTAGTCTTACTTTGTTATGCTAATTATTGCTATTCTGATCAGATGAAGCGCCATCTTTCGGACATTTTTTGAACGTTTGTATTTTTTGCTTCTAATAAAACCCCATGTCATTCCAAGCATGTGTGTCAATTTGTACCTCCCTATCTACATTATTCCGTGATTTATTCAGTTTTCAAAATTATACTAACTTTTTGATCACCCGATATATGCACCAGGAATTGCATGGCGACGACTTTGAACGTCATGTACAGTTCTGCCACTGGGCACAAGAGAAATTACGGGACGATGACAGATTTTTTGCACGCGTTCTGTTTAGCGATGAAGCGTCATTCACCAACAGCCGTAACGTAAACCGGCATAACATGCGCTATTGGGCAACGGAAAATCCACGATGGCTGCGACAAGTGGAACATCAGCGACCTTGGCGGGTCAATGTACGGTGCGGCATTATGGGAGGAAGGATAATTGGCCCCCATTTTATCGATGGCAATCTAAATGGTGCAATGTATGCTGATTTCCTACGTAATGTTCTACCGATGTTACTACAAGATGTTTCACTGCATGACAGAATGGCGATGTACTTCCAGCATGATGGATGTCCGGCACATAGCTCGCGTGCGGTTGAAGCGGTATTGAATAGCAAATTTCATGATAAGTGGATTGGTCGTCGAAGCACGTTTACCGGATCTGACGTTCCCGGATTTCTTTCTGTGGGGAAAGTTGAAGGATATTTGCTATCGTGATCCACAGACAACGCGTGATAACATGCGTCAGTGCATTGTCAATGCATGTGCGAACATTACGGAAGACGAACTACTCGCTGTTGCGAGGAATGTCGTTACACGTATTGCCAAATGCATTGAGGTTGACGGACATCATTTTGAGCATTTATTGCATTAATGTGGTATTTACAGGTAATCACGCTGTAACAGCATGCGTTCTCAGAAATGATACGTTCACAAACGTACATGTCTCACATTGGAACAACCGAAATAAAATGTTCAAACGTACTGTATTTTAATTTAAAAAACCTACCTGTTACCAACTGTTCGTCTAAAATTGTGAGCCATACGTTTGTGACTATTACAGCGCCAAAACGAAAAAAGTGGTCCAACTAAAACATTCATATTTCTTTACGTACTACACGAATTTGTAATAAAAATGGGGGTTCCTATTTAAAAAAACGCAGTTGATATCCATCTGGTTTCCCCCTTCAAGCTAGACAAGTTTCGTTCTTTGTAGTTTTTTCGTTTGACGCTTAATTCGTGAGATATTTGGTCTGGTCCCGATCAATGGACCAATAAATGAATAGCACCTGTTTGCTTTTGTTCTACAATATTGTAGAACAAAAGCAAACTGGTGCTATTCATTTATTATAATGTTGTTCTACCAAGAACCGACGGAAGATTCTGTTAATATCAATGGACCACCCTGTATATCATACGGTCAGCGTTGTCTTGGTGTCAAATCAGGTCCGTTGCTAGTAACATTGGTTTATTGATTCATCAGATGCGGTCTGTTTTGTCCGGGCTCATCCTTGGCATGGTCATTCCATGCTCTAGCAATTTTACAAAAATTACAACCTTTGAATCGTAAAACAAGGTTTCCATCAAATTTTATGTGCGAACAGACAAGGTAAGACCTTTTTTGACCCGGAGATCCTCTGTGCCTCAGTTAGGAAAGCTGTGTTTTGCTCTCAGGATCGAAATTTAAAACTTAGATTTCATGACACGTGACGCCTCCGAGTAATAATTGCGAACAGTATCTACTGAAACTTCATAGAAGATCATCACATACCTTCTTCCCTTATCAAGAGAAGTGGAACCCAATGGCACAGTGTTATCTGTAATTTCAGTCGACGATTGACAGAAATCCTCTAGCCATACCTGTGTCATACATGACCTACCTCAATGTATGTATCTGTACTTTTTAAAGTTCATCCGTGACCGATGAAGTTTCATCGATTATTTCAGTATAGAGTGATTGTTCCCAAATGCTGCCGACACCTTGGTAAGGTGTCAGGCAAATCCAATACCTTCCTTGAAAACCCTGACGTGATAGCAAATCCGGTAGTATGTCACATAGCTCCGAATGAATCGTGACATTAAATTAACCAAAATAATACGATCAACGAATGAGGAAATGGAATACCACAGACTAACACCAGAACGCGGTGAAACAGACGCAGTTCTTGAGGGGAGAAACGAGAACAGAAGCCGAGAGCAGAGTCGTGTAAGCTAGAAGGCCCTACGATAAGGGACATCCACATCGCCCGCCGACCGCCAAGACCACCCCTCAGCCCATGTTAAAAGATAGAGCCCTCCAGAAGAACAGTATAGATCTTACGATAACACTAAAAGGGCCACACCAGCTGCAAGTTTTAGCGTGATACTAAACGCATATCTGTTACGTTGCAAACATTAAAAACATTGACCCACCACGAAAAGTATAGCGTTTCTCATTGGGTAGACAGAATTTTTGTACACGGAGCTTATGGTTAACATTGAGACCCTGATTGGTTAGCTGAAAATACAGCCAGACAGCTTTACTTAAACCAACTTCGGTAAATTGTAGTAAAGAGAGGTTAGGGAGAGTTGCTTCCGAACGGCGAGGCGTGTGGAGCTGCGCCGCCCGCCACCCCCTGACGCTGCCTAACCACCGACAAGGTAATGAACGCACACAATGCCGCATAAGAGCGCATAAGGCTTCACTCACAACTGCAGAAGTCTCATCTGTTACACCCTCTTTTTGCGTAATACTAGTGTCGATCGTTAATTAAAGCTCATGGTATTCACATTTGCTACTTGAAGTTAAAATCTGAAACGCGATGATTTTTCGGTTATATAGTTATTGAGAAGCCACATCAGCCACTGTAATTTACGACACGTTAAATAAGTAATTAAAGATAATTGAGGGTCACCGTAGACCATTTTTGATAGTTTTCTCTTTTATGAAACTTAATTTAAACCTGGATTATAGATGTGATATGGCATAGGTCATCCTTCGATCCATTATAGAAATTGGAAACCCATTCAGGGAATATTCGTTCACATTTTTGTTAAACGCATTTGGTTTTTATCATCCTGTATTAAAATATTTCCTTTTATCAATAGCGCAATTTATAAACAATGTTTTGTGAGTAGAATAAAAATTCCAATGGTAAACTTAACTACTTTCTCGACGTTATTTTATCAGCTAACTAAAAATAGGAAAGCCTTGAACCCCTTCCACTAAATTTAGTTAGTATTAAGATTCTTTTACAGAGAGTGTAGTGGAGCTGACGCCGAAATCATTAAGTATTTGATTATATCATCGCTAGTCTCACTGAACTCTTCTGAACTCTACATGTCATGTGTGGTCTGGCGTCTCCTTACCAGCAACAGGTCCCAGGTTCAAACTAGTCAATTCCCTAAAAAACACGCTCAGAGCGTCGTTTCGCGGAAGTGATAGGGAGACACGACTTAGAACAAACAGACAAAAAAAATGGTTCAAATGGCCCTGAGCACTATGGGACTTAACAGCTATGGTCATCAGTCCCCTAGAACTACTCAAACCTTACTAACCTAAGGACATCATGCAACACCCAGTCATCACGAGGCAGAGAAAATCCCTGACCCCGCCGGGAATCGAACCCGGGAACCCGGGCGCGGGAAGCGAGAACTCTACCGCACGACCACGAGCTGCGGACAGAACAAACAGACACCACGCAGAATGTTAGACCTTGGAAGACCTCAACAGATCATACTTCTACACAATCTGATCAAAAGTATCCGGACACCCCCATGTTATACGAAAGTGACCACTAGATGTCGCGAGAGGCGGATCCGTCGGTATAAAAGAAGGCGGAGAGTACAGTGCTGTCAGTAGAGAAGCAGCAACAGCACAGTGGGACAGTTAGGAAAACTTAGTGACATTGAATGTGGACTAGTCACTGCACGTCACATGAGGAACATATCCCTGAAGGACATTTCAGTCCGTCTGAAACTGCCATAGTCGGCTGTTAATGTGAGTGTCAAGTGGAAACACGAAGTGATAGCCACTACTACACCAAGACAAGGCAGACCTCATGTAATGACGGACAGGGACCATCGAATACTGCGAAGGTTTAGTGTAAAAAATCGCATGAAATCAGCGGAAGGAACCACTCGTGAGTTCCAAAGCGCTACCAAGAGCTCAATTGGTACAATGACTTTACGTAGGGAGTTAAAAAAAATGCGGTAGAATGACCGAGCAGCTGCTCGTATGCCACATATTTCCGTTGTCAGTGCTTATCGACGCTTGAGGTGGTGTAAAGAGCGACGCCACAGACACTGGACGGCTGAAAATGATTGATCTGGAGTGATGAATCACATTATATACTGTGGCAATCCACCAGAAGCGTTTGCGTTTGGCGAATGCCTGAGAACGTTACGTGGCATCATGTGTAGTGCCGGAAGTAAAATACGGAGGAGGTTAGGTGGTTGGTTGGTTGGCTGGTTGGTTCATTTGGGGGAGGATACCAAACAGCGAGATCATCGGTCCCATAGGATGAGGGAAGGAAATCGGCCGTGCCCTTTCAAAGGACTTTGCCTGAAGCGATTCAGGGAAATCACGGAAAACCTAAATCAGGATGGCTCGACGCGGGTTTGAGCAGTCGTCCTCCCGAATGCGAGTCCAGTGTGCTAACCACTGCGCCACCTCGCAGTAGTTTGTGAACAATAACATTCCTGAAATACCCCGACCAGAAACCAACTGAACACCTTTGGAATGAGTTAGAACTCACTCCAGATCCCAGCGTCCAACATGACTACTTTCCCTAGTTTAGCTCTTTAGGAAAAATGAGCTGCCATTTTTCCACAGGCATTCAGACACATTGAAATAGTCGCCAGCAGGGTTCAAACCGTCGTAAAGGTGAAGCGAGGACACATCCTACATTACCGTTCACTAATTGGTGTCCAGATACTATTGAACAGGTAGTATATTCGCTGCGTTAGCCACATAGACCGAGGACGGCTTACCGTGAGTAGATGTTGCTGAGTTATCCACGGACAGATAGAAGAAATTAATTCACTGCACGCAGGGTGAGTCGAGTGTCGCGTTGATCAGCCGTGGTGACTTACCTGAAAAAAAAAAGCGACAAAAATGTTAGATTAGATTAGAACCACTGCTACTGTACAAAATTTCATTGGTTTAATGAAAGATTTTGACAATGACAAAGTGATGCAACCCTACTGCTATAACAATAGCAAATAGAGTGATCACTTCATTTGAATGCTACGAAGCGATACGAAATGAAACGAACACATAAATTCTGTAGTAGGGAGGCTGAATGGGAGGCTTAGATTTGTTGGAAGAATTCTGAGATAGCGCGTTACATCCTCAAAGGAAACCCAATAGATGACGCTAGTGCGACCAATTCTAGAGTACTGCTGCAGCGATTGTCACGTAGGCATTACAGCCGATGTCGAAAGAATCCAGATAAGTGCTGCTAGCACAGTAACGAGTCGGTAAATCCAGCAAGAAAGTGTAACAGGCATGATGTTAGCCTGAATCTATGTTCTTGATTGGAATTTGATTCCGAGCTTTGCGTTTCGCAGACAGCGCTCTTACCGATTGAGTTATCAGGGATCACTTACGAAATTCCGTCACATCTTCTATTCTGCAGGAATCCATTCGTCCTTTCAGGACTGTTGTTGTTGTTGTTGTGGTAGTCTTTAGCCCAGAGACTGGTTTGATGCAGCTCTCCATGCCACTCTATACTCCATACAAATAATTTCAGAAAAGACTTCCTGACACTTAAATCTATACTCGATGTTAACAAATTTCTCTTCTTCAGGAGCGCTTTCCTTGTCGTTGCCAGTCTACATTTTATATCCTCGCTGCTTAGACCATGATCATTTATTTTTTTCCCCAAATAGCAAAACTTATCTACTACTTTAAGTGTCTCATTTCCTAATCTTATCCCCTCAGCATCACCGGACTTAATTCGACTACATTCCATTATCCTCGTTTTGCTTTTGTTGATGTTCATCTTAATCTCCTCCTTTCAAGGCACTGTCCATTCCGTTCAGCTGCTCCTCCAGGTCCTTTGCTGTCTCCGATAGAATTACAATGTCGTCGGCAAACTTCAAAGTTTTCCTGCTCCAAATTTTTCTTTTGTTTAATTTACTGCTTGCTCAATATACAGATTGAATAACATCGGAGATAGACTACAACCCTGTCTCACTCCCTTCCCAACCGCTGCTTCCCTTTCATGCCCCTCGACTCTGATAACTGCCATCTGGTTTTTGTACAAATTTTAAATAGCCTTTCGCTCCCTGTATTTTATCCCTGCCACCTTCAGAATTTGAAAGAGAGTATTCCAGTCAACATTGTCAAAAGCTTTCTGTAAGTCTACAAATGCTAGAAACGTAGGTTTGCCTTTCCTTAATCTATCATCTAAGTCCAGTATTGCCTCATGTGTTCCAACATTTCTACGGAATCCAAACTGATCTTCCCCGAGGTCGGCTTCTATCAGTTTTCCTGAGACGCTCAGCTAAACCAGTAGGACAGGACAGGTAGTTGAAATTGTGGAAAGGGGCCAAAATAAGCTGCTGTCAGTTACACTTGAACATACAACTTTATTTATTTGACCAAACGTAACAAGGGCCAAGAAAATTTAAAAAAAGAAACACAGCATTAATTTTTGGAACTTAATTACTGGCTGAATGAGCCGTACAATCTCATGTCATAAGGACAAGACCACTTTAATTTAAAATCGGCCTGAAACCAATAACTTAAGACTCAAACCAAAATCAGAAATGTAAATTATCTTAAGTCAATTCTTTCAATTCGGCTGAAGGCCCAAACAATATTACACCTTAAGAGCAAAACAACTTTAATTTAAAAATCGGCTGAAGGCCCATCACTTAAGACTCAAACCAAAATAAACTTTTAAAATGCCAAAAGGCCTTATCTTTAAGCAGTTCTTTAATTAGGCTGAAAGCCCAAACAACCTGACACCTTAAGAGCAAAACAACTTTAGTTCAAAATCAGCTGAAGGTCCATCACTCAAAAAACTTAATTTTTTAAAAATACCAAAGGCCTTACTTAAAACAGTTCTTTAAATTAGGCTTAAGGCCCAAACAATCTTACGCGTTAATGGCAAAACAACCTTAATTTAAAAATCGGCTAGAAGCCATACAAATACGAACAACAAGGACAAATAAGAAAAGGCAGTACACCCAACGGCGCTCAGAAGTTTCCGAGAGTCGGCCTGGAATTCAAACATTAACGCTCACTTAGGTGAGACAGGCAGTCGCCCAACCATTCTCGATCCGACGACAACCCAACCGACAGACAGTCAACGTACCCACCGACAAGATATCTTCCATTCCACCCGAACTGCACACACCAGGGAGTTCAATGGAACAACGTAGAAGGTATTGGCGCCCACAACACCGTGCTGGACATCGACAACACGATGAAAATACGCTGCCTGAATTAATGTCAACGGCCAGAGCAAGTAACCAGAACGTTAATGGCCACAAGGCAGAAGATTCCGCTGGTGCACTTCAATTGAAAATAACCAAGTACAGTTAAACTCGACCGGAGGGTGGCTAAAATTTGACAACTTGAAAACACAGGTTGTTGCTCGCGGGAATGTTCCAACAGTCGACAACGAAATCCAAACGATACAATGTGAACAGTCGTGACTTGCTAGTAGATCAAGTGAAACCTCAACTTCCGTGTCCAGGATCGGTGAGCCACAGACCTCGTAGCAATGGGAACAGCACCACACACTCCGACCGCACGTGGACGCCGCCAGTGGCCTCGGCCAAACTACACGCGGCGGAGATTTCCTTGCTGTTCCACGCCAACCGACCAACTCATCGCACACCACAGAGCCGGACGCCAGGCCAAAGATAGCACAAGGTACAAATATCGATAAACACCGTTGCTGCCACTCGCAAAGAGAGAGAGAGGATAACAGCGTAATCGCGACAACTGCGGGAGACTGAACACAGAATTGCAACCAGGGTTTAATCCAAAGCATAACATGAGCCAGCCACGGCTCATTTCCATTCGTTTGTAAATAATTCGTGTTAGTATTTGGCAACCGTGACTTATTAAACTGATACTCCAGTAATTTTCACACCTGTTTTCTTTGGGATTAGAATTATTATATTCTTCTTCAAATCTGAGGGTATTTCGCCAATCTCATACATCTTGTTCTCCATATGGTAGATTTTTATCAGGGCTGGCTCTCCCAAGGCTATCAGTAGTTCTAATGGAATGTTGTCTACTCCCGGGGACTTGTTTCGAATTAGGTCTTTCAGTGCTCCTTTGAACTCTTCACGCAGTATCATATGTCCCATTTCATCTTCATCTATGTCCTCTTCCATTACTATAATATTTCCCCCAAATAGTCCGCGACTCGTGGCCTTGCGGTAGCGTTCTGGCTTCCCGCGCACGGGGTCCCGGGTTCGATTCCCGTCGGGGTCAGGGATTTTCTCTGCCTCGACATGACTGCGTGTTGTGTGTCTTTCATCCTCATTCCCTCGTAAGTCACCGTAGTGGCGTTGAAGAGCTTGTGGAGCGGCGGCCGAACCGCCCCGCGAGGGGTCTCCCGGCCACCAATGCCATACGCTCATTATTATCCCCCAAACAACTACATCGCCCTTGTATAAATCCTCTATACACTACTTCCACCTTTCTCCTTCGCTTACTTACTTAGAACTCGTTTCCCATCTGAGGTCCTGATATTCACACAAGTGGTTTTCTTCTCCCCAAAGATCTCTCTAATTTTCTTGTATCCGTCTTACCCCTAGTGATATATGTCTGTACATTCTTACATTTGTCCTGTAGCCATCCCTACTTAGCCATTTTTCACTTCCTGTCGATCTCATTTTTGAGACGATTGCCTGAGTTATTTACTACATTTTTATATTTTCATCTTTCATCGTTTAAATTCAGTATCTATTCTGTTACCGAAGGATTTCTACTATACCTCGTCTTTTTACCTACTTAATCCTCTACTGCCTTCACTATTTCATCTCTCAAAGCTACTCATTCTCCTTCTACCGTATTTTTTCCCTCGTTCTTTTCCCTAAAGTTCTCTTTGCAACTCTCTACAACCGCTGGTTATTTCAGAGTAACCACGTCCCATCTCCTTAAATTCCCACCTTTTTGCAGTTTCTTCAGTTTTAATCTACAGTTCATAACTGTAAGCTTGCACACTACTTAATCTAACTTAAACTAACTGACGTTAAGGACAACACACACACACATGCCCGTGGGAGGACTCGAACTTCTGACGGGGGCAGCCGCGCGAACCGCGACAAGATGTCGTAGACCGCGCAGCTACCCCGCACGGCTCTTCATTTGTTGCAACGTTTTTAAGCTGAGAGGGAGACCTTCTTGTACCGAAGTGTGACACATGATGAAACCTGGGTTCACCATTTTCAGCTCGAATCAAAACGACAGTCGATGGGATGGTGCCATTCTCATTGATGTGGTTCTCACTGATGTGATGCCGAGAGACGGTGCCATTAATTCAGAGGCATATGTCCACACATTAACAAAACTCGAGACGTACTTCCGGCGACTTCGGCGCCACAGCAACTGGAGATGTTTCGCACCAAGACGATAACGCTGGACCCCACACAAGTCTGAGGACTGCTGAACACATCGCAAAACAGGGTTGGACAGTATTACCCCATCCACCCTACAGCCCTGGAATAGCCCCCTCGGACTTCCACTTGTTTGGACCATTACAGGATGCCATTCGTGGAAGACATTTTAAGGACGATGGGGAGGTTATTCACACAGGGAAGCGCTGGCTCCGCCACCAGGACAAGGACTGGTCCGACAGGGCGTAAACACCCTTGCTCCGTGCTGGAGGGAGGCCATAGAACGGGATGGAGATTACGTGAAAAATAGGATGCGTAGATAAAACACCCTTCTTTCGTGTGTGTAATTCTTATTATGTTCGATAAAGAATTGTTAAAGAAAAAAATGAGGTGCATTACGTTCTGGGCAACCCTCGTACAGTACAAAAACACTCAGGGAAAACAACTGAAGTTAAAAAATGGTTCAGATGGCTTTGAGCACTCTTGGACTTAACATCTGAGGTCATCAGTTCCCTAGAACTTAGAACTACTTAAACCTAGCTAACCTAAGGACATCACACTCATCCCTGCCCGAGGCAGGATTCGAACCTGCGACCGTAATGGTCGCGCGGTTCCACACTGAAGTGTCTAGAACCGCTCGGCCACAGTGAACTGAAGTTAAAGAAAGCTTAAAGAATATTGACTGGGATGAAGTTTACAATGAACCTAATGCTACCTCTAGATTCAAAACATTTCTTAACGCGTGCGCATCCATTTTTAAAAGTAGTTCACCTGCAAAGATAATTTAATGCGATATTGGAAAGTCACTACAGATCACTGGATCACTACACGTATTCGAGCACCTTCACAACGGACTTGTAAAAAAAAAATTGCCAGAACAAGTAACGATCCAAAAATACTTCTATGACGTATACGGTACTGTAAAATATTACGAACACTTGTAAAACGAATTCCAAGAGTATGCACATGTTGTCTGAAATTAACAGATCAGCTAATAACATCAAATCAATATGGAATATTGGAAGACAGGCAAAGTAGCCACAGAAGATGACATTATTTCTGTTAAAGACAATTGGACATTGTAAAAGATATTCATCTGTAACAGATATTTTTAATAATTTATTATTTGACAAAATTTATGCAAATAATTCAGAAGAGAAAGTAAAACAGTAACCCGAAGAAGTAATACAGAGGACATCTACTGAAATAAAAATTAATCTCACATCCGCATTTGACACAAGGAAGATAATCGTGACTAAAAGTTCATATGTAGCGGATAATGTCTAAAATGTTGCTGGCCTATAATACAAATTGTTCATGTTGGTCACTTACGAAATTGTAGTGTCGCATACGTATTAGCGACACTCGTTTTTCCGTAGCGCCGATACAGTTTATCTGCAGAGGAGAGGTATCATCCTTTAATGTGCTGCATAGTGAGAAAATTAGTCATATTCTTATGGTAACTATAAAGAGGTAATGTTTTGTTTCGTGCCACGACCGAGCACGGGGAGAACACGTGACGCACTATCTGCCCGAGCGACGGCGAGTACCTGGCCGTTTGGGCCCATGCCTCAACGGCAGTCGCTCCAACGGGAAGCTTCGCACGTCGTCCCTGGACGTTCCAAGAATTGTTAAACTGAAAGCTCAAGAAATGGTTCAAATGGCTCTGAGCACTATGGAACTTCTGTGGTCATCAGTCCCCTAGAACTTAGAACTACTTAAACCTAACTAACCTAAGGACATCACACACAGCCATGCCCGAGGCAGGATTCGAACCTGCGACCGTAGCAGTCGCGCGGTTCCGGACTGAGCGCCTGAACCGCTAAACCACCGCGGCCGGCCAAACCGAAAGCTATTCTATAGATTTTGCTAATACCGGAAGTATTATTATCTTGTGTGACGCAATCAGGTTGATTTTTCAACCAATTTTGTAGGGTTTAATAAATGTTGATATCGACAGAACGCCGCCAATTACGTCGTTTGCGTAAGTAAACTTTACGCAGCAAAACTTCATCGAGAGATTTGTATATGCTTTTGTCTGCTGTTGCACTGGAGCCGAGCCAGCGGAAGAGTTTAACGGGAGCTAAAGACAAATTTTTTTTTTCTTCAGCTGAAGTATCGGATCATAGTTTTACTGGAAGAGAGGCCGTCATTACTTCTGAGAATTTTTGTGTAAGCTGGTACGTGTCTACTGTTTGCGGCTACTAGAGGCGAAGTTCTGTTGCTTCGACGGGAGCCTAATGTCTGAGGTTGATCACCGTGATTACCCCTACTCAGCTCTTACAATCTTTTTTCTTCTCTCGTATGGCAAAGTAACGAACCTGCAACCACCACTACAACTAATGGGAGAACTTCGCCGTAACATCTCTAGTGTCTCCGTTCGGTGGCAGGACTGAGTATGAACACAGAACATCGCATAATGCATCATTAATTAAAAGGGTGATTCCACAGATGCGCCAATAACTATGGCCAGCGTTACTCCTGACACCATTTTCTGGTATTTTTGAGAATGTAATGTATTCCAATATTGTCACCCTTCTGTGTAGTAAGTGTAGTAACAGATACTTAGCAGATTCGATTTCAAAAGGGACATTTTACTGAGTCGTCTATTTATACAGTTGCTAAGCACGTAAAATCTTTAAATGATAAAATATGGCTGTATTGGATCTTCTGTGACTTGTCGAAGGAATTTAGATGTGTCAATAATAATACTCTATTGTGAGATGTTCACTTTTTGTAGCATATGTAGCTCATCACATACTTTGTTTACTTCTTATTTAAGAAACAGAATGTAATGTTTCACCTACGCTGTTCGAGTACTACAAAGAGGGACGTCACATCTCCTACATGATGAGACATTATAATGAAAGGTCTATAGGATTCCATCATTGGTCCACTACTGTTCTTGCTTTATGTTAATGATCTGCTATTTTATTTGAATCAGAGGGCAGAATTTGCCCCGTTTGCAAATGATACAAACATTGCTATGAAGCCGCGCAGAGAAGCATCAGCAGAAAAAACAATAAGTGATGTTTTTGTAAAAGTTACTGATACGTTTTGCGCAAATGAGCTAGCTTTAAACTTTTATAAAACACATTTTACTTAGCTTTGTACTGTCAGAAATAACCCACCTGCTGATAGCCTAGTATACCAATAAAAATAATAATAGACGGAGTACAAAGTTCTAAGTTGTTAGTGTGCAAACTGGTAAAACTGGAAAAACCATATAGTAGATAAATCCTGCTTTCTCTCTTGTCAAAAAATAGAGGGGCAGAGTTAATGCTACCTCACCCGTTGTTCAATTTTCACTGTCGATAACTTCTGGCGTTGATCATCTTTGGATGGTGTGGTGGCGCTAGTGTTTACAGTGTGTGTGTGTGTGTGTGTGTGTGTGTGTGTGTGTGTGTGTGGTTGCGTGTGTGTTATGTTTCCGGAATCGCTCTGCAAACCGAGGTTTTAAATTTCCTTGCACAGCGCTTTCCTACTGCAATTTTTCCTTGAAAATGGCAGGGCGGTCTCCTGTCGAAATTTCGGCCGTCGTCGACTTCACCCAGCTGCACTCCCTCATGTTATTTGAATGTTTGCCACTTTATTTCGTAGTATCTTAACTATCTCCTTTTTTCCTTTTTGAAAAGATCATTTGTTGAAGACCTGTTTTTAGGTCGAAACCGGTAATTTTACTTGGTGAATGAGTTGAGAGTGGAAAATATTATAAAAAATAAAGCAGATAAGCTACTCTAGGGAAGCTGTCATTATAACATGACATTGTAATACTGACCGTCCTGGAGACACAATGCTGCCAAACCGTGAAGCGGAGAGTAGCCAGATTAACCGCCTAACGAGGAACCGGGTGGCCTACCGAGAGACACGTGGCGAAACCGGTTTATAGCATTTCGTGACCTTAATTACTTATAAATGATATTAACTTTTGTCAGCGTAACAATTCGTTTGATATAAAAAATAATTATCCCGGCTAATATTTGTCACTCTGCTAAAGAAATCTCCACTTGACGTTGTGTAAAAATGTTGTCTGTAAAGTCGTGTGAGTGGCACTAAATTGAATATCATTTATCAGATTTTGCACAACTGTTACTTAAGATGGAAGCACGTTTCTCTAGCAAAAGGAACATTTAGTCACAAAATAATACCCGCGCACAGCATTGACGTATGTCTCCTATTAAAATATTTCATGTAAATCGTCCGAAATAATTAGGTTTCATGCATCAGCAAATGAGAGATTGACATTACGTAACGTGCTATGAGCACTAATTTTAAAGATTCAATCTGAGTTGAATTCTGTGTTTTGAAGTAGATTCGGGACCACCCGTGCACATTTATTTCCATTCATTTATATCTACATCTACGTCCACACTCAGCAAGCCACCTGACGGTGTGTGGCGGAGGGTACCCTGAGTACCCCTATCGGTTCTCCCTTCTATTCCAGTCTCGTATTGTTCGTGGAAAGAAGGATTGTCGGTATGCTTCTGTGTGGGCTCTAATCTCTCTGATTTTATCCTCATGGTCTCTTCGCGAGATATACGTAGGAGGGAGCAATATACTGCTTGACTCTTCGGTGAAGGTATGTTCTCGAAACTTTAACAAAAGCCCGTACCGAGCTACTGAGCGTCTCTCCTGCAGAGTCTTCCACTGGAGTTTATCTATCATCACCCTAACGCCTTCACGATTACTAAATGATTCTGCAACGAAGCGCGCTGCTCTCCGTTGGATCTTCTCTATCTCTTCTATCAACCCTACCTGGTACGGATCCCACACTGCTGAGCAGTATTCAAGCAGTGGGCGAACAAGCGTACTGTAACCTACTTCCTTTGTTTTCGGATTGCATTTCCTTAGGATTCTTCCAATGAATCTCAGTCTGGCATCTGCTTTACCGACGATCAACTTTATATGATCATTCCATTTTAAATCACTCCTAATGCCTACTCCCACATAATTTATGGAATTAGCTGCTTCCAGTTGCTGGCATGCTATTTTGTAGCTAAATGATAAGGGATCTTTCTTTCTATGTATTCGCAGCACATTACACTTGTCTACAATGAGATTCAATTGTCATTCCCTGCACCATGCGTCAATTCGCTTTCAATACCACAGCATCATCTGTAAAAAGCCTCAGTGAACTTCCGATGTCATCCACCAGGTCATTTATGTATATTGTGAATAGCAACTGTCCTATGACACTCCCCTGCGGCACACCTGAAATCACTCTTACTTCGGAAGACTTCTCTCCATTGAGAATGACACGCTGCGTTCTGTTATCTAGTAAATCCTCAATCCAATCACACAATTGGTCTGATAGTCCATATGCTCTTACTTTGTTCATTAAACGACTGTGGGGAACTGTATCGAACGCCTTGCGGAAGTCAAGAAACACGGCATCTACCTGGGAACCCGTGTCTATGGCCCTCTGAGTCTCGTATACGAATAGCGCGAGCTGGGTTTCACACGACCGTCTTTTTCGAAACCCATGCTGATTCCTACAGAGTAGATTTCTAGTCTCCAGAAAAGTCATTATACTCGAACACAATACGTGTTCCAAAATTCTACAACTGATCGACGTTAGAGATATAGGTCTATAGTTCTGCACATCTGTTCGACGTCCCTTCTTGAAAACGGGGATGACTTGTGCCCTTTTCCAATCCTTTGGAACGCTACGCTCTTCTAGAGACCTACGGTACACCGCTGCAAGAAGGGGGGCAAGTTCCTTCGCGTACTCTGTGTAAAATCGAACTGGTATCCCATCAGGTCCAGCGGCCTTTTCTCTTTTGAGCGATTTTAATTGTTTCTCTATCCCTCTGTCGTCTATTTCGATATCTACCATTTTGTCATCTGTGCGACAATCTAGAGAAGGAACTACAGTGCAGTATTCCTCTGTGAAACAGCTTTGGAAAAAGACATTTAGTTTTTCGGCCTTTAGTCTGTCATCCTCTGTTTCAGTACCATTTTGGTCACAGAGTGTCTGGACATTTTGTTTTGATCCACCTACCGCTTTGACATAAGACCAAAATTTCTTAGGATTTTCTGCCAAGTCAGTACATAGAACTTTACTTTCGAATTCATTGAACGCCTCTCGCATAGCCCTCCTCACACTACATTTCGCTTCGCGTAATTTTTGTTTGTCTGCAAGGCTTTGGCTATGTTTATGTTTGCTGTGACATCTAACAACATTTATGTTTGTTAAAATTCTCGATTCAAAATTGGCTCGGAGATATTTTTGCTAATATGGCGGAAGACAGACGATAGTCAGTTTGATTATTGTTATTCTCGATTCCTTTTATATCAAGTTAATATATTTAGACAAAAGTCTTTAAGCCTTTTGCTTTCTGTTCTTGAGCATTTAAAATTATTCTCAATGAAAAATACTTCATGTTTTTATACAGGTACTAGTGAACTCCGCTGTAACTTACTAGCGCTAACGGTTGCGCTCCTAATTGCGGAGCAGAAAATTAACACTTAAAAACATTAATTTGACTGGCTTACAATTGAAATAATACAAATCCACGTCTAGACAATAGCGACTCCATTTTTCAAATAATAATTGACAATATAGTTAAGGTTTTCTCTTTACAGACCTGACACGTCTCACGTCCGAACAGTTCATCGGTTAGCACAGGAAGAACAACTGAACCACAATTATCGCAGATAACAAAAAAAGATTATAATTGTTGTTGTCTATGAATGTAGTGCTCTGATAGTAGTTTTAATTCACACAGAAATTAAATTATTACAGAAATAATGAAATAATTATCGTCATTTTTACACGATACAGTCTTTTTTATACGTAGTATCGATAATATTTGTTGAAGTTTGTACACTTAGTTCATTTTAACACATAGTGTCGTGGATGTTACAGACAGAAAACTTTCTGCCGCTACCAGCAGGCCAGCGACACGGTAACTTCCTGTCGGCACTTTTCCTGCTGCAAGTTCTCGCCGCGGTGAGAATCTGCGTCACCAGAGCGCGAGAAATTTACGTAATGTAATGTAATCGGCCGCCGTGAAGCGAAAAACCGGCGCCGGGCTTAATTAACGCGCGCACGGGGCGAGGGGGCGCTATGGCGCTGCAGTACACCAACCGCCGTCTGCAGCACACACACACACACACACACACACACACACACATACACAGCCCACGTCCCTGCTAGCGTGGGCTAGCAGGAGCGCAGTTCCACTTTACACTTAAGTCATGCGATTCCTCCTAATATCGTGTCGGACCTCGTTTTGCTCGGCGTAGTCCAACAACTTTCGTGGCAAGGACTCGACACGTCGTTCGAAGTCCGCGCAGGAATACAAAGCCATGTCGCCTCTATAGCCGTCCATAATTGTGAAAGTGTTAACGGTGTAGGGCTTTGTGCACGAACTGACCTCTCGATTACGTCCATCAAATTTTCGATGGGGTTCATGTCGGGTGATTTAATGTCGCCAAATCGTCCTCTAGAATTGTCCAGAATGTTCTTCAAACTAGTCGTAAACAACTGTGGCCCACTGATACGTTTTGTAACGTGAGTCCATGAATGATTGCAGATGGTGTCCAAGCAGCCCAACACAACAATTTCCAGTAAGTGACCCGAGTGCAAATGATAGCTCCATCAATAAACTACCCTTTTATACCTTGTGATGGGATTCTACCACCATCTGTATATGCGCATATCGCTATCCCAAGACTTTGTCATCTCAGTATTTGTCATCCGTAATTTTCAATCTTTTGTATTTTGTGGTTATTGAGTTACTGTTTATTGGGTAGACCAGAAGTCAGTTGTCGCTAGGAATCCTTGGAATTTGTTCTGCATGGCGCAGCGGTACTCAGCTGTAAGCTTGAGTAGTGCGTTGTAGTCATACGTCAGCTGAAATTAGCCGTTTGAGATTATGTTGTTTGCTAAAGAATACCGGATTGCGGTACACCTTAATCCAAGAAACTTTTATGTTGTTTCCCAAAATAGTTTCAGTCACAATATCGACATCACCGAACTCGGTAACGCAAGCTTTGGTGGTGGCGCTCGTCCCAGAGGTAACCCGGTTCGAATCCTGGTGGTAGAAAAAAATTTCAGGTAGGGGGAGGAGAGGCGGTGGTATAAAGTTCCTGGTCACCAGAATTCGAGCCAGTGTCGTGGTTTTAGTACCGAAACCTCTCTGCCGCGTCTCATGGGGTGAGAGCATGTGGCACTGTTGATGGGTTGATGGTGATCCGTTCGTCGAAAGGAAACGTTAAGTTTGCCGGTCCCCTTGTCATCACGCAACACGAGCGTAACGCTTCACTTCACACAGGCGAGCGCGTGGGCGCACGCACACACACCTACGTACATGTCGTATTACAGATATTGTAATGGAGCATGTTGAAAATAAATAAAAAAATATCTCTGACATCAGTGGCAAAATTAACATATAAAATTAGCATCGTTACGTACATTACACAACTTTATTATAGTTGTACTGTTCGGCTCCAGATACTGTATTGTGTTAATAGTTTTATAATACCCTATTTACTTTTAAGTCACAGCACGATTTCTATGTTTGTCACCGTTTCCCGGGATATTTTCTGTGCTTTGCTACCGTTTCTTCGGAGAACAGGATGTCATCTACAGCTGTATGAGCGGCTGTTATTAACAAGTAGAAAAATGTGGACTTACATAAGTCAGTGTTATACTACTGCGAACTGAGGTAGTGTTGTGGGAACTACTTTGTTACGTAATTTGTCATGTACTCACGATCACTGATCCGTGTGCGGTTATTTCTAAACCACAGGTAAAGCAACTTCTACACCTTGGCCGTAAATCGAAACATTACGCCAGCCGCGCGGGGTAGCCACGCGATCTGAGGCGCCTTTCCACGGTTCGCGCGGCTGACCCCGTCCTAGGTTCGAGTCCTCCCCCGGGGGGAATGAATGCATATGTTATTATTAGCGCAAGTTAAAGTTAGATTAAGTCGTGTCTAAGCCTGAGGGCCGATGAGCTCAGCAATTTGGTCCCATAGGAACTCACCACAAATTTCCAGTTTTGCAAAACATTACGCCATCTTGCTGTTCGCGTGTGCTGCGAGAATGTAGCGAGAATTTTGACTATTTCTGTTCCTCGCTTATGTCTCTTTGTGTGGTGGGGGAGTGATCTCGTGTGTGTGTGTGTGTGTGTGTGTGTGTGTGTGTGTGTGTGTTACTTCTTTTCTCTGTCCTATGTCGGTACTCTTAAAGTCATGAAGAATGTGTTGTTGTAAAATGTTGTATTTTCATTTATTACGTTTTTACCTTCCACTAGAGCCTTTTGTGTGTAATAATTTTCTCCTGTTGTAGTTTTCGGTGTAGACTGTTGCTAGGTTTCAGGATATGTGGATCACTTTCGGTATCAGTGGATGGTGGTTTTTATTTATTAAGTGTTCTGCGGAAGTGGACTGTGCGCTGTCACTCTTCAGATTGCTCACGTGCTCTGTGTATCCAGTTCTGACGTTTCTGCTTCTTTGTCCTAAGTATTGGGCTTGATAGGAGTTGCATGTGGGTGGTATATTCCCGCATTGCTGATTTTGTCTCAGGTTCTCCTGTCAGATCTTAGCTTATATGCCACCTGTGCTGTTTGTTCTGAATTTTATTGGAATCGTTCGCTTTTCCAGTATGTTTCCAATTCTATTTACCAATTTACTCTCATATGTTAGTGTGTCAATTTGTTTCTTTTTCCTGGTCTGGTGTGGTCCGCTGTGTTGTCTGTGTGTTCTGCCTCTCTGTATTCGGACACCTTGGTTGTGCTCTTGAGTTGGTTTCTATGTTGTTAATGAGCTTGTTTATGGTGTCTTCAAAAATGGTTCAAATGGCTCTGAGCACTATGGGACTTAACTACTGAGGTCATCAGTCCCCTAGAACTTAGAACTACTTAAACCTAACTAACCTAAGGACATCACACACATCCATGCCCGAGGCAGGATTCGAACCTGCGACCGTAGCGGTCACGCGGTTCCAAACTGACGCGCTTAGAACCGCACGGCCACACCGGCCGGCTTATGGTGTCTCTTTGGTATTCACTTTCAATAGAAATATTGTTTTTTAAGCAAACATGGACCAAACGGAAGAGTCTCAAAAGACAATGAATGTTGTTTCCTGAGAGACAATGAATAGAAAGTTGACTACTGAACATGAACATAATTACATTGATGTTTGTGATTGCTTGTGGAACTTTTTCCGTACGTCCAATCTCCCCTCGACAAGGTATTCGCAAGATTTGAACAGCCTGGCTCGGTAGTGGAGCTTCCTCGTTCAGCTAGGCTGCAGTCTGTTTGTACAGAAGAGAATCTCAACGCTGCCTCCCACTTTTCTGTGCAATCGCCGAGTAAATCTCAAAGAAAAATGGGCAAGGATTACGGAATACCAGGAATTCATAGAAAAAAAAGTGAAACTGAGACCATGTAGTCCTACTTTACTTAAAAGCCTAAATTAAGATCTGGACAGCCGTTGAGATTCTGCAAGTTGTTTACTATGTGACTAGAAATCGATCAAAGTTTTAAAAAAGCATTCTTTGGAGCGAAGTAGCAGGAATCCATACCTCGTCATGCTGCCGGCTATTGTGGCCGAGCAGTTCTAGCCGCTTCAGTCTGGAGCCGCGCGACCGCTACGGTCGGAGGTTCGAATCCTGCCTCGGGGTGGATGTGTGTGATGTCCTTAGTTAGGTTTAAGTAGTTCTAAGGTCTAGGCGACGGATGACCTCAAATGTTAAGTCCCATAGTGCTCAGAGCCATTTAAACCTCGTCATGCAGACAGAGTTAAACTCTCCTGACGTGAGTGTAAGGGCAGCGATCTTCAGAGGTTGGCTAACTGGATATTACTACTACCAGTTCTTACAATAACTGTTAGAGAAACCGTCTTAAGTTGCGTAAGGAGTTTTATTTATTTATTCACAAGTAGTTTCGGACGACTTGTCCCTTATCAGATCATTCATGTACAAAAGTCTTGCTGTACAACAAGACGTGCATGTAAGATATTGGCCAGGAAACATATAAACGTGGCAATATACAACGACCCGTCCGCATATGAACATCACTACAATGTACATTGACACGTTTTTATGTTTCGTGCTTAGTAACATACATATACGCGTGGCTAGAAATTTCATAACGGAGAAGTCGTCCGAAACTAATCATCAATAAACAGATAAAACTACCTACGCAACTTAAGACGGTTCCTCTAACAGTTACTCAAATCACATTAAGCTGCAGACCTGTTTCAACCCCCGCATGCTGGAGGTCCAGAATTATCAGTTCTGTAAATTACTTAAATATAGTGTTCGAAATGGAAAATAGTCTACTTTTTGAACATCTGTAACAGGTTAATGTATAGTTCATATGACAACAATGTGGAGTACCCCCACATTATGGACTTACTGTCAGAGACTTTTCTGAATTAATGATAAACGAAGTGACGGACGGGGTACAATTTATTGGCCACCACGATCCCCTTGTATCACATCCCTGGATTTTTCAGTGTGGGATATACCAAAAAATAAGGTTTATTCCGTCGAGATATGTACTGTCGAGCATTTCAAGGAACGAATCAGTTCAGAACCTGAAAACCTGTAGTCCCGGAGGATATTCAACAAAATTTGTAAATCACTGTTAAAAAGATGCAATTTTTTCTTAGAACTGCATGGAAACCACTTTGCACTTTAATAGTATGCTTCCTGCTGTTCTGGCGAGTTGTTGATTCGATTTTATGTATTTTGGAAACAACAACTCGACAGAACAACGGAAAGCACAGTGTTAATCGATCGCGCTTAGAAAACCTGCGTCATCACATCACTTTGGGTATCTTTTGTAGGTTCATTGAGCTGCGCACGTATTTCTATGTTGATGATAAATTTGAATTTTCATTTGTTTAATATTATTGGACCAAAACGCGTTTTTTACAACTTCTTTATGGCCCTGTATGTTTATTTCTGATTTTTCTACCAAATATGAATCATTTTTGTACGTATAAGGGGTAGTCAAATGAAAACGAGATAGACAGGAGAAAAGTAGTTAAACTTTATTATTTCAAAAGAAATCGACATAACTGTTGATACATTTGTCTTTCTGTGAGTTAAGATGGTCAGTGCCCTCATGGAAAAATGTTTGTGGTTGTCTGCGGAACCAGGATTGTACCCTGGCGAGCACTTCTTCATCCGAAGCAAATCGAAGGCCACGAATGTCTTCTTCAGGTCTCCAAAAATATACAATTCCGCGGGAAAGATTGGGACCGTATAAAGGGAGTGGGCAAGCCCACATATTTGCAAGGCTGTTTCCAGTAAGCTGCAGAAGCTACGCTGGGAAGCGCTTACACATCCCCCACACAGTCCGAATCTCTCCCCATGCGTTTTTCTTATTTTTGGTGGCCTGAAGAAAGACAGACAATCATGACCATCGATTTGCTTCGGATGAAGAGGTGCTCGCCTGGATACAGTCATTGTTCAGTAGGCAACTGCGAACATTATTCCATGGAGCTACTGACCTTCTTATCTCACAGCCGGAAAAATGTATTTACAGTTACTGCGATTACTTTTGCAAAATCTTCATTTGACTACCTCTTATGAAATGTAATCTGTGAGATTATTGTATGGTTACCGATGGGACGATATAATTGCAATGATATGATAGGAAAAGGCAAAAGTGAGACCGAGGGAAAGATGGAAAGCGTGTGAAGAGCGCGCTGACAGAGCACAACGCACCAATCGCTAGTCATTCATTGCAGTGAGCCCATGTCGCACTGTATACTCCGGACGGCCACGTGGTACTACCGACAGGGAAGACCATCGTGTTCAGCGTATGGCTCTGGTGCGTCGTACTGCACCTGCAGCAGCTGTCTGAGCAACAGTTGACACCACAGTAACACAACAAACTTACGAGTCGATTACTTCAAGGAGAGCTCCGAGACAGAAGCCTTATAGCTTGCATTCCACCCAAACAGACGTTAAAGTAACCTCTGGCGTGCCACAGGGGACTGTTATGGGACCATTGCTTTTCACAATATACACTCCTGGAAATGGAAAAAAGAACACATTGACACCGGTGTGTCAGACCCACCATACTTGCTCCGGACACTGCGAGAGGGCTGTACAAGCAATGATCACACGCACGGCACAGCGGACACACCAGGAACCGCGGTGTTGGCCGTCGAATGGCGCTAGCTGCGCAGCATTTGTGCACCGCCGCCGTCAGTGTCAGCCAGTTTGCCGTGGCATACGGAGCTCCATCGCAGTCTTTAACACTGGTAGCATGCCGCGACAGCGTGGACGTGAACCGTATGTGCAGTTGACGGACTTTGAGCGAGGGCGTATAGTGGGCATGCGGGAGGCCGGGTGGACGTACCGCCGAATTGCTCAACACGTGGGGCGTGAGGTCTCCACAGTACATCGATGTTGTCGCCAGTGGTCGGCGGAAGGTGCACGTGCCCGTCGACCTGGGACCGGACCGCAGCGACGCACGGATGCACGCCAAGACCGTAGGATCCTACGCAGTGCCGTAGGGGACCGCACCGCCACTTCACAGCAAATTAGGGACACTGTTGCTCCTGGGGTATCGGCGAGGACCATTCGCAACCGTCTCCATGAAGCTGGGCTACGGTCCCGCACACCGTTAGGCCGTCTTCCGCTCACGCCCCAACATCGTGCAGCCCGCCTCCAGTGGTGTCGCGACAGGCGTGAATGGAGGGACGAATGGAGACGTGTCGTCTTCAGCGATGAGAGTCGCTTCTGCCTTGGTGCCAATGATGGTCGTATGCGTGTTTGGCGCCGTGCAGGTGAGCGCCACACTCAGGACTGCATACGACCGAGGCACACAGGGCCAACACCCGGCATCATGGTGTGGGGAGCGATCTCCTACACTGGCCGTACACCACTGGTGATCGTCGAGGGGACACTGAATAGTGCACGGTACATCCAAACCGTCATCGAACCCATCGTTCTACCATTCCTAGACCGGCAAGGGAACTTGCTGTTCCAATAGGACAATGCACGGCCGCATGTATCCCGTGCCACCCAACGTGCTCTAGAAGGTGTAAGTCAACTACCCTGGCCAGCAAGACCTCCGGATCTGCCCCCCATTGAGCATGTTTGGGACTGGATGAAGCGTCGTCTCACGCGGTCTGCACGTCCAGCACGAACGCTGGTCCAACTGAGGCGCCAGGTGGAAATGGCATGGCAAGCCGTTCCACAGGACTACATCCAGCATCTCTACGATCGTCTCCATGGGAGAATAGCAGCCTGCATTGCTGCGAAAGGTGGATATACACTGTACTAGTGCCGACATTGTGCATGCTCTGTTGCCAGTGTCTATGTGCCTGTGGTTCTGTCAGTGTGATCATGTGATGTATCTGACCCCAGGAATGTGTCAATAAAGTTTCCCCTTCCTGGGACAATGAATTCACGGTGTTCTTATTTCAATTTCCAGGAGTGTATATAAATGACCTAGTAGATAGTGTCGGAAGTTCCATGCGGCTTTTCGCGGATGATGCTGTAGTATACAGAGAAGTTGCAGCATTAGAAAATTGTAGCGAAATGCAGGAAGATCTGCTGCGGATAGGCACTTGGTTCAGGGAGTGGCAACTGACCCTTAACATAGACAAATGTAATGTATTGCGAATACATAGAAAGAAAGATCCTTTATTGTATGATTATATGATAGCGGAACAAACACTGGTAGCAGTTACTTCTGTAAAATATCTGGGAGTATGCGTGCGGAACGATTTGAAGTGGAATGATCATATAAAATTAATTGTTGGTAAGGCGGGTACCAGGTTGAGATTCATTGGGAGAGTCCTTAGAAAATGTAGTCCATCAACAAAGGAGGTGGCTTACAAAACACTCGTTCGACATATACTTGAGTATTGCTCATGAGTGTGGGATCCGTACCAGATCGGGTTGACGGAGGAGATAGAGAAGATCCAAAGAAGAGCGGCGCGTTTCGTCACAGTGTTATTTGGTAACCGTGATAGCGTTACGGAGATGTTTAACAAACTCAAGTGGCAGACTCTGCAAGAGAGGCGCTCTGCATCGCGGTGTAGCTTGCTCGTCAGGTTTCGAGAGGGTGCGTTTCTGGATGAGGTATCGAATATATTGCTTCCCCCTACTTATACCTCCCGAGGAGGTCACGAATGTAAAATTAGAGAGATTAGAGCGCGCACGGAGGCTTTCACACAGTCGTTCTTCCCTTGAACCATACGCGACTGGAACAGGAAAGGGAGGTAATGACAGTGGCACGTAAAGTGCCCTCCGCCACACACCGTTGGGTGGTTTGCGGAGTATAAATGTAGATGTAGATGTCTGAGACTTCAGATGTGTCAGGCGAGAGCTCATTGGAGTGAGGGTGGAGGTCTGTTGTGTTTTCAGATGAAAGCTGGTTCTGCCTCGATGGCAGTGCTGGCCGCGTATTGATTAGGAGGCCAGCTGAGGACCTTCAAACGACATGTCTGCGTGCTGGACACACTGGGCCTACACTTGGAGTTATGGTTTGGGTTGCGATTTTGTATAACAGCAGAAGCACTCTCGTGGTTATCCCACGCACTCTGATTACAAGTTTGTACGTCAGTCTGCTGATTCGGCCTATTGTGCTGTCAGTGAGTAACAGCGTGCCAAGGGGTGTGTTACAGCAGGATACGCTCGCCCACTTACCGTTCTTGTACTGATGGACCAAGTGCAATAGGCAAGAAACTCCATCACACAAACTGACTCCGGTACCTGTACGACGTAATGCATGCAGGCTTGCATGCCTGCATTATCATTCTGACGGTTGCACCGGTTATTTATGTACCAGCATTTCACATTTGCAATAGCTTATCTCGCTCTTACATAAACCTGTGATCATGCGTTGTTAATCACTTAAACATGTTACCAACACAAATTTATTCCCGAAATTTCATAACTCTAACTACACTGGCCAACAAACAAACGAATTTTAGATGTTTCATGCACTTCATTAGTCAATTCATACTAACTTTGGTTCGAGAAAAACGAATATGAAATGAAAACTTTTTCTGGGCTCTAGTTTCTGTGATGCACTCTGGGTGAAAGTATGTCACATTAACGGATCAAGAGAAAAAGATTCATTTTTCTTACATGTGCTAACAACATTCAATGTGCATTTGAATTTTTAAAATGATGATTATATTTTAAGAGTTCCAAAATGCTGGAAGAGTACCTCGCAGATGGCTGGGTCTGAAGAGAATGATGTGGTGGGTGCATACCTCTTGCCTCTTGTAACGGAGATTGAGAGCATCCCTCCACAAAGACCAGCAATAATCCGCAAGCATTGCTTCATGCCAATGGCCCCGATATATTTGTTCGAAAAAGAAATGTCCTGATGGAATCTTTCCTCATATTCGTCACTTTCAGCTCCACAACTAGGAGGGAAAAGTCTAGGTGGAAGCGGAGGAAATGGGTTTTAAGGGACATGTTGCATCCAAGGTTATGGTATTTTTGCAGGACCATTGTCACCAACTGACTGTAGTTATCATCTCTTTTCTTGCCTAAAAATCCATGAACAACTCCGTTGAAGGTTTCCCAAGCTTCCTTTCCTTTCCCTCCAAAACTTTGTCAAATGCAGCATCCTTTAAAAGTCCTCGAATTTGTAACCCGATAGATATACCTTCCTTAATTTTTGCATCACCTAATTTCGGAAATTTCTCTGGTATGCATTTAAAGGCTCATTCTTTTTGGTTCATACTTGTAACAAAATTTTACATCAAATCTAGCTTGATATGTAAGGGTGGAAGAAGAACATCTTCTGGGTCCACGAGAGGCTCGGCAACGACATTTTTCTCGCTAGGTTTAAGATTTCTTGTAGCCCAGTCTGCTTTAATATAATGCGATTTCCTATCCCTGCTGTCCCACATACATAAAAAACAGTAATGTTTTGTGTATCCCATTTGCATTCCTAAGAGTGTGACAAACACTTTTAGCTCATCATATATTTTCCATTTGTATTCGTGATATTTGATTGTGTCCAAGAAGGCTGCCATATTTGCATATGTCTCCTTAATGTCAACTGCGTGACCAACAGGAATAGAAGGAAGACGGTTGCCATTGTCAAGTAACACAGCTTTCAAACCAACCTTAGAGGAGTCTATGAATAGCCTCCTTTCAGTTGGATCATGAGTCAAATTCAAAGATTTCATCAAGCCATTAAAGTCGCAGCAAACAACAAGATTGTTTTTCTTCTCCAAAAAGGGAAGCAGTGCCTTGTGACTTTTTCTGCATTGTGAAAGTGTGACATCACGATCGAGAACAATCTATTGCTGTAGTCGAGATCCAAGAATCTCTACCTTCGCCTTTGACAGGTCAAGGGCTCTAATGAGATTACTCGATCCCGCTTGACTCGGTCTGTGCGGGTTATTATCTTTTCCCTCAAAATCAATGTCACGGGATTCTTGTTCCATATTGTCTTCATTTTCTACTTAAAACACACAAATTTCAGGTGGGGTAGGAACTGGCAAACTACCTGAATGCAAAATGGGTCGACTAGCAATGCGAATATTCGAGAACTGAACTGTTCTTTTTCTCATAGACAGTCCTCCCTCCATGGATGGAGTCAAGCAGAAATAGCAGTCATCTGTATTGTTTTTTAGGCTCCCGCCAAATCATAGGCACATCGAAAGCGTTTCTGTGAGGAAAATGATATTTCACCACAAATGTAACAAAAATTATTCAACTTATTTACACATTTTCGTGGCATTTTTACGAATTTTACACTACAAAAGCACTCTCAATCCACAAATTCTGCTTTAATTACAGCAGTATTACTATATGAACTCACAGTCACAGCAATAGTATCTATGTTTATGACTTAAAAACAGCTTAAGAACATTTGTGTTTTGTTATTGGACAGGTGTGCCAACTCCGAAAACAAAATTTCCCTCAAACTGAAAATGTTGACTATAAAAACGAAATGTCACTTTATCTCTAAAGAAAGAGCTAATCTCTCATATTTATGGTGATTTTTTAATTCATAAGATGAAAATACACGAGAATTAACAATTTTTGAGCCAGAAACATTTTAATTGTTGTCCATTCTCATTTTTGGTGTTCCGATTTTTTCCCCGTCAATGTAGATAGAAACATTCTGTGGTCGATATCAGCGACCAATAGATACAAGAACTGTATCATTCTGTTACTCGGTTGGTTTAATTCGGGAAGACGACAGTACAATCCCCGTGTCTGATCTTCCTGACTTAGGTTTTCCGTGATTTACCTAACTCCCTCTAGACAAATGCCAGGATGGTTTCTTTGAAGGGACACGGATGATACCCTTCCCCAACCTTGAAACAACCGGAGGTTGTGCTCCATCTCTGATGACCTCGATGTCGACGTTAAACTCTAATTTTCCGCCCTTCCTTCGTCTGATTTTCCCGTAAGGCAGAAATTAGCTGATGCAATATGCTATTAACGACTGGCCGCTTAAAGCCAACCAAGACTTGGGTACTACAGACGTGTCAGCAAAAGACGTTCCAGAATCGTCAGCAAAAGACGTTCCAGAATCGCGAAGCATCATAAGCAACAGCCAATGCGTGCACTAAAGCTTTTTTCAAACTCGGCTACCACACAGCGAATGCTGTCTACGAAAACTGTTTGCGGATGAATATTCGTTTACAAACCATGGACAAAAAGATCTTCGTAATAGGCACTGTCGCAGAGACATTCCGATAAATAATGACCTTGGCCTGTCAAATTGTAGTGCGGGGTTTGACTAACTGCGTCATCGGTCCTTCTTTCCACATCTACGTCTATCCTCCGCAAGTCAACGTTTAGTGTGTATTGGATGTAGTTTATGTACCAATGTCACTTCACCCCCTTCCCTGATACAGAAAATGAATTCGAAGTTGTGAATATGAACCATCTTCGACTGTAAATCGGAATGATGACAGTGAAAATTTGTGTCGGCCCGGGACTCGATCCAGAACTTCCCGCCTCCAGCGAGCGGCCACCTTAACCGCTTCGGCCATCCGAGCACGAATCACGGCCAAACGCCAACTTCCGTATGCCGTCGTCCATGTGTCACAACGTGCCCGCGAACGTTATGTATATTCCCAGCCAAGATGGGTACATTTATTGAGATACGACGACCTGGTATTGGCGAACAAAAACGAATGCACGTCCGAAGGAACATTGCATTGTACTTCTTAATAACACAAGCGCTGCTATTTCATATTTTCCTGTTCCAGTTGCGAATGGCTCGTGACAAGAACGGTTGTTGGTAAGCTTCCGTGTGATCTCAGATCTTATTTTACCTTCATAAGCTTTTCGGGAGATGTACGCACGAGAATACCACACATTGGTCGACTCTTCTAGGAAAATGCGTCCATGAAATCTTTCCAGTAAACCACACAGTAATGTAGAGCGTCTCTCTCGCAGCGTCTGCCACTGAAGTTGGCTGATAATCTCTGTGGGACTCCAAATAGCCACCAGTACCAACAGTTCCTAAGAGACATGCTGCTGCAGTTATTGGGAGACATCCCACAGAATGTACAGGACTGCATGTACCAACACGAGAGATGTGCCGTTCATACCGCACAGAAAATTACAGATCTTCTTAACGGATAATGTGGAGATCGCTAGATCGGTCGTTCAGAAAATACAAAATGGCCTCCACGCTCTCCAGACTCAACACCTGTCGACTTTTATCTGTTGGGGCAGTTAAAACAAAAGGTCTACAAGGAAATATCTACAATGAAATACTGACGACTGTCGAAGACATGAAATACTCCAAAACACGGACCGGTGCTGTGGTGAGTCCAGTGCAGTACTGTCCATGTGCAATCACTTCACAACATCTACCAATGCTCAAAGTCAACATTTTCAGCGACTCATAGGACAGTCGAGTTTGCTTCGCAGCTGGTCAGGCATACACAGTCCTGCCACGTTAAAGACGTCAACGTGCAGTAACCACTCATAGGTAGGAACTACCAGCGGAGGGTATATAAAGTGTTTCGGTGGGACGCAGAAACAGTGCTGTCGTTGTCATAACGCGGAAACGGCGCGATTTATCTATCGTCCAAAAGGACGTGATTATTAGCTTTGGAACCAAGGGTAGAAGCATTTCCGAAACGGTTAAGTCTTTAAACCATTCACACGAAGCCGTGGTTAAGGTATGCCGTGCATTGCAAAAAAGCACTAACCAGAACCGGTGTCGGGGCAGGTGTGGTGCACCACGGGCAATAAATGACTGGGGTGAACGGCGGTTGCGGAGATGTATAAGGACAAATAGATTTGTTATTGTTTATGCAACTAACAAGTTGAACCAAGGGGCTGCCAACATTGTCTCCTCAACGACCGTTCAGCAAAACGTTGCTGCATATGGGCCTCCGCAGCAGGCGCCTTGTTCACGCACCCGTGCTGACTGCTGTTCATCGGAGAAGAAAACTGGAATTTGCACGCCAGTATCGCAACTGGACGTTCACTGAGTGGCGTCAAGTGGTCTTTTCAAATGAATCACTTTTAATGCTTCATCAGGCGCGAAACATCTGAATGTAGACACACTGCAACAATCGTGGGAAGGATCCAGGCCGAACGTAGCAGATTTATGATCTGGGGAATGTTTTTGTGGCATTCCCTGGGTGATCTCCTTCCTCCGGAAGCCATAAGGAATCAACACAAGTATGCTTCTATTATTGGGGACTATATCCACCCTTACATGCAGTTTGTTTGTCTCCGCCACGATGGGATCTACCAGTAGGACAGTGCAACGTGTCATACAGATTGCAGTGTACGTGCGTGGTTCTAAGGGCAGCAGAGTGAGTTTCCCATACTTCCCTGGCCATCATACTCCCCGGATTTAAATCGAACGGTGTATCTGTGGGACCACCTCGATCGGGCTGTTCGCGCCAGCTAGCGCAGTTGACCAGGCACTGGAGTCGACATGGCTCCACATTCCTGCCAGTACCTTCCACAACATTCGCTGACTCTCTTCTTGTACGTCTCACAGCGGTTCGCGCTGCGAAAGGTGGTTACTCAGGCTTTTGACAGGTGGTCACATTAACATGACTGGACAATGTATGTTTGACCTCTTGTCCACATAGATGGTCAGTTGTCTCGACTCTTTTACGCTGTTGCTATTTCATCACGTTCCACACAAGTTATGTTGTTGAAGTTCTTGTCGAAGGCTATCTTCAATACCATAGAAAATTGTACATAGCTTAGTGGGAAAAAAAATCAACAGTATTAGAATTCGCCAGCTATAGAAATTGAAAACTACTTGCGTATTTCAGAAAATTCGCGCTATCTTCTACGACTTACCAAAAATCATACCTCTTTATATTGAAACACGTATGTAACATAGCAGCGATGGTGAGGCACGTTAAAATCTTTGACCAGAGAGCCTATTTTCGTAGTTAGTCTGCGCTTGACCGCGCGAGTGTTGCGAGCAGTTCGGTTGTAATCGTGGTGCAGTTCAGTTGTAGTCGTCATGTAGAGCAGTTCTGTAGTAGCCGTCGTGCAGTACAGTAGTAGTCGTCGTGGAGTACGCTAGTAATCGTCATGCAGAGCAGTCGGTCAGCAGTAGCAGCCCAGTGCGGTTGTGTGATGTAATCTGTCGGCAACACTGGTCAAGATGCTGAATGAGGTATATTGTTAATTAAGGTAATCATCAGATAATGTAAAGTTTATTTATTGTAATTAATTTCCAACAAGTGCCCCAATAATAATTTTGATTTAAAAGCAATTTTACAAAAAAAATTATTTAATTGAATTAACGATTTCATTCCACTTCCCTTAAAGACAAGTTTCAGTTAAATTACAAAAAAAGGAATATTATTATTTGCAATGCAGTTCCTCCAAGCTGTGCGCAAGAATAAGAGCAGAAATTTGACTAGCAGTTACAATGAGGTAAGAATTTAATTCTGATTTGCACAGGGCCAAAGACCGATATTTCGGTTTAATTGAATTATCATTATCACTGAGATTTCATTAGCACTGAATTGTTTTTCATTATTTTTGCGGGAGCTTACAGCAGAGTCAGATTGCGAATTTCACATTTTTGTTGCCTTTGTCAGTAAATTTCATTGCGGGAGGTTACACTTGGCTCCCATTTATATTAAATAATTGTTTTACGAAATCATTGTGGGGAGGTTACACTTGGCGACACCCAGTCCAGGATCGTATTTCGTTGAGAATCTTTTGAACAACAGTCAGATATCTGCTCTTATTTGCTTAAGTATAATTAGGATTTGGCGCAACGCTTTTACTAATCTTGTGACTTTCTTTCTACAGGCCAACGGGAATTCGTTGCTCTATTGTATTTGTGTGTTGCTTTTGCATTTGTGCTTATTGTTTTGTGAATAATTGTGACTACTGTAAAAATGCCGCGAAAGACTGTGAATAGTGTATCGCGAGGTATTATGAATGAATTTACCGACTTAAACAACGTGACCGATAGTAATTGTGACGCGCAGTGTAATGATGACAATCCTGCGTTCACTGACAGTCAATGCGTTCCAACCACTAGTGATGACTTTTATCTTAATGAGGAACAAACGAACTCAATGTCTCGCCTGTTAATTTGACGACAATTGATGACGCGGGACGCTCTGTTGCAATGAGCGCTGCCCAGCTTAACACACCCGGTTTGAAAAATTCAAGTAAAGTACAGACAAATTTTTCTAATGAAGATGGACAGTGCACACAAAGTAGGACAGATTTATTTAATTCCGAGGTAGTAACTAGCAACGCGCATCAGATTAGCAGGCAGGATCAAATTATAGCATTATTGCTACAAGTTCTTGAATCGTGCAAACAACGTAATGAAAGTTTCAAACAATTGATGAAAGAACAAGAAAAGTTTTCCAAAAGACTTGATGAACAGCACAAACATCTTAGCGAAATGATTGATGAAAGTTTCGACAACTATTCCAAACAACTTAATGAAAGCTTAGACAACAATTTCAAACAGTCGAATTATATGCTAGACAACCATTACAAACAACTTAGCGAAACAATTAATGAAAGTTTCAAACTGACGAACGAAAAACACGACAACGTTAACGAACAGAACAAACAAGCTACCGAACAGATTACAGCTGTTACCGTGCAATGTCAGGACAGTAAAGAGCAATTACGTGTGGATACTAAGGCTTGTGCTAATAACAGTAATGAAGAAGTTGGCACTGTTGCACAAGAATTAAATTGTACACGTGTAAGCACAACAGAATCACATAAAGACAAGATTAATGCAGTCACTGAACAATGTTCAGCGAACGAAACACAGATACACGAAATTAATGCAGTCACTGAACAATGCGCTAAAAACGCAGTACAGATAAGCGACGAGTTTAATTTAGAGCCACTGGAAGTTTCACACACTGTGAATACGGAAGTTGACGAGAAATTTGCACGACACAACAACCAAATTGACGAAAGTATTACAGTAACAGAATTAACAATTATTTCAGTCACCAATACGTCACAGAACCCGCCACGTTGCGAGCATTTGTCAGACTCGCGCAACGCGTATAATGTGAGCAATTTACAGAGACTACGCGACTTAAAATCCGAAAAGCCACGCGACTTAAAATCTGTAACGTTACGTAACTTGAAATCTGAAATGACACAGACAAACAGATTCTCACACAAACCTGAACGTGTTCTCAAATTCAGTGACGATAACGTTGATTACGAGCAGTTTTTATCAGTAAGAAAAACTAAGGAATTTAATAATGAAAGAGCACAGATACACGATTTGAACTGGATACGTCGATTTATTTTTGTACTTTCACCGCTATTACGTGTAACGCAGAAACTAGCTTTGAACTGGATACGACAATTTGCTCTTGAATTTTTACCAACATTTCGTGTAATGCAAAAACCTGAATTAGTATGGATACAGCAATTTATTTCTGAATTTTTACCGGCATTGCCTGTAAGGCAAAAGCTGAAAAGTATTTGCAGTGCGTAATAAACCTCAGGGGATTCATTACGCTTTAATGAAGATGTGCCGTAGCGAGCATAGGGCCCCGAGCTGTAGTAGTGCTGTTTCATCTTTAGTTTTCTGCACTGCTGCCTTCTCTTCTACTATCCTTTATATCTATCAAAACCGCTCTTTAACTATTGCTCTATTTAGAATTAAGAATATGTAAAGAAAACCGGATTTGACAAGTTATACCGAAAGTGACAATTTTTATTAGGCACTCCACAACTACCAGCGTAATTTTAATAACTGACAAAATTTTAATCATCAGTACGTGTAAAATTATCAGTAACAGTAAACGCATTTTGGTAACAATAGACATTTTTCTCCACAACAGCATGAAAGTCAGCCGCTTAGCATATGTAACCAACAATGCAGTCTACAAGGTCAACCAAACTTTAATGTTTCGCCGCGTGCACGTATAGTCCCAGCTACAACAAATAGTAACGCACGGCAGCAATGAAATAACTACGTACAGAAAAAAAACAGTATTTCAATCTCTATCGCAATGCGCCATATAGAAATGACTATCACGACATACGTAAAATTAATTAGCACAATTTTCAGCGTACATTCAATAACACGTCAGATAGAATTTGATTAAATACAGTACAGATTGCCTATTCCAGTAACGTAAGCAATACTTTTGACACGCAGAATTTTGTTCATGAGAATGTTATTTGAAAGACGCTTTGTTGAATGCACCACTTTTATCGCACCCAGATCTTACCAGAAATTTTTCCATTGCCACCGACAGTTCTAACACCGCTTTAGGCGTACACATTTTCCAGGAAATTGAAGAAGATGGTTCGATAGTAATTAAAAACATCGCATTTGCAAGCCGCATTTTGTCACCTGCTGAACGAAATTATTCCGTGACAGAACTGGAAACATTATGTGTTGTATGGGCTTTTACGAGATTTAGACATTTTCTTTATGGCAGACATACCGCAGTTTACACAGACCACAGAGCGATACAATTTTTACTTTCGGCCAAATTCTCGCACGACAGATTAAGCAGATGGAAACTTTATTTACAATAGTTCACATTCCCGGTACGCAAAATGTTATAGCAGACGCACTATCGCGTTCTCTCGGCAACAATCAGCAAGACGTAGCAACCAACTTCTGCAAAACAAATTTCAGTGTCATGTACATTCAGCAAGTAGCATTTGAAAATTTTATTTCATCGTCATTACAGGACATAGCACAAGAACAAAATAAAGACAATGTGTGGAAAGAAATTAAACACCTTTGGCAAGATAGGAAAAATGTTACGATTAGGAACCACTACACTGTACGCAATGACATTCTGTTTCGCCGCTCTCATCCTGACAGCAACAATTGGTTATTATGCATTCCTGACGAACTGGTTAACAAATTAATTTGGTACATTCATTTAAGTTACGCACATTACGGAGCACGAAAATGTTTTCTTATACTGAGACAGAACTGTTATTTTACCAACATGGAGAAACGTATACGACGAGTTTTAGCGTCTTGTAAAATTTGCCAGAAAGCTAAACAGACACAACTTCACATATTCCTCCATTATATCCGATTGTACCTGTTAAATTAAGACATATGGCCGCAGTAGATATTTTTGGTCCGATTCCGAGAACTAACAGAGGTTTTTGCTACATCTTTGTCGCTGTTGAGCTCACTTCAAAATTTGTTACTTTCACTCCGTTACGCAAAGCTACTGCTAAAACTGTTTCGAAAGCATTTGTAAAACATTTTCTATTTCATGTAGGGCATGTGATGAAAGTAATTTCTAACAATGGATCTCAATTTCGTAGTAGCATATGGACACGCATGTTACGAGCCAGAAACATTTCTCCGATCTATATATCCAAGTACCACGCTTCTTCGAACCCCTGTGAACGGTTAATGAAAGAAATTGGTAAGCTGTGCCGAATATACTGCCACAAAGGACATATTGATTGGGATACACACATACTCTCATTCCAAGATGTAATTAATTCCATTCCAAATGAATCCACTATGCTATCTCCGTCTGTTATACTGGAAAACGTTGAACCACCAAACAAAATTAAAGAATTTGTAAATTTTCCTACATCTCGTCGCTTACGACACCACGAAATAATTGACATTGCGCTGAACAACATCAAACGTGCCGCAGAGCGCCGGATAAGACAGCAAAAACAGGTTTGTACACGCCGAGACTTTCACGTTGGACAGAAAATATTAGTACGTACACACTATTTATCCAGCAAATTAAAAGGTAAGTGCAGTAAATTTGAACTTCTATACGCAGGTCCATATCGGATTCGCAGCATCCCTCACCCCAATGTTGTACACGTCGAAACTTTGAGAACCAGAAAATCGAAAGGCAATCACCATATCTCAAACATTAAACCGTTTATTGAATGAAATCACTTTATGATGTAACATGCTATGATGCCATTTACTAATGCAATTATATTCACCTGACTAATTACTGATGATTATCGTATTTTTTCTTGGCAGGTGCCCGGCAAGGTAAGGTTAGCAGGTCGCTTTTCTTGTCGTTACACATCAGACCATGCACATTTTCCACTTTTTATGTACGATTGTATTCCAGTTTTGTCTATATGCACTGTGAAATAGTTAAGATATAACACACACCAGTCGACTTTGACATTTTTTTTTTGGCCTTATGACATCTCAACATCGTGACTTTTACATTTTTTGCTGCTGCATTGTGATATTCTCTGTACATTTTGGCTTTGAACACTGTCAATGTCTTTGACATATTACGTTGTCTGTAATGTTATGCTGTATGGTTAATTGTGTCACCATAAACCAGTCATTATTTAGTGGGTATATGATTTAAATGCAAGACGTTAATCTCTGTTCATCAATTTCAGAAAGAAATGATGCGTGTAAGAAATAAATTCAACAGAAATGGGAATTTCACCTACGGAATAAACGATAGAAGATGCAATAACTTTATGAGGAAGAGTAAATGGATCAGGATTAACAAGCATTAACAAGAATATACTATACTCATCGTAGAATAGCAGTCTTAACTAATTTTTTTCTTTAAGAATACGAGGCGATTGATGCAGGCTGTCAGACAGAACTACACATCTTAGTTTTAGTGATGAAATATGCTAGAGATAAGGAATAGTTGTATAATGAGTAATGAAGTGATCTTTTTTGCAGATGATAATGAATGCTGATGAATAATGATGAAGAATATGCTATTATGAATAATGAAATTTTTCTTTACAGGTGATGATAATAATGAAGTTATGATAATATGGATAATGAAGTTTTTTCTTTACAGATGAGGATAATGTTGAAGTCATGTATTTATGCTACGTAGTTATTTAAGTATTTGTTGCAGTTTGTTTTGACAGCAGGTGTTATATTGCATAGTAGGATGACGGAAAGTTTTGGAAAGGACAGCTATGGAACACATGTTTATACACATTTCACTACTTGTTAATTCGAAGTTCACTACTTTTCAGCATAGT
Organism: Schistocerca cancellata; assembly: GCF_023864275.1. Taxonomy (NCBI): domain Eukaryota; kingdom Metazoa; phylum Arthropoda; class Insecta; order Orthoptera; family Acrididae; genus Schistocerca; species Schistocerca cancellata. Next base: position 410,587,348 of record NC_064628.1, read on the forward strand.
GTGCGTTTCTTCTTTCAGGTCAATAATCCGTTTTGTATTTTTTTTCCAGCAAAAGCTTTTCAAGATACTTACTAAACCTGTTACTTATTATACCTGTACTAGCACTTACATTTTTTACCCATTTGTGTCTATCATTTATACATGTGATCACATTACTGCCTTGTTTCACAACCTTGCTACAGCTGACTCATGACGAATGACGTTACACATTTTTCATTTACAGGAACAGCCCAGAACCAATTTTTTTTCTTTTTCTCTTCTTGCTTTCCCTTATAATAACTCCACTGTTTATTGTAATGAGACTACTTATAATGTGTATGATTATTAATGCTATGACTGTAATTAGCTGATTTTTAATAATGACTTCGTAATGATCTGAATGTCACTCAATGAATTGTTATTACTTCTTAATGATCTGAATAATACTGAATGAGGAACAATGTTTTATACTATTCGATACTTGATGGCCACTGAGTGCCAATAATTAATGTCACTCAATGAATTATGTTATTAATTATGCCATTAATTAGCTCTTGTTTTCAATGTTGATACTTTGTAACTGGAAAAGTATATGATTCTTACTATATTGAAATGACAAATGATTAACTATGCTTTATAACTGGAAAAGAATGTGATTATTTAATAATGCTTTGTAACTAGGAAAAGAAGATTACTGATTCTATGTAAAACAATTAATGAACATTTTTCTGTAATACTACATACTTGGTACAGAAATGTTCAATCAGTGGGCTATGAATGCCGCACACTACTAATGAAGACTGTAATTGTCAATATTATGTGACTTAATGTCCTTCACCTCATGAGCTAACTACCCTGAATTACTGCAATGTCCATTTGTCCTGTCTATCCTAGTGATCATGGAGCACTATCTTTGGTTTTGCACTAATTCTACGTTGGTGTGCCTTGTAAGAGCGTGGTGTTGACACGACATGCTATCCACCACCGTGGGCGATGAAGACGTTATTATGGTCCCACTGTTTGGTGTACCTAGTGTACTGCCAAAATGAGAACATGGAACATTAGTACGAGAGTTCAATGTCTTGGCTACACTGGTAAATTCTGATGGGAAAAGAACTTCAAATTGTGTCACTTGGTGTTGTACTTCTGTGGAAAGATATGGACTTTCAGAACAGCTGTGTGCAATCTAAAGTGCTACAACCATGATGCAATCCTTCCCTTTCCTATCCTAATTCTTGTCACATAGTGAAAATCATTTTTTTTGCTAACATTATTTATGTTCATGGGTTATGCATTTTTTTTTTTTTGATTCGCTGAACTCCAGTGCGAGTACACTTATGTCACTTGTCGATATTATTTTTGCCATTATGTTTATTGCAAAAATGCCTAAGACATTTTTTCGATTTGTTCTCAAGTACAGTATGTGCACTCTTGTCTTTAATATTGTATATACATTATTTTTTATTTATTATTTTATTTTAATGATATGTTCTGAACTACAGTGCATGTGCACTTATGTTGTGTGTTAATATGTTTTCTACTGAACTTCAGTGCCTGTGCATTTTCAATATGATTTGTACTCATTCTGTATATTCAATACTTCAGTACGTATGCACTTATGTCATTTGTTACTAATTATATATACATTTCGTAAAGTGCTAATATGTTCTCAACTCCAGTGCGAGTACACTTATGTCACTTATCAACACGTTTTTCTGCCATTCTGTTTATTTGTTCTGAAAATGCTAAAGAATTTTTTCAGTGCGTGTGCACTTTGCTATCTGTCAAATAATTTGTATATACAGTTCTCTGATTTACTACTATGTTTTGTACTCACATCCTGTCTTTGTCTGAAATATTTTGTACTCGGTGCATGTGCACAACATTTAATTTATGTACTAAATTTGAATATTCTGTAAATCGTAAAAATTTCTTGCGATGGCAAGTCCAAATGACTCACCATCGCTGCCAAATTTTTGCCCCCCCAGTGGAGGGTTATGAAACACGTATGTAACATAGCAGCGATGGTGAGGCACGTTAAAATCTTTGACCAGAGAGCCTATTTTCGTAGTTAGTCTGCGCTTGACCGCGCGAGTGTTGCGAGCAGTTCGGTTGTAATCGTGGTGCAGTTCAGTTGTAGTCGTCATGTAGAGCAGTTCTGTAGTAGCCGTCGTGCAGTACAGTAGTAGTCGTCGTGGAGTACGCTAGTAATCGTCATGCAGAGCAGTCGGTTAGCAGTAGCAGCCCAGTGCGGTTGTGTGATGTAATCTGTCGGCAACACTGGTCAAGATGCTGAATGAGGTATATTGTTAATTAAGGTAATCATCAGATAATGTAAAGTTTATTTATTGTAATTAATTTCCAACAAGTGCCCCAATAATAATTTTGATTTAAAAGCAATTTTACAAAAAAAATTATTTAATTGAATTAACGATTTCATTCCACTTCCCTTAAAGACAAGTTTCAGTTAAATTACAAAAAAAGGAATATTATTATTTGCAATGCAGTTCCTCCAAGCTGTGCGCAAGAATAAGAGCAGAAATTTGACTAGCAGTTACAATGAGGTAAGAATTTAATTCTGATTTGCACAGGGCCAAAGACCGATATTTCGGTTTAATTGAATTATCATTATCACTGAGATTTCATTAGCACTGAATTGTTTTTCATTATTTTTGCGGGAGCTTACAGCAGAGTCAGATTGCGAATTTCACATTTTTGTTGCCTTTGTCAGTAAATTTCATTGCGGGAGGTTACACTTGGCTCCCATTTATATTAAATAATTGTTTTACGAAATCATTGTGGGGAGGTTACAATATCTTACTCAGTCTTTGTATATTTGAGATTGTTTGGTTAGCTGTCGCACCTCGAATATGACTGTAGTGTAAGCATTCTTCGGTAGAAATTCGTTCGTCTCAACTCAGAATTGTGTTCTCTAGGAATAATAATTTACGCACTTACAGTACTAGTTCGCTGAAATACTGTCTACGAACACGAAGCAAAGTTTCTTTGAAGCCAACCGCTGCAGCAAAGGAGTCTGTGTTCTCTACGTCAAAGACGCACAAGGGTGACTTCGTAGAAGCTTTTGCAGGCTACACATAATTAATGCCCGAGGAATAATTTATGAAAAAGTTATAGGTACCGGAGTTACTGTTTCAAAGGGAAGGGAAAAACGTAACAGTCATGCTTCGATGGCGGACGACAGGAGAGGCCAGAGTGAAGGAACACACAGGCAGCGGGAGAAAGTTTAAAAGTGGCGCGCTTTGATTGACGATGCCTTGTTAAGGAGTCCCTGCTCCATACCGCCGCCGCCTTTGCACGCCTGCAGGATGCAGTGCGAGTTTATTGCACTTGTGTAATCAGCGACGAAGCGCCGTGCGGGGAGACAGCAAATTCCGCGTCGCGCACGGCAGGGCAGTCAGGCAGCTCCTAAGCAAACCAAGCGGCATGCTAACGAGAAAGTGTGGCGGGCGCGTTGCGGGGAACTCGCAGTCCAAAGCAGTTGCTGCCACTGATGTAGGGCACTTCTCGCCTCCGCAGCCGAATTTGTTCGTCTCTCTCACGACTGTTGCGGATACTTAGATGTGACAAGTGCCACTCTGGTACTACGCGCTTTGCACGCATTTCCGAGAAACTGTGCTTCAAAGATTTACGAACCTGTCGCATATCAAACGTGAGCGCCAGCCGTCGTGCGGCGTCATCAGCGCAACCGGCAGAGACGGCTGATTTGAAGACTGCCCATACTGGCTTCCACACGACGCCAGGTTTTAATCGTCCACTAAATTCTTAACTCTACAACGAATCATATTTTTCTGTAATGGAGCATAGTAACAATAAAATCATTGTAGTACATTTGTGGCGATGTATTAGGTTGGAGCATAAGATGGTAGCGTTTTTGTTTGCCTGTTGGCGTTCCGGGTGCTATGGCTTTATTTATGGATTGTCATTTTTTATTTATAGTTCATTGTTGCTACTTCAGTTTACATATTGTCATTTTGTCATTTGGAGGCAGTGAGTCGAGCTGTGGACGATAGAAAATGGAGTGCCAAGTGGAGAAATAGCAACATTTCCGACATATCCTTCTTCATGAGTACGAAAGAGTGGTGACAGCAGTGGAGACACCCAGAAACATTTTCGCACTGTATAGGGAGAATGCCATTGGACACAGCACGGAAAGAAAATGGTTTTCTCGTTTTAAGGAGGATAGTGACTCTCCACGTTCAGGAAGTCCTTCGGGGTTTGATGAAGATGATTTAAACGCACTAATCCACGTCAGTATACTCGAGAAGTGGCAAATTTGATGAACTGTGATCATTCCACCATCGTGCGACATTTACATGCAATGGGAAACGTTTAAAAATCGGATGTACGGTACAGCATGGTCTAAAGCATAATCACAAAAATCAGCGGGTGGCCATATGTGCATTTCTGCTGCTCGTCAGTTGACTCGTGAACAACACCGACCATTCCTATCCTGTATCGTTGTTAGTGACGAGAAATATTGTTTTGATACCAACATAAGGAAACAAAAGGAATGGCTGAGCCCAAACAAAGGAGCAACTCCCCTTAAAAAGACATGCACGCGCCCACAAACGAAAATGTTATGCATCTGGCGGAACAGCGACGTTGTGATGCTTCCAAGAGGTGTAATCATGATTGCTGACATTTGTTGTCAATAGCTGAGACGTCTTGTAGACCCATTCCAAGAACAACGAGCAGAAAGACTCTGTGAAGTGATGCTGCTCCCCATCCACACTCTGCCAGACTGACAAGAAGCACTTCCAGGAGTTGGGTTGGGAAGTCATTCCGCATCCAACTTATTCACCTGATCTTGGGGCCTCATATTTTCACCTTTTCCGCTCTCTACCGAACAACCTCCAAGGAACTTCCTTTCCGAATGAAAATGCACTCCGAACGTGGCTTGACGAGAGCTTCATCCCGAAACCACGTGATTTCTATAGTCGTGTAATCGAAAATTAACCCCAGCGTTGGCAGACTGTTGTAAATAGTGCTATAGAATCTATTATTGATGATTAAGGTCTCTGTTATGTGTAACTACTGTGTTTATTAAACTTATGAAAAAATGCACAAACCTAATATAATCGAGATGTACTAAGGAACAATTATTTTAAAATACTTTCTAACACTACCAGTGTGTTTCGTTTGTAGTCATGCCAGGCTATACTTGTTTTGGTTAATGTGGGTGGACATAAAGTGCAGCTAAATCTGGTACTGTGAATCCAAGAAGTCCTGTATCAGTGTTTCTATATGTAATGGATTAGGAGTGGGACGTGGGCAGAAAATGCCAAACAAGTGAGAAATACATAATTTTCATTTTATTATTAACCATCGCTTACACAGTTTGTTCAACATGGGCACCGGAGACGTCAACGAGATACTGTACAGCGCGAAATTTGCACCTGCTGGCCAAAATTGCAGCTACTACGGGCACTCAATAAATAATGCAATACATTTTTTTCTGAAAGCAGGTTAGTTTAATTCAGGATTCCAATAACCCATATTATTCGCCACTGTTTTGACTACTAAACCCTAGTTTTCAACATAACGTCCGTTTAATGCCACGCCCTGATACCATCTTACTGGCAGGGTACCTGCTACGGTGCCCACGGGATAGAACTGCAACACGCATGCCGACTCATTGCATGAGTCACATAAGCAACGCACGCGCGATCTGTAGCATCCATGCGGAATTTTCAAGTATACTCCCAGTACTGCCAAGAGGCGTATCGAAAGCTACGGAACAAGGTATCTCGCCAGGCAACAGCAAGGCCACACCAGGCCACGAGTTATTAGGGCACGTGTCTTCCTGAGAAACAGCTCAGTTCCCGTCGACGAGAGCTCGATTCATGCGCTGACTGCTTGCAACCCCTCAATTAAGCTCTCATCAACGTGCCATCGGCGGAGACGGTGTAACGCTGAGAAATAGGCCTCTGCGTTGGAAAACAGCTCTTCGAGTGTTGGTCATTTCAGTGTTTAGTTCCGGCTCCAGGAAGTTACTTTGAGCCAAATCCACATAGCTGTATTTTGGTTGGAACCACACAAGAGGCGGTCTTAACTTGTAATTATAAATTCTGACGAACAGGTTTGTTTAGTTTAGGGAAGGACAACAAAGAAGCTATTGTACTCTTACTGGGATTCTCTTTCAGTGAATAATAATAGATGGATTTTGCAGCACCACTCGACTGGCCGACATCGGAGCCAACGTCTTGCTGCATGAATAACCTCCCCGTAATTCACGTACTGCTTCCCGCGGAGTGCATCGTTTATTGGGCCAAACAGATAGAAGCCGGAAAGTGCGCGATCAGGGCTGTATCATGTATGAAGAAGAACATTGCAGCGAAGTTTTGTGAGCCCCTCTCGGGTCCGCAGACTTGTATTGTCATGAATAAGTTCGTTTACATTTTCGTGGCGACGAACACATTGCAATAGCCACACCTGTGTGGGCCCGGCCAGCACACGGGAGGTCGGACAGGTTTGCGCGATCTCCTCGCGATGATGACAGACGCCTCCCCCAACGACTCATTGTGCTTTTGTTCACTGCCGGGTCTCCATATACATTCTGCAAGCGTCTATGAACATCTGTGATGCTCTGGCTTTCCTCCAAAAGAAAATGACAGCTCTCTGCTTCGAACGCACCTCTCTTACAGACGCCATTTTGGAGGTTAAGTATATTGCCACCATGTACTGGAACTCCATAAAACTAATACCGCACCTTTCCGGCTGAAACCGGTTGAGAAAAACAAGTGTTGCGTTATTTATTGAACGCCTCTCGTAAATTTTTTTCAGCGTAAATCGGTTCCGCATTAACGCATTAGCATATCTACCAAGTTTCGCTGCCGTACGCTAATTACAGCCCACACTGGACCTCCGTACGTAGCAATGATATGTTACTCTTTTGCTACCACAGGATGTATTAGAAGATAGATAGAGAGAGAGAGAGAGAGAGGTGAGAGAGTGAGTGTTGAGTGGTCGACGAGTGAGGAGCTTTGATGGCGGACGTGCGGAATTGATGTTATTTGATATACTCCCTGGTGTGATTGAGGACAGAGGATGATTTTGAGATGATTTCATGGAGAGACGACACATTTGGAAGAAAGTAACATGAATACAGTTTTTATTTCCTGAAAGCGCTAGTCGAGTAGTTATTGTAGTGTAAAGATTCCATTTTGGTTCAACAATGACTACGTTTTGGTATCCAGGATGAATTATCAGTCATATGTTCAGAAATTTAATTGTTGTTCATCACCCTCCACTTTTAATTAAAAGAGTGTCATAGCTTCATAAGATAAGCCTGGAGTAAATTTGTAACTTAAATATTGTTTGTCTGAATCAGTTTCACTGTGCATGTCAATGCAAAGAAAGATCATAGTTTCATGTTAGTACGAGTCACTTCTGTGTTATTAAAAAGCTCTTAATATAACTTCAATTTAACCTTCTTCATTCATTTGCAGACATTTCACTAGGTTTATCCTTACAGTTTGAATGCATATCGTAACGTTACTCACTGTCACATCTTGCACTATCGAGTGGACAGCTAGCTGCGTTTTTTTTGGAAAGAGAGCAAAATCCTCATTTGGCAAATCAGCTTAAAGCAAATGACAAGGCAGTTAGCCATGCACTGATTTACTTCAGCACCATGCAGTTTTGGAAAGTTTGGATATTTGTGGTAAGGTCTTACGGGACCAAACTGCTGAGGTCATCGGTCCCTAAGTTTACACACTACTTAATATAACTTAAACTAACCTACACTAAGGACGACACACACACACACACACACACACACACACACACACACACACACACCCATGCCCAAGGGAGGACTCGAACCTCCGACGGGGGCAGCCGCGCGGACCGTGACAATACGCCTTAGACCGCACGGCTACCTCCCGCGGTCATTCAGGACTTCATAGTTTTGCAACTGAACAAGACAGGGCAGAGCCGAGTTATCCGTTGCATGTAACAAAGAACTGAGGTGCCTAAAAGAATTTTCTGACATGGAATTAGGAATTCTATTCATTTGTAAAATTTTCTTATAATTCTCATCCCTAATAGGTTATAGTTTCAGTACGCGATGAGGTTATAGTTCCAGTACGCGACAGTTGACTACTGTTATCACTGTTTTGTAAGGAGGCCATTCTGCGTATTATTAATAGCCATCCCTTCCCTTCAGTTTCTATAGTCATATTCACTTTAGAATAAGTGGCACCACACATACTGAAAGTAATTTACGTAACTAGTGTTCGTATTCAAAAATAGGTTAGCAAAGGCTATTCTAGATCAGAACACTTGGGCGACACTGTAATCGGGATTTAAACGTCACACAGTTTTGAGTTACATGTGTTTTAAAAAACAAGTTTTAAGCTGATTAGTTTCGAATGTACATTGTTTTCCAATCGATACGTACAGGGCACATCGATAAATAAGTTTTCGTTTCATCACCATTCCTTATTATATCGCGCCACGAATGTACTGGAATGATTATCATTCACGTTATTGTACCTTTCAGAAGAAACATGATTCGTTGTAACGATGCAAGTGTGTAGCAGAAGATTAACTAAACGAACAGTAACCCAACCCCCAGATTCTTTCAAGAACAGGACTCCCATGTAACAGATCCAAAAGCCTCATTGCCTTACAAATGAGTTAATGTGTTTAATAAATGGCGTTAAGCGTGTGCAAAGTTTATGGTTGAAGACGCAAAACCCTAATTATGTTGGTTTTATAAGCTTCCGATTAATGACTCACAGGCTAATTAAAAAAAGTTTAGAAATTATGTTAAAACTTTGTTGGATATCGCTAAGTGATCTCATTATCGAACGGTGGATGAGTTAAGTCTGGATAATATGTATTCCGTTTTAAGAAAAGCTAGTTTTCGACGCATCTCAGTGTTTATGAACCATGTGTTGTACAACAATATAATTTTGCAGGTTCATTCAGTTCCGAATGGGACACCGTCTGCAAAATGTGTTGCGAACGAAGTTGGCACTAAAGAAGTGATAAATTAAAACGTCGTACCTGATACAAAAGCTTTACTGCATGAACAGCGAAAATGTAGTAAGGGATATTTTGTCCCTTAATTTTCTGAGGGTGTCCGCGAGAAATAGTTTCGAAAAGGTTTGAAATTATTTCCGAAGTTTTCTGGAAATTGCTAAATGCTCCCATTCTCAAATACTAGGTCAATACAGGGTAACTCAGGAATAAAGGTATGTGCTTTGAGGACCTATGCCCTACACCGAATCATTTCGAAGATAGAAAGCATTTAATGTATATTGTTATTTATTTTCTGTATTATTTAATGCACTGTTATTGTTTGCATCGCACAACAGTAGTGTAGTGGAATTCCAGACGAAGAATCTGATACAAGACACTTGTTGTCTATCAAGTGAGGAAATTACTTCAAATTGGCCTATAAAAACTACCTAAATAACGAAATGTTAATTAAATGGAAACCCTTAGCTGCCGGCAGGTGTTGTTGATATACGTCAATGGGGATAGCTGAAAATGTGTGCCCCGAACGAGACTCGAACCCCCGGGATCTCCTGCTTACATGGCAGACGCTATATCCATCTGAACCACCGAGGGCAAAGAAGATAGTGCGACTCCAGGGACTTTGTATTGGTACGTAGGAAAAGCCAAGGATAACCGCTGTAAGCGCACGCGAAAGATGAATTTTGCTATACCGGAAGGCGAGAACAAATGATAAAGACCTCATTCAACTTTTTGTCACCTTATGTCTTGAGTTCTCGTGGAGAGAGGACGTGTTTAGATATGAGATGCGTGTAGTAGCTTCCACGGTATCTGAATAAAAATAATGTCTATCAGTGCAAAAATATGAGGCCTTTTTCTTCTTCTGCGCACCACGAAGAGGTCATGTCACACCTGCTGCCTATATATGAGGAAGAAGTCCGATAAATTAAAATTACATTACCTGCACGGTATCGGAAGAAGAAGCACCTAACAGAAGTGTGTAGATCTCGACAACATGGAAGTAAGTTCAACTTAATACGAACTCAAAGGAGAGAAGATATAAAGTTACAGAATTTGGCCATTAACTGTAATACAAAATAATTGACTTCTGGTTACAAAAAAAAATTAACTTCCTTATTTAGGCATTATTATTATTATTACTAAAAAAAATTGCACAACTTATCCCTTCCACGGCTCCCTCGAGACCTACATTTCCAACTGTCCACAACCTCCAATCGTAGTTCTCCTAATACATATTTGCCGAGTCACTGATTACTCGCGCCAGATTAAGCAGACGAGTCCCGTAAAAGTTTGGGCAAAACTCTTACGGGACTCGTCAGCTTAGTCTGGCGCGAGTAATGGCTGACTGCGCAAATATCTTTTAGGAGTACTATGAATGTAGGTTGTGGACAGTTGGCAATGTAGGTCTCGCGGGAGGCGTGCAAGGGTTAAGTCCCTGGAGTCGCACTATCCTCTGTGCCCTCGGTGGCTCAGATGGACAGAGCGTCTGCCATGTAAGCAGGAGATCTCGGACTCGAGTCCCGGTCGCGGCACACATTTTCAGGTGTCCCCATTTATGTATATCAACAACACCTGTCGGCAGCTAAGGGTTTCGATTTAATTATCATTTCATTCTAGAGAAGCTGCACGGTCATCAATGGTATCTGTTCTTTCGGGAACAGATACCATCTTCATATACCTAAACAACAGCGCACGCGCGTCGCTCGAGATTTTCAATATTCTCCCTGTTTCTTTGCGAAAACTATTAGCCCTAGAGAAGAAAAATGAACAGGACCTTTTCTGTAGGGAAAATAATGGAGTTTAATTTTGTACTGAAACATGTTTTCGCGAGAGCCTGCGATTTTCCAGTTATTCACAAAAATCATACTAAACTGACGCTAAAGGTGTTCTCCCTTGGAAACCGTTCGGCATAGGGCACATGTCTATTCGAACTTTTTGTTCAGTATCACCAATCTATCACTCCTCAAAGCATGTTCCTTTCCTCCCGAATATATAGCGTAATTTAAGCGCTGTGAACTACGCTGCCTCAATTTGCATTTGCATTTTTAAATTCGATCAACAATTACATGAAATACTGAAATCAAATTATAAACTGCGGCTACATTCCGTGTATTTCAAAACGGCTGTAGCCGCCACAGCCCCTATTCACATGCATATCCTAAGCAACATTGTGTTGTACTTCTTACAAACGTAGAAACCACATCATCATCTTACAAAGCGGTCGAGGCAGGTAAGCAAGCGTGGGATTGACTGGCAAGGGCGAAGAGCAGAGACGCAGGTGGCAGTTTAGCGGGAATTCTCCATGCAGTTGTGGCGATGCCTCTCTCCTCTAGGACGAAATAGACAATGGCATCCACAGACGGTTGCAAAGAGAAAAGGAATGAATTGCTTCAAAAAAATAAATAACACGGCATACAGACATTGTATAGCACAGCTAAATACACCAGAGAACTCGTGGCAATGAGTTTTTTTTTTTTTTGTTGTTGTTGTGGTCTTCAGTCCTGAGACTGGTTTGATGCAGCTCTCCATGCTACCCTATACAGTGCAAGTTTCTTCATCTCCCAGTACCTACTGCAACCTACATCCTTCTGAATCTGCTTAGTGTATTCATCTCTTGGTCTCCCTCTACGATTTTTACCCTCCACACTGCCCTCCAATGCTAAATTTGTCGTCCTTTGATGTCTCAGAACATGTCCTACCAACCGGTCCCTTCTTCTCGTCAAGTTGTGCCACAAACTCCTCTTCTCCCCAATTCTGTTCAATACCTCCTCATTAGTTATGTGATCTACCCATCTAATCTTCAGCATTCTTCTGTAGCACCACATTTCGAAAGCTTCTATTCTCTTCCTGTACAACTTATTTATCGTCCATGTTTCACTTCCATACATGGCTACACTCCATACAAATACTTTCAGAAACGACTTCCTGACACTTAAATCTATACTCGAAGTTAACAAATTTCTCTTCTTCAGAAATGCTTTCCTTGCCATTGCCAGTCTATATTTATGTCTTCTCTACTTCGACCATCATTAGTTATTTTGCTCCCCAAATAGCAAAACTCCTTTACTACTTTAAGTGTCTCATTTCCTAATCTAATTCCTTCAGCATCACCCGACTTAATTCGACTACATTCCATTATCCTCGTTTTGCTTTTGTTAATGTTCATCTTATATCCTCCTTTCAAGACAATGTCCATTCCTTTCAACAGCTCTTCCAAGTCCTTTGCTGTCTCTGACAGAATTACAATGTCATCGGCGAACCTCAATGTTTTTATTTCCTCTCCATGGATTTTAATACCTACTCCGAATTTTTCTTTTGTTTCCTTTACTGCTTGTTCAATATACAGATTGAATAACATTGGGGAGAGGCTACAACCCTGTCTCACTCCCTTCCCAACCACTGCTTCCCTTTCACGCCCCTCGACCCTTATAACTGCCATCTGGTTTCTGTACAAATTGTAAATAGCCTTTCGCTATGCCAGAAGCGTAGGTTTGCCTTTCCTTAATCTTTCTTCTAAGATAAGTCGTAAGGTCAGTATTGCCTCACGTGTTTCAGTGTTTCTACGGAATCCAAACAGATCTTCCCGGGGTCGGCTTCTACCTGTTTTTCCATTCGTCTGTAAACAATTCGCGTTAGTATTTTGCAGCTGTGACTTGTTAAACTGATAGTTCTGTAATTTTCACATCTGTCAACACCTGCTTTCTTTGGGATTGGAATTATTATATTCTTCTTGAAGTCTGAGGGTACTTCGCCTGTCTCATACATCTTGGTCACCAGATGGTAGAGTTTTGTCAGGACTGGCTCTCCCAAGGCCGTCAGTAGTTCTAATGGAATGTTGTCTACTCCAGGGGCCTTGTTTCGACTCAGGTCTTTCAGTGCTCTGTCAAACTCTTCACGTAGTATCGTACCTCTCATTTCATCTTCATCTACATCCTCTTCCATTTCCATAATACTGTCCTCAAGTACATCGTCCTTGTATAGACCCTCTATATACTCCTTCCTGTCAATCTCGTTTTTGAGACGTTTGTATTCCGTTTTGCCTGCTTCATTTACTGCGTTTTTATGTTTCCTCCTTTCATCAATTAAATTCAATATTTCTTCTGTTACCCAAGGACTTATACTAGCCCTCATCTTCTTACCTACTTGATCCTCTGCTGCCTTCACTAATACATCCCTCAGAGCTACCCATTCTTCTTCTAGTGTACTTCTTTCCCCCACTGCTGTCAATTGTTCCCTAATGCTCTACCTGAAACTCTGTACAACCTCTGTATAATCTATCTGATACCTTTTAGTATCTCCGGGATTCTTCCATGTATACATCCTTCTTTTATGATTCTTGAACCAAGTGTTAGCTATAATTAAGTTATGCTCTGTGCAAAATTCTAACAGGCGGCTTCCTCTTTCATTTCTTACCCCCAATCCATATTCACCTACTATGTTTCCTTCTCTCCCTTTTCCTACACTCGAATTCTAGTCACCCAAGACTATTAACTTTTCGTCTCCCCTCACTATCTGAATAATTTCTTTTATCTCATCATACATTTCAACAATTTCTTCATCATTTGCAGAGCTAGTTGGCATATAAACTTGTACTACTGTAGTAGGCGTGGGCTTCGTGTCTATCTTGACCACAATAATGCGTTCACTATGCTGTTTGTAGTAGCTTACCCGCACTCCTATTTTTTTATTCATTATTAATCCTACTCCTGCATTATCCCTATTTGATTTTGTATTTCTAACCCTGTATTCACCTGACCAAAAGTCTTGTTCCTCCTGCCACCGAACTTCACTAATTCCCACTATATCTAACTTTAACCTATCCATTTCCCTTTTAAATTTTCTAACCTACCTGCTCGATTAAGGGATCTGACATTCCACGCTCCGATCCGTAGAACGCCAGTTTTCTTTCTCCTGATAACAACGTCCTCTTGAGTAGTCCCCGCCCGGAGATCCGAATGGGGAACTATTTTACCTACGGAATATTTTACCCAAGAGGACGCCATCATCATTTAACCATACAGTAAAGCTTCATGCCCTCGCGAAGAATTACGGCTGTAGTTTCCCCTTGCTTTCAGTCGTTCGCAGTACCAGCACAGCAAGGCCGTTTTGGTTAGTGTTACAAGGCCAGATCAGTCAATCATCGAGACTGTTGCCCCTGCAACTACTGAAAAGGCTGCTGCCCCTCTTCAGGAACCACACGTTCGTCTGGCCTCTCAACAGATACCCCTCCGTTGTGGTTGCACCTACGGGACGGCCATCTGTATCGCTGAGGCACGCAAGCCTCCCCACCAGCGGCAAGGTCCATGGTTCATGGGGGGTTTACAGTTTTAAGCATAATTGTACATTACATTTTAAAAGTTATGGCTGCTTCTAATTACGATAGTTTATAAAATTGCTAACAAATGAATCAGCGAAGCAGCCTGTGTATACGATGCGTCAGATAAAATCTCATGAAATCCGTAATCTCCACAACATACTACAGGCATATTTATGAACAATTATAGATCAGTTTACTAAAACAATAATCATATTGTGCCATTCCTACAAATTCTTCTCAGATGAATGTAGGATGAAAGCAACATGAGTGTCCCAGATCGTTACCTGGCATTCTTTGTGGTCGAGCAATCACAATTTTTATATTTTGAAAGTGTTTGTAATTTTAAATTGAGTTTGAAGATGATGGAGGGCCAGATCTAGACAAGCATTCGTGAACTTTATTCATAACATGGTTAATACGTGTACTGTGTTAATATATGAATGAGAAGTAGTAATTTTTAAAGATGCATGCTGTTCATGAAGTTGATAAAGAGCCATGTTATTGAGCAGTCTGGGAGATGTCTGGTAAAATAAAACCATTTAATATTTTATGCTGACGTGCAGTTTATCACTTCGGGTTAGCCAGCTTCGTTTATTAATATTGCTGCGGGCGTTGAAATCCTTCCGCATGCGTACGCGCAGTGGAATAGATTCGGAGAGATTGCGAATTATGAGGTCCTCGAAGGCCGGATACAGCAGCATTTACAACTTTATTTAACTGCGGAAATCTCCATACCTTCAATGATAACAGTTCAACGAGTGTGACTTTATTGTTCTACGATGATTTTGAATGACGTGCTCAACAATGTTTGGTAAACCTCTCTGACTTGTATTACAGTTACGAGTTTGTATACTGCGTTCACTGCTTTTCGAGGTCTGTACATCAGTATACTACCATGTGTGGCGACTGTATTTATTAGAAACGTATCCTACTGCATACAAACTTTACTTAAACGTTTCACGCTGTAAAGCGGCCATATTGTCTTTTGTGGAACCCAAGCATTTTCTTCGCAGCTTCTTTGACAAAAAGGCATTCAGTCATAGAGTGGGGATTTATTATTATTATTATTATTATTATTATTATTATTATTATTATTATTATTAGCGCATAGTATAATTTCCTTGCATAGTTGTTTGTTTTCAGGAATCTCGTAAGCTAAGGCCGCGTTCGATCCTACGGCCGATATCATTTCAGACTTGTGTAAAATAATTTTTCAGCTAATTAGCTATTCTCTGCATTCCAAATTTATGTGTACCCAAACATGCTCACGCAACCTATTGCTTTCACGAAATTGTTCATTCATATATTACATATTGTTTCAAGACATGCATGTCCTTTTTCCCCTTCCACTGCAAGCAATTTATGAAAATGTGGGCCGTGTCATTGCCTTATAGCTGTTTTCGGGCCAGATAGTGATACAAACGATTCTTTGTGCATTACATATTTCATTCTGTATGTCATCGAAATATAAGGGTTATTTATCACTTGGTTCAAAATGGCTCTGAGCACTATGGGACTCAATTTCTGAGGTCATCAGTCCTCTAGAACTTAGAACTACTTAAACCTAACTAACCTAAGGACATCACACACATCCATGCCCGAGGCAGGATTCGAACCTGCGACTGTAGCGGTCTCGCGGTTCCAGACTGTAGCGCCTAGAACCGCACGGCCTATTTATCACTATCTAAAAGAGTAGGTCATATACTTTACACAAACACACACCTATCAACGTCGTGGGACTGTATGGCATGTCTTCAGGAACAAATCGTGGATAGGAACTAATGTTCGAAAATGTCACCCTTCACAATACAAGTTTAAAAAGGCGGATATAATAATTTTTGTAGGGAGATGCAGCGATGTTGAGAGAGTAGGCCTATAACTGATTATTTCAGTTTCTATTTAACACTGGTGAAAACCAGTTTCGAGTGTTTTCGATATTTTCAACCTCCATTGCCCTCGAAGTTTAATGGCATGGTTTCGATACGCCCTGTGTTTCGTAAATACTACCGGTCCTATCACACTTTCTTGAGGTGCGTCGGGTAATACTCGCGGTTCTGATGTCTCCATTTCGTATACCTTGAAGTTTACACGGAGTAGTGAAGACGTGGAAAAGGTATCTGGACACCAAAGACGTGATGTACCAAGCGGTCAAAGATCGACAGAGGTCCACAACACTACGTGAAAATGGTTATCACTCGTAACAACACAGAGTATACCACTTTCGACTGCTCCTCAATTACCGGATGAACGCGGGTCATGTATCTCCGGAAGGTATATGCAGTCGGCTGCATAGTGAGCGGTTACAGTCCTTGTGACCGTAGCGCGTGTGTCTCACGATCGTCGTCATTGTGTGAAGAGCACGCGATGGGACATTCGAGATCGACATTAGGCGTTGAATAAATGGCGTAATACCGTGTTCATAGATGAAACATGGATATAGCTTAGGTCAGGTAAACGACGAAAAATGGTGTGTTGCCGTAAAATACACTGTGAAAAGTATCAGAAAGTTCAAGAGCTACTTACATTTGGAGGTGGTGATGTCTTGTTTTAGGGTGGGATTGTGTACTGAAGTAGAAAGATTTTGATACTAATCCCACGGACGTTAAGTATTCTGCGGTATACTTGTAGTATTCGTCGAGCATTTGCGCAACTATTTCCGAGTAATGCGGCGTTGATTTAATTTTTGTTGATGTGCATAAGTGCAAAGTTAATGACTGAGAAAGGTAGCAAACGTATCAATTGCGCCGCTCAACAGCGGAAAGCAACAGCACTTGGTGTGCACGGATCATAGTGGAAACGGATGTTTCTGAACGCTCACATTCTCCACAGACACTCCCAGACATTGTTATAATTACTCAGAGGCGTCCATAAACTGATAGTAAGCGTGCCACGGCGCGCCACAGACGTGCATAATAAGCAAGATTCAAGAAGGCATAAAACTAGGTAACTTGTTCATTTGCGTTACAAATTGGCACTAAGCGACTTTGATTACTGCATTATTTCCTTGAAACTCTAAGGTTTTTTCTGTTCTAAACTTATTTTGTAGTATGTAGTAGCCATATATGCGAAAAGTGTAAAATTCGAACGTACCTACACGCCATAAAATGCAATAGGAGGGAAGGCGAACAGAATAATGTGCAAAGGTAAACGTGTTAGCTCCAAGAATGTCTTATTTTCATAATGAATAATAAACTTCAATGACAACGGCACAGTAACAGTCAAATGAGTTTGAATTCACATAAAACTAAGTTTACGTTTTGCATAAGGTAAATCCGATGTCAGAAGTATTCTGATTATGTAGTTTTACGGGGCCAGGAATGCAGCCCAGGAGAGCGGTTGTCAATCTAGTGCGCGCGAGCTTTTCTGCGGGGACATGTAGCCGGAACAAAGCTTATGCATATAAACTACCCTACACGTGAAGTTTAAACTAGAAGTGCGCCAGGGTATGAAACTGGTGGCTAATCCACGGAGCTCAGTTTACTGTGGCGAGAAGCTTCGATTATGAAAGGCGTCTTTTATGAACCTGGGTGGACTTTTATGAAGCTGTGCAACATTTCATTTCCGCAAATCTTTAAGCAGTTTGATAATGTGACGTATGGTCTAGTGTCCTGTTCTGAAATTTGCTTTTAGTCCAGCGGGCACAATAACTGGCAGTGAAACAAGAGCACTTGTGTAGGAATGTCAGCACACACAGTTACCCATGATACCTTAATACATTGAGGCGAACAGTGTATGTCATATCAAATACTGACTTTATTCAGTTGCATACAGAGTTACCTAACGTAAGAATTATTAATATACTCCACTGATTCGAACGTGTAGGTCACAGACACAATGCGATAATTTTGCTTGCACCTACAGTTGCTTTGTTGTCACGCGGTTTCGATCTTAATAATAACAAAAAATAAGCATAACAGGAACCATATTGTAGTATAGAAGAAACCTAACGGGGCAACAATCAAACAGTTTTTTTTTTAACTGAGACGTTGTTTCTGTTATTCCGCTCTGTATAAATCCCGGTCGATTCCACGTTGGCAAAAGCAAGAAATCTTCATGGAGACGAAAGTGTGATTTGCAATATGTGCTGTCCTTTCTTTGAGAACTATGGCCAGTCAGGCGAAGCGCTGTTAAATTTATCGCCCAGTCGTCTAAATTATGTTTCTGCGCTTTCCCTCAACTACATCTACAGCATCATGACCGTTTCCTATGCCAGTAACGGACAACTCTCTCTCTCTCTCTCTCTCTCTCTCTCTCTCTCTTGGACGGTTGGATGGGACATGAAACTAGTTTACTTGTTTATTTACTTATTCTAGTTCAGTTTTTCAGTAACATCAATAGTCTACTACAAGTTAACATTCTACATCTATGTGAACTACTATGACAATCATCTTGAGTGGCGGTTTCCTTTTTTTTCTACATTGTATGTGCAGCCTAAGTTTACAATATTTATCAAATTTCTTTTATTTCCGTTTATTCCTATCGGTACCATTCTTAACAAATCATTATTTGCTATCCATCCTAGTACTGCAGCTTTAATGGCCACCACAGAACAATTTAACTGATAGCTGAATTCTTATTTTTACCGTGATAATGTAAAATAATGACACAAGACACGAATAAAGAAGATATCCTATTTAAAATTAAGGAGTTTGGAAAGAACTCTATAACTGGTAAAAAATTAGACCAGAATTTGCTTAAAATAGCACAGAATTTGGTAAAAATAACACTGACATTGGCCTAGAATGAAACCGTGTGTTCTCTACCCTAGAACCGGATTTACTCACGTCAAGTAGACTGGGATTAGCCGCGCGGTCAGGGCGCCTTGCCACGCTTCCTGCGGCTCCGCCGGTCGGAGATTCGAGTCCTCTCTCGGGCATGGGTGTGCGTGTGGTCCTCAGCGTAAGTTAGTTTAAGTTACATTAAGTAGTGTGTAAGCCTAGGGACCGATGACCTCAGCAGTTTGGTCCCACAGGAGCTTACCACCTATTTCGAAATTACGTCGCCAAGAGGAAAGGCACCGCCGGGAGAACTCGGTAGGAGATTCCATTTTCTGCAGACGTTGTCACAAAAATAAAGAAATAATTACGTGTATCTTTAATCGGTTCAGTTTCAATATGGATCTTAATTTTGTTGCTCACAACTTCTGTATAGTTGTGTTCCGCAATGATTCACACACAATATGACATCGTTATGTCGTCAGTTGTCATCATTGTGCTTGCTAACTATTCTTCTATTTTAAAAAGCAGTCTATGCAACACGATCAGCTGTGTGGAAATATGGAACGAAACGGACGCTGCTGACTGAACAGTCCACTGACACACTCTAATGCAGGCTGTTCCAGCTCGTCGGCTCCGTTGTGAGCCACGGAGCGCTCCCTGCTCCAGGGAGCCGTGTCGCTAGCTGTGGCCATTCAAGTGGGCCGGCACGCCGGCACGTGGCACGGCTGGCTGAGGCAGGCGGCAAGGCAAGCGTTTTGATGTGCCAGCTGCGTCTTACAAGATCGACAACCTCATACTCTTAGCTGCTAAGACGTGGTGACATGCTACACCAGGAAATAAGACGTTCAGGAAATAAACAAGAAACAACTGTTTAACAATAAATTGCATACTAAATTTACTGGGCCTCTGTAGCTTGACATTTTCTTTTCATTACAAGATCGGAATTATCAGGCGTCAAAGTGTTCGCAGCGTTAATGCGGAGGATGGCCTTCATTGTTGCATCCTGAAGAAACGATCGTTGCTTACTTTTTACTCTTTTCATTGCTGAGAAAAGCTGCTCACAAAAATATGTAAATCCAAACATGCACATGATCTGAGCGGCATTGTTGTGAAGCCTGGGAAATGTTTTTTCCTGTAAAGAACGATACTATCGAGACAAATCCAACGTGTTGTAGTACCTCTCTTTCAACAAAGTTGAATTTTGCAAATCAATAATCTCCAATTGAAGTAACGGTAACAACTCATCGGGGGAAACTGAAAAAGGAGTGCTGAACACCTTAAGTTCTATTTGCAAACTAGTGAGGTCTCGGAATCGTGTTTCAAACGACGTGATGAGCTGCTTTAACTTTGCTTGGTAATCGCCGAAAGTAGTACCCTCAGGTAGTTTTAAAGAAGCAAGACGATTGAAGAACAAATGTCCATTACTCATCTGCCTCTCAAATAAACGTAACTGTTCCATGAACACTTTGATCTGGTCGTGCATGTCAACGATTAGCTGCCCTTTGCCCTGCAATGACAAATTTAAATTATTCAGATGCATAGTTATGTCAGCTAGGAACGCCAGGTCTGATATCTATTTTATATCTTTCAGACAACGCATTTCTTCCCCTTTCATTTCGAGAAAAAGAAATATTTCCTCACGAATGGCAAAGAAAACATCAAGAACTTTTTCCCGACTCAGCCAACGAACTGTACTGTGGTAAGGTATATCCCGCTTCCATATCTTTCAGGAATCCTTTGAATTGGCGATGATTCATAATGTGACGTAGCACTAAATTCACACACTTCACGACATCTTTCATTACGCCACCTAGCTCTACTATTTCACCACACATTGCCTCTTGGTGAATGAAACAATGAAGAGTGAAAATGTCTTTCCAGAATTCGTCCCTGAGTTTATTTTTCAAAACAGAAGCAAAACCTTGGTGACGCCCGATCATTTGTGGTGCAACGTCTGTCGCTACAGAATGGAGCTTATCCCACGGCAAATTCATATTGTCCACTGATCACAAACAGCTTAAAAAATGTCGCGCCTGTTGCGGTGTAATCGAGTGGTACTACATCCAAGAGTTCTTCAGTTACTTGCAGCTCCATGTCGACACCACGCACAAAGACTGCAACGTGAGCACAGTCCGATGTGTCGGTGCTTTCGTCAAGCGCTAGCGAAAATGCAACAAATCTCTCCGCGTTTCTCCTGAGCTGTGTCTCTAAATCCGCTGTCATGTCCAGGATTCGACGAGACATTGTTTGCTTCGACAGGCAAACCCCTTCAATTGCCTGCACCTCCCTCGGAAACAAACTTTCTGCAACTGCTACCATGCACGATTTTACGAGTGGTCCCACCGAAAACGGCTTGCCACTCGTCGCAATCATGTGAGCGACCCTGTAGCTTGCTCGAATTGCAGATTCAGTAGTGTTTTCTCCGCTCTCATTCACCTCAAAATTATAAACGCATTACAGAACACGAACTATGTTGCATATTTTGATACCCTCTGTATTACGAACCCGTTTTTAAACTTAGGTCTCCTGGTATGTCGTTCTTAAGCCTGGCTACCAGTTCTCTGCGTGCAACGCCTTCTACCTGATTGTAGTGCGCTGCATGAAGACGTGTATAATGTCGTTGTATATTGTACCTCTTCGCAGAATTAAATACTTTATGACATACAAGACACTGCGGACGACCACCCCTCTCAATGAATAGAATGGTATCCTCCAATAGAGGTACAGGGCTCCCGTGGCTAGTCATAGCTGTCATTGAACACGGATTATTGCGTCAGTAGCGGCTGCATGCGGCCAGGGGGCAGTCAGTTCGCTTTCCCCCTCCACGCGGGCTCTGAGCTGCAGCAGTGAGCGCTCCGGAGCACTCTGGCTCCCTGGAGCTTGGTTGGAACAGCCTGCTCTAATGGATCCGTTTCATGCTACGGACTGGTTGGACGCCCGTGGACTGTTAGATCAACAAATACTCTGAGAGAAACTGAAGAATGACGGAATAGGTGTAAGCTGACAGTTAAGTTGAATATTTCTCTAAGCGAAGTTGACATTTTAATAAACGTTTAATGAATGCGTTGGCGGTGCTCAAATTTGTGGCGGCAGTGGCTGTAGACTTCGACCACGCTGCATTTTCATCATTTGACTGAAGAAACCATATTGGCCTTCAGCAATGAGTACTGCAGATTATCTTCATGGACATCTCCCGGGCCTTTGATGGCGTCTGACATCAGGGGCTGCCTCATAAGCTGTTCGCACTATTATGTCACACTGAATACGAGCAACTGGATCGCGACAGACCTACAGTGGGGGACGTCTGTGGTCAGCGCCGATCGATCGACGCCGACGTGCTTCAGGGTTCAGCGATTTGACCAGTAGGCTCATTTTACACCGCTGACGTGCTCGAGGTGGTTTCTGTTACCAGAGCAGTACAGGCAGACGACACTATCCTCCTAAGGCCGCAAGCAGCGCTCGACAGATTACAGGAAGCGTCCATCGGACTATCAACCTGGGCAACTTCCAACACGACGAATAGGCAGGCCATAGTTCCCACTAGCACCATGTCTTCGGACAGCTCATTAAGTGAACGAAAGAAGCCTAAGATCTCGCTGCCATTTTGGACACAAAGCTCACCTGTCGGGACACCGGAAAGAAGACACTCCAACGACTAGGGGTTCTTTAACCCTTACTAAATCATACGTCAAAGCTTCCCGTGCAATGTGGTCTCTGAATCTTCCGCATCTTTATCATAATAGTGACGAATTATGCTTGTAGTATGGGAGGAAACTCAGCTCACACCCTCATCCGACGCTCCAAACACTTCGGAGCAAGAGGCTCAGAATAACTTTTCACACGGCACCACATTTATCGGCTATCTTCCTACATGAAGCAGTAGGAGAATCGAGAGTCCTTGAACGATTCCATGAAACCGCCAGAAAAAGCTACGCACATTCAAAAAGATCTACAAACATTCTGATTGGTTCAAATGGCTCTGAGCACTATAGGACTCAACATCTGTGGTCATAAGTCCCCTAGAACTTAGAACTACTTAAACCTAACTAACCTAAGGACATCACATACATCCATGCCCGAGGCAGGATTCGAACCTGCGACCGTAGCGGTCGCGCGGTTCCGGACTGAGCGCCTAGAACCGCTAGACCACTGTGGTCGGCCAAACAGTCTGATAAGGGACTTGGGACAATCTAACGATAAAAGAGTTACAAACGGCCTGTGGCCTCCCCCGAAAGACAGAATATGACTTTTGACTTTTTTTTGTTTTTTTGTTTTTGAGTCATCAGTCTTGTGATTGGTTTGATGCGGCCCACCACGAATTACCCTCCTGTAACAGCCTTTTAATCTCTGAGTAACTACTGCAACCTATGTCTTCAATTATTTGCTGGGTGTGTTCCAGTCTCTGTCTTCCTCTACATTTTTACCCTCTACAGCTCCCTCTGGTACCACTGAAGGTACTCTATGATATCCTACAATTCTGTCCCTACTTCTTGTCAGTGTTTTCCATATATTACTTCCCTCACCGATTCTGCGCGGAATCTCTTCATTTCTTACCTTATCTGTCCCCAAATTTTCAAAATTAGTCTGTAGCACCAAATCTCAAATGCTTCGATTCTCTTCTGTTGAGGTTTTCCCATAGCCCATATTTCACTACCATACAATGCCGTGCTTGAAAGATACATTCTCGGAAATGTCTTTCTCAAATTACGGCCAATGTTTGATACTAGTAGTCTTCTGTTGGCCAGGAATGTCCGTTTTGCCAGTGCTAGTCTGCTTTTTGTCCTCCTTTCTCCGTCAATCGTGGGCTATTTTGTGGCCCAGGTAGCAGAATTCTTTAACTTCGTCTACATCGTAATCCCCAGTTCTGATGTTAAATTTCTCGCTGTTCTCATTTCTGCTACCTCTCATTACTTTCGCCTTTCTGCGATTTACCCACAATTCATATTCTGTATTCATTTCAAAATGTCCTGTAACTCTCCTTCCCTTTCGCTGATAGTATGTCATCAGCGAATCTTATCATTGCTATCCTTTCATCTTGAATTTTAAGCCGGCCGGGTTGGCAGAGCGGTTCTAGGCGCTACGGTCCCAGGTTCGAATCCTGCCTCGGGCATGGATGTCGGTGATGTCCTTAGGTTAGTTGGGTTTAAGTAGTTCTAAGTTCTAGGGGACTGATGACCTCAGAAGTTGAGTCCCATAGTGCTCAGAGCCATTTGAACCGTTTTGAATTTTAATCCCATTCTTGAACATTTCTTTCATTGTAGTAGGAAGAATACACGATGAAATTTGTTGGTCATTTGGGTACGTAGGGTGAGAAATTTAGTTAAAAAAATTGACACCTGTGACAGAGTCAATGGCTTTAACCCAAATGGACATCAAATCAAACTAAGCTTGGATCCCAGACATAGTTACGTCTCTTCATGCTGCTTCAGTTTTATACCTAAGTTCATCAGCTGTAGTAGCTGGCGCGCAGTGATGTGGTAATGTGTCGGCATCCCATAACCAGATGTTTTCAGAACATGAGGTCGTGCTGGCCAGGGCGACAATCCAACACTCTCTGTATCGAGATAAGTCAAGACACCAGAGGCAACAATTTGATGTCTTGCATTATAGTGGTGAAACATAATATAGCAGGGACCTCAAAGATAGGGCTCGGACACCGGCCTTAACACGCCAGAAATGCAACGGTTGCTATCGACATTACCGGCTATGTGAATCGTAGGTGATCGTTTTGTGTACCCAATAGCACTCCACACCGTCAGGCCACTTGGTGGGCCCGCATGACAGTGATGAACGCGATGTGGTAATGTATGTTCTCCTCTGAGCCTCCACACTCACCTACATACAAGTTGCAACTGTACGCAGAACTAGGACTCGTCTGAAAGGACGCCGTGATGCTACTACTACGTCAAGTGATGTCGTTGGATGTACCACAGTCGCCGCGCCTTTCTCTGTAGCCACGTCAGGGGAAACCGCAACAATGGTAGCCGTGCTCAGAGCTAGTGCTGCTCCAACCATCGTCGCACTATCCATGTGGGTATTTGTCTTGTTACGAGTGAGCCCATTTCCTGACACAAGGAATGTGACGTGGCTGAACGATCCTGCTCGACAGAAAGAACAAAATGTCTGTTCTCTCAGGCCATTGACGAGTGTGACTTTTGGGATCCTAAATGGCATTGTGAATCGTTTCTTCTATGTATAGATCGAACAGTAGGGGCGAAAGTCTACATCGCTTACACCCTTTTTAAGCCGAAAACATCGTTCCTGGTTTTCGATTTTCATTGTTCCCTCTTGGTTCTTGTACATATTGTATATTACCCCTTTTTCCCTGTAGCTTACCCCTCTTTTTCTCAGAATTTCGAACATCTTGCGCCATTCAATACCGCCGGACGCTTTTTCAACAACGACAAATTCTATGAACGTGTCTTGTTTTTTCCTCAGTCTTACTTCCATTATACATCGGAACGTCAGAACTGCCTCTCTGGTGCCTTTATCTTTTCTAAAACCAAACAGATCGTGATTTAACTCATCCTCATTTACTCAACGATAACACAGATGTTGCTGCCTCTTCCAGCGGCACGAGAGACATTCATAGTGCACATAGCAACTCAGGCAGCACTGAATTAAGACTAGTGTCCGGAGAGGGAAAAACATGACAAAGACTATTTTATGCATCCGCCACATGTCACTCAGTTCCGAAGTGGACATCTACCTGCCAAACGCGGATATATGAGGACATATGGCTTCTCACATTCAGTAACACGGTGTAGCGTGAGCGTCATGGAACATCAAAAGGATCAGGGTTGTGTCTATACTAGCCGCCGAGTAGAACGGAACTGGACAGTCTATAAGTCACCGTGGCTATCGTTCACTGAATTCAGCACTAGACTGAAGACAGATCAGTATACGTGTTGAACTAGTCCCACACAACGTCTTCATATTAAAGTTAAGAACTGTAATGTTTCTAATAATAAATTATTGTAAATCTATGTTGCCATATACTCAGCACCAGATGAGTTAAAGAGAGTTCAGTGCAAGTGAATTTTGTGCTAATGCCACACGATCTTCAGATTAAAGTTAAGAAGTGTAATGTTTCTTTTACTAAATCTGTGCTGCTATACATAAGGTTTATTTGTTTTTTGGTGTTGCCGAACATGTACAGTTGCTACGTGCAAGTAAGCAATCTCATAACATCAAATTTGGGTGGGAAGAGGTTTCTTCCCAACACCTAGTTAAGTCTGAGCCCATGTGTATTTTGTGAAAATAGCCAAACAGATGTGAATAAATAAACAGTCTGCCGGACACAGATGGTCCCGGTAAATAGCGAAAGGTAAACGTTGTTTTAATTAATGGCGTGTGACGAGGGCCTCCCGTCGGGTAGACCGCTCGCCTGGTGCAAGTCTTTCGATTTGACGCCACTTCGGCAACTTGCGCGTCGATGGGAATGAATGAAGAATGACCAAAGATGGAGGCTTGTGATGGTAGCAGGGAGCTTTCAACATTTGGAGACGAGGAAACACAGAGTGATTCGGTGATAATGTTACAAACTTTCAGTGATGATGTAGAAGGGTAAACGTATCAATTTGAGATTTTTTGTTGCGGTCTTCAGTCAGAATACTCGTTTCATGCAGTTCTTCATGGTACTTTATCCTGTGGAAGCGTCATCATCCCCGAGTAGCTATTGCATCTTACATAATTCTGAATCTGGTTACTGTATTCATTTCTTGGTCCCCCTCTATAATTTTAACCTCCTCGCCACACACTACACAACACACTTCCCTCTAATACTGAATTGGTGATCCCTTGATATCTCAGGATATGTCTATTCAACCGAACCCTTCTTCTAGTCAGGTTGTGCCACAAATTTCATTTCTCCTCAGTTCTACCCAGTATCTCTCATTAGTTACGTGATTTACTCATCTAATTTCCAACATTCTTCTGTATTACCATGTTTCAAAAGTTTCTATTCTCTTCTTGACTAAATTGTTTATCGTCCATGGTTCACTTCCATACAGTGCTACACTCCACGCAAATACTTTCAGGAAACACTTCCTAACACTTAACTCTGTAATCAATGTCAATAAATTTCTCTTCTTCAGAACTGCTTTTCTTGCCATTACTAGTCTGTGTTTTATATCCTTGCTACTTCAGACCTAATCATGTTTTGTTGCTCAAATAACAAAACTCATCTACTATTTTAAGTGTCTCGTTTCCCAATCTAATTCCTTCAGCACCATCTGATTTAATTCACTACATGCCATTACTCTTGTTTTGCATTTGTTAACGTTCATCTTATATCCTCCTTTCAAGAAACTGTTCATTCCGTTCAACTGCTCATTCAAGTCATTTTCTCTCTCTGAGAGAACTGCAATGACATCGGTATACCACAAAGTTTTTCATTCTTGTCCTTGGATTCTAATTCGTACTCTAGATTTTTCCTTTGTTTCCGTTACTGCTCGTTCAATACACAGACTGAATAACATCGGGGATAGCTCACAACACAGTCTCACTCCTTTCTTAACAACTGCTTTCCTTCCGTGCCCTCGACTCCTATAACTGCCGTCTGGTTTCCGTACAAGTTGTAAATAGCCATTCGCTCCCTCTGTTTTATTCCTGTTACCATCAGAATTTCAAAGAGACCATTCCAGCCAACCTTGACAGAAGCTTTCTCTAAGTGTGCAAATGCTATAAACGTAGGTTTGCCTTAAGCTATCTTCTAAGATTAGTCGTAGTGTCAGTATTGCCTCGCGTTCTCCCATATTTCTCCCGAACCAAAACTGATCTTCCGCGAGGTCAGCTTCTACCAATCTTTCCGTTCTTCTGTACAGAATTCGCGTTACTATTTTGCAACCATGACATATTAACTGACAGGTCGGCAATGTCCACACCTGTCAGCAGCTGGTTTCTTTGGAACTCGAATTATTGCACTCTTCTTAAAGTCTGGGATAATTCGTCTGTCTCACACACATTGCACACCAGGTGGAAGAGTTTTGTCACGGCCGGCTTTCCCAGGCCTGGCAACAATTCTGATTGAATGTCTTCTACTTCTGGGGCCTTGCTGCGATTTAGGTCTTTCAATGCGTTGTCAGATTGTTCTCGCAGCATCATATCTCCCATCTCATCTTCATTTACGTCCCCTTCCATTTCTATAATGTTAGCTTCATCTGCCTTGTATAGACCCTCTATATACTCCGTCCACCCTCCACCCTCCCTATTTTGCTTAGGGCTGGTTCTCCGTCTGAGCTCTTGGTATTAACACAGCTGATTCTCTTTTTTCCAAAGGCCTCTTCATTATTTCTATAGACGGTATCTATCTTTCCCCTAGTGAAACGTGCTTTAAATTCTATCATTTGCCGTCTGGCAATTCGTGCTTAGCCATTTCGAACTTCCTGTCACTCTCTTTTTTTAGACGTTCGTTTTTCATTTCACCTGCTTCATTTGCTGCATTTTTATATTTACTCCTTTGATCAACTAAATTAAGTGTCTCCTGTGATGTCCAAGAATTTCTGCTAGGCCTTTTCTTTTTACCTATTTCATCCTCTGCTGCTCTCACTACTTCATCTCTCAGCGCTTCCCATTCGTCTTCTGCTGTACACCTTTTCTCTCTTCAAGTCAATCGTTGCCTAATGCTCCCTGTGAGGCTCTCAGGAACCTCTCGTTCCTTCAACTTGTCCATGTCCCACCTCCTTAATTTTCTACACTTTTCCAATTTCTTCAGTTTTAATCCATATTTCGTTACCAATAAAGTTAGGTCTGAGTCCGCAGCTGCCCCTGAAAATGTCTTACAATTTAAAATCGGTTTCCGAAATCTCTGTCTTACCATTATATCAATCGGTTTGAACCTTCCGGTGGCTCCAGGTCTCTTTCACGTATACGAGGGGCGTTTGAAAAGTCCGTACAAAAATAAAAACTACTTATATGTTTGGGGTAAACCTTTTTTATTTTTCGACATAGTCTCCTTTTAGACTTATACTTCGTCCAACG
Source organism: Schistocerca cancellata (assembly GCF_023864275.1). Classification (NCBI taxonomy): domain Eukaryota; kingdom Metazoa; phylum Arthropoda; class Insecta; order Orthoptera; family Acrididae; genus Schistocerca; species Schistocerca cancellata. The sequence continues at coordinate 410,616,349 of NC_064628.1, forward strand.
CCATTCTAATTTGTTGATCCCTTCCGAATAATAGGAATTGTCCAAGTCTGCAAAGTAGCTATTAGTTGCTGCAATCACATTCTAGTTTGAATAAAATCTTTGTCCCACCAGCCATATCTTCAAACTGGGGAACAAATAGTAGTCCAAGGGAGCCAAGTCTGCAGAATATGGGGGATGTGAAAGGAGTTGGAATCTTATTTCCATTAATTTTGCGACCACAACTGCTGAGGTGTTTGCTGGAGCATTGTCATGATGGAAAAGGACTTTTTTGTGGTCCAATCGCCGACGTTTTTCTTGCAACTCGTTTTTCAGACGGTCCAATAACGATGAATGGTATGCACCTGTAATAGTTTTATCATTTTCCAGACAGTCGATAAGGATTATCCCTTGCGAATCCCAAAAGGCAGTCGCCATAACTTTTCTGGCCGAAGGACTGGTATTCTCCTTTTTTGGTGCAGATTCTCGCTTGGTAGCCCATTGTTTAGATTGTTGTTAGGTCTCAGGAGTATAGTAATGTATCCATATTTCATCAACAGTGACGAAACGACGCTTAAAGTCCTGATGATTCTTCCTGAACAGCTGCAAACCATCCTTACAACACTTCACACGATTCCGTTTTTGGTCAAGCGTGAGCAGTCGCGGAACCCATCTTGCGGATAGCTTTCTCATGTCCAAATGTTTATGCAAAATATTATGTACCCGTTCATTCGAGATGTCCACAGAACTAGCAATCTCACGCACCTTAACTCTTCTGTCATCCATCATCATATCATGGATTTTATCAATGATTTCTGGAGTCGTAACCTTCACAGGGCGTCCAGAACATTCACCATCACCTGTGCCCATATGGCCACTTCGAAAATTTTTAAACCACTTATAAAGTGTTCTAATCGAAGTTGCAGAGTCACCGTAATGTTTATCAAGCTTCTCTTTAGTCTCCTAAGGTGTTTTGCCTTGCCTTTTGCCTTCAATCACCACAAGAAATTCTTTTTCGTCCATTTTTTGACAATCACTCGACTTCCTTGATTCACACGAATGCCAAACTGAAATAAAGAGACCAATATGGCTGAAACTTGGTGTGCGTTCCTTCCAAAGATGCTACTACCTAAACATGACCACGATACGGTGGTGCCATCTCTCGGACTTTGCACGAACTTTTCAAACGCCACTCGTACAGCCTTCTTTCACGATTCTTAGACCAGGAGTTAGTGATGATTAACTTATGTTCTGTGCAAAATTCTACCGGCGTCTTCCTCTTTCATTCCTTTCCCCCCAGTCCATATTCACCTACTATTTTTCCTTTTCTTCCTTTCCCTACCAACGATTCTAGTCCTCATCACAATTAAATTTTTTTCTCCCTTAACTATCTGAATAATTTCTTGTATCCCATCATACATTTCTTCAATCTCCTCATGATCTGCGGAGCTACATGGCATATGTTCTGCTTGGTGGGTGTTGGTTCTGTGCCCATGTTGGCTGCGATAACGCGTTCACTATGGTGTTCATAGTAGCTTTCCCGCTTCCTATCTTCTTATTCATTATTAAATCTACTCCTGTATTACCCATATTTGATTTTCTATTTATAATCTCTTGCATACCTGACCAGAAGTCCTGTCACCCAACTTCACTAATTCCCACTGTATCCAGTTTCAACCTATCCATCTCCCTTTTTAGCTTTTCTAACCAACTTGCGCGATTAAGGGATCTAACATTCCACGCTCTGATCTTGTGTAGTACAGTGTCAAAAGCCTTCCGGAAAACCTTTCGATAGCACTCAACACTTCGTGCGAGTAAAGAGCTAGTTGTGTTTCAGAAGAACGATGTTTCCTGAATGCGTGCTCGCTATGTGTCAAGAGACCGTTTTCTTCAAGGTAATTCATAATGTTCAAACATAATATACGTTCCAAAATCCTGCTGCATATCGACGTTAACGATATGGGCCTGTAATTTAGTGGACTACTCCTACTACCTTTATTGAATATTGGTGTGACCTGTGCAACTTTCCAGTCTTTGGGTATGGATCTTTCGTCGAACGAACGGTTTTATCTGATTATTAAGTGTGGAGTTATTGCATCAGCACTCTGAAATAAACATAACTGGTATACGGTCTGGATCAGAAGACTTGTTTTATTAAGTGATTTACGGTGCTTCACTACTCCGAGGATATCTACTTCTACGTTACTCATGTTGTCAGCTGCTCTTGATTCAAATTCTGGAATATTTACTTCGTCTTCTTTTGTGGAGGCATTTCGGAAGGCTGTGTTTAGTAACTCTGCTTTGGCAGCACTGTATTCGGTAGAATCTCCATTGCTATCGCGAAGAGAAGGCATTGATTGTGTCTCACCGCTAGCATACTTCACATACGACCAGAATCTATTTAGATTTTCTGCCAGGTTTCGAGAAAAAGTTTCGTTGTGGAAACTATTATAAGCATCTCGCATTGAAGTCCGCGCTAAATTTCGAGCTTGTGTAAAATATCGTCAATCCTGGAGATTTTGCGTTTGTTTAAATTTGACATGTTCTTCTCGTTGTTTCAGCAACAGTGTTCTGACCCGTTTTGTGTACCAAGGAGAATCAGCTCCATCGTTTGTTAATTTATTTGGTATAAATCTCTCAATTGCCGACCTAGTTCGAGTGTGGTGCAGCAGCGGCACCCACATAACCACGCTTACCGAGTCATCGGTACTTCCCGCAGCCAGCGCGTCACACTGCAACGATGGTGAGATTGGCGGGGAGCATCGACAGTATAGGTCATCTCGTGCTCCTTTTCCTGAACTTTGCAAACCATAAGTTAGTTCAGTTTTATCTTGTTTTGAGTTTATCGTTATTGTCGTTGCATCTGGAGTAACTGTTACTGGAAGACAATGTTTTCAACGAAATCAACTTGTGCTAATAAGCTCAGGAATTTATCGTATCCTTGAATTTCATTTCATAGCTAGTCACCCCTGTTAATAAGTAAGGGAACTACGTGATTACCCCCACCTACAGATCCACTGCTGGGCCAAAACTAGTATTCATTAACTCATTAACCCCATTGCACAGAGTTTAATTAGTGTGGCTCATAGGACGAGAGATCTAGATAGATAACTAACTAGCATCATGTCTCACTCTCTCAATAGCGATGAGAGTTCCGCAACTTTCCACTCGGCCGTTTCCGGACCAGGGTCCCTTATCTCGAATCACCTCCTTCCTGATCCTTTAAAATTTGTACCATAATCACGAGATTACCCTATAGAGGAGAACACAGGTGGTGGAGAGAAAAGTGTCGGTGAGAGTTACGAAAGTCGAAAACAAACGAGAGGAGTGGGGTGACAATAGCATCAGAAAAAATGCTCCTATCGGAGCACAACGAAGGTGAATATGATCCTGTTTATTAAAAGGCTTTGGCTGAAAAGTGGGGTACCAGCTGCCTCATTTTACCTTCCTTAGAAGCTTTAAAAAAATTTCTATAAATTTTCACAGGCGAACATATTCGGGCTCTGTTTAACATCCAACTCACCTCCCACTTCCACAAATTCCCTTAACGTAACTCGCTCACACTCACTAGTCCATCGCTCTAAGTCGCTCATGCCCATCACCTATCAGCTGCCCCTCTCACTCACTCACTCAGCCCAGTTCATTTTCATTATCTCTTTGTCTCTCTCTCTCTCTCTGTTTCCTGTGTCACAGCGGCAGTCTCCTCCGTTCTGTTCTGCTAATACCTTCTCCTTTCACTGTCACTGTCTCCCTTCTGTTCTCTCTTATTGCTACCATCTCATTCATTCCTTCCCAATGTTGCTGTCTCTTCTCACTGTCTCTATCTCTCTCTTCCTCGCCATCGTCGTCATAGACTCTTTCTCATTATTTCTGGCTCTCAGCCACTTCCACTTTCACCTTCTCTCTGTTCCTGTCCCACTCGCACCGTCTCTTCCGCTCTTTTCTAGCGCTGTTCTGTCACTGTGTCCCTCTCTCCTTCTCAAAATGTCATTGTTCCTTCGCTCTTTCTGTACCACAACCACATCTACTATCTTCCAGTATTTGTTACTTTTCCGTCTCTTTCCCACTGCCACTCTCTCATTCTCTCTCAGCATAAAAAAGCGCGAATATGTTCGCATGCCAAAACGTTTGGGAAGTTTTTAAAGGTTCTAAGGTAGAATGAGGCAGCCGGTACACCGCTTTTCAGTCTGAGTCTTTTAGTAAACAGGAGCATTTAGCCTTTTTGTGCTCAGACAGGAGCATTTTTCCGCTGGCTCCCTTCTTTTTCCTGCTACGATCCTACAAAAAACTTTATGAGCCAGTAAAATTTCGATAGTTTACATATGTGATTTTATGTGCGCAAATGTTTTGCATGTGCTTCAGTACTACAACAACAGGTAGTTCGCAGAATCCATATGACCATAACGTAGACACTTTACAGCAATTTCCCATGGTAAGTAACTTCATAAACCACCTTTTCGCCTGATACCAGATTTTACTTGCACAAGACAGGTAAATTAGAACCTCTGTATCTCGGAAACGGACAAAGATATGAACAAAATTTTCAGAGTTGTTCGACATCGGGACCTCAGAAATTTATCAAAAAAATTAGAACCAATTGCTGTGCATAGCCGTCTTGGCATACGCGGCTCGCTTTTCATACCCAAAAACTACGTTTTTCTCAGGAGCTGCCAAAAACTAATTGGTGTTTCCATAAGACCCTTAAGGCGGACCGTAGACGACATCTAACGTAAAAAGAACCAGCCGATTCGCTCCATTTGTAAGCTGGAAACTTTGATTCTGCAGTGTAGGATAGTTACAGTATGACGATCCTTCTGTTTGTTATACAAATGGTCCCTAGCCCAAGGGCTGTTCAAAACAATGTACTCTACCTTTCTATGGCCAACAGAGCTCGAGGTAATGAGCCTCGGAAGAATCCCGTTTTTAGGCGCGGCGTCTTGGAACATATTACGTGGCTCATGCTGTCACACGCGTACCGATAGAAAACGGGAGCGGGTTTGGCGACGGTCTTCGGTGTGTAGCGAACACACGCGCGGAGTAGCAGCGGCTGGCCGGCACGGCGGAAGTGTGGAGGTGTGGTGCGCGGCGCCACAGCCGGCCTTAATTGGCTGTCAGGTCACGCGTGCGGGCCGTGTCCCATCCCGTGCCATCGCGTGCCGCGTCTGCCGCAATCACGGGCCCTCAGCTGCTAAGCCAATTTGCCGAGGCTCGCACTGCGCAGCGCGTGTGGCGGCAGCCTGGCAGCACACGTTGCGTACGTGGCTCCCGGTGCGTGTGACACGCAGGTACCTGTGGCAGTCGTAAGGTCTTGATTATCACCTGGAGAAAATCAAGCTGCGACCATGGAACCTTCTCTACACACACACACACACACACACACACACACACACACAAACACACACATATGTTCACGCTTCAACATGATGCGGGGGCGTACCTCCGAGTTTTTTATGTAAAGACTATTAAAGCTTTTTACTAAAACAAATTCTACATCTTTGTTTTTCATGTCTACATATTTGCAGTCCTCTTATGCTAGATGGCTCCGAATGGCAGAGTGTAGCACGGCAGCGCATAACGTAACTGTTTCGGTGCTTGAGACACAGAGTGTTGTGATCGAGTTTCCAGTTCGAAAAGTGCGTCCATACATAGAACGCCTTCTTCTTCAGCACGGTAATGCCAGACCACACACGAGCGCTGCTACATCTGTAACAAACCGACACCTCGATTTCACTGTCGTCGATCATCTTCTATACAGTACCGACTTGGCCCCATCGCAGTTTCATCTGTTTCCAAAACTTGAAGAACGCCTTCGTCGACAGCGACGAAGTGGTGCAAGTAGAGGTGAGGTCGTGGCTCCGTCAACAATGTCAAACATTCTACAGTGACAACATCAATAAACTGGTCTCTACCTTGGAGAAATGAGTTTGTCGCCAGGTTGACTATGTTGAGAAATAAATACATATAAATAAAGAATAAAGATGTAGAATGTTAATAACGTCTGTTTTATTTAAACAGTTTTAAGAGTTTTCATATGAAAATTTCGGAGGCATTACTTTTCAGCAGTCCTTCGTGCATTTCATTCTTTCTTATTTTAAGCGTCTAGTCACGCAGGACCAAACTGAGCATCCAATCTCCATTGTCATGAACACGTCTGTACATGAAATATTCATAAGAAACGTTAATAACAGATACTATTTACATGCATTGTATGCAGATGACACACTGCCGAGTAAATTCTTACAGAACCAACAATATAACATATGAGTCTGCTGAATTTTTATCCAGGAACTCCCAGACGAATCGGTGTGAGCCATGAGCAAATTCTTCTGTTTGGACTTGAAAGCAAGCGGATTATTGCTAAGATTTTTTTTCATATTAACAGAATCTTCCGTCGGTTCTTGGTAGAACAACATTATAATAATAAATGAAAAGCACCAGTTTGCTTTTGTTCTACAATATATTGTGGAACAAAAGCAAACTGGTGCTTTTCATTTATTATTATAAGATTTTTTTAATTCTTGGGGTAGCTCACTGAAAATGGGTGCAGCGGAAAACCGCACACCGTTCTGCGCAAGTCAAGGTAGTGCGACGCAAATGCGGATTCGATTACTGCTTGGTGTTAACAGAATGAAAGCTATTAGCTGTTGGCAGTAAGCTGATATTGCTGACAACAAATCGCGTTAAAGAAAATGCGTAACGAGAGGGCAAAGTCAGAATTCCCTGAGCCAAACGTACTCTTTGTTAATAGGAAGATTTACTGCAGAATAGATACCGTCATGAGAGCTTACCACCTATTTGAACACCTAGGAATTTAGGTTGTTCAGGTCCACTAATCGTATTCCCATTCTCTGTAACTGAAATGTCAGTTGTAGTTGAATTGTCTGCTATAAACAGTAAAAACAAAGTTTTACTGTGATTTAGCGTCCGTTTACTTTCTACAATCCACGAACTTACTTGTATAACTGCACTATCTGCTGCACTGCGTATGTTGCTCACAACATCGCTCTCTACCAACCAAGTCTCATCAGGAAACAGAAATATTTTAGAATTACCTGTCATATTAGAAGACCTGTCATTTATATAAGTAAGAAATGGGAGCGGTCCCAGTACTGATTCCTGAGGCACCGCCCACATAACCATGCCCCAGTCGAACTTCACGTCGTACCTGTTCTCATTACTGTAGAAAAGGACCTTTCCTTGTCTGTTCTGAATTTTATAAAACGAACTAACTCTGAGTTGCTCCTCTTGTTCTATAACTGTCCAACTTCTGCAGAAATATTTTGTCGTCAATACAGTCAAACGCCTTAGTTAAATCAAAGAAGAATATAGCAATTTCAGTTGTTAATCCACTTCTAAAACCATACTATACGTTTGTCACCAGACTGTGTGAACTGCAATGATCAGTGACCATTATACAGGGTGAGTCACCTAACATTACCGCTGGATATATTTCGTAAACCAGATAAAATACTGACGAATCGATTCCACAGGCCGAACGTGAGGAGAGGGGCTAGTGTAATTCGTTAATACAAACCATAAAAAAATGCACGGAAGTATGTTTTTTAACACAAACCTACGTTTTTTAAATGGAACCCCGTTAGTTTTGTTAGCACATCTGAACATATAAACAAATACGTAATCAGTGCCGTTTGTTGCATTGTAAAATGTTAATTACATTCGGAGATATTGTAACCTAAAGTTGACGCTTGAGTACCACTCCTCCGCTGTTCGATCGTGTGTATCGGAGAGCACCGAATTACGTAGGGATCCAAAGGGAACGGTGATGGACCTTAGGTACAGAAGAGACTGGAACAGCACATTACGTCCACATGCTAACACCTTTTTATTGGTCTTTTTCACCGACGCGCATGTACATTACCATGAGGGGTGAGGTACACGTACACACGTGGTTTCCTTTTTCAATTACGGAGTGGAATGGAGTGTGTCCCGACATGTCAGGCCAATAGATGTTCAATGTGGTGGCCATCATTTGCTGCACACAACTGCAACCTCTGGCGTAATGACTGTCGTACACGCCACAGTACATCTGGTGTAATGTCGCCGCAGGCTGCCACAATATGTTGTTTCATATCGTCTGGGGTTGTAGGCACATCACGGTACACATTCTCCTTTAACGTACCCCACAGAAAGAAGTCCAGAGGTGTATGATCAGGAGAACGGGCTGGCCAATTTATGCGTCCTCCACGTCCTATGAAACGCCCGTCGAACATCCTGTCAAGGGTCAGTCTAGTGTTAATTGCGGAATGTGCAGGTGCACCATCATGCTGATACCACATACGTCGACGCGTTTCCAGTGGGAGATTTTCGAGCAACGTTGGCAGATCATTCTGTAGAAATGCGATGTATGTTGCAGCTGTTTTGGCCCCTGCAATGAAGTGAGGACCAATGAGGTGGTCGCCAACGATTCCGCACTATACATTTACAGTCCACGGTCGCTGTCGCTCTACCTGTCTGAGCCAGCGAGGATTGTCCACGGATCAGTAATGCATGTTCCGTAGATTCACTGCCCCGTCGTTTGTGAAACCCGCTTCATCGGTAAACAGGTAGAACTGCAACGCATTCTCTGTTAATGCCTATTGACAGAATTGCACTCGATCATTAAAGGCATCACCATGTAATTGCCGATGTAGCGACACATGAAGCGGGTGAAAGCGGTGACGATGCAGTATGCGCATGACACTACTTTGACTCAGTCCACCGGTTCTCGCAATGTCCCGTGTACTCATGTGTGGGTTCATGGCAACAGCAGCTAACACACCAACTGCACCCGCTTCTCTTGTGACGGGCCTGTTACGGACCCGTTTGCGTGCTACGACCATACCTGTTGCATACAGTTGGCGGTAGATGTTTTTCAATGTGCGGCACGTTGGATGCTCTCTGTCCGGGTACCGTTCTGCATACACCCTGCAGGCTTCAGCTGCATTTCGTCGACACTCGCCATAGATGAGTATCATCTCCGCCTTTTCAGAGTTCGAATACACCATAGTCACAGTTCCTACAACACTACATTATCACAGACGTCTGGTAACACGGTGTACTACAGTTGGTCTGCGTGCGGAGACGAATGCAGAATAACAATAGCAGCAAGCGCTACATGCGGACACTGCGACAGCTAGACCAAACCACAACAGTGCACTACAGCCACACTCGTAAACATGGTCGTCATCGTAAACATGTCCCTGCAGATGCTGCTCACCGACCGTGGCCCGTGTTTGTTACAACACGCAACTGAACGTCGGAGGTTTCAAGCGTCAACTTTAGGTTACAATATCTCCGGATGTAATTAACATTTTGCAATGCAACAAACGGCACTGATTACGTATTTGTTTATATGTTCAGATGTGCTAACAAAACTAACGGGGTTCCATTTAAAAAACGTAGGTTTGTGTTAAAAAACATACTTCCGTGCATTTTTTTATGGTTTGTATTAAACAATTACACTAGCCCCTCTCCTCACGTTCGGTCTGTGGAATCGATTCGTCAGTATTTGATGTGGTTTACGAAATATATCCAGAGATAACGTTAGGTGACTCACCCAGTATGTACAGCCTTTTCAATAACTGCATGCGGAAGGTGTCCACTGAACTGTGCCCAGTGAAGTTTGCCCATCAGGTAGAAAAGCTGAGGGCTCTTGCGTGGTGTAATGATGAAGAGAACTGGAGATGCTCGAACAAGAACCGAAATGGCAAAATTTTTACACTTCGAGGTTATTAGATTTATTTTTTGTCGACTGCAATCATAAAATTTATGCTTTTGAGAGGATCTCCAGGAACTACAATTTAAAACATGACTACCACATTACGAACCCAGAATTTTAATTTGTTTCTCCTCGACATGATGAAGTATATCTTTAAAATAATACGAAATAAAATATGTTCCATCTGTGGATCACCATATGGTATATGTAGTGTACATAAGACGCGTTGTCATACTAAGTGAAAGGCCTGCATATAGGTGACACAAGATGTACATAGCTTCTCCTTCCACTCCGAGCACTAAATACACTTTGTGTGTCACTTCAAAAATAATAACAGTTTTCTTTATAATTGCAATTCTGCATATCATTGTCGTTACTTCCGAGTGGAAGGCACATGAGCAATATAAAACTGTACATTACGTACGATATTCTTTAAAAGAAGAGAGTTTTCATCATAAAAATACTTGTTAGGACAGAGTATTCATCATAAAAGAAGCAAAAGCAGAATTTAACACGAAAATAACTAGACCTAATGTAAATATACATAGGTAAGATGGCGTATTGTTGAACGTTATGCCGGCCATTGCTGATACACTTCTTCTAGGAAGAGGATGTTCACGTTGCTGGTCATTTATTTGCATGGCTGCGTCGACGCGGCTCGGACAGGATGGCACTACACGTCAGTGCGAGCATATGGAGCGTCTCCGGTGGTCAAACATTCTGAGGGTGGAAGTAGGCCGTGACTTAGTAAACAGGCAGTTTCTAGGGATACTGGGGGCAAGTTTCACATATTTTTGTTCGCGCGCAAATTTCACTTGTAGTTTTCATATATTCCACTCGAAGACCTGCTTCTGAAAGTCTGCATTTTGGCCGTTAAAGCAACGTTCAATCACCAAAATCAGCTCGTCGTCTTTCTGGGAATGCCTTCCATGCAATGGTTTCTTCATCCGATGAAATAAGGACAAGTGCCACGTCAGGAGACTACGGCGGTGAGGCACAATTTAATACTCCAAAGAGGCTACGTGTGTGAATATGAAGAACGACCTAGGGAGTAGTGGAGCAGAAACACCCCCTTTGGCAGCTGTACGAGACCCTTTATCTGTACAGCCCCCCGCCAGCTAGTCAGGAAATTGTGGTAGTGTGCTCCTGTGACGATTTGCCAATAACGAGAATAATCCTTTCGCACCAACCCGTTGCAGTTCCAATAAACACTCAAAGTCATCTTGCGCGATGGTCTATGTTCGTCTGTTTCGGCGGTGATAAATTTAAATATTTGCACTACTCACTTTGTTGTTTCGTCTTGAGGTCATACTGACACACATAGCAGTCGTCCATGGTCATCAGGCGACTAAGGAAATCCTCTCGATTCATTGGCCACAGCTACAACATTTCCGATGCTGCCTCGGTTCAGCACATTCTTCTCCTTGGTGCCATCCAATTGGAGCGGTATCTGCTTTTCGTGTGAGTGCACACCATTTCTTATGTCTATCGCTTCCTGTGGATTTAGGCTTCTTGGTCTAGGGTCTGCGTTGATAGTGCCTTGCCACCGTAATTTAGGTCTTCTACGTTCTCCCTGACCTAAGACAGTACGATGATAGGCTGAGCTGATGAATGAAGTAGGTGGCGCCGGTATGAAGTCCGTTATTGCATCTTTTCATTGATTGGAGCCATTTCAGCTAGTTATTGGATCGTTGTGTCGCTGATATGGTCCAACAGGACAATGCCTAATGATCTTTTCAGTATCCGCATTTCCAAAAATGTGAACTGGGCCAAAATTCGGTACTACATAATGCAAATGGCCTTACCATTGGTCGGCCGTTGTGACCGAGCGGTTCTAGTCGCTTCAGTCCGGAACCGCGCTGCTGCTAAGGTCGCAGGTTCGAATCCTGCCTCGAGCATGGCTGTATGTGATGTCCTTAGGTTAGTTAGTTCTAAGTCTAGGGGACTGATGACCTCAGATGTTAAGTCCCACAGTGCTTAGAGCCATTTGAACCATTTAAACCTTACCATTGTGCACCTATCTTTGATTTTAGGTGGTCAGGCATACTCTTATCACAAAGAACACCAGTGGCGTCTCTGAATCGCATCCAGGTCGCTTCGATTCTCGCTCGCACATCCTCATTCACATACTCCTTACTCCGTCGTCGCGAACCTCGATATCGGAATTTGTCCACCTTAGTAAGAAGTGCTGCATTAAACGCTATAGTTCTGGAGGCGGATTCGTTTCGAGGCTGTTCCCTTTGCCATCTTCAAAATGTCGGGGAAGTTGTTAAAAGTTGATCCATGATAAATTTTCAATTTTTCCATTACCGCCTCGATCGTGATGTTCTTGTGTTTGAGAACGGGGCCTCAGATCCTCTTGCAATTCTCCGTACTCCACAGAGAGAGTATTTGATACTTCTTTCTTCGTCATTCAGGCGTGACTGACAACCTTGGAAGCGTCAGTGCCTCAAAACAGTATGGTGCATTGTTGTTGTACACTTCGAGGAACTAACCACGAATTGCTGCAGCATTGTCCCTAGTTGTGGGCAACCGACTGGTTCCAACTATCTTTTGCGTTTAGTCGTTTTTTTCCGCCGACTGAAGCAACCGAATGCGACTAGTCTCTGCGGCCACATCAGCTACATGAAAGTTTTTCACTCACTCTCCGGGTTTCAGTGCTTTCACTCAATGTGACACAATCATATATTTCTAGAAACGATATTTCAAAAATTGATGCAGCTTCGTAATTCATTTATTTATCTGCCTGAATACTAGTGTTTCGTGCTTCTAGCATTAAATATGGATGTTTATTTGCTTTTACAAAGTTGATGGCTGGTTCAAATGGCTCTGAGCACTATGGGTCTCAACAGCTGTGGTCATCAGTCCCCTAGAACTTAGAACTACTTAAACCTAACTAACCTAAGGACAGCACACAACACCCAGCCATCACGAGGCAGAGAAAATCCCTGACCCCTCCGGGAATCGAACCCGGGAACCCGGGCGTGGGAAGCGAGAACGCGACCGCACGACCACGAGATGCGGGCCTACATGGTTGATAACTGGTGCTATATCATAAATGTGTTTAAATTAATGAACAATGGTTAAATCTTCATGATGATCAGCCGTGTGGTGTCGTCTTGTCGCAACGTTAGATGAGTTTTTATCTTCAAGCGAAGATGACGGGTACGAAACTCATCGAAACATTGCGACAAGGCGACGTCTCCACCCGCCTTTTCCCCCGATAACATTTCATCATTGGAATACTCCGAGAGAGCCGGCGATCACATATAATGAATAACTACTTTTTATTTAAATTTATTGAAGTTCTCTCTCAGATGCGACGTGGCGTGCCTCGGTCGATCAGACCGGAACCCTTGCAGACTCGATCTGTTGTCCGTCCGTCCGTCCGTCTGTCCATCTGTTTGTCTGCCCGACTGTTGAAAACGTATTTCTCAGGAGCGGGTAGACGTATTATGTCACATACTGAGGAATATGGTCCCTTAGCAGTGTAAAAAATTAAAGCTTCTATACCAATTCAGTCAAAAGATGCCGCCAATTATGTCACATATTTTAATAGTCGCTCACCACAATAGTTAGGGTACTTCCTGTTGGCCTAGAATCATGAAATTTGGCAAGATGCAAGGTTTCACAGAACAACTAAAGCAAAAGAGTCCGAAAACTGTAAATTTGTAATTATATCACACAAAAATTGTCATTTGTTATCAGATTGTCTGTCGGTCCGTCCGTCTGTTAAGACCCGTTTTTCTCAGGAACACATTGACTTATCAAATTGCAATTTATGTCACACACTAAGGTTTATGGACCCCTGGTGGTATCATAAACAAAAGCTTCTAAGTCAATGCAATTAAAAGTACAGTAATGTAGGTCACATATTTTTACACTGGCATATTCGCTCATCACAACCTACAAAGTACTTCTCGTTGATCTACAATGATGAGATTTGTCAAGAAGTAAGGTTTCACAGTACAAGTGAAGGAGAAAATTCGAAAACTGTTGGTGTGTATTTACATAGCAAAAAAAAAATTCTCTTTGGTACTTTTTATCCGACGTCAAACTTCAAATTAAAACAAACAGTAGTTCCCATTCAGGCTCACTAGTAGCAATGGGAAAAGTCATGCATCAGGCAAGGAATGACTTCATGCTCATATGACGCATTTCGAAATTTATCCATCATCAGATATCCAGCAGCGATTACTGCAGGTAGATGACACGTTTCAAGTTGTATGTGAAACAGACATTTGCAGACTAGGTTGTTTCAAATATAGCTTGAAACACCATATCTACGTTCAGTAATCAAACGTTCAAATGTGTGTGAAATCTTATGGGACTTAACTGCTAAGGTCATCAGTCCCTAAGCTTACACACTACTTAACCCAAATTATCCTAAGGACAAACACACACACCCATGGCCGAGAGAGGACTCGAGCCTCCGCCGGGACCATCCGCGTTCAATAATCGCTCCTCGATATCTGATGATGGATAAATTCCGAAGCAAGTCATACGAGCAAAAAAATTAATTCCTTGCTTAATGTCTGATTTGTAACACTGCGACCCAGTCAGCTTCAATGCAGAACTACTGATTATTACAATAATGGTCGCCCGCCTCCTGCATGGCTTCGGCACATTTATATTATTGAAATTAAAAGTGTCGAAAATCTTGGAATTCCTGGCATCCATACTTGCCAGTATCAATGTCGATAAGAGGTAAAAGTGGCAGAGAACCTCGATTTCCGGACTGGATGAACTGTCTGCCCACATAATTAGGTTTGTACGGAGCGCTCGGTGCGTGAGACCAACTCGCACCTAGCCAATTCTTTTACTTGTTTGCAACTTAAATACTTCTTGGAAGTATTTATTTCGCGAGAAATGTGTCATCATTTGTTAATTTTCTCTGAATTTCTTTAATTAATATAGTTTTAAAATATCAATCATCCTTGTAGATACTGTGAACAGCACTGCATTTATCTTGATGACATTTTTTATCGAATCAAATAATTTCTTCCAATTTCACACCACTGAACGTTTCGGTATTTTGATAAAGGCAAAGTTTATTATTAATTAAACGCTTATTGATAAAATGGGCGAAAATCTGAAACAAATGCTGCTTATTGCCACTCATTAAAAATCAAATTTCGGAACGGATTAGTGGTTTGTCATACCTGTAAAATACTGTATCTACTACGTTCCAGAGGCTTTAAATTGTAAACAGGTTTCTGCATATGAGTATGATTTGTACGTACACAGCTGGTAAAGTAATTTTCTGCACAATGTATTTACCTCCTACACAAGTAAGTAGCTGAATAAGTGGTTAACGGCTGCATTCAAATGATTTTTGACTAATGCATATCATCACACGTCGTCAGTAAAACGGAGTACAAACAGGCGCTAAAATTTTCCAATGTTCCTTTCTTCTTCGCCTACCCCTAAGGGAACTTCTGTGCTTAAGTTTGTATCCCCAACGATACAACGGCTAAATTAGTTACGTATTAACTGCATCTGGAAGAACTTAATCCATAGCAATATATTAATCAGTTTTAAATGATGAAAAGAAGAGTTAAGCTATTCAGTGCATAATAATGAACATGTATAATATTTTAACTATGGCGTACCTCCCAAGATGTCTTCACGTACCCCAGGGGCTACCCTCCGTGAGTACGAGACTGTCAACCCCAATTGTATACCGCTGCTGTACTTCGATCTTTGAAAGAACTACAGTTTGAATTCATTCACAATCAGAAAGATGAATTGATATCTCAGTGAACTAAAACACTAAGAGTGGTTTCAGATAGCAAAAACTAACACATGGCTCAACCAACAGAAAAACTACAGCCTAGTTTCACTTGAACAGAAATAGTGGATGATTCAGTCAATACGCAAAACCATAACGGGCTGTGTCCATTGTTTCTGTTTGGTTGCTCCCAAAGACTGGTTTCACTCCAAGGAAATGAATGAATAATAATGCAAGCGACACGTAAAACTATAACCGACTGAATTTACTGTATTCATTTGGTTGTTAGCATCAGTAGTTGTCCCTCTTCAAATGCAGTAAACAAATTACCGCGCGATATTCTGTTGTATCAATGGGCGTCGCCATTTTGTTACCGTACAGTGTTGCTGTGATTTCAATATCTCGACTCCACTCATTTATTTGCAAACAAATAAATACAGCTACATCACTTTATGTTTTCGCGGTGGAAAAACTTAACTTCTTACTTTTACATCTCGTGCGAGCCACATTCTATTTGGTTGGTGCGTAAGTTCCTCGCGTTCTTCCAAAAGTTTCATAAACGCAACAGATACACATAACAGAGACTTTAGTCGTCAATAAGATAGTCTCCTTCACTATTTACAAACCGAGCGAGGTGGCGCAGTGGCTAGCACACTAGACTCGCATTCGGGAGGACGACGGTTCAATCCCACGTCCGGCCATCCTGATTTAGATTTTTCGTGATTTCCCTAAATCGCTCCAGGCAAATGCCGGGATGGTCCCTTGAAAGGGCACGGCTGACTTCCTTCCCTAATTAGATGAGACCAATGACCTCGCTGTCTGGTCTTCTCCACCAAACAACCCAACTATTTACAACAGTCTGCCAACTCTGGAGTAACTTTTAGATTGTGCGATCGTAGAAATCACGTTGTTTTGAGGCGAAGAACTTCTCAAGCCACGTTCGGGGCGCATTTGCATTCGGAAAGGAAGTTCCTTAAAGGCTGTTCGACAGAGCTGAAAAGGTGAAAATCTGAGATCTGGTGAATAATGTGGATACGCAATGACTTCCCAAGCCAACCATTTTATAGCATTTTTTTGTCAGTCTAGCAGAAGGCGGGCGGGTGTTATCGTGGAGTAACATCACTTCTCGCTGTCTTCCTGGTTGTGTTTTTCGATTGTGACTGTAAGACGTCCGAGTTGTTGACAATAAATGTCAGGTGTTGTGGTTAAACCTCGGGGACTGATTTCGTAGTACACGACACCGTCGCTTTTCCAGCAGATGCATAACATTATCTTTCGCGGGTGCTTGGCACTCCATTTTCCAGGGCCACAGCTCCACTCACTATCTCCAAATAGCAATATGTAAACTGAAATGGCAACAGTGAACTACAAATAAAAATGACAATCGAGAAATAAAACCATAGCAATCGGAATACCACCATGCAAACCAAAAGGTTACGAACTTAAGGAACAAACCTAGTAACCCATCTGTCAGGCTGTTTCATCAGGGAATCCATACAAATAGCTGTAGAGACGTTTCGACTTTCCGGGATGAGAAACGGGAAAATGGCGTTGCGACGACTAATAAACACGGTGGAGGGCTGAAAAACAAAAGTCAAATGAAAAAAAAATAATAATAAATGAAGGTATCTGTAATGATGTCTGTTAGTTTGTAATGCGACCCCTGAATCATAGATATTTTTTAGCCTAACAGTTTGCGGAAACTGTCTATGGCTGTTTACTTTGGCGACTTATCCCCAGGGAAAATAAATTAGTCTTTTTCGTCGGATTATACGACGTAAGGCCTCAACTCACTTAAAATCAGTTACACAACCTAAAGCGCGCAGTTGTGCAAAATCTAAAATAAAAGGATATTACAATGCAACTTGGGACAAAAGCTCTTTTGTAATTGATCAAATCATTATGAGAAAAATAAAATTTATTGGACATGTCATTCGGTACAACATCGTTAGTACTCCTGAAGAGAAAGTTTTCGGAAAGAAAGGAAGGGGACGGCCTGGGATGAAGTGTTTGGAAGACATCGGGGAGAGGATTGGAAGCGGCAGTTACATGGAACTGAAACGTACAGTCAATGACAGAAGAGAGCGGTTGCATCAACAAGGCATTAGCCCTTAGCATGTGAGGGGTCCACTTGTACGTGGAGCCTGATTTTCTAATATATTTCACGAAGAATGACATGTAATGGTTATAACATGTAGATGAGATTGTATTTTTGACACCACTGAACTAAAGATGTTGCCTAAGGGGCAGTATCGATTGTAAGTAGGGGTGCGAGCAGTGCAGTAGCAGTTGCATTGCACTCTGTTAAAAAAATGGTTCAAATGGCTCTATGGGATTTAACATCTGAGGTCATCAGTCCCCTAGAACTTAGAACTACTTAAACCTAACTAACCTAAGGACGTCACACACATCCATGCCCGAGGCAGGATTCGAATCTGCGACCGTAGCGGTCGCGCGGTTCCAGACTGAAGCGCCTAGAACCGCTCGGCCACAATGGCCGGCTGCATTCTGTTAAAGGTAGGATGTAAGACTTAAAACTAGTGGCTAGCTGTGAGAATTTAGCTGTTGGCCTATGGACGCAGCATAATACAGTTTTGTAAGGTAAAGAAACTTTGTGTATTTAGTTTTAAGTATGCAGGAACGCAATATGGATTTTGCTAATTCTAACACTACTGACCCTTGAATGTAAGAACCAAGTATCTTCCATAAGATTTAATGTATAGGTTGATTACTTATACCCCATTTGTAATATTTTGTGTATTTTGTAAACCTGATACTAGGGAGTTAAATTTTGTCATCTATTTTGTCAAACTATGTCAGACCTTTTGTCATGTAACAATCCAAGTATTGTTAACTACGTCAGTAAGTGAGAATTGTAGAACAGTTGAGAAGTTCACTGATTTTGAAGTTAACGTAAAATGTTTCATATCAGACTTTGTGAAGGAGAAACTTTATTTTGAATACAAATTTCTAACTGAACCGATCGGTCCTAGCATATCCCCATATCAGTACCTCATCCTCTTCCAAATCGTATTTATTTAAATCCAATGAATAGTTTTTAAAAGAAATGATTTTTCAATCAGTGACAGAAAAAATATAATGTTCCAGAATCAGAAAATTATTAATGGTTGTAATAGCTTTAACGCGGGCAGCATTGCAGAGCTCTGAGATAATATCAAAAATTATCACCGAACATCTGCAAGGTTATTCATTTATCAACTAATCTACAGGTATTATTTGTATGAAGCTATTTTACGGCCGGCATTGACTTCGCTGTTCCCAGATTGAATATTTTGTATGTCTACTGTGGAGAGAACATACACTACTGGTCATTAAAATTGCTACACCAAGAAGAAATGCAGATGATAAACGGGTATTCATTGGATAAATATATTATACTAGAACTTACATGTGATTACATTTTCACGCAATTTGGGTGGATTTTTTTTTTTTGTCATCAGTCTACTGACTGGTTTGATGCGGCCCGCCACGAATTCCTTTCCTGTGCTAACCTCTTCATCTCACAGTAGCACTTGCAACCTACGTCCTCAATTATTTGCTTGACGTATTCCAATCTCTGTCTTCCTTCACAGTTTTTGCCCTCTACAGCTCCCTCTAGTACCATGGAAGTCATTCCCTCATGTCTTAGTAGACGTCCTGTCATCCTGTCCCTTCTCCTTATCAGTGTTTTCCACATATTGCTTTCCTCTCCGATTCTGCGTAGAACCTCCTCATTCCTTACCTTATCAGTCCACCTAATTTTCAACATTCGTCTATAGCACCACATCTCAAATGCTTCGATTCTCTTCTGTTCCGGTTTTTCCGTCATTGCTTCCTCGATGTACAGATTGAAGAGTAGGGGCGAAAGGCTACAGTCTTGTCTTACACCCTTCTTAATACGAGCACTTCGTTCTTGATCGTTCACTCTTATTATTCCCTCTTGGTTGTTGTACATATTGTATATGACCCGTCTCTCCCTATAGCTTACCCCTACTTTTTTCAGAATCTCGAACAGCTTGCACCATTTTATATTGTCGAACGCTTTTTCCAGGTCGACAAATCCTATGAAAGTGTCTTGATTTTTCTTTAGCCTTGCTTCCATTATTAGCCGTAACGTCAGAATTGCCTCTCTCGTCCCTTTACTTTTCCTAAAGCCAAACTGATCGTCACCTAGCGCATTCTCAATTTTCTTTTCCATTCTTCTGTATATTATTCTTGTAAGCAGCTTCGATGCATGAGCTGTTAAGCTGATTGTGCGATAATTCTCGCACTTGTCAGCTCTTGCTGTCTTCGGAATTGTGTGGATGATGCTTTTCTGAAAGTCAGATGGTATATCACCAGACTCATATATTCTACACACCAACGTGTATAGTCGTTTTGTTGCCACTTCCCCCAATGATTTTAGAAATTCTGATGGAATGTTATTTATCCCTTCTGCCTTATTTGACCGTAAGTCCTCCAAAGCTCTTTCAAATTTCGACTCTAATACTGGATCCCCTATCTCTTCTAAATCGACTCCTGTTTCTTCTTCTATTACATCAGGCAAATCTTCACCCTCATAGAGGCTTTCAATGTATTCTTTCCACCTATCTGCTCTCTCCTCTGCATTTAACAGTGGAATTTCCGTTGCCCTCTCAATGTTACCACCGTTGCTTTTAATATCACCAAAGGTTGTTTTGACTTTCCTGTATGCTGAGTCTGTCCTTCCGACAATCATATCTTTTTCGATGTCTTCACATTTTTCCTGCAGCCATTTCGTCTTAGCTTCTCTGCACTTCCTATTTATTTCATTCCTCAGCGACTTGTATTTCTGTATTCCTGATTTTCCCGGAACATGTTTGTACTTCCTCCTTTCATCAACCAACTGAAATATTTCTTCTGTTACCCATGGTTTCTTGGCAGCTACCCTCTTTGTGCCTATGTTTTCCTTCCCAACTTCTGTGATGGCCCTTTTTAGAGATGTCCATTCCTCTTCAACTGTACTGCCTACTGTGCTATTCCTTATTGCTGTATCTATAGCGTTAGCGAACTTCAAACGTATCTCGTCATTCCTTAGTACTTCCGTATCCCACTTCTTTGCGTATTGATTCTTCCTGACTAATGTCTTGAACTTCAGCCTACTCTTCATCACTACTATATTGTGATCTGAGTCTATATCTGCTCCTGGGTACGCCTTACAATCCAGTATTTGATTTCGGAATCTCTGTCTGACCATGATGTAATCTAATTGAAATCTTCCCGTATCTCCCGGCCTTTTCCAAGTATACTGCCTCCTCTTGTGATTCTTGAACAGGGTATTCGCTATTACTAGCTGAAACTTGTTACAGAACTCAATTAGTCTTTCTCCTCTTTCATTCCCCTTGGGTGCATAGATCCTGAGAAATCAGTACCCAGATCAACCATCTCTGGCCGTAATAACGGCCTTGATACACCTGGGCATCGAGTTAAACAGCGCTTGGATGGCGTGTACAGGTACAGCTGCCCATGCAGCTTCAACACGATATCACAGATCATCAAGAGTAGTGACTGGCGTATTGTGACATGCCAGTTGCTCGGCCACCATTGACCAGACGTTTTCAATTGGTGAGAGATCTGGAGAATGTGCTGGCCAGGGCAGCAGTCGAACACTTTTTCTGTATCCAGAAAGGCCCGTACAGGACCTGCAACATGCGGTCGTGCACTATCCTGCTGAAATGTAGGGTTTCGCAGGGATCGAACGAAGGGTAGAGCCACGGCTCGTAACATATCTGAAATGTAACGTCCATTGTTCAAAGTGCCGTCAATGCGAACAAGAGGTGACCGAGAAGTGTAACCAATGGCACCCCATACCATCACGCCGGGTGATACGCCAGTATGGTGATGACAAATACACGCTTCCAATGTGCGTTCTCCGCGATGTCGCCAAACACGAATGCGAACATCACGATGCTGTAAACAGAACCTGGGTTCTTCCGAAAAATGACGTTTTGCCATTTGCGCACCCAGGTTCGTCGTTGAGTACACCATCGCAGGTGCTCTTGTCTTTGATGCAGCGTCACGGGTAACCGCAGCCATGGTCTCCGAGCTGATAGCCCATGCTGCTACAAACGTCGTCGAACTGTTCGTGCAGATGGTTGTTGTCTTGCAAGCGTCCCCATTTGTTGACTCAGTGATCGAGACGTGGCTGCACGATCCGTTACAGCCATGCGGATAAGACGCCTGTCATCTCGACAGCTAGTGATACGAGGCCGTTGGGATCCAGCACGGCGTTCCGTATTACCCTCCTGAACCCACGGATTCCATATTCTGCTAACAGTCATTGGATCTCGACCAACCCGAACAGAAATGTCGCGATACGATAAACCGGGGTCGCGATAGGCTACAATCCGACCTTTATCAAAATCAGAAACGTGACGGTACGTATTTCTCCTCCTTACACGAGGCATCTCAACAACGTTTCACCAGGAAACTACTGTTTGTGTATGAGAAATCGGTTGGAAACTTTCCTCATGTCAGCACGTTGTAGGTGTCGCCACCCTCGCCAACCTTGTGTGAATGCTCTGAAAAGATTTGCATATCACAGCATCTTCCTGTCGGTTAAATTACACGTCTGTAGCTCGTCATCTTCTTGGTGTAGCAATTTTAATGGCCAGTAGTGTAATAGCAAGATTACATTCGTTGTGACTCAAGACCTAAGGAAAATGTATTTCATTGTTTATTTGCATAGGGAATTTTATCAGTTTATTGCACAGGGCCATGAACTCGGTGCTCACGAGACTGAGTAAATTTCAGAGGGATTGATTTCATTATAGGCATTACATGCTGGTTTCCCAGATTAAGTTGTTTAATTTTTATTGATTAAGCGTTGCTCAACAACACATTACGCAGCAAAATTTCCGTAAGACAAACATCACGCATTGCATATCCATAACAAACACAAATAACAATATTTTTATAAATGAAAGTTACAAGAATATCACCATCATGTTCATCTATTACTCTTAGACTTTATAAGCGAAATGAGTGGCCAAGCATACATTTCAAATAAAGTCTCTGTCCTAGGAACAGTAGGCTTCTACGCAGGCGGCTCACTGCAGTGATGAAGTTGCAGTCGACGAAGGGGGTCGCACGACCGTGGTCGTGCATACGATCATTTACGTCTCCGTCTCCCCCTCCCTAGACCTACGAGCAATTTAAAGCGCCCATCCCATAGTCTGCCCACACCAAGTTGCGGGAAGGTTAACGGTGGACTTAACCGCAACTCCTCTTTCATCACGAGTGGAGCGTACAATGTCTTGCGCCCGACTCACGGTAGCAGACAGTGCAATAGCAATAACTTTTCAAAACGGCAGAGCCATTTCACCGCTGTTACTGGTAATAAACATTAATGTATAATTTTCAGTCTTATTATAATTCAGATTATTACCATTTTTGTTTGCATGGCTATCTTCCGCCGCGGCAGCTGTTACATACAGTCCTCATTGATTTTTCCTTCTTAAGTTTACTGCAGTTTCTTTAAGTAAATCCGACCTCAAAAAGGTATCAGCTGGACGTCCTTCATATTCCTCTGTCCCGAACATCCTCCTTCATTTGCTTGTATCATCTTCTTCTCTTTACATCTGTTAGCATTCCAAACCTTCTACTTCCTCGACGGGATGGTTCCTTTGAAAGGACGCGGCCGACTTCCTTCCCCGTCCTTCCCTAATCCGATGAGACCGATGACCTCACAGTTTGGTCTCTCCCCGCCCCCCTCCCCTCCCCCCCACCCAAACAACACTACCCAACCCAACTTCCTTTTCCTCTGTTTCCTACTACTTTTCCTCCATGGTTCTCTGTAGTAGACAGTCCTACGTAATATGTACGAGTACCAAACAAGGCGTTTTCCTTTTCTGTATCATCCTCATGAAGTTTCTCTCCTCACCTACCCCGCTCAGCACCTTCTCATTTCTCATTCTGTCGATCCATTTCGCTTTTCCAATCTTCTCCGTAATCACATTTGTGATTTTCCTACATATTTATGCCCACGTTTCAGAAGCACACTCTACACAAGATATTTGGCGAGTCTCTTCCTGAGTATAGCGGGCATTCTTCTGGCTGTCAACAAATCTTTTACTCTCCCGAAAGCTCTCTTTCCCACGGAGATTCCGCGTCTCACTCCGTCTGCACAGCTTCCGCTGTAGGTTGTCAAGCTCCCCAAATAGTGGAGTGGCCGAACCTGTTCAAGTACCTTTCCATCTAGTGATATATTAATCGTTCGTCATCTTTTCCGAGTCTCATCAACGAATAAACTACAAAGAAGGAAACTTGTCTAGCGTGAAGGGGGAAACCAGATGGCGCTATGGTTGAGCCGCTAGATGGAGCTGCCATAGGTCAAACGGATATCAACTGCGTTTTTTTAAAATAGGAACCCCCATTTTTATTACATATTCGTGTAGTACATAAAGAAATATGAATATTTTAGTTGGACCACTTTTTTCGCTTTGCGATAGATGGCGCGGTAATAGTCACAAACATATGGCTCACAATTTTAGACGAACAGTTGGTAACAGGTAGGTTTTTTAAATTAAAATACTGAACGTAGGTACGGTTGAACATTTTATTTCGGTTGTTCCAATGTGATACATGTACCTTTGTCAACGTATCATTTCTGAGAACGCATGCTGTTACAGCGTGATTACCTTTAAATACCACGTTAATGCAATAAATGCTAAAAATGATGTCCGTCAACCTAAAAGCATTTGGCAATACGTGTAACGACATTCCACTCAACAGCGAGTAGTTCGCCTTCCGTAATGTTCGCACATACATTGACAACGCGCTGACGCATGTTGTCAGACGTTGTCGGTGGATCACGATAGCAAATATCCTTCAACTTTCCCCACAGAAAGAAATCGGGGGACGTCAGATACGGTGAACGTGCGGGCCATGCTTCGACGACCAATCCACCTGTCATGAAATATGCTATTCAATATTGCTTCAACCGCAAGCGAGCTATGTGCCGGACACCCAACATGTTGGAAGTGCCTCGCCTTTCTGTCATGCAGTGAAAAACATCTTGTAGTAACATCGGTAGAACATTACGTAGGAAATCAGCATATATTTTACCATTTAGATTTCTATCGATAAAATGGGGACCAATTATCCTTCCTCCCATAATGCCGCACCATACATCAACCCGCCAGGGTCGCTGATGTTCCGGTTTACGTTACCGCTGTTGGTGAATGACGCTTCGTCGCTAAATAGAACACGTGCAAAAAATCTGTCATCGTCCCGTAATTTCACTTGTGCCCAGTGGCAGAACTGTACACGACGTTCAAAGTCGTCGCCAGGCAATTCCTGGTGCATAGAAATATGGTACGGGTGCAGTCGATGTTGATGTAGCATTCTCAACACCGACGCTTTTGAGATTCCCGATTCTCACGCAATTTGTCTGCAACTGATGTGCGGATTAGCCGCGACAGCAGCTAAAACACCTACTTGGGCATCATCATTTGTTGCAGGTCGTGGTTGACGTTTCACATATGGCTGAACACTTCCTGTTTCCTTAAATAACGTAACTATCCGGCGAACGGTCCGGACACGTGGATGATGTCGTCCAGGATTCCGAGCATCATACATAGCACACGCCCGTTGGGCATTTGATCACTATACCATACATCAACACGATATCGACCTTTCCCGCAATTGGTAAACGGTCCATTTTAACACGGGTAATGTATCGCGAAGCAAATACCGTCCGCACTGGCGGAATGTTACGTGATACCACGTACTTATACGTTTGTAACTATTACAGCGCCATCTATCATGTTGTGTTGGCAGAAGAGCCAACACCGTGTTACGAATGGAGGCCGAAATGCACGCGTTTTAGCTCACGCAGGCTGGCGTGAAGAGGGAAGAACTCTACTGACGTGAGGTCTGGAACATGACAAGGAATAAGAATTCAGAAAGCGGACATAATTAGTCTGATACTTAACTTTAATCCATTAATGATGAACGTCGCTCTTGACGGTACATGATTCACAATATTATCTGTTCAGAATACGTTCAGCAACTAAATATGGCGCCTTGCTAGGTCGTAGCAAATGACGTAGCTGAAGGCTATGCTAAACTGTCGTCTCTGGAAATGAGAGCGTAGGTAGACAGTAAACCATCGCTAGCAAAGTCGCCTGTACAACTGGGGGGAGTGTTAGGGAGTCTATCTAGACTAGACCCGCCGTGTGGTGGCGCTCGGTCTGCAATCACTGATAGTAGCGACACGCGGGTCCGACGTATACTAACGAACCGCGGTCGATTTAAAGGCTACCACCTAGCAAGTGTGGTGTCTGGCAGTGACACCACATATCAGAAAGCGAAAAAAGTGGTCCAACTAAAACATTCATATTTCTTTACGTACTACAGGAATATGTAACAAAAATCGGGGTCCCTATTAAAAGAAAACGCAGTTGATATCCATTTGACCTACCGCAGCACCAACTAGCGGGCCAACCATAGCGCCATCTGGTTTCCACCTTCAAGCTAGACGAGTTTCGTTCTTTGCAGTTTTTTCGTTTGATGCTTATTTCGTGAGATATTTGGCCCGGTCACGGTTATTCCAACCCGACAAAACAAACATACACATTTCTATTCATTTCCAAAAACAATTTTGCCATCATACTCAGACATCATTTGCGTCTCTGGTCCCGCTTCCTTTTTTAAATCCGGACTGATTTTCTCCTGTAGTCTTCTTCTATATTTTCCATTTCTATTCTTCTCAGTACTATCCTGGTCGCAGCCTTGGTAACATTGCGTATAAAAACAATTTTCTTATAATCTTTACATCGACTGGCGTTGCATTTTCCTGGCAACAGAAGAAATACGAGTTCTATTTCTGATACGGGACGAAAGCGAAAACAGTATAGATTCTCAAAGTCGACAGGACTCACAACCTACACGAGAAACTAATAAACACGTAAAAACTCTGTGCTGAGCGGAAAACAGTTGAAGCTACAGTAATATTTCTATAACGACAAGTTTTGTGAAGTTTTATACTAGTGAAAACCGAAAAACGCATAGGCAAAAAATGGAGGCTCGCAACAGGCGAAAAACCGGGATCGGTGAACTTGAAACATAGTTTTTTTTTTTTATTTATTTCGACTTCAATCTTCGCCAACTACGAAGCATAAAGCAGTATACTTCATAACATGTAAAAAAGAGAAAAAGTTATAAGCAAACTGTGCTCCTAAATTATAATGCAAAATTGTTTTATATTTATAAACAGCAATGTGTAGCATGTTTTCAGAATGACCATTGAGAAGCCTCTAAATAAAACCAAACTGTTTGTGGTGAAAAACACTGTTAAACTGCAGTGAGCGTAAGACGGAGAAATAGTAATAATGACAGATTATTACCATTCACAAGAATAATGTTGAGTTAATCTTTCGCAGTCAACTATGTAGTTATAAACCAAAATCTTATTCCGTAAACATGAAAAATATTATACACATACCATTTTTGAGAAAGTTATAATACTACGCCAAATCCAAGATTAACAGAAAAAAGAAGTAATTTACGTCTGTTGGTGTTGTCTTTAAGGCTATTGTCCAAATCTCAGATTAGCAACACACCCGTCTGCAAAGGTGCAAATGTCATGGGAGTTGGCGATGTTATTTTAGAATTCGACAATAAAGAAGGATCTATTAACTTGATATGTATTGCTTATAGTTGCAAATAATTGCATCTCGGAAATCGTTGAAAGGAAAGTGTTTGAAAGCAGTTTTCTATGTTATCACAACAGCTGCTCGTGTGGAAAATCTCGCAACATGAGATGGGGAGGTGACCCAAATGCAGACCGAATCCATAAATCGAATTTCAGACGGTTTCCCACGCTTGTTTAGGCAAAGACCAGACACTTTTGCCAATCTTTGTCCTAGAAAACATTATATACAAATAGCTCAAATGCGGTAACGCACAAAACAAAGTTTATATATTCACAGACAAATGGCGATCCCGAGTTCCCAACCTCAGGGTAAACGGCTACTGTGGCGGGAGAAAGAGGCAAGGCACAAACGTAAACCTGGTAAGTCATGAAACAGAAAAGCGATCCCCGTGGCCACGCGGCATCTTAGAAGATGAAGAAGAAGAAGTTGTAAGAAAAAGAAGAACGGAATTCATCACATCTTACAGAAACATCCTGAATTTCAAGTTACTTATCCTCATTGCTGATTTTCTGCTGTTTGTGTGCCGATGCGATTCTTTTTCGATGTTTATTCGGATTGATCCTACAGTTTCTTATAAACAGTATATCACAGCTGCTACAAAGACGCCTAATGTTAAGTGAACTTTTATTATAGTTAATAAATTACGTGGGCTTTTCCTACCCTACAGCGGGATTTCTGTCGATTTCAAGGGGAAAGCCTTATCCTTTGTGTATAAGATTCTCGCCAACTCATCTTATTTCCTTATAAAAAAAGGTATGCACTTCAGACTCCTCAAAGTTAGTCAACTCTGAAAAGTTACCCTTTGCTGTTTATTCCGAATCTCCAATGAGGTTTCAGTATGGAGCACACACTCAGTGGCACGAGTTATGGCTTGAGTTGATACTGCGGTTAATAACATAAAATTTTCTTGCATTCACTTTACTTATGACGTCTCTTTAAAGCTCGTACTCGAAATACATGGCGACATAGTTCTCTTACGCTTTACCGCAAAGTTCAGGAGCTCTCACATTTAATTAAATAGCAATATGCTGTTAGCGCCCGACGTTAATGTGGTCTCTTAAATTCGTCTCGCTTTAGGAGCTATAAGCTTGTACGCTGGAAAGAATTTTAATGAGGAAAAATTATTTCATGGCTCTAAATTCATGCTAGGTCACTCGTAATAATTTGGTACATATTGAAATTTTAAACTTTATCATTCTATCTTGCATGATTATATTTTCATTACCGAGTGACAATGAATCTAAATCTTCGTATATTCAATAGGTTATTATACGGCTTAATCCTGATATATATAAACGGTTTCTGTTATTACTGCTCCCTTTTACTTGCCTTTGTGACGGAAATCGCTTAGCCGACGTACTTTCGTATTGGAAGATTCAGAAGTAGCGGACTCGAAGTCTGATAACAGGAAGATTTGTCATTTACTGCAATTTCAGCACGAAGGTGAAGTAATTCAGAACGTATGTTCACTTTTCAGCGGACGGTGCGCTGATTTCAAAATTCCTAACTCGTGAAAACTGTTTGCCATACCAGGACTCGAACCCATAACCCTTGCCTTGTGCGGCAAATGCTCTTCCGCCTCAGTGAATCGTGACCATATAGTTTCAGTAGGTAGCGCATTTTCCCTCGAAAGTCTGTTTTCGAAACAATGACGCAGTTTATGCCAGTGATGGCCGCATCATTCGCATGACGCGGCAACGTTTCCATTAAAAGTCACTTTTCTTGTAAATTGAAGGACAGAACAATAAATAGGCTATAACGTATGGTCTACGATGAGATTATCAGCAACGGACCACAGGCTGCCATGAACTTTTAAAAGGAATCATATCGAAATTTATCGAAAGAGATGCAAAATCTAAACTGGAAAGAGTGCCGCCGTCCACTCGAATGTGAATCCAGCGTCTTAAGCACTGCGTCATATTTTTGGAGCCCCGTCAGTTGAGAAATAATACTAATTAAAAAGAGCAAAGTAGTGGTTATATATTGTGTTTGGTTAACCTGGGTGTCCAACAGCAGAAGGCCACGTGAACAGCTAGAAAAGTTATGGGAAAGTGTAGTGCAACTGCAAAGGAAGCCGTGTGCAAGACATTAGTGTGAGAACTTCTAGAGTATTGTACCTATATTTGAAATTAGCCATGACAGTAGATATGGAATAATTAGAGTTTTGTGTCCGCCAGAAGATACGATTCACAGCCATAAACAGAGCGGCAAGGTCAGCCTCCAGAGAGTCACAGCACAATTCCGTGAGACGCCATGAAGGACGCACACGACACAGGCTACATTATGCTTTCACTTCACGTCACATAAGTAGTTCTCAAGTGACCATTCACCCACCACATGCGGACATAAGCACATGCACGACTTGATTGATGACCATTAATGATTGTGTTTAAAGGGACTAAATTACTGGGTCATCAGTCCTTTCATTTCGTGAAAGAAACACGTAAAAAGGTAAAAAGCGAGAAAAAGTGGGGACTTGGCTGCTCCAACTAGACAAGCGAGGCAAAGAGTTTGAAAACGGACCTGATAGTAAAAAAGAGATAACTCAGGCGGCATCTTGACCAAGAGGATCTACAGACACAATAAGGTGAGGGTGGAAGAAAGTAACCCGCGGTCGTATGGTTTGTACCCGCCGCAGGAGGAGGTTCTCCCTCCCTCAAATACCCCTAACACTGATAGTGGAAGAGTACTGTAGTTTAGTGCAAAATACGCTCTCCCTCAGGAAATGCAACACTATTTTAGTGGCTCTCTCGCAATCCGCAAGCATCTGACGTAGACAAGGTGAGGGCGTGCCGCAGATCGGCCAGCAGGGCGCACTCAACCAGAACATGCGCTATCGTCAGCAGTCTACCGCAGCTGCAGTGAGCAGGATCCTCCCGATGCAGAAGAAATTCCTGGGTGAGTCTCGTGTGGCCGACGCGTATACGGCACAACACGAGGGTGTCTTCCAAGAGGCCTGGAAAGATGTATGCCACACCTTAGCGAACCCTTTAATCGCCCTCAACTTGTTTTGGGCTCGAAACAGTCAGTGTATATCAACAGTTAGTCCGACTGTATCGCCGTGCTCCAAGACAGCACCAGGACATATCTACAGTCGCCGTCCAGAAGAGCCCTCTACCAATTACATCAGCCGTCGTTCATTGGATTCGACTAGACTGGTGTACAAAGCTTAATCCGTGCAAGTGAACATTTAACTACAATTCCACGCAGCATCTTCTCACGCTAGTTATGTGATGTATAATTTATGTTAGTAAATTATTGTAAAATTTTGCTAATGAGTGTTAACAGCATTTTTGATGCAGTTTGGCTAAGTCCATTTGGCCCTGTGACGAGGCTGCTGCGTGCAAGCAAGCTACCTCATAATAGTGACTACGTTCAGTTGTAGGGGGTTCCCTTTCTGCCACATTTATGACGGACGACATTTGGTGAACACCACATAAAATTTCACCACATAAAAGTTTGTTTTCTAGCACACTTTTTTATCAATAAATCGAAATTGTTAAAATCTCTTTTCCATAGACCCTGTACGTTGCTGGACCCGACAACAAATTTGTTCGATACTGGTGTTACCAACATTTCAGTGTGCTGTGCCTTGTTCCCTCGACATTACTGGCGCCTGGCGCCTGTCACTGCATCAGCTAGCCTCGCCCGAAGATCAAAGGCGCCGCGTGGGAGGCTGCGTTCACCGCTCCGCTGCTCGCTGCCAAGTGTCGCGGGAATACAAACACAGCCACTTACGGGAGACGTGTAAAACAGTTCGCCCCTGTCCCTCTACGCATGCTCTAAACTCCAGTTTGTTCCAGCTCCCAGCTGTACATACATGGCTCAGGAAATTTCTCACGTCCTGTTCGTTCACCTTAGTTTTTAACATACCTTTTCCATTATCAAATCATATGCATGAAATGGCTCTCCGTATTACTCCAAAAGATAGCAATGCCCCGGATGTGCTGTCGTTTTCTGATGGCAAAGTCACTCTCTCTCAAGCAAGAAAACTACAATGTTTGACAAAAAAATGAAGAACCCGGAAGGAGAGGAGAAAACGAATAAAACTTCACGGGTTGAAAGTGTGCGGCGTAATTGCAGTGATTATAAAATCGAGCTCACTAATCAGTATGACATTGCACCAATCTGGGCCGGATGCATGCACTGACCGGGTCAAGAAGAGTGTCGTGAAACTTTTGTTTCCTCTCCTGAGGCAACTGGCCCACAACTGTTGAAACTGGTCCATGATAGCTCGGATACTGGCACTGGGACGGAGTTGACGTCCAAGCCGGCTCCACACGTGTTCTATGTGCGAGAGACCTGTGGCCCTTGCTGGCCACGAGAGTACCTCAACTCGCAGCAGACAGTTCACAAAGACACGTGTCGTTTGTGGACGAGCATTGTTGTGTTCGAAAATGGCACCACTATACTGTCACATGAGAGGCAGCACATGAAGAGGCAGGGTGTCCGTAACTACTGGTATCTGACAACTCCCCACACCATCACGCCAGGAGCAACACCGCTGTATCAATCCAAAACGTTGGAAGAATGAGATCTCCCCGTAGGTCGCCACCAAACCAGCCGAACCAGCCGACAATTATCATCTGGAGTAGTGCAGAATCGCGATTGATCGATGAACACGAGGGGCCATTCATCAGCAGTCCATACTTCCTTCTTAAGGCAACATTCCACAACCAGCCATTTGTATTTTGGAGGGGGATGACGCAGAATGTTGCAGGGAGCCCATTAGTTATTCGCGGATAGTAGGTACAGTTCTGAAGGTCTTCCAGAGTGATTGGCGCGCATTAGGGCGATCCGCCCTTGTGGTCGTCAGATGTGGTCCATCGGAACCATCACGAGTACGCCTCTCCTCACGTTACCACGCTGTCCAGTATCGGGCTACTGTTACATCCGATTGCTCCACAAACTTGGATATTGCACCATTCGGCCAGCCAGCCAAATGGAAACCTCATCTTTCAAAATTTGTCAGCTTGCGATAACGCTGTCTCACGCGGATACGGAGCAAATTCGTGTCCTTCACAGTGCTCACTCAACACCTGACGCTGTTCACGTACCTTATCTATATTACCAGGCTCAACACGACCAACAGTAATGCACTCTGGTGGTCGTTTTGCCTATCACAGAAAATTCCAGCTCTGACCATTTACGTACCCGCCGATGGTGTCTGCTTGTACGAAGTTACTTTGACATTTGACCATGTCTTTTGGGTGCTTAATCTTTTTGTCAGACAGTGTTGCTGGTTATCGTCATGCGGCTATGAAGGGTTTTTCAACGAACTAACTCGCCGTATTTCTGAATTAGATGAATCGGCGTTGTGCTTGGCGGCCTACCTCGGATGCGTCGTTCTGCTGTTTCTAATTGCAAAGCTCCACTCAGGAGGCTCTTTCTCAAGCCTCTTCCTCTCTATGTCTCCCTTCCCCTCCCCTTTGTCCTCCACGCCACTCTGCAGGAAAGAAAAAGGACGCTGCGCGTGCTCCAAAAGCCGCCCACTGCTTTGCTTTCCCTTGATGATTATACAATATAATGATCAAATGAATCCAATTCTGAAAGTGCGAATTTAGTTTCAGTTATGTGTAGCATTACTGTTGAAAAGTTTTTACGTAATCTCTACTGAAATGTGTAGCACTCGTACGACATTTCAGTAACAGCGCATAGCAAAGTCCCACAGATGATGGTAGATTAATTTCCACAACTACATACGTACAACACAAGTCGCTCTAAAGTGCACTGATCCTTTTCCGTTCAACTCACAAGTGGAGTCAGGGAAAAATGATCAACATATTTTATGCACTTGAAAAATGTCCCACTTATAAACCACCAATAGCCGCTGTTGAGATAAACGCTTATTCACTACCCATTTCGATTAACGCAAGTAACATAAAATTATTTAAATCAGACTGTAGTGTATGGTAACGTTCTTAATGTGACGTAAATAAAACAGAAGTATGCAGAATATGCTGAGAGTATTATACAATAGAATACGTGACCTAAATACGGAAAGTGTACTGAGATTGTTTATAAACTCATTGTATTGTTGGCAGCAGTTTCGATGGAGCGGGATGGATTTATTTTATTTTGTACTGTTTCATATGATTCAAAAAATTTATGTTAGTTGATGATGATTGTTTGCTCGAAACTGAGAGAGACTAAAGATTTATTTTGTCTTTAGCTATTGGTGGTTTATAAATACTACTTTCTTAAAAGCTGGTTGATGTCTCAGTGCAAGCCCTAATATCTCTTGCTATTATGATGTAAGATGGAGGTGGGACTCAATAGTTTTGTTCTATAAAAGGATTATCCTTCACGTTCCCGAAGTGTTCTATAGTTCTTTAGTACTGGTCGGCTTGACGAAAGTAATTCAGCAGCAGGTCTATGAAGTGATTAGATGTTTTTCTTTCATCCCACCTAGAGAAAATCCCATACAGTCGAACAGTAGTCTAGAATAGGTACATGATATCTTTTACAGACACGGTACGTTAACACAGTATACTTGCTCACTGACGAAACTTGTTGTCAAATTTTTTTAATGACATTAGCCGCATTCGGGCACTGAAATGAATCAAAGGCAGTAGGTAAAAATTTGTGCCGGCTGGGAATCGAACCCACATTGCCTGCTTAAAGCGAGTGTTCGCCTTAAGTGCTTCGGCTATCCAAGCACGCTTCCCATTCAAGCCAAGTTCCCAGCGTCTTATCCTCTACTGACGCAGCGTCATCTATCGATGAACCCCTTACTGGCAGCTCTTGATACCCCTAAGATATCAGGAATGGTGTAAAAGCGCACTGAAAGAAAGTATCTTCGGTTGTCGTTATCATGACGTCTGAAGCACAGATGTACCAAATTTCCTATGAAAATAGTAGATATACATAGAAGACATAAACAATTGTGACGCAGTTACATAGTTTCTTTCTTAACACGAGTACCAAAATAAGGCGTCTGCATTTCATGGATGGAAATTAGTTTAAAGGCACTCACTGTCCTACGGAGTTATTGCATTGTTAGTACGTTGCCCAATCTCCGTTCTTCCTAATTACCTCAAAAATTCTCTTCGGCATCTAATTCGTTAAAGTTAGTAGTGAAATTTTCCCCCATTCTCCACATGTCGCTTTTTTCAGCTCACGTACGGCCTCAAATTGCCTTCCATTGCGATAAACATGGCTTGTAAGTATTCCTCAAAGGTTTTCTATGGGTTAAAATCCGGGTTTCGTGCAGGCTACGGCAAGACTTCGATATCTTTAGCTTCAAACCAGCTTTTGGTTGTAACAGAAACATATGCAAGATGCATTATCTTGTTGAAACATTAGACTTTCGTTTCTAGGTCCTATAGATTCCAATCATTCCTGTCTCTAGCACCTCAATGTACATGTTATAGCGTTCAGCCAAGCAATGCGTGACCTACCTTTAGCGCAGAATGCTATCCAAATCATAACACTTCCACCATCAAAGTTTCTGCTCATTCTCATCTGCTGCTCTGTTCTTATATCATGCCAATAATAATGAAAACCATCCTGCCCATCTAAATCAAACTTCTTCCCATCAGTGGAAATCACTTTATCCCATTCTGAAGTCCATGGCAAAAGTTTTTCAGCAAACTCTAATCTCACCTGTTAATGTCTGGGTGTCAAAGTGGTTGTCTGTAGTCGGTTCTTGACTGCAAGATGTTTGTCAAAATTTGTCGTACAGGTTTGGCAGTTACTGGCAACTGTAAATAAGCAACAAGCTGAGAAGAATATCTGTTTGTGGCCATTGCTTTGCGCAAAAGTAACCCTTTCTATGCCTCAGATAATTTTCCACTTTGCCCATATTTTCCGTTCTGTCTATATCTTGCTGTCGGTCCAACGAAGTTATCAATCACAGTACTTGAACCATTCAACTTCTCGGCAGTTTGACGATTAGAGAGTCCTATTTCCATTCATAAGTTTTCCGCGTTAAGTTACCACAATCGTGGTTTACGTGCACAACACGCACTGTCGCCATTGTTGTCTGCTTCCTATCTGCAGTAAAGGCAAGTACGCACACCCTATCACCGCACAGAGCCGACTGCCTTTATTCCGAGTATCACCTTCTACCACCTGAATCGTTGATATCTTGTCATGCAATGGTGGAAATCACGTGGTTATTTGCGGAAAACATATTAACATGTTCATTAATGTGTTTGGTATTGCACGCATTTGTCCCGTGGAGTTTACAAGAAAGCAAAACAAAATACGTTCTCATTTTGCCATTAGAATTGGTACTTAAGCAACTGAAACAAGACAACCTCAGGAGTGGAACTGACATAAAGGCGATGATGAATTTCTGTCAGAACAACCTAACAATACAGTAAATACGAGGTGCGACAATAAAGTAATGAGACTGATATGAAAAAAAAATGTTGCTTACAGTTTTAGTCAAGTTTAGTGTTGTCTCCTTCAAAGTAGTTCCCTTCTGATTGCACACACTTTTTCCAGCTCTTCTGCCATTGGTGGTAACATTTCTGGAACTCATCTTCTGTAATATCCTCCAAGACCCTCGTCACAGCTTTTTGGACATCTTGTGTTGTTTGAAAATGATGTCCCTTGACCGCCGTTTTGACTCTTGGAAATAGAAAAAAGTCGCACGGAGCGACATCTGGTGAATAAGGTGGCTGTGGTAGTACTGAAATTTGTTTTGAGGTTAAAAATTGCTGTACTGACAGAGCCGTATGGGATGGCGCATTATCGTGATTCAGAATCCAATTATCCGCAATGTTGGCTAGGACACGAAGAACTCTTTTACAAAGTCTTTCTAAAATTTCTTTGTAGTAATATTGCTTAACTGCTTGCCCAGGAGGCACCCATTCTTTATAAACAATTCCTTTGGAATCAAAGATGCACACAAGCATGCATCTCACTTCTGAATTTGACATGCGAGCTTCTTTTGGTTTGGGTGATCCCTTTGAGCACCATTGCGAACTTTGGCGTTTTATCTCTGCATCGTACTGAAAAAACCAACTTTCATCACCAGTGATAACACGGCTCAACAATTCTGGATTGATTTCCGTTTGCTCTAACAGATCAGCTACCACATTTTCCCGTGTTTCTCACTGTTGTGGGGCGAGATTTTTGGGGACCATTTTTGCACAAATCGTTCTCATACCAAGATCTTCAGTTATTATTAGACGAACCGTTTCCCGATTGATGTTCAGTTCTTCTGCAATCATTTTCATGGATAGTCTTCGATCAGATCGTACGCGTTCACGCACCCTGGCCAAATTGACATCCGCCGGTGAGGTTGATGGTCGTGCACTGCGGTCTGCATCTTCAACATTCGTTCTGCCTTCACTAAACGTTTTATGCCAACGAAAAACTTGAGCTCTTGACATAACTTTCTCTCCAAAAGCCTTCTGAAACTTTACGTATGTTGTCGTCGCGTTTTCACCCAATTTAACGCAAAAAGGAATAGCATACCTTTGTGCAATATTATGCGGTTCCATTTCCGTGACGAGAGACACAAACACGTGTTAACTTATTACAGCACAACTCATGACTGAGTAGTTGCATCGATGTGCCGCTTGGACTAGAAGCAGCTTATAGACCAAGGTCAAAGGTATTGTGTCTACGCAAGCCTGCAGGGTTGCAACATCTTGCAAAGAAAATCAGTCTCATTACTTTACTGTTGCACCTCGTAAGTCAGAACTATGACCAAGTATTTAGTTGACCTCCATTTTCTTAATAACTGCGAAAATCCTCATAAGTATTGATTGTACAACGGAAGTCATCTCTTCTTCCCAGATTGAGTTCCACCCCATTCGAATTGCAGTTTCCAGCTCGGCAAAAGTCTAAAATTGGAGTCCATTGCTATAAACACATCCTGCTAGGATCCTCCACAAACTTTCCATGGCATTTAAATGTGGACTCATCGATAGATAACTCAGAAGTGGAATTCCCTTGTCTTGAAGCCACGACTTTGTCTCTGCAGACCTGTGAATCCCAGGAAAATTGAAAATTTGTGAGTAAGGCCTTATGGGACCAAACTGCTGACGTCATCGGTCCCTTACACACTTGTTAATCTAACTTAAACTAACTCACGCTAAGAACGATACACACACACCCATGCCCGAAGGAGGACTCGAACTTCCGACGGGGGCAGCCACGCAGCCAGTCACCAGACACCCTTCGACCGCGCGGCTACCCCGCGCGGCAATTGCCAGGATTATCGTGCTGAAACAGTAAATTATCAGTGTCGAATTTCTCGTACATACGAACCACTTCAATTTCCAGAATTCCTGTATAATAATCTGACTTCATTTTTGAGTGCAGTCAAGCTATGCTGGACAGGACTTTAGCACAAAATTCTGCCCAAATCGTAACACTGCCACCGTCGAAGTTTCTGTTCATCCGAAAGTGTTCTCCTGAACGGAGATCATGCCAGTAATACTGAAAATCATCTGTCCCTCCAAATTAAACTTCTTATAACGACTGAAAACCACTTTGTTCCATTCTGTGGTCTACGACATATGTTTTTCCGTAAACTTCAATCGAGCCTCCTTACGTGCATTGTTTAAAGATAGCTTTGGAGCCGTTTCTTGAACGCCAAATTCTCGTCTTGAACAAGGATTTGTATAACGCATCTGGAACTCACTGATAACTGCAAATTAGCCACTATTTGTGAGAAACACAAGCCATTGACTTTCGCTTTATGCAGAATCAAACGCGTATCTGATGCTGACAGTTTTCGTGTGCGGCCATATTTGTCCTACTGTGCACACAATCTAACAAAATTATCAATAATACAACTGGAACACCCTACTTTCTTAGCAATCTGGCTATTAGACAGGCCTGTTTGTTCTTTCGACTTAATACTTGCTTGCTTGTCACCATATAGAGGCCTTCAACGCAGCGTTATCGTAATACACTACTAGCCATTAAAAATGCTACACCAAGAAGAAATGCAGATGATAAAGGGGTATTCATTGGAAAAATATATTATACTAGAACTGACATGTGATTACTTTTTCACGCAATTTGGGTGCATAGATCCTAAGAAATCAGTACCCAGAACGAACACCTCTGGACGTAATAACGGCCGTGATACGCCTGGGCATTGAGTCAAACAGCGCTTGGGTGGCGTGTACAGGTAAGCTGCCCATGCAGCTTCAACAGAGTTCATCAAGAGTAGTGACTGGCGTATTTTGACATGCCAGTTGCTCGGCCACCATTGACCAGACGTTTTCAATTGGTGAGAGATCTGGAGAACGTGCCGGCCAGGGCAGGAGTCGAACATTTTCTGTATCCAGAAAGGCCCGTACAGGACCTGCAACCTGTGGTCGTGCATTATCCAGCTGAAATGTAGGGTTTTGCAGGGATCGAATGAAGGGTAGATCCACGGGTCGTAACATATCTGAAATGTAACGTCCACTGTTGAAAGTGCCCTCAATGCGAACAAGAGGTGACCGAGACGTGTAACCAATGGCACCCCATACCATCGCGCCGGGTGATATGCAAATATGGCGATGACGAATACACGCTTCCAATATGCGTTCACCGCGATGTCGCCAAACACGAATGCGACCATCATGATGCTGTAAACAGAACCGGGATTCATCTGAAAAAATGATGTTTTGCCATTCGTGCACCCTGGTTCGTCGTTGAGTACACCATCGCAGGCCCTCCTGTCTGTGATGCAGCTTCAAGGGTAACCGCAGCCATGGTCTCCGAGGTGATAGTCCATGCTGCTACAAACGTCGTCGATTTGTTCGTGTAGATGGTTGTTGTCTTGCAAACGTCCCCATCGGTTGATCAG
Source organism: Schistocerca cancellata (assembly GCF_023864275.1). Taxonomy (NCBI): domain Eukaryota; kingdom Metazoa; phylum Arthropoda; class Insecta; order Orthoptera; family Acrididae; genus Schistocerca; species Schistocerca cancellata. The sequence continues at coordinate 410,655,213 of NC_064628.1, forward strand.
GGATAGAGACGTGGCTGCACGATCCGTTACAGCCATGCGGATAAGATGCCTGTCATCTCGACTGCTAGTGATACGAGGCCGTTGGGATCCAGCACGGCGTTCCGTATTACCCTCCTGAACCAACCGATTCCATATTGTGCTAATAGTCATTGGATCTCGACCAACGCGAGCAGCAATGTCGCGATACGATAAACCGCAATCGCGATAGGCTACAATCCGACCTTTATCAAAGTCGGAAACGTGATGGTACGCATTTCTCCTCCTTACACGAGGCATCACAACAACTTTTCACCAGGCAACGCCGGTCAACTGCCGTTTGTGTATGAGAAATCGGTTGGAAACTTTCCTCGTGTCAGCACGTTGTAGTTGTCGCCACCGGCGCCAACTTTGTGTGAATGCTCTGAAAAGCTAATCATTTGCATATCACGGCATCTTCTTCTTGTCGGTTAAATTTCGCGTCTGTAGCACGTCATGTTCGTGGTGTAGCAATTTTAATGGCCAGTAGTGTAACTGTCGAACGACGTTAGCGGACACAGCTCCAAACTGTAACTGTAGCGAACACTTGACATTGCCCACAGTGTTTATCGTCTAGCGGATCTGTCTTTATACCAACTTTCGCCCTATCTTACCAGAAAGACCGCCTTCTCCAATTTGTAAGCATTAGGCCTAATTCTAATGATGAAATGAAAATATATTTTGTTTTGCTTTGTTGCAAACTTCACGGTGGAAACTGCATGGAATACCAATTACATAGCGCTACAGTCTGGAACCGCGTGACCGCTACGGTCGCAGGTTCGAATCCTGCTTCGGGCATGGATGTGTGTGATGTCCTTAGGTTAGTTAGGTTTAAATAGTTCTAAGTTCTAGGGTACTGATGACCTGAGCAGTTAAGTCCCATAGTGCTCACAGCCATTTGAACCATTTGAACCAATTACATAAATGCTTTTGTTACAAATAACCACGTGCATTTATACTAATTTCCAATTCTTTATACTGTACCACTGAAATCAAGTGAGACAGGATTTTACTGCATTTGTCGTTGTATTGGATTTCATATTATTAGATATAGACTGTGCACAGCTGTACCGACCGAGAATGTTAAAATTACCGCAAATATCCATGCCCTTATGTCGTGTCTGTACTTTCGGATACGTCCGAAAGAAAGTGCCCTGTGCTCCCCTGCGTACATCCAAATTTACGTTAGAAAACTATATTCTTTGTCACTCTATATACAGGAATATTATGTCTGACATATGCAGAAGCGTCTGTAAATGTAGATTAAAGTTATTGCAGCGTGGCAGTTTCTTTAATACAGTATGTACTCGTAAGTTCATGAATATGGATAGGCAGTCTGAAAATGGCCAGAATGTAGTCATACATTCATATGTCTTTAAAAAAAAGTGAGTAATTGTTACTCAGATGAGAAATTCGCACCATAACTTCATCGCGAATATGATCAATGGAATACATACTCACGAACAGTTACTATCTGGTGAGAAGAAGAACATGCCTTGTAGTTAATGACCGTATATTTGAAATTTTCGGAAAATATTCCATAGTTTTTGAATCAGTAAATGTTTCGTTCAATTTATCATTTTCGTAAGGTACTTAATTTGAAATAATAAAACTTCACTCATTGAAAAGTATACACAAGTTTTTCATGGGCTTATTTTGTGCATACTGCCAGATAATAAACCATGCACTACCGAATGCACACAACAGAATTTATCTATCGCACCGACGAGTAAACTTTTATGAGTGACGTTAAAGCAGCGCAGGTTCCAAAACCAACTTATCTTTACAAGTGACGACACATCCAATAACCAGGTAGGAAACAAGGAAGTCAAATTACGTGGCAGAAAGTGGAGAGACGAGAAACGAAAACTAAAAAAAATAAAAAATAAAAAAAACGCGATCATGGAAAAGTATTCAGGTAGCTACAGATCTGGATTACGGAGCTTTTCTGGGTGTGAATAAATTTACTAACAAACGTCAGTTACTTATATCAAACATTAAATAGTGAAACTACTACTTTCATAGCGTCATAGAAAGCTAAACCATTCGTGTTGTGCTAGGAAAACGTTGTCGCTGCGCACTCACAAATTGTATTAGGTCAGCTTGACTTTTTTTTAAAATCTGGTCTAGCGACAAATTATATGGCCATTGTCATTTGTTATTGCTACTGTTGCTGATGTTATTTCTGAAAGCTCGACATGATGTCGAGAGTCGATAAATCTGCAGCAAGTGATTTATTATTCTTATAGTTTCATTACAATCTACATATTACATATACGGGTCACTGTTTTTTCGCGACAATGTCGCAGCTTGTGAAACAATCTACTGTATTTGTCTTCATAACGATAACTGGTTTCGTTTATATTCTGTGTATCTTAAGATATGTTAAAACAGATAAGACATGTTAAGTTTAAGTTTACATATCTAAATTGAAACACAAATTATATAAATAAACGCTGAGGTAATGGGATAGCCGTCTGCACATATACAGATAACGGTAGTATCACGTACACAATGTACAGGGTGTTTCAAAAATGACCGGTATATTTGAAACGGCAATAAAAACTAAACGAGCAGCGATAGAAATACACCGTTTGTTGCAATATGCTTGGGACAACAGTACATTTTCAGGCGGACAAACTTTCGAAATACAGTAGTTACAATTTTCAACAACAGATGGCGCTGCAAGTGATGTGAAAGATATAGAAGACAACGCAGTCTGTGGGTGCGCCATTCTGTACGTCGTCTTTCTGCTGTAAGCGTGTGCTGTTCACAACGTGCAAGTGTGCTGTAGACAACATGGTTTATTCCTTAGAACAGAGGATTTTTCTGGTGTTGGAATTCCACCACCTAGAACACAGTGTTGTTGCAACAAGACGAAGTTTTCAACGGAGGTTTAATGTAACCAAAGGACCGAAAAGCGATACAATAAAGGATCTGTTTGAAAAATTTCAACGGACTGGGAACGTGACGGATGAACGTGCTGGAAAGGTAGGGCGACCGCGTATGGCAACCACAGAGGGCAACGCGCAGCTAGTGCAGCAGGTGATCCAACAGCGGCCTCGGGTTTCCGTTCGCCGTGTTGCAGCTGCGGTCCAAATGACGCCAACGTCCACGTATCGTCTCATGCGCCAGAGTTTACACCTCTATTCATGCACAATTCAAACGCGGCAACCCCTCAGCGCCGCTACCATTGCTGCACAAGAGACATTCGGTAACGATATAGTGCACAGGATTGATGACAGCGACATGCATGTGGGTAGCATTTGGTTTACTGACGAAGCTTATTTTTACCTGGACGGCTTCGTCAATAAACAGAACTGGCGCATATGGGGAACCGAAAGGCCCCATGTTGCAGTCCCATCGTCCCTGCATCCTCAAAAAGTACTGGTCTGGGCCGCCATTTCTTCCAAAGGAATCATTGGCCCATTTTTCAGATCCGAAACGATTACTGCATCACGCTATCTGGACATTCTTCGTGAATTTGTGGCGGTACAAACTGCCTTAGACGACACTGCGAACACCTCGTGGTTTATGCAAGATGGTGCCCGGCCACATCGCACGGCCGACGTCTTTAATTTCCTGAATGAATATTTCGATGATCGTGTGATTGCTTTGGGCTATCCGAAACATACAGGAGGCGGCGTGGATTGGCCTCCCTATTCGCCAGTCATGAACCCCTGTGACTTCTTTCTGTGGGGACACTTGAAAGACCAGGTGTACCGCCAGAATCCAGAAACAATTGAACAGCTGAAGCAGTACATCTCATCTGCATGTGAAGCCATTCCGCCAGACACGTTGTCAAAGGTTTCGGGTAATTTCATTCAGAGACTACGCCATATTATTGCTACGCATGGTGGATATGTGGAAAATATCGTACTATAGAGTTTCCCAGACCGCAGCGCCATCTGTTGTTGAAAATTGTAACTACTGTAATTTCGAAAGTTTGTCTGCCTGAAAATGTACTGTTGTCCCAAGCATATTGCAACAAACGGTGTATTTCTATCGCTGCTCGTTTAGTTTTTATTGCCGCTTCAAATATACCGGTCATTTTTAAACACCCTGTATGAAAGGGGAGTGTATTGGCGGAGCTGTCATTTGTACTATGGTGATTAAAATTATAACGTGATTATGGCCACAAGACTAGAATTACAGACTTTCAACGCAGAATGGTAGTTGGAGCTAGACGCATGCGACACTCAGTTTCGGAAATCGTTTGGAAATTCATTATCCCGAGATCCACGGCGCCAAAGCGTTCCGAGAACACAAGATTTCATGTGTTGTCTCCCACCGCGGATAACGCAGTGGCCGGCGACCTTCACTTAGCGACCGAGAGCAGCGGCGTTTGCGTAGAATTGTCAGTGCTAACAGATAAATAACACTGCGTGAAATAACCGCAGAAATCAATGTGAGACGTACGATGAACGTATCCGTTAGGACAGTGCCGTGAAATTTGGCGTTAATGGGCTATGGCAGCAGATGACCGACGCGAGTGCCTTTGATAACAGCACATCTCCTGCAGCACTTCCTGGGCTCTAGCCATGTCGGTTGGGCCCTAGACGAAAGAAAAACCGTGGCCTGGTCAGCTAAGTTCCGATTTCAGTTGGTAAGAGCTGATAGTAAGGTTAGAGCGGGCGCAGACACCACGAAGCCATGGTCCTAAGCTGTCAACAAGGCACTGTGCAAACTGATGGTGCCTCCATAACGATGTGCACTGTGTTTACTTGGAACGGACTGGGTCGTCTGGTCCAACTGAACCCATCATTGACTGGTAGTGGGTATATTCGCCTACTTGCTGCTATTCATCGAATTCATGTTCCCAAACAACGTTGTCATGTCACCGGGCCACAGTTGTTCGCGATTGGTTTGAAGAACATTCTGGACCGATTGAGAGAATGATTTGGCCACACAGATAGTCCGAATTGTCTCCCATCGAACATTTATCGGACATAATCGAGAGGTCAGACGCTTCCACAGTTTTGGACGGCTATTGAAGCAGTACGGCTCTGTGATTCTGCAGGAGACTTTCAACGACGTTTTGAGTCCGTGTCACGTCCAACAGCTGCTCTACGCTGGGCAAAAGGTGGTCCGACACGATATTTCGAGGTATCCCAGGACTTTTGTCACCTCAATGTAATACGATATAAGAATCCCATTGTAGCTGCAGGACGAGTAGTCAGCTAACAGTACTGCGTATAGCCTCCACCAGTTACTAATACACGTAAATTATAGTATTTGGAACTATAAAAGAGTGTGGACGAGGACATCAGGAGATGTCATCTTGTGTGACGTCGTACGTCAAGACGATGAAGGCATTGCGTTGAGACAAAACAGTTACAAAGATTACATTACGGTCAGTTTGACTGCTATAGATACAAACTTAAGAGGCGAGTATAGGCCAATGAAATAAGCAATTAATCCTGACAGTCACAGGTCTACAAATCAGTATTCCCCTACGATGTATTACTACTGAGTACATGAATACCTTTTAACGGAGTCTTCGACGATCCAGACCTCACATATGCACTTGAGAACAAACACATTACGACAAGCTTTCTACTTGGCCACCATTTATGTGAAGACGGGTTTCAGTATGTCTCTTCATCGATGCCTGTACACGTTCAAAAACTATGACATGTTCCTAATGCATTTATAACCGCACACAATTCGTTTCTGGAGTTCATCGACACTATCAACAGGGATGCAACACATCAGAGTTTTTAAATATCATCACTTCCCTCCTCCCTCCTCCCCCCTCCGAAGAAAAAGGAAAAACATCAATGCTTTCAAGCCAGGGAACTAAGATGCCACTGTATGGTCCAGCCACGACTGATACACTATTTACCAACACTTAGGTATGCGGAATAATGATAAAATCAAATGATGGCAGTTATCACTTTGTAATTTATGCCTCACATGCGACCTTTCGAAAGATACTCACCCTTAGGCATTAACAGTATTGTAGCATTGACGTGGTTGCATTGTGCACAGTCGTATCGGGAAAAACCATTCGTTTCGGGACCTATGTTCATTAGGATTATTTGCTTGTTTCATTATCATCTACTGGCTTCTTCTGTTCGTTTCTCTAACAGTTAAACAGCTTATATAAAAGCTAAAATCAGAATGGAGAGAATCCCACAGATCATATGTCGAACACTCTTTCTTCAGTGCGCGTTTTCGTGAGTGTTGCACCAAAGCGCGTAGTTCTTCATGGCACTGGCAAGGAGAACACGACAAGTGCCATAACTCTATTTCCCGGAAACTTCACTCAGTGGAAGAGGGGTCAAAATAAACAAACACGAGACTCGGCTTATATTCGACGTTTCTGATAACACGACGGTCAAAGTTTTCTAGCTACTCTGTGAGCCTTGCGTGCGAAGCTCGACCGAAGCGGTGGCACAGTCGCTTGGGGCGTGACTCCGTAATTTTGCACCCCGTGTCCTAAAAGCTATTATTATTTTTGTTTTTCATTTATCAACCAGTGTCCGTAGGAGATTACTATACGAATGTTTTCCAATGTGTGCTGAAATAACGTTGACCTTATTCGTCTACTTATTGTCTTTCGGGTGAATTAATTTACAAAACACAGTAAAAGAAAGGGAAAATTATTTGAAATTGTTTTCAGTGAAATTCCTGTAGTGTATTTTGATCCGTAAGCAACTGCAAGCGTCAGTTTTCGAAAAAATGATCCGTTATGCATGGCTTGCCGCGTAGTTATTGCCAGTCCCTGAAATCTTCAGCAGTGTTAACGACATTTCTTTCCCAAGGGTCATCCATAGGAAGAAATGCCGTGTTGCAAACCTGCCTTCGCGTGACACTCTTGGTGTTCGGAATTTCAATGTTTCGAATGTTTCTAAAATCGGTATCATCCAAGGGAATGTACCAAATCTTCCTGAAGAATAATCATAAGAATAAAATGTAATACTTAATACAGGAATGAAATACAGGAGTATGAGAATTTAAAAAAGATTGTAACCCATGAATACATATACAGTATTATATGATAAATGTATGCCACTTGCTATTTTGCCGAGCGGGATTAGCCGAGCGGTCTAGGGCGCAGCAGTCATGGACTATGCGGCTGGTCCCAGTGGAGGTTCGAGTCCTCCCTCGAGCATGGGTGTGTGTGTTTGTCCTGTAAGTAGGCTGTTTATGCTTTCTTATTGGCAACGTTACGTAGCGTTCTGTATGAAAATCACTGGCTGTGCTGTGTGCAGCCTGTGGCTAGTTTGCATTGTTGTCTGCCATTGTAGTGTTAGGCAGCGGCAGCTGGATGTGGACAGCGCGTAGCGTTGCACAGTTGGAGGTGAGCCGCCAGCAGTGGTGGATGTGGGGAGAGAGATGGCGGAGTTTTGTAGTCTGCATCTTTGATGGCCAACCAATACCACAATCTCTACCAGGACTACAGTGGGTCTGCTCTGTGATGACCTACCTACCAATATTTATCAACTTCGACTGACTCTGCTGTGGGTTTGCTCTGTTGTGGCCCATTACCTGTCAGCATGTCAAGTGTCAGCACTGTCTTCCGTTGGAAGGACAACACTACTTCTTCAAGACTACATGGAAATCCACTACTTCCGTGTGCATTGTCTTTTACTGCGCAGACTTTGAAAACAAAAACACTGAAATTTTACTGTGATGAACAATCTGGACTGTCTTTATGGACTGTGAGAAAATTTTAGCTTTTGACCAACATTGTGTTAATAAGTGTGTGCATTTGATATCTTTGTTATTGTAATTATGAAAATTTTTTTCAAATCATTATTGGCCACTTCCCAAAAATATTTTGTAAAATTTTTTGTGGGGAGCATGGGGGCTATGTAAGTAGGCTGTTTATGTTTTCTTATTGGCAACGTTACGTAGCGCTCTGTATGAAAATCACTGGCTGTGCTGTGTGCAGCCTGTGGCTAGTTTGCATTGTTGTCTGCCATTGTAGTGTTAGGCAGCGGCAGCTGGATGTGAACAGCGCGTAGCGTTGCACAGTTGGAGGTGAGCCGCCAGTAGTGGTGGATGTGGGGAGAGAGATGGCGGAGTTTTGTAATTTGTCCTGAACTGCTATATATATTATGACTGTTAAGGTAAATACATTGTTTGTTCTCTATTAATATCTTTCATTTGCTAACTATCCCTATCAGTAGTTAGGGCCTTCCGTAGTTTGAATCTTTTATTTAGCTGGCAGTAGTGGCGCTCGCTGTATTGCAGTAGTTACAGTAACGAAGATTTTTGTGAGGTAAGTGATTTCTGAAAGGTATAGTTTAATGTCACTCAGGGCCATTCTTTTGCAGGGATCTTTGATAGTCAGACTGCGTTGCGCTAAAAACATTGTGTGTCAGTTTAAGCACAGTCTTGTATAAATTTTTCTAAGGGGACGTTTCAGTCCTTAGGATAATTTAGGTTAAGTAGTGTGTAAGCTTAGGGACTGATGACCATTGCAGTTAAGTCCCATAAGATTTCACACACATTTGAACATTTATTTTGCTATTTTACAGGTTAATATAAGGCCTTTGCGTCCCATAATTTGATAAGTGACATTTATGTGGTAACCTTCTACGAACATGGGCACATAAATGAAATAAAATAAAAATTTCATAACAGGGTTTCGAACGAGAAGCCGCAAAGCTTGAAGTCGCGACGCTAGCCGCTGTGCCACCGCTTCTGTTCAACGTCCTTCTTGCTAAAGCCACATCAATTACGGCAAAAACTTAGACCATCGTTTTCTCGGAAACGGTCGAGTATCTAGGAATAAAACGAGACACGTGTTCGCTTATTTTGACCCCTCTTCCACTGATCGAAGTTTCTGGGAAATCGGGTGACCGCACTTGCCGTGTTCTCGCGATTCAACTCCGCTGCTGGGCTGGTGCCGCTGTGTCAGGCTTCGCTATTATCGGCTGACGTCAGCATCGTAATGGCGTAGCTGTTTCAGCGTGTATGAAGCGAGATGTGCCTACAAAATGTCTTTATAAAAAGTTTAAAAAAAACTGCATCTCAGCATCATATTGTTCTTTGAGCAGTTTGTCACTCTCCGTTAACTGTTGCACGAAAACGTCAACTTCTTTCAGGGAATTCAATTCTCTTGAAATTGATACCGTCTTGGATCTTGAATACGAATATTTTTCGCAGTATGTCTCATTTCAGCTTCTCGACGATATTTTGCCTTCGTAAACGTATTAAATTATTCCGCGATATATTACAGTTCTACGCAAATGCATAGAAATATCTTAGTATCTATTGTGCATTCAATGAAGAAACAAGAACTAGTATTTTACACAATTTTTTTCAACAAATCGTTATTGCTCCTGCGAATGGAAAAAACCGTTAGGTAGAAACGCTATTAAAGGAAACTTTTCAACTTTCTCGCCTTCTGTAAAGAGCAACCCTAGTATCGCACTATGGCACTGATCGCATTACGGTTTTACTCGCTTCCATCTAAAGAGAGGAAAACTGATCGAAAGTCGCAGTGGTTTATAAAAGAATGGACGTTATTAACATATCCCTCAGTATCCATATTGAATACAATGAGACCCAAACTCTTGGGTTCAGTGGCCGAAACGGACGTGTCAGGCGTCAGGCGGCGCGAGGACTTTTATGGACAAGCGTATAAGACACACGTTTGTCAGCTGTTTACCTGACAAAATCCTCTCGAATAAACGTTGATGACTCTTTTTTTGTGAATGAAACCGTCTAGATCGCTTAATCTATGTCTCTAGTTATATCATCGTTTCGGCTGTTGCTAGATCAGTAATTAAGACTGAACGAGAGGCGATAGTTATCCCTTTATAAAAATGGTAATGTCCAGACTGACTGATTCACCTTCGCCCAGCTCAAACCACTTAGGATAGAAGATTGGAATTTACAGAAGTAGTTGATCTTAAACTATAGGCGTCTTTTAAGAAGGGATTTTTTGAAATTACAGCGCTAAGGGGGTAAAATGGGAGATGAAAGGATTATTGCAAAAATGTTGCTGTTAAGGCAATATTGAGGCTAGACCTACGAAAATTAGTATTTGGTTTCTTCGTCAATTTTTGGAAATTGAATCTCTAAGGGGTGAAATAAGGAATGAAATGTCTTATGAAAATATTTCGTCACGAAAGCATTTTTAAAGCTAAATTTACTAAAATTTGAGTTTAGCTTCTCGGTTGTAAATTAAAAATACGCCTTCCACTGTTTTTACTAATTCAGTCACTAAGGGGGCGAAATGTTTTATGAAAAAAATTCATCCTGGAAGTATTTTTGTAGCTAAGGCCGTGAAAATTTGTATTTGGTTTCCCCGTTAGAAATAAAAAAATAAACATTTCAATATTTTTGGAAATTTAATCTCTAAGGGGGTGAAATAGGAGGTGAAATGTTTTATGAAAAAATTCAACTCCTGTTGTGGTTGTTGTGGTCTTCACCCAGAGACTGGTTTGATGCAGCCCTCCACGCTTCTGTACCCTGTGCAAGCTTCTTCATCTACGAGAAACTGTTCCAAACTACATCATTCTGAATCCCTTTAGTGTATCCATACCTTGGTCTCCCTCTACGATTTTTGCTCTCCGCGTTCCCTCCATTACTAAATTGATGATCCCTTGATGCCTCAGTATGTCTCCTACCAACCGATCCCTTCTTATAGTCAAGTTGTGCCACAAATTCCTCTTCACCCCAATTCTATTCAGTACCTCCTCATTAGTTACGTGATCTACCCATCTAATCTTCGGCATTCTTCTGTAGCACCACATTTCAAAAGCTTCTATTCTCTTCTTGTCTAAACTATTTATCGTCCATATTTCACTTCCGTAATGGCTACACTCCGTACAAATACTTTCGGAAAAGACTTCCTGACACTTAAATCTATACTCGATGTTAATACAAATACTTTCGGAAAAGACTTCCTGACACTTAAATCTATACTCAATGTTAACAAATTTCTCTTCTTCAGAAACGCTTTCCTTGCCATTGCCAGTCTACATTTTATATCCTCTCTACTTCGACCATCATCAGTTATTTTACTCCTCAAATAGCAAAACTGATCTACTACTTTAAGTGTCTCATTTCCTTATGTAATTCCCTCAGCATCACGTGATTAAATTCGACTACATTCCATCATCCTCGTTTTGCTTTCGTTGACGTTCATCTTATATCTTCCTTTCAAGACACTGTCCATTCCGTTCAACTGCTCTTCCAGGTCCTTTGCTGTTTCTGACAGAATTACAATGTCGTCGGCAAACCTCAAAGTTTTTATTTTTTGTTTTTAATTCCTACTCCAAATTTTTCTTTTGTTTCCTTTACAACTTTCTCAATATACAGATTGAATAACATCGGAGGTAGCCTACATTCCTGTCTCTCCTTTCTCAACCACTGCTTCCCTTTCATGCCCCTCGACACTTATAACTGCCATTTGACTTTTGTACAAATTCTAAATAGCCTTTCGCTCCCTGTATTTTACGCCTGCCACCTTCAGAATTTGAAAGAGAGTATTCCAGTAACATTGTCAAAAGCTTTCTCTACGTCTACAAATGCTAGAAACGTAGATTTACTTTTCCTTAATTTACCCTCTAAGATAAGCCGCCGGCCACGGTGGTCTAGCGGTTCTAGGCGCTCAGTCCGGAACCGCGCGACTGCTACGGTCGCAGGTTCGAATCCTGCCTCGGGCATGGATGTGTGTGATGTCCTTAGGTTAGTTAGGTTTAAGTAGTTCTAAGTTCTAGGGAACTGATGACCACAGATGTTAAGTCCCATAGTGCTCAGGGCCATTTGAACCATTTTTGAAGATAAGTCGTAGGATCAGTATTGCCTCATGTGTTCCAACATTTCTACGGAATTGAAACTGATCTTCCCGGAGGTCGGCTTCTACCAGTTTTTTCATTCGTCTGTGAAGAATTCGTGTCGGTATTTTGCGACCGTGACTTGTTAAACTGATAGTTCGATAATTTTCAAACCGGTCAACACTTTGTTTCTTTGGAATTGGAATTATTCTTTTCTTCATGAAGTCTGAGGGTATTTCGCCTGTCTCATACATGTTGCTCACCAGATGGTAGAATTTTGTCAGGGCTGTGTCTCCCAAGGCTATCAGTATTTCTAATGGAATTTTGTCCACTCTCGGGGTCTTGTTTCGACTTAGGTCTTTCAGTGCTCTGTCAAACTCTTCACGTAGTATCATATCTCCCATTTGATCCTTCATCTACGTCCTCTTCCATTTCCATAATATTGCCCTCAAGTACATCGCCCTTTACTTAGAACTGGTTTTCCATCTGAGCTGTTGATATTCATACAGCGGTTCTCTTCTCTCCAAAGGTCTCTTTAATTCTCCTGTAGGCAGTATCTGTCTTATACCTAGTGATATACGCCTCTATATCCTTACATTTGTTCTCTGGCCACCCCTGCTTAGCCATTTTGCACTTCCTGTCGATCTTATTTTTGAGACGTTTGTATTCCTTTTTGCCTGCTTCATTTGCTGCATTTTTATATTTTCTCATTTCATCAATGAAATTCAATATCTCTTCTGTTACCCAATGATTTCCACTAGCCCTCGTCTTTTTATCTAATTGTTCCTCAGATACCTTCACTATTTCATCTCTCAAAGCTAACCATTCTTCTTTTGCTGTATTTCTTTCCCCCGTTGTTGTCAATAGTTGCCTAAGCTCTCTCTAAAACACTCTACAACCTCTCGTTCTTTCAGTTTATCCATGTCCCATCTCCTTAAATTGCCACCTTTTTGGAGTTTCTTCAGTTTTAATCAACAGTTCATAACCAATAGATTGTGGTCGAAGTCCACATGTGCCCCTGGAAATGTCCTACAATGTAAAACATGGTTCCTAAATCTCTTTCTTACCATTAGATAATCTATCTGAAACATTCCAGTGTCTCCAGGCCTCTTCCGCGTATACACCCTTCTTTCATGATTCTTAAACCAAGTGTTAGCTATGATTAAGTTGTGCTTCCTCTTTCATTCCTTACCCCCAGTCCATATTCACCATTCCTTCTCTTCATTTTCCTACTATCGAATTCCATTCCCTCATGAGTATTAAATTTTCGTCTCCCTTCACTTTCGGAATAATTTCTTTTATTTCATCATACATTTGTTCAATCTCTTCGACATGTTTAAAGCAATTTTCCCGAAACTTACAACTTGACAATGTTCAGTGTCAGCATCAATAAAACCAATGTCTAGTCTGGGCTCTTGGGCCTGCCAGTGTGGCCGAACGGTTCTAGGCGCTTCAGTCTGGAACCGCGCGACCGCTACGGTCGCAGGTTCGAATCCTGCCTCGGGCGTGGATGTGCGTGATGTCCTTAGGTTAGTTAGGTTTAAGTACTTGTAAGTTCTAGGGGACTGATGACCTCAGATGTTAAGTCCCATAGTGCTCAGAGCCATTTGAACCATTTTTTTTGGGCTCTTGGCTCAAAAAATTTGTCTAAGTGCTAGCCGATAGCTAGCAATTTTTTTTCCCTTCATGCTTCTAAAATGGCAAAGTCTTTGACATACATACATTCCGAGTCAAATTATTGAAGACAATTTAAATGCATATTCATAAAATTAACTGTTCAGATTATAGCATTTAGTTTATATGGATTTCACCTAAATTTGACAAGTAACCACTGAATCTGCTTTACAAATATACTATACAACAGCCGCATACCTTAATATGAAGTACATTTAGCCTTATCTTGATGTTGTGATTCCAAAAATCATATTTGCTCGCATAATTACGCTTGTGCGATAAGTAAAATAACTGTGTCATGTGAACTAAAAAGGAGCGCAACAATGTACTAAAATAAGCACATTAACAAAAAATAAAACAAATTATTAAATTAAAATATTTTGGATGGCAGATCCATCTTGCGGAAGAAGCAGTGACTTGCTCCCCGAGCGGGTCGTTTGGCGCTCAACCAACGGGGGCTGCCGCCGGCCCAGCAGACACGAAGCGAGGTGGCGCCCAGTCGACGGCGCGGCAGCACTCCACGGTCAGCTCGCGTCGCACTCGCGGTTCTCGGAAACATCGAAGAGGTCAGTTAGGGCTAAATTCACTCTGTTTGTGAAGCTCGGTTTCTATAGATAAAAATTTCGTTTGTTATTACTAAATCGTACAGCCGTTGTAGAGTGACATTCGCAGTTTGCATACGCATTTAGTAACATATCAAAACTTTCATAAAACTTCGTCTAAACGAAACCCAAATACAGTTTTGTAATCATCTTATCAAATGGAATCGTTTGAGGCGCATCATGATAATATTTTTTTACCTTTTTATTTTCTATTTTCTCAAGCGATTTTTTTATTTGTTTTAGCGCTTTCCACACCTATCAACCAGTTCGATCGAAAGATTGTCAACAAAATTTTTATGCATCCAAAGCCTGCAATTTTTCAGGGTTTCCGTTGTCACTTTGATGCACTGAACTATCTGTATCATTAACCATCAACAAGTTTAAATTTACGCAATCATTAATTTGTGTCGTAGGACACATCATGATTCTGACGTAGGTCATGTCTGAGGCCACGGGAATGACGTCACTAGCAACAAGAATAAAAGCAACAGCCTCAGCTGGAGTCTTTATGGCGACTGCTGTGGTGAGAGCTTCGGCAGGCTGCAGATGTGTGTATGTTTACAACATGGCGGTGTACCGCAGTCGACAGCCTGACTCACAAGTCATTCAGTTGCTGCGTCATCGGTCTCGTCGGATAGGGAATTGCCGGCATTTGCCTGGAGCGATTTAGAGAAACCCCGCAAACCCAAATCAGGATGGCCGGACGCGGGATTGAACCGTCGTCCTCCCGAATGCAACTCCAGTGTGCTAACCACTGCGCCACCTCCCTCGGTAATTCATTCAGTGCATCGATAGCATGTTGGTTTATAAACAGAACAGAGATTATTACTTGTAAAACATGAAGATCAAATCAAACATTTATATGAACCCGTGGACTAGCACTCTCGACAACAAACAGTTACAAACTAAGTATATCTGTGGGTGTTGTGGACTTGGGGTTCTACAGTGCTCTGAAAAACTTACGGACGAACAAGATAATGTAGCATCATACACTTAATACTTGGTGAAAATGAATGAAACTGCGAAAGAATGTTGCCAGTAGACTCCTAGACGTGAACAGAAAGTTGGACTTCACATGGCGCGAGGTCAGCGTGACTGTAGCTCCAAATTGTTCTGGTCTCGCAACACGAGGCACTGGAGGGAACGGGAAAAAGCAGTGTGGGCCAATCAGCGTGCGGTCACTGTGCTCTGTGGTGGTATTCTTCATACATACGGCATTTCCACACTGGGAAGAATCATAGGGAAACTAAAAGAAGGACGAAGTGTAGGTGTTGAGTTCCAGTTGCCCGGTGGGTACAAGCTGCAATGTCATCCACACTAGCGCGGTAAGTAAAGGAATTCGTTTTTTGGTACAACCTGCCGTTTATAACTATCACTCATGGAGATGCATTAAAGCATTTCATGCTACGAAAATAAAGATGCGACTTATGTGTGCCCTATCTGAAACTGAGACTGAAAAGAAGCTGGAAAATTAATGTATGAGAATAAATTTCAAAAGAGACTGGACGCAGTTTTCTGCACTTATATTTAAGACATAGTCCAATGCTCTACAATATGCATAATGTATAACTTACTCTTTATTTTCAGTAATTTATGTTTCTTCAGCCTGGCAGCACTTGTAACAAAGGTAACTACTTCCCTTGTGGAAAACATTTGCTTAGTTGCTGTTTAACAACTTGCCGACAGACGGTAGGTCAGTCACCATTTGGCGTCTGAGCTGCTATTAGAGGCACATGGGTTCTGAGCGTCGAAGACCGCTAGCAGATGAAGCAGCTTAGTACACCCAGTACCGCGACTTTTGAAATTGGTAGTAAGTTCCTATGGGAGCACACTGCTGAGGTCATCGGTCCCTAGGCTTACACACTACTTAATCTAACTTAAACTAACTTACGCTAAGGACCACACGCACACCCATGCCCGACGGAGGACTCGAACCTCTGACAGGCGGAGCCGCGCGAACCGTGGAAAGGCGCCTTAGTCCGCCCAGCTACCCCGCGCGGCACCGCGGATTTCCGGGTGAAAGGAGCCTAAAGATCTGCGGCAAGCTGTGTGTATCTAACATGCATGAAAAAAAAATTTGTCTCTTGAGAAATCTCAGCCGCACATTGAACGGGTTCAAAGGCTGCAGAATACAACTCGGCAAAATGTTAAATGTTGCTCTTCACACACTGTCATAGTTATTGTTAAGGCAAGATTAAATTTCAGCGCCTGCGAATAAGAAAAATTTTGTGATTTGATGCAGTAAAGCAGCGACTCCATGAAGGATAACAAGTTAAGCAATTTTACTTATTACGTGTACTTATCACAATAGAAATGATTTAATTTTTAGGTGATTTTAGACATAATGTCTTCAAAAAACCAGATAAAAATCCGCTTGACGCATTCCTAAGAATCAGCTTCCGCTCCTTCCAATCCGACTATGTAAGCGTGGCCCACACGTGGTTTAAATTCAAAGATATAGTATCTACGGCAAGAAAGAGATATATACCAAGTAAACTAATGAGAGATGGTACTGATCGCCCACGGTACACAAAAAGGTCAAAACACTGTTGAAGGAGCAACGAAGAAAGCATGCCAAATTTAAAAGAATGCGAAACCCTCAAGATCGCCGAAGTTTTACAGAGGCTCGAAATTTAGCATAAACTTCAATGCGAGATGCTTCTAATAGTTTCCACAACGAAACTCTGTCTCAAAATCTGAGATAAAACCCGAGGTGATTCTGGTCATATGTAAACTACACCAGTGAGAAGACACAATCAATACCTTCACAGCGCGAGAACAATGGTGATGTTACTGGTGACAGAGCCATTAAGCACAGTTACTAAATACATTTTTCCAAAATTCCTTCACCAAAGGAGAAACATCCGTACCTGAAGACTGCAAAGTATCACAAGTCACACTAATACCCAAAAGAAGTAAATACTAGCAATCCGTGAATTACAGACCCATATCGCAACCGTTGATTTGCAGTAGGATTTTGGCATATATACTGTGCTCGAACATTGTGAATTATCTCGAAGAGAACGATTTATTGGCAGACAGCCAACACGCATTCAGAAAATATCGTCCTTGTGAAACACAACTAGTTCTTTATTCTCGCGAAGTAATGAGTGACAGGGAATGCCGATTGATTCCATACTGTCAGATTTCCAGAAGGCTTTTGACACAACCGACTTCTAACAAATTTGTGTGTCTGTGGAGTATCGTCTCTGTTGTGCGATTGGAATCGTGATTTCAAATCAGTAAGGCGATAGTTCGTAGTAACTGACGGGAAGTCATTCTAGTAAAACTGATGTAATATCTGTCGTTCCCCAAGGCAGTGTTACAGACCTTCTGCTTCCCTGATCTGAGCGTCCCATTTAGAGTGTTTGAAGATGATGCTGTCACCGTCTTCTAAAGTCATCAGATGATCAAAATTTATCGCAAAACGATTTCGACACGATATCTGTATGGTCCAAAAAGTGGTAATTGACTCTAAATAATGAAAAGTGTAAAGACATCCATAGGAGTAGTCGCCGGCCGGAGTGGCCGAGCGGTTCCAGGCGCTGCAGTCTGGAACCGCGCGACCGCTACGGTCGCAGGTTCGAATCCTGCCTCGGGCATGGATGTGTGTGATGTCCCTAGGTTAGTTAGGTTTAAGTAGTTCTAAGTTCTAGGGGACTGATGACCACAGTAGTTACGTCCCATGGTGCTCAGAGCCATTTGAACCATAGGAGTACTAAAAGGAATCCGCTAGGTATCGGTTACTCGATAAATCAATCAAACCTACAGACCGTAAATCCAAATAAATTCTCAGGGATTACAAAAACGAGTAACTTACATTCGAGCGATCACATCCATAATGTTATGGAGAAAGCAAACCAAAACTGTGATTTTTGGCAAATCACATACATAATGCGACAGGTCTCTTTAAAGACACTGCTAACATTTCACTTCTCCGCCCACTTCGGAAATACTGTTGTGCGGAGTGGGATCTGCATTAGGTAGGACTATCGGCGGACATCGAAAAAGTTTAAACAAAGGCAACCCGCTTGTATTATCGCGAAATAGGGGAGAGAGTCCCACGGATATGATACGCAAATTGGAGGGGCAATCATTAAAACAAAAGCGTTTTTCGTTGCGGCAGAATCTTCTAACGAAATTTCAATCACCATCTTTCTCCTCAGAGTATGAAAATATTTTATTGACATCCACGTACAGATGGAGATATGATTCTCATAATAAAGTAAGATTGGAATGGAAGAGAAATATATCTAAGGGGATTCGATGAACCCTGTGCCAGCACTTGATTGTGAATAACAGAATAATGACGTACATGTAGATGTAGAATGTTCGCGAAACTGCTCACCATTTCAGAAACGAATTGGCATTACCTCGATGCCCACAGCGCTCTTGTCTCAAATTTGTCTGATGATGGCCGATTGAGCGAAAGCACTCACTACAGTAAACAAAAGCGATTCAGTTTTCTACTGTTGCATTTGTAAGTAATTCTGGGATACACAGAACTCAAAATATGCTCTTCAGCGCTGCCACCTCAGACAGTAATAACGGCTGTAATCCGGCAGGGCACTGAATCGAACTAGGCTTGTATGAAACACACATACACGTCATTCGACGCTGCTTCAGCTTTGTGCCGGCCGAAGTGGCCGTGCGGTTAAAGGCGCTGCAGCCTGGAACCGCGAGACCGCTACGGTCGCAGGTTCGAATCCTGCCTCGGGCATGGATGTTTGTGATGTCCTTAGGTTAGTTAGGTTTAACTAGTTCTAAGTTCTAGGGGACTAATGACCTTAGCAGTTGAGTCCCATAGTGCTCAGAGCCATTTGAACCATTTTTTTTTTCAGCTTTGTGCCAAGGTTCAGCAGCTGTAGTGAGTGGTGAGCTGTCACTGTGCTATTCTTTCTGCAACCCATGACCAAAAGTCTTCAATGAATGGAGAGCCTGCAAAACATCTTTTCCAGGGCAAGAGTCGAATACTCTTTTAAGGTAGGTCAAGACAGCATGGGCAAAATGTTGTCTTAAGTTATCTTTTTGAAAGATGATGTCACGGAGACCTGGAAGAAGAGCCAACCGGCTGCTGTCCACATTATCGGTTATACGAACCAGAAGTGATTGTGTTGCGTACCCGATGGCATCCCATATCATCACGCCAGGTCCTGGGCCCGTATGTCGATTACGAATGCAGCCTGACACTCACTCTCTCATGCTGCCCTGTGTCCAGTGTTGGTATTCTGCACACCACTGTCGGCGCGCCTCTCTCTGTTATAGTGTCAAAAGAAGCTGCCACAGCTGTCACTGTGCTGACAGTCTGTGGAGCACTAGACAGTATCTAACTGCCTTTGCGAATACTCGTCTTACTAAAAACTGACTCTATGCGTTCGAATTGGCAGCGCTATCCTTCACACGCCCCAGCAAACGATTGTCCTGTATGGCACTACTGCTGTGGGGTAGTTTAGATCCTGCACAGGGTTAAGTACGTCCTTGCTGAACCCATCGATTCCATATCCGTATCACATCGCGGGATCTCTATCAATGTGGCATCTATGTCGCAGAGCGACAAAAAACATTCGATTTACATGAGGTGACCAGAGCCATGGGATACCTACTACAACCTTGTCGGACCTCCTCTTGCCCGGCATAGTGCACCAACTAAACGTGGCATGGACTCAACAAGTGGTTGGAAGTCCCTTCAGAAACACTCAGCCATACTACCTCTACACCCGTCTATAATTGCGAAAGCATTTTGTACTGGCCTCTCTGTTATGTCGAATATATGTTCGATGGGATTCATGTCGAGCGATATGGGTGGCCATATCATTCGCTCGGATTGCCCACAACGTTCTTCAAACCAATCGCAGACAGCCGTGGCCTGGTGAAATGGCGCATTGTCAGCCATAAAAATTCCATCGTTGTTCGGGAACATGAAGTCCATGAACGGATGCAAATGGTCTCCAGGTAGCCGAAAATAATCATTTCCAGTCAATGATAGGTTCAGTTGGACCAGAGGAACCATTCCATTCCATGTAAACACAGTCCACACCGTTATGGAGCCACCACCAGCTTGAACAAGTGCCTTATTGAAACTAGGGTCCATGCTTCCTGGGATCTGCACCACACTCGAACCCTGCAGTTAGCTCTTACCAACCAAAATCGGGACTCATCTGCTCAGGCCACGGTTTTCCAGTTGTCTAGGGTCCAACCGATATGCTCATGAACCCAAAAGAGGCGCTGCAGTTGCTGTGCTGTTACCAAAGCCATTCGCGTCGGTCGTCTGCTGTCAAGACCCCATTCATACCGAAATTCACCGCACTGTCCTAACGGATACGTTTGTCGTACGTCCCACATTGATTTCTGCAGTTATTTCGCGTAGGGCTGCTTCTCTGTTAGCACCGGCAACTCTACGTAAATGCCGCTGCCCTCGGTCATTGAGTGAAGGCCACCGGCCACTGCATTGTTCGTGGTGAGAGGTAATGCCTCAAATGTGATTCTCGGGACACTCAAAACGCTGTGCATCTCGGAGTATTGAATTCCGTAACTATTTCCGAAATGGAATGTCCCATGCTTCTATCTCCAAGTATCATTCCGCGTTCAAAGTTTGTTAATTCCAACAGTTCGACTATAGTCACGTCGGGGACTTTTTCACATGAATCACCTAAGTACAAAGGACAGCTCCGCCAAAACACTATCCAATACATTGATTACGCGATACCACTGCCTTCTATATATGTGCATATCGTTATGCCGTGACTTTGTCACTGCTTTCAATAAATGAGAAACCCGCTGCGTAATATTTCCTTGTACATAAAATGTAGGTGACGGTGCTGCTACCTGCTGTGTACGGTTGCAATGAAATGTTAACCATTTGCATATGCAAGCATATAGTGGACTGACGTTTGTTACATGCCCTTTTCATGGTACTGGCGTTTTAACGCAAAACGAAGGAAATCATTCATTGTTTCAGTCGAGAATTTTGAACGCAGGTAGTTATTTCTGCTGTCAGGCCCAACTCAATGATTAACAGCAGCGACGGCATGTGTCCCCTTTTTTTTATCGGTTCGTTTATGAACCTTGTGGGAACGAAAGTACCTGTAAGGGACGCTGGTCCGATGGAATATCGTTGTCAAAGACGCGAAAGAAGGAAACAACAGCATTTGCAAGAGAAGTGGGCGTTGGTCCCCTTCTCGTCACTACTTAGCTAATGAGTTAGGGTTTTTCCAAGTTGATCATAGTTGACTTCTGGGAGTTTCCAAACGCTCCGGGACTACACTTGATGAAGTTAGTAGGTTTGGCCTGTTTGTTGGAGGGAGGTGCGGACTTTCGATCCAAGTGTGCGGTTAGGAGAGTGAAGTGTAGTTACAGAACTTTCGTGAGCGGCTAAAGGGGAAAAGACTTTCGGAGAAACTTTTTTGTTTTCAGTTAAGGGCGCGAGACTTGTCAGAGGTAGACCATTCTGGGTGTTAACATCAAGCGGGTGGAGCCTACGCTGAAAAAGAACACACTTCCAGAAGTTGCATAGGAATGTTATGTTTCAGAGAAAATCAAAGTTTTTGATTAGATATAAAGGCTCCTTCAAGGCTGTTTTGTTCAGACAATACGTTAGACGAGAGAGAAGTGAAAATTTCTTTCTGGTCCAGTGGTTGGCCTGCGTTTCCTGGAAAGCAGTCACTGTGCAGTAAGGCTCTCACTACTGGAGTAGAAGTAGTAAAATAACAAATCTATTCCACGTGATATGCAATACGCATGAGACAGATGAAATACCCCCGAGACCTCAAGACGGTGGTAATAACTCCAGCTGCAAAGAAGGCAGGTGCTGACAAGTGTGTCTATTACGGTTGCGGAATACTGACACGAATCGTTCACGGAAGAATGGAAAAACTGGTGGAAGCCGCCCCCACAGAAGATGAATTTTGGTTACGGAGACATGAAGGAAGCCACGAGGCAAACTGATACTACGACTTATCTCAAAAAGATAGACTGAAGTAAGACGAACCTGAGTTTATAGTATTTGTAGGTTCACAGAAAAGTTTTTCTCGATACTGACTGGAATACGCTATAGAAAGGAGGAAAGATAAAATTCAGAAACCAGACTGAAGTTCCAAAAACCGAAGAACTTGAAAAGGAAGTAGCAGTTGAGAAATGCGTAAGACGGGGTTGTAGTGGATCTGTACATTTAGCTCCCAATAAATGAATTCACTGAAAAATATGGAAAAAAGAATTAAACGTCCGTGAGAGTAAATAAAATCCCGGCTTTGGACGATGACATTGTAATCTCATAAGAGATGTGAAAGGACTTACAAGATCGGTTCAACGAAATAGTGTCTTTAAAAGAGTTTATACGATGAAAGCGAACAAAAGTAAAGCAAGGTTAGTGGAACGGAATATTGTCGAAACAAGTCAGGTGACACTGGATGAGTTGTTGCGCAACTGAAGGCATTTGCTTATATATATATAGCTCTGAGCACTATGGGACTTAACTGCTGAGGTCATCAGTCCCCTAGAACTTAGAACTACTTAAACCTAACCTAAGAACATCATACACATCCATGCCCGAGGCAGGATTCGAACCTGCGACCGTAGCGGTCGCGCGGTTCCAGACTGCAGCGCCTAGAACCGCTCGGCCACAGCGGCCGGCTTATATATATATATATATATATATATATATATATATATATATATATATAATACGGGGTTCGCTGACCCGTGAGAGCGAGGCACGAAGTTTGGGGATTGGCGGTAGCGTTGCGACAAAAGGTGGTCATGCCAGAGCGGCCGAAGCCACGAGTTTCGTAAGGAGGGCCTCTGCACAGCGAAGATACAGCAGCACTTCATCGGGTCGGCGTCGATTACAAGCAGCAGGCCTATATTTCGTTGGTTGGTTAGCAACATAACAGTTGTATCGGACGACGGCTCGTGGCCTGGCTGCCCTCTTCTACCTGGCTTTCATCGGCACCACTCAGTAACCGCTGCAACTCACCGTGGATCCATGGAACTGCTTGCCGATAAAGGGAAGTAACATTCTGTAATCCTCGTGGTGATTTGTTTCTTTGTTTATCTGCTCTCCTTATTATTTTCGGGATTGAACCCGACCCGCAGAGTTTTGCTCGGTCGGCTATTTGATCGTAAATATAGGCAGTAGTATTGTATTAAGGGACTAGTTGTCGTTTGAAAATTTGTCCCGCTATTGTATTGTATTTCCTTTCTGGTTTGTGCCCGATCATTAATGTTCTAATTAATCAGCTCTTGGTCGTAAATACAGCCGGAAAAGTTGTACTAAGGCACGGGTTGCCGTTAAACAAAAGAGGGACCTTGTGTTTAGATTTAGCTGTTAACCGGTTCAATTCTTTGATTGTAATTGCATTCCTCAGTCATTAGTTATAATCTGAACAAGCTGTTGTACTAAGCTGTTCGTTTCCATGTTTGAAAGACCGGGTCATTATTGATGTATCTGAGCTGGATCTTGTGGTTCCATCGAGTGAGTTCTCTGGTAATAAGTGTTCACAAGTGATGTTTTAAGGCGTACCTTCAGAGCGGTCTTAATAACTGACAATCAATCTAACCTTGAAAATATTAACAGCCAACTGACTCCAGGGCTTTAGTCAATTGCCGGAAGGGACGGGTTGGGGTCCTGTCGCACCTTGGCTGCCGGTTGAAATTAAGAGGTTGGTTGCTTTGAAGTAAGCCATATCATTGTCATACTGTTTGCTAAACTGTTTAACCTTTAAGCACAGGTGTGCATCGTAACCCCGAACCTTTCGACATACAGCTTTCATTTGTGTAGAGTGATTGAATCACTCTTTTCATCAATGGTACTTATATAGTTTTCATGTGTTGCTGAAGGGCATTTAATAAGACAGCATGGTAGTACACACCGCTGTTTCACCCGATAACGGGTGGGCTGCAGGTCTGGCCGTCTTGTAACACTAGTCAATAATCTAACACTCCACTCTTTTTCTGTATCATCAGACCTCAGAAAAAACACGCTGTGAGAGCGTAAGCGTCTGTAGAATAAATGACTGGAGTTAAGAGTGGGCCCTTATTCTATGACAGAGCACATCAGTGTTTAGCTGTACACAAATTCTTTTTAATTCAGGATTATTGTCAAAGAAGTACACAAATTTACATAGCTTGTAACATGACAATGTTAGGACAGTTGTCAATATAACGCATTATGTCCTGTTTAATCGAAATAACGCTGAACACAACAATATCAAATTTTAACCAGAAGGTTCTCTACAGAATTCTTCTTATGACTACACCATGAAGTTCGTCAATATTACAACAAATCATCGAAAGCGAGTTCTAAGTTCGGTGCTATTTAGGATGACAATCAAGTCTATGGAGGATGGTTAGTTTTTGTGACAAGCTGAGCAAAAGATTACTCAAGGCTGCTCGAGTTCACAGTTGACGCAAGCTGGTGAACCAGCCACTTTACGCCACTGCTAGCGGTATTTACCTTAGCTGTGATGAGCTGTCGACTGCCTGGCTGCTCTCGTCCTCTGAAAATCCAATAAAAGCTAATCAAAATCTTTAGTGATATTATCAGCAGAAATTGTCCTATGTTTCTCGTTCGGTGATAAAACATGAGCTCATCCATAGTCTGAAAATATGGCGATATACATGTGCATAGCTGGAGCAGTATGCATATTACAGTGCCCTCTCCATTCTCACAAGAACAGTTAACTACATGGCTGTCTCGTTTCTCTGCTGTCAGAGCTCAATGACTCTTCAGCTAATATCTAGCTGAATGTCAGCTGAAGTGAACACAGTGTTCACGCAAAATTCCTCCTTTGGCATCGTTCAGAGTGTGATGCGCCCTGATCTGCTCTTGACATTGGTTCAGAGGAGAGTCCTTGAAGTTCTCGGTCTTGTGTTTCTAGTAGCAAAACTATCCCCCACCCGGGTCCTTTCATGCTTCACGTCATGGCTTTTTCCAACCAATAGGAGCATTCCTTTCATTTTGTGGAAACTACCTCTGCCAATCGCAAAGGACCTACCTTTAAACTGCATCGAAATTTCGGCACTTTACTCCTTCATAGTTCGTTTCATCCAATCAGACATATTGTGCCCGCTCGAGACACGCATACATCATGAGTGTACCACGAGTATTTCCCGTGATCAACTGCATCGCTGGTCTGTTTGTATCCACCTGGAAATTCCCCAATGCAGTTTTCTGAAGAGTTTCTCCATAGCATGCAGCGATGGCCCGCTACCTGTGCTCTCCTCGCTGTATCGCCCAGCGCATTCATTGTCCCTGCCGCCACGCGTGCCCAACTCCTTTTCTAAAAGCATTCCGTTGTATTCAGGCCATTATGCTGCAACTCGTGCCTGCCCCCAAACTAAAATGGTTCCTCCAGCAGCTTTTTTCACCTTTTGCTCAGTGACATGCAGGATTTAGGTTCTTTGTGTTAATGTCATCAAACTGAGTGTCATCCCTTTGCTTTGCACACTATACACTTTACTAGACAAATCTGCTCATTATAGCTGAAGTATGTCAGGTGACATAATCATCTACTCGTTGTGACATATAAAATATTTCATGTGAGGTGCGAAATTGACATTCATTCAATCTGCTACCTTACACAAATTTAACTTTTTTTCTGTGTCTGGTTTATAAATGGGGTGGATTTACCTAACTTTTGAGTGCTAAATACACTGGTAAAATCAGTTTTTCTCTATGATGTCACATTCCCTAGATACATAGCAGAATAAAAAATGGTAATAGCGAAAATTGACACAATGAAGTCAAACAAAAATACACATTCAGAACGTTTGAAATCAATACTATTTTGTATGTATATATGGGCATGATGCCAATAAAAGGTCCAAATTAGTTCAGAAGATATTTTCACCTTTAATCATCTTTGGTTTTTGAAAAATGCGACGATGGGGATCTTCTTTTGTTTGCCGTTTCATCACTCTCTCATTTGTTT
The DNA here is from genome assembly GCF_023864275.1 of Schistocerca cancellata. Taxonomy (NCBI): domain Eukaryota; kingdom Metazoa; phylum Arthropoda; class Insecta; order Orthoptera; family Acrididae; genus Schistocerca; species Schistocerca cancellata. The sequence continues at coordinate 410,681,172 of NC_064628.1, forward strand.
TTAGACGAAATTTCGTTGTACAGCATCATAAATATAATTTTCCGTCATCAACTTTGACCTCGATTTTTTAAAAAATGAGGGAATGTCTAGCAAAAATCCGAAACACGTGTTTCTTTATTTTCTGTATGGAACGTCCTTGCAAAACTTGATCGGAATCGTTGACCCACATATTAGACCCTCCCCTTTTTAGGGAAATATAAACCATCCACAAAAGACTAGTTCGACCAATTCTTAAGTATTGTTCATCAGTCTGTTGACATTCCAAGTGCATACCTTCCAAATTAGGGAAATTAAATGTCATATGGCAGTTTATCCTCAGTGAGACTTTCCATGCACCATTCGCGGTTGGGAGAAGGGGTTAGGCTAAATGATAATGCTACCAGAGGTACCCTCGACCGCATTCCGCCTCCGTAAGGTGATTTGCGTAAGATAGATGCAGACAGAACTGAATACGCCACTATTAATGGAAAAAACTGACAGATGTGGTGATAATTTTAGAATCCCCAAGGAAGTGTAATAGTGCCATCACTGTTTACAATACATAAGTAGGGTATCCCACGAGGTTTCAGGATTGCAGCCGAAAGGCGTTGACATCTTGCCGTCATATTTCAGCTCTCAACCATTCAGCCATAATCTGGTATGTGTTGCGTCGCTACGTTTGTATCAAAGATCGACGTGGAGGCGCATGCGCATACATTACCGCTGCATGTCCTCCCTGTGCCGAATTTAGCGCTCTCTTCGAATACTGCTCATCTGAGGCGCGCAGGCGCATGCTAAATGGTAATACTGCATGCACGGCCATGGAGAAATCACCGGGTCGCTCGTCTTATCCAGTTGAAAGCTGTCATCACGATTAGTACGATCTCGCGCCAAACGTATTTCCGCACATTCCTTAACAATTGAATCCCAGAAGATTTCATCGTGGCTAAGATTTTTGCGCCAGTACAATCCATAGCACCTCCTTCACAGATACAATGCTCGGTTGCGAAAGGAGAGTGTGGCGATCGTGTTCCAAGCATATTTCTTGCACTGTACGTGTGGACTACCGCTCTTGGAAGGTATTCTGTAAATTCCAGATTTCCCGAAAACGAAGGTCTTACTTTACCGAACCAAGAAGAGCATAGTTGGCCGGAGGATTGCTTTAAAGTAAAGTTTTCTTAGGATTGTGCCTAATTTCGACGAAATATTTCCAAGCTGTGGGAGGAACGTCCTGGATTTGAATAGGTTTCTTTCCTCTTGATCTTGTGAGTGGTCACTATTCTTCCTTAAAGGTGTGGCACTCCAGAGGTGAGAGAATATCCATTACCTTTCAACACGGACTGTATGTTGTTCCAGCTCCTGTGCAAGGCTCTCTCCATCGCCCACAACATGTGGCACTGTACCAACGTTCGAAGCACGCCCATAGTTTTGAAGGGTGGTAGCAACTAGACGACTGCAAATATAGGTCCGTATGTTTGGGCTTGAAGTAAACGCGACGCCCAAAGACTAATCTACTTTCCAACTGACTAAGACCACTAGAAACAGCCGACATTTCCACTTCCATCGTAAAATACGGCTAATATCCATTGAAATAATGTTAAGGAAATGTAGTTACCAACGAATGGCGTGATTCGTCAAACACTTGTTCGTCCCCGTTTTCAGTGTCGCTCATCAGTCTAAAACCATTACGAGGATGTATTAAGAGAATAAACAGACAAGATTCCTCGTTTCGCCAGGGGTTCGCCTAGCCGATGCGAGAGCGTTACGAAGATCCTCAATAAACTCCAGTGCTAGCCTCCACTAGAGGGGCGTTTTGCATCAAGGAGAGGTTAGTGAAGTGTACAGTCGTCTGGGTAGAACGGCTTGCACACGTCGTTTTCGATTTAGGTGCTCCGAGGTGGACGGAGGAACTGTGACAATGGAAACACATTAGTGACACACAAATATACACTTTACTGCACTGCGATACTTAAGTTACACAGCATCTCGTTGGATGTGTTTGCGTACAGATACAACTAGCAATGGTCTGTCAAGGTGTGCGTTCTGGAAACAATGTTAACAAGGCTATATCCACCATGGGCGCCACACTGTCAATCACTTTAGTAAACACTTGTCCCTATGCGAAGGCTATAGTCGACTCCACTTGTACACTAAGTCTCATAGGGTGTTCTCCACTACAAACAGTAGCTATGAACTGCAGCCCCGGGAATCTGTACTAAAGCTGTCGCACGATAACGCCGAAAGTGACCCCGTTGTTGTCTGTGGCCTCCTGGTATCATAACGCAGAAGTCCATCCCACTGGCGGCGGCGCGGAGGTTTCTGATTGGGCGCGCTTGTGGTTGCCAGCGAACTTCAGTTGGCACCAGTCGGAAAGTCTTTCAGGCTGCCAGCTCCAATTGCGTCCATTGGCGAGGACACAACAGTTAACTATTGAAATTGTGAGAGACTACGTTCTCCTACAGACGTCTCGCAAAATCATCACGACGAGAAATTACGTTCTCCCACATACATCTCGCGAAATGACCGCGATGAGAAAATTGGAGAAATTAGAGCTAATACAGAGCCTTAAATGCACCGGGGGGGGGGGGGGGGAGGGGTGAAATCAGAGATACCATTACTAGAAGTACCCTCCGCCACACACGGTAATGTAGCTTGTGGAATGTACTGTGGATGGAGATCAATACGTTCAGTGACATCCTTGACGATTAGAGCAGTGAAGTGTGAAGACTGATTTGATGTACCTCTCCTCGCTACTCTGTCGTGTTATTTCCTCTTCGTAACTACTCCAAATTACAGCCTCTCGAATTTCCTGACTGTTGTCAAGTCTTGGTCTTCCTCTACAATTTTTCCTCCACATTCCCCTCCATACCCAAACTGACTATTCCTTGTTCCCTCAGGATGCATCCTATGGACCGACTCCTTCTTTTAGCCAAGTTGAGCAGCAAATTTATTTGCTACGCTTTTCGAATCAGTATCTCTTCACCAGATATGCTATCTGTGCATCTAGCCTTCTAGCGGAACATTTCAAATGCTTCTGTTCTCTTATTGTCTTTAACGTTTATCGCCCACGTTTCGCTTCCGAACAAATCTACACTCCAGACTGATACCTTCGTAAAAGACTTCCTAGTATTTACATTCATGTCAGATGTTTATCTTTTTCAGCAACACTTTTCTGCTGTTGCCAGTCTCCGTTTATTGCTCTCCATTTCGACTTCATCTGTTAGTTAGCTGCGACATTCTCAGCATTCATCATCGGATGCGGTATGGAGGAGCATGGAGTCTGTACACCGCACTTTCGACCTTGGAGGCGCTGCCTCTGAATCAAGTAGCTCCTCAACTGGAAACTCGAGGCTGTGTCCACTCTTGTTCAGTCCCTCCACCAAGGAAAAATCTCTGGCAGTACCGAAAATCGAACCTGGGCCCCCCGCATAAGGGTCTCTCGTAATGAAAACTACGCTACGGATGTGGACGCATAACGGGGAAAGTGAAGTGTACAGCACTCTCGTTGATACGGCTGAAGAGCTGGAGCAGCGAATGTGTTTCAAAGAATACATAACTCACTGCAGAAACGAGGGCAGTAATACCTCCAAATGTATTACACGTGGAACACCTCTTGTAACAGGTACAACAAACAGCCAACACGGATTCAAAAAGTGTCGTCGTTGTGGAATACAACTACACTACTGGCCATTAAAAATGCTACACCACGAAGATGACGTGCTACAGACGCGAAATTAACCGACAGAAAGAAGATGCTGTGATATGCAAATGATTAGCTTTTCAGAGCATTCACACAAGTCTGGCGCCGGTGGCGACACCTACAACGTGCTGACTTGAGGTAAGTTTCCAAACGATTTCTCATACACAAACAGCAGTTGATTGGCGTTGCCTGGTGAAACATTGTTGTGATGCCTCGTGTAAGGAGGAGAAATAGGTACCATCACGTTTCTGACTTTGATAAAGTTCGGATTGTAGCCTATCGCGATTGCGGTTTATCGTATCGCGACATTTCTGCTCGCGTTCGTCGAGATCCAATGACTGTTAGCAGAATATGGAATCGGTGGGTTCAGGAGGGTAATACGGAACGCCGTGCTGGATCCCAACGGCCTCGTATCACTAGCAGTCGAGATGGCAGGCATCTTATCCGCATGGCTGTAACGGATCATGCAGCCACGTCTCGATCCCTTAGTCAACAGATGGGGACGTTTGCAAGACAACGACCATCTGCACGAGCAGTGCGACGACGTTTGCAGCAGCATGGGCTATCAGCTCGGAGACCATGGCTGCGGTTACCCTTGACGCTGCATCAAAGACAGGAGCGCCTGCGATGGTGTACTCAACGACGAACCTGAGTGCACGAATGGCAAAACGTCATTTTTTCGTATGAATCCAGGTGTATTCGTCATCACCATACTGGCGTATCATCCGGAGTGATGGTATGGAGTGTCATTGGTTACACATCCCGATCACCTTTCGATCACATTTCAGATGTGTTATGATCCGTGGCTCTACCCTTCATTCAGTCCCTGCGAAACCCTACATTTCCGCAGGATAATGCACGACCGCATGTTGCAGGTCCTGTACGGTCCTTTCTGGATACAGATAATGTTTGACTGCTGCCCTGGTAAGCACATTCTCCAGATCTGTCACCAACTGAAAACGTGTGGTCAATGGTGGCCGAGCAACTGGCTCGTCACAATACGCCAGTCACTACTCTTGATAAACTGTGGTATCGAGTTGAAGCTGCATGGGCAGCTGTACCTGTACACGCCATCCAAGCTCTGTTTAAATCAATTCCCGGGATATCAAGGCCGTTATTACGGCCAGAGGTGGTTGTTCTCAGGATCTATGCACCCAAATCGCGTGAAAATGTAATCACATGTCAGTTCTAGTATAATATATTTGTCCAATGAATACCCGTTTATCATCTGCATTTCTTCTTGGTGTAGCAATTTTAATGGCCAGTAGTGTAGCTCCGTATCTTCACGAAATAATGAGTGCTAACAACAGGGGACCTCAAATTGACTCTATGCTTTTAGACTTCCAGAAGGCTTTTGACACCGTGCCGCACAAGCGACTGCTAATTAAATTTAGTCCCTATGGAGTGTTGTCATAGTGGTGTGACTGGGTTCGTGATTTTCTGTCAGCAAGTCGCAGTTCGTAATAAGTGACGGGAAGTAATCGATTAAAAAAGAAATAATATATGTTTCCCAAGGAAGTGTTGTGGACCCTCTGTTGTTCCTGATTTACATTAACGATTTAGGAGATAATCTGAGCAGCTCTCTTAGATTGTTTGCAGACGGTGCTGTCATTTACCGTCATGTAAAGTCATCAGATGACCAAAACGAATTGCAAAACGATTTAAATAAGATGTGTGTATGGTGAAAAAAGTGGCAATTGACTGTAAATCACGAAAAGTGTGAGGTCATGCACATGAGCACTAAAACGAATCCGCTAAATTGCAATTGCCCGAAAGATCACACAAATCTAAACGTTATAAACTCAGAATACTTAGGGATTACAGTCACGAATAAATGAAATTGGAACTATCACATATACTATGTTGTGGGGAAAGCAAACCAAAGATTGCGATTTACTCGCAGAACACTCGGAAAATGTAAGAGGTTCACTAAAGAGACTGCTAACACTACGCTTCTGCGCCCTCTTTCGGGATATTGCTGTGCGGTGTGAGATCCGTATCAGAAGGATTGGCGCAGGACGCTGAAAAAGTTCAAAGAAGGGCAGTTCGCTTTTGTATTATCACGAAATAGGGGAGTGAGTGCAACGGGTATGATACACGAATTGGTGCGGTAGTCATTAAAACAAAGGCGCTCTTCTCTGCGGCAGGACCTTCTCACGAAATTTCAGTCGCCAACTTTCTCCGCAGTGTCTGAAAACATTTTGTTGGTACTCTCTTACGTAGTAAGGAATGACCATGATAATAAAATAAGAGAAAGTAGAATTCGCAAGGAAATATTTATGTGTTAGTTTCTCCCCTACACTGTTAGAGAGTGGAGCGGTAGAGAAGCGGCTTCAAAATCGTTCGATGAAGCTTCTGCCATGCATTTGGTTGTGAACTGCAGAGTAATCATGTAGATGTAGATGTATAGGATACACAGTAACTTGTAACGTGCTGAATTAGTATTGTATTTCTTGCTAAGGTAGGCCATGGGTGAAATTTGAGCCTAGTTAGATGGGGGCTTAATCGAAAAATTTATATTTCAAATACATTTTTACTAAGTAGAACAATATTTTGTACTGAAGTTAGTGGTGGCTTGTGGCCATACGTTCGCTAAAGGCTCGCTTGCGGCTCCGAGTTCGTTGGAACGTCTTTACTTGTACTAGTATTACCGCATACTTTCACCCACATCAATTTTAATTTCTAATAATTTTTCACACTGTATACAAATGAATCGTTTATTGCAGAAACAGCACTTCTCTAATTTTTGACACTATATCAGTTATTCCTATTTTCGTGGTTACAAAGGTAACACCAACAGTTATATGTAGAAAGGACACGGCTACCATATATCCCTGGCCCACAGACAGGATGTAAAATTTACTTTAGTGCAGGAACAACAATTCTCCTGGAGAGTTGCTATTTCTGCTGTAAATGTGTACGTGGGGGTATTAGTACAAATTTGGAAATTTGTGGTAAGTACCTATGGGACCAAACTATGTAAGTACTGGAAGCGTTCTACTACATTAATATAGTTAATATTCACAAGATGAGAAGGGAAGTCCGGATGAAGTCTGCTCCTTTATCTTAGACGATATTAATAGTGAGTTACAGTTCTACCAAGTACCTATACATATTTTCTGATGGGTGTCCCGTTCAGAACCAAAATAACACTAGTGTTAGGTTTTTCTAAATCCTCATTACTAGTGGAAATTTACAAAATGTAAACGATTATTATCCCATACGTGTGGATTCTTTCATGCCATGCGATCGTGATTTTGGTGTTATAAAGAAGAAGATTCACGTAGCAGCCGCAGTCTATTCATTGAGTAAATACTTGGAATGAATAGTAGCTTCGAACGAGCACAGCCGATTTACAGCAGAGATTTTTGTTTTCACAACTGGTTGCCAAAATAATTAAAGAAATCAGTACTTTTAGTGAAGGAGAGTGAAAAAAGATGAAAAGTAACTTCCTGAATCTGAATTTATGGAGTTTTAATGTAAAGAGGATGGTCTCAAGAGAAGGAATTATATTCCTGGACTAGCTGCTCATAATTTTAAACTGTTGCTTTCTACAATCAACCGCCCATTGTTGCCATGTGCGACTGATTATCCACAGTGCCACGTGGAGGTAAATGAGAAGAAACTGATGTAAAGAAATCACAGCCATATATAGCAATAGAATATGGTGCCTTTTATAATGAATACTAACTACACCCCCCCCCCCAATAACAATTGGTGACAGATTATGTTAATAAAACTCCATTCATAGATATAAGATATTTTTAAATTTGCATTCTTTATTGTATGTCTAACAGCGTAGCTTTTAGGTCGTAAAACTATTTGCTTTTTACGTCAGACAACAGGACCTGCGTCGAAGTTTGTGAGTCGTAAACAACAGTAATTTTTTTTTCCAGAATGAGATTTTCACTCTGCTGCGGGGGATTTTTTTGTTACTGGAATATAGGAAGTATGGGTCCTATAATCTGTTATCAGTTTAATATTATTCTGTACTAATAAGTAAAGTTTCTAAATTTGTTACAGTCTTTTGAAACCGATTTACTGCTTTTTCTTATCTAAGTTACAGCCGTTTATTTGACACAGCACTTCTCCATCACTTTTAAAAAGTTCTGTAGGCTTTTGTATTGGTCTCACGTTATCAAACAAGATGCACTCGGCAGTAGATAAAACAAAACAAAGTCCATAACTCTCCTCTCTACATTACTCGAATAGTATGTTCTTTTCATTTCCTGGGAAATGACTGAGTGGAGAAGAGTTGTTTCAGAAATAAAAGATTCATAATGTTGCGTGTGAGACAGTGTGGGGCCTCAAGCGGCCGGTTGTGTCGAGTGGGCCCCAAACCGACCCTGTCGACACGGCGAAGACCTTCTGACGACCACTACTCTCATGCCGTGTTGTATGACTACAAGTGGGACGCCATCCTTTGCAGACATGTTGGAAGGTCCGCGTTAGAACCCTAACAAATCGGGCAACTTCATTCACGGTGTGCTCATGGCTATTCCACACGATACCTCGTCTCTGCCATTCTGCCACGCACTCACGTCGACTAATCTAACTCCATACAGCCGACTGGTGTATGCGTGCAGGGGTCACAGTAATTCGGTTCTTATATTATGAAACTGACTGAGCGTGAAAGTAGTTGGAGACTGAAAAATAAAGATTCCGTCTTTGCTGAACACGTTCTGAATGAATGCCATTCATAAGATGTGAAATGTGATGTTCTCCATAAAAGAATTAAAGGCAGAAAACTAACATTACTGGCCAATAATAAACACCAATCCAAGAATACTGACCTAAACCTTAATGACCAAACACAGTTCCATTACTCAGCCTTTTTATAATAGCAGCAGCCAGTTAGTATTTCTCTTGTTACGACCGTTCCACACCCACATTCGATACACTTCTTTCTCCCCCCATCCTCTTTTTCGGCCAGTTCGTCACATTCGCCAGTCTGTCCATATCATATAGTAACCTGTGCCATTGCTCACTTGTTCAACATTTTTGGCTTATACTATCATATCGTTTTAGTATTGAAGTATACTGTAATGTAAGATTTATTTGTTCAGAGTCTCATTAGGTATTACATTGGGCTTGTGTTTCGTACCAATATAGTCATATATTATTGTGGAACATTAATACTATGTATCGAAGTTATTAATATGTCGATGTTCCTCCAAGAACCGACGGAATTTTCCATAAAAATCATAAATATTACTAATGCCATTAGACTCCAAACGTATCTCTTACTTGACACGTGAGCGCTCTCACCTGGGAATAAATGACGGACTGAATGTTTCCTTGGCGCTCTCGAAAACTTTAGACATGATTTTCTGAGGCCGTAGACAGACTATTAATAGTGATTAACAGGCGGTGTGGTGTGGACATCTATAACAAATATGAGGGTGCACTGAAAAGGAATGCCTCCGATTTTTTACGTGGAAACCCTTAAAGCTTTTTAAATAAAATAAACGTTATTGACATTCTGCATCTTTATTCTTCGTGTCTATATATCTACTTCTTAACATAGGCACCCCGGCAACGAACACATTTCTCTCAAGGAGAGACCGGTTTATCGGTACCGTCACTGTAGAATGTTTGACTTCGTTGACGGGGCCACAACCTCACCTCTGCTTGCACCGCTTCATCATTAAGAAAGTGGAGTCCGCGATGTTCTTTAAGTTTTGGAAACACATAAATATCGGATGGGGACAAGTCGGGACTGTATGGAATATGATCGACGGTAGTGAACTCAAGGCGCCAGATTGTCCCATTTGTCACACCGTCGAGCGTGGTCTGGCACTGGCATGCTGAAAAACAGGGTGCGCCATGTGTGGGCGAAGTCGAATTCTAAACTCGATTACAGCACGCTGTTTCTCACGCACCGACATAGTTACGTTACGCACCGCCATGTTGCACGATTTAATTTTGAACCCTCTAGCGGCACAAGGCTGCAAATATATGGCCGTAAAGAAATGTAGAGTATCAATAACGTTTGTTTTATTTAAAAAATCTGTAAGAGTTTTCACGTAAAATATTCTGAGGCACTGTTTTTCATCTTTCTCCATAAGATATAACATGTGTAGTATCTATTACTCCGTGAGGAAAAACCGAACTGAAGTGTACGCCTGCTTTAAAAATATTGCACCATTATTCGGTTGTTATCAGCAACCCATCCAATTTTTCTTCTTTTAATGTATAGGTAAAGACGAGTCATTCTATGGAGGAGATTGGAGTCAAAGTTCTTTATGTGTCCGTTCAAAATTGTTGGTGGGTTTACGTCAATTTCTGTGAAGCTAAGTACAAAACGAGATTGTGGTCCTGCATTATCCTCGGAGAAGAAAGTCAGGACTGACACTGTCGTATTTCACCTCAAAACCTATCTTTACTTAGAGATGATGACGTCTGATGCGGATCATACAAAAGAACGAAGCAGTCGTTTGGTACTGTTGTCTGGGACACCTCGAAGGGTAGGTTCAGCCGTCCAGTGGGAATAGGTTCCTCTTCCTCCGCCTTTCCTCGCAGTGTGTGAATTTTTTTATACTGTTTATTTTAAGTGACGCTAATAGATGTGTGTAGACGATGGTGTCGTGATTTTTATGGTGTGATGATGCCAAAAGGTTGAAATGCAACTCCCTGCCGGCACACATCCTATTGCTCTCAAATTTTATCAAGCGGACTGTCGGGCTTAACATCCCCATGCAAAGGACGAATGCCCATCAACAGTGTACAAGTTCTCTATTCATGAGACTCTGCAGAGAGGTTTGGAATTTAGTCCAGGAAACTGTCGAAAAGGCCGGTGATCAGGAAATCTACACCATCAACACTCCTCCCTTTACGGGCAAAACACGGCAGTTGAAAATTTCGTCTGCCACCACTTATCAAGCCAGATTCCTGCGAGGCAAGAGTTACCGAACAGGCGAGCTTTACCGTCCTGGGATAAATTTTTTTCCTGAAACTAATATTAAAACAAAATCTTTTTGTCTCTCTAACTCAACGATTTTTTGTTCCTTTTGCCTAAATGCTTTGCTTCTTAAACTATTACAATAGAACGTGTTTCTAAAAGGCTATGAAGACGAATTGCAGATCGTAAAAATAAGCTGTGAGTTACTGGAAGAGACGTTTCGTGAATAACAAACAGAAGCAGCTGGGTGGTGCTAAACAGAGAAAAACCGAGTGTCACTGAAAACGACCCGTGCATTCTGTGCACTGGTCACAAATAGTCGCCGTCAACAGCGTGACATAACGCCTGTGTGTGTGTGTGTGTGTGTGTGTGTGTGTGTGTGTGTTTTACTGAACCGCTGCGGTCCAGTAAGACCCGGACGTAATCGGATTTACTTTGTAATGCACACTCTACCGCCTCGTCGTATGCGGCGTGTGGTCTTCAACAGTCCTTAACCAGTATCTGCAGTATGGCTCTGTTTTGTTACAATTTAAGAGACATTTTAGATCCTACGTCGAGAAAATAAGGAAATTGAAATGTAAAATTGTGCACGTTTAATATCCTCTCGAGGTAAATGTGGAGCGACACGTCAAAATTATTTGGCAAATATTTTCTACAAGATTAAGAACCAAAATATCCGAAAAATTACTGCATACGAGAAATGTAATCAAACCAAAATTTTGATGAAGCTGAACACCGAAAACTATAATTTAAAAACATCATTTCTACAATGCTACAGAAAACAGGCTCCGAAGATGTATCAGTATTCGTCACTACTAAACTATCGACATCGTTAATTTCATAGTGACCAAGACAATAAGAACAGTTTCAACACATTACCTCCTTTACACATAGCACTCAAACAATCAATGTGAAAAAGTTGAACCAACTAAACAGTATAGCCCTGAGGACCTTTCAGCAGCAAAAAAGTAAACAATGTTTCTTGGAGAGAGAGAGAAGGAGGGGGGGGGGGGGGGGCGGAGAGCAGCACAAATAAGTATATGCGGTAGACGCTTCAAGTAAGTCAACCAGCGTCAACGATTTTCCTGTACGTATACAAATTGCTGAAAGATTTGATTGTAAACAGGGTGAATCAGAACTCCACCGACAACCTTTCAGAGGTTGTTCAGGGATGCCTTCAGAGTATTGTGGTATAAAGGACCCTCGGTCTAAAAATGGTTGAAATGGCTCTAAGCACTATGGGACTTAACTTCTATGGTCATCAGTCCCCTAGAACTTAGAACTACTTAAACCTAACTAACCTAAGGACATCACACACATCCATGCCCGAGGCACGATTCGAACCTGCGACCGTAGCGGTCGTGCGGTTCCAGACTGTAGCGCCTAGAACCGCTCGGCCACTTCGGCCGGCAGGACCCTTGGTCTATGGTTGCTTGTTGCAGAGATTTTGCATTTCGTTTGGTTTTTCGCCCCATTTAGATTTGTATCTGTATTGCACTGAAAATTGTGCACACCAGTGCAAATGCCGACGGAATGCGCTGTGTGTCTTGTTTCCATTCTCTGACGTACCTCGTTGCCCTCAAGTCTGCATTCAGTACTGTTCTGTCGAGGGTCTGTTTTGAGGCAGTGTTAGCCGTCCGTTTACAGTGACATACAGCAGTACTATGGACAAGTTTACTGATGGAGGGTTGGCCGATATGCACCCCGCGTTTGGGTTCACGGCAAACAGTGGAAGACAGGAACAACGACGTTATGCTGAGCTACTTCCGCACTAACGGCAACCACACCGCAATACTCGTACTTTCGCATCTATCGGCGCCTCCTTCTGTTTTAGAATGGCAGGTACTGCCTACGTGTGATATGCTGGAATACCCGATATTGAAGAGAATGTGTTACAAACGTTTGGTGACGATTCTGCCTCTAGTACATGACACAGTACGAGCCCTGAACACAAGCCAATCAACTGTTTTGAGAGTTTTTAATGAAAAACAACTGCACCGTCTCATCCACAGAAGATACAATTATTGCAAATGAAACTGTTTGGTTCCAGAAACATTTTCAAGTCTCAAACATTTATGACGTATGTATGCAGACTGAAACGCCCGCGAAAGGCAAAGGTCCCGAGTTCGGGTCTCGGTCGGGCACACAGTTTTAATCTGCCAGGAAGTTTCATATCAGCGCACACTCCGCTGCAGAGTGAAAATCTCATTCTGGAAACATCCCCCAGGCTGTGGCTAGGCCATGTCTCCGCTATATCCTTTCTTTCAGGAGTGCTATTTCTGCAAGGTTCGCAGGAGAGCTTCTGTAAAGTTTGGAAGGTAGGAGACGAGATACTGGCAGAAGTAAAGCTGTGAGTACCGAGCGTGAGTCGTGCTTCGGTTGCTCAGTTGGTAGAGCACTTGCCCGCGAAAGGCAAAGGTCCCGAGTTCGAGTCTCGGTCGGGCACACAGTTTTAATCTGCCAGGAAGTTTCATATCAGCGCACACTCCGCTGCAGAGTGAAAATCTCATTCTGAATGTTAAGTTATTTCCTGTTTCTTTTAATGTTTCCGTAATTTGTAATGAAACGTCGACATCATTTGTATGAATGCCCAGGAAATTGATTAATAAGTAATACATATGTAGGTTTTCAGGAGAAGCAGGTGATTTGGTTCACATACCACGTTCTTCAGATTTCATCTTTGTGAGATTGAAAACAGCCGGCCGGATTGGCCGAGCGGTTCTAGGCGTTTCAGTCTGGAACCGCGCGACAGCTACGGTCGCAGGTTCGAATCCTGCCTCCGGCATGGATGTGTGTGATGTCCTTAGGTTAGTTAGGTTTAAGTAGTTCTAAATTATAGGGGACTGACGATCTCAGATGTTAAGTCCCATAGTGCTGAGAGCAATATGAACCATTTTTGATTGAGAACATTAATTGGGTACCACATTACTGTGAAACTCCGAAACATGCACAGAGACAAATGCTATTAGCTAGCACATGCGAAGAAAACACAAAAAAATTTAATTCAGTTTTCTCTCCATTGTGAACACTTAGCGATACCGGAAAGGCAATAGCTAATTATATTAGATGAGTTGCGAATTTCAGTGTATAGAAACTCCGAACAATTGGGTCAGAGAAACTATCAACTGAAACTCAAACTCACTTTACAAATTACGATGGCGTTCTGTCGTGTTACCTGTGCCTTGAATCAAAGATACGGGACTGCCGTGTTGCGGATATGCTCTCTATCACAGCTACCGCAAGAGTGTACATTTCTCCAGCTACCCTGCGAGCTACGAATTTGGCAATTTTCAACATTTTTTAAAAAGCACTTGCAGTGTGTCTTACCAGGTAAAATTTTGACTTTGTATTTCTTTCGGTGTGTTCTTCCTGTGTAAAAAATTTCAGGGCAGGTTTCGACATGTCGGATTGGACAGTTTCCTTGTTTTACTTGGCACACTCCCTGGTAGAAGCCTACTGGATCGGATTAAAAATGTTTATACGGAGTGTTCCATAATTAATTAATAGCGAAAACTGACACAGATAAAAGTTTTAGGATAATGGAAGCAAAAAGGGTTTCAGTATACAACGGCCCACAAATGTGCCGTTTGCAAGATAATTGGAATGTATAGTTACGAGCAGCGACTGACTTCACCACGAAATATCATCCCAATTACGAGTACAAATATACCTGAAATATAAACTTTTCGATGAAGTCTTCAGACTGGAACGGAAGACACGCCTAATAAGTGTTACAGTGGGCAGTACCCTCTGCTTCAGATTGGTTTGTGAAGTACAGATGTAGATGGGGATCTGATGGGAGTCAGAGTCGATGTGCAGAACACGGGTTTGGATGGCAGGTAGTGGCGAGCCAGCTGGTCGGCGCCGGCACCGCCGCTATCCCGTGAGAAGCGGGTTTGGGCGCCGGGCGGGCCAGCCCCTCACACGGCGTCAAGTGCGCAAATTGCGGAAACACTTGAGCGCGTTACGGCGCCACTTGCTGCCGTGCCCGCACACACACACACACACACACACACACAGTGCCACCTGAGAGCCAGCACAGCCGTCCAAACACATCGCCTCTCGTCTCCGTAGAGGCCACTTCTGCTCTTTGTGACACGAATACGCTACCGCGTAGCGGGGCACTTAGCAACTACGGAGATGAAAATACAGAAACAAATTAGCTCATCCGAGTACGCTGAAATAACGTTGATACAGTTTAGTGCGTTTAGTGACACATACAAAAATGACGAAATAATAAGACCAGTCTTGTAAACTTCATTAATTTCCATGAGTTAATTTTCATTGCAAAGGGTAAGACACCCATCACGGACACTCCGTGATTATGTCACAGCACCCCAGTTCAGGAAGAGCGGCTTTTAAATCCCAGCATAGATACGAATTTCTGGCATCATTAATATTTTCAGCTTTCCTGCTCCAGTCCTGAATGAAACAAGAAAAGAACGACTGTCCCTAAGCCTCCGTACGACCTCTATTTTTTCTGATTTTATCGTCATGGTCATTTCGCGAAATCTATTTTGGAGCAAGTAATAAATTGTACTAGCTGGAAAGGAAATGGTTCGCTTGCTCTTCTTTTTTAAATATGTTTTTACTTAGTCGCTTCCTTGTCTGTTTGTCTGTCGGATACAAACTTTGCAGCTGATTTCAAACAAATTTCCCCATGAGGTACAGACTTGAAACTGTCAACACACAACTGGATGACAATGCAATATTACCTCGGTTTCTTGCCTGTTGTGTGGCGCAGGGTACTTTGTGTATCATGCTATTTCGCCCTTTTGCTGTTCCAGTCTCGAACGTTTCGTGGTCAGACGGAATGCTGGTAAGCTTCCGTGTGAGCCCGAGTCCCTCTAATTTTTTTCCTTCACGATCTTATCGCGAGATATACGTGGAAGGAAGCAATATATTGGTTGACTCAGGTCAAGAGAAACTGAAATAAACCTCAAATTTATCACATGTCTCTATTGTAATTCATCGCCATGTTTGAAATCGATAGCATAATATCACACACACAAGAGAAAACAATTATTTGAATAAACCTTTTTAATTTAAACGTTTTTAAAACAGATTGAAATTATAAAATAATTTCTCTTAGCTCCATACAGATCCATCACCCTATACAGATAGTCCTGAAAATTTGTGCTTCTTAGTTTTTAATATCTGTCACATACTTGTAAATTTTAAAATTATAAACAGTAAGGAATGTTGAGGGTAGCTGTCGTTGAGAAAAATAGCACAGTACTTCATTTCATTTGCAGTGCAATAAAGTTGTTAGTGAATTAGGTGAAATATTCATGTACCAAGCGCCCCAAGATTTTTGTTTTAAATTTTACAAGTGTTGTCATAGGTATTAAAAGTTCATAAGCGCAAATTTCCAAGACTGTCTGGATGACGTTAGGAAACAGTGTGGGGCTAGGAGAAATCACTGTATACTTTTCGATCAGTTTTAAAAATTTGTTATATTAAAAAGTTTTTCAATTTAGAGAATTAATTTCATTGTTTTCCGAACCGAAATTAATTTGCAATTAACTATCTTACTTGTGTAACATTTAACTTATTCAAAATACCTTCATATAAACTACGTTCGATGTTTTGCCCTGGAAATCAGAGACGAGTCAGTATGTCCAACAGCCAAACACGTTATGCGCGAGAAACACGATTTTTTTGAATTGCACTCGACGACACTGAACTGTTTCCCGTTGTCCTTTTGTAATGTACGCTAATAACGCAGGAAATAGGAGCCTTAGATGAATAGTTAGTCGATGTAGTGGAATTCGACATATGAATACAGACTTGCCTTTTTCTTTTCCAGTTGATATTTCCGCCAATGTGAAGTTCTTCAGAAGCGTTTATGCGAAGGGCATGCCGGGAACACAGAGAAAGTTCACGAATTCTGTAGGGATATTGCGCTTTCGTCTTGCTTCATTATTGTATCAATCCTTTTAAATGTTTTTCCTTGCCCTGGTTTCATGTTCTGTATTTGCTGATTAGTCTGGTGAACTATATGATTTTTTTTCTTTTTTGGCTAGAATTGTTTACAACCATTCTTAGTTTACGTATTTCTCTCTATAAGAAGGTATACTTTTTCGAAAAGCTCTTGCTTTGTTTTTACTACGTTTCGCATCTAATGAATTAAGACGATATTGCAGAGGTGGGGATAAATGTGGTAGTTACTGTTTCCAAGGTGCGTTCTGTAACATTTAAAAATACCATATCTAGAATCATAATATGGTTTTTGGATGCCAATCTTCCATAGCAGCTCTTCAGTTGTTGTTGGGTTTTTCGTCGTAATCTTTGATTATTTTCAGATGCTTAAGACCTAAAAATCAAAGAACAACAGAAATAATTCTTTAACGTCCCTGAGTATTCGTAAAAGATCCAGAACAATATAGAACGATCTCGAATTTTTTCCTTTGAAAAATAGTCTATGTGATCAAACTTACCCGAACACCACAAAAATCATATTTTTTTCATTTTAGGTGCATTGTGCTGCCACCTACTGCCAGGTATTCCATATCAGCGACCTCAGTAGTCATTAGACATCGTGAGAGAGCAGAAAGGGGCGCTCCGCGGAACTGACGGACTTTGAACGTGGTCACCTGTGTCATACGTCTGTACGCGAGATTTCCACACTCCTAAACATCCATAGGTCCACTGTTTCCGATGTGATAGGGAAGTGGAAACGTGAAGGGACACGTACAGCACAAAATCGTACAGGCCGACCTCGTCTGTTGACTAACAGAGAGCTCCGACAGTTGAAGAGGGTCGTAATGTGTAATAGGCCGACATCTATCCAGTTCATCACACAGGAATTCCAAACTGCATCAGGATCCACTGCAAGTACTATGACAGTTTTGCGGGAGGTGAGAAAACTTGGATTTAATAGTCTAACGGCTGCTCATAAGCCACACATCACGCCGGAAAATGCCAAACGACGCCTCGCCTGGTGTAAGGAGCGTAAACATTGGACGATGTAGAAACGTTGTGTGGAGTGACGAATCACGGTACACAATGTGGCGGGCCGATGGCAGGGCATGGGTATGGCGAATGCCCGGTGAACGTCATCTGCCAGCGTGTGCAGTGACAACAGTAAAATTCGGAGACAGTGGTGTTATGGTGTGGTCGTGTTTTTCATGGAGGGGGCTTGCACCCCTTGTTGTTTTACGTGGCACTATAACAGCACAGGCCTACATTTGATGTTTTAAGCACCTTCTTACTTCCCACTGTTGAGGAGCAATTCGGGGATGGCGATTGCGTCTTTCAACGCGATCGAGCACCTGTTCGTAATGCACGGCCTGTGGCGGAGTGGTTACATGACAATAACATCCCTGTAATGAACCGGCCTGCACAGAGTCCTGACCTGAATCCTATAGAACACCTTTGGGATGTTTTGGAACGCCGACTTCGTGCCAGGCCTCACCGACCAACATCAGTACCTCTCCTCAGTGCAGCACTCCGTGAAGAATGGGCTGCCATTCCCCAACAAACCTTCCAGCACCTGATTGAACGTATGCCTGCGAGAGTGGAAGCTGTCATCAAGACTAAGGATGGGACAACACCATATTGAATTCCAGCATTACCTATGGAGGGCACCACGAACTTGTAAGTCATTTGCAACCATATTTCATATACATAGTGTATATTGATGCGAAAGAAGCACAAGATGTCCTGCTGACCACCATGATGTGATGAAGACCCTTCAAGCACTTATATCTACATAAACACAACAGATATCACCATGCAGCCACTGTACTGCACAACGGGGGAATCATGGATATATATATACGGGGTGATTATAATTTAACTTTCACTATTTGAGAGGGCCACCTTAAAAACAAGTGATCGTAGGACAATGAAACTTCGTGGAACCATTGGTAAGGACAGGCGGAAGAGAAATAACGAACAAACCATTGAAAGAAAGGCATTCTAATTTTCTCGTGATAGGGTGACATTTGTTAATTTCGTACCATGTTTACGTTGCAGGTCACAAACGTTGCTCTCTATGACGAACATCTGCATCCACAGCAGCCTGGAACCACACTAGAGCATGCACTATTGCTGCCCGAAACATTTCAGGTGGAAAGTTGGCTACATCCCTCACTACGCTCATCTTCAAGATCCGAAGTGTGTTAGTGTTCCGCTGATAAACCCTATCTTTCAGATAATACGACAGCCAGAATTCAAATGAGTTCAAATCTGGTGATCTTGGTGGCCACATAATTTGGAACCATCGGCCAACGATTCTTTTTTCCACACGTATTACGGAGTAACCGAATAATCTCACGAGCAATGTGAGGTGGATCTGCATCGTTCATCGAAACAGTTGACGCCAAAGCTTCTCTCTGCCGTAGAGCAGTGATCATAGGTTGGCGAAGCAGATTACAGTAACGACAAATAGCTTCTGAAATGTTGTGCAGAAAATGAATGGCCTCGGGCTTCAGGATGTCATTCAGTGTAGGTCGCACTGGTCACAGGGTGCTGAACGCGCACCAACTGTGATTTGTGATTGTGCCCAATAGCACCCCACACCACAAGGCCTTGAGTTGGCGCTATATTTCTTGAGCGAATGCCGTTTCCCGTCTGCGGCGAGCCAAAACGCAATCATCATTTTCAAACAAACCTGGATTCATCCTAAAATGCTATCTCATGCCATTCCTGTCCCCAGTGACGTCATTCCACACACAATTGCCGTCTAGCAAGTTTCTGCACATTCATCAAAGATAGGCGGGAAGTGGACGACGCTCACATAACCTATGCCGTAATAGCGACGGACTGCCATCCCTGATAGTGTACGATGTGTTACACTGTTACACAGTTGCGCCAGAGCCGAGTGGGACGCAGATCTATCCTACAGTGCCATTCGGATGAGGTGTCGATCTTCTCAGGGGGGGGGGGGCGGCGGTCTGGGTGGTGCGACCTGACCCATCTCGTCGTGTTCTACGGTCTTCCGTAAACCATTCTGCACACACCCGTTGCACTGACGAAACACTTCATCCCACACGAGCAACCCGGATGTATGCATCACATTTTCTCATGCCAATAAAGCGTCCTCCTTCAAATTCACTGATTTGACGGTACAGTTCGCGAATATGTCTGCGATGCATCCTCCTCGTCTGCTTAAGTCACACTGATCCATTACCTACGGCCTGCGGGCAGAAATCAGATGCTAATCATTTCTGCAGAACATATTAATGTACATGTCCTGTGAATATGAACGCCCTATCTCTAGTCGTTCAAGGAGCTATGTTTTTCTCTTAAGATGAGTGTAGTTTTCCGTCTGGACTGGCTCAAGTAGCGAAAATTTAAATATAAGTGCCCTGTATATCACATGACTTTTCCTGAAAAGTACGTTTATGAGCGTCTCTCGTGCTTGCTACACGAATTCGTGAGGAAACACGCGACTCACCTTTTGAATTTCTCTATCTGTTCTACTAGACCTACGTGACGAGATTCCCAGACTAATAACGGACAATCTGCAAAAAGAGCCGTTTCAAGGGTTATAGCGTTAGTGTGGTTAGTGTTCACCACTGACTTCAGTACAAAAGTTGTCCTTGTTAGTAAAAACGAATTTTAAATGAAAACTTCTCGATTAAGTCACCATAAAATTATGTTCAAAATCCATCCATGAACAACCTTAACTATACTGGTTCCGCCTATTAAGTGTTGCAATTTACTGCACAGTGATACCTGTCAGAAGAGGTGTTTCGCGTGCCTTTCTTCATTTGATGCAATACTGCACTCGTGTCTTCAGCAAGTTACGAATTTGTCCACCAAAACGCCACGGTTATGTCCTAAATCTTGATAAAAGTACAATTCGCTGCTCCAGTTCTTCAACCGTATCTACGGGAGTGCTGCGCAATTCACATTTGAGATGACGCCCTGCTCGATGTACCCTTTTTGCGTCATATTGACGCTTTAGATGCCGTCTTATACCAGCATCAAACTGGGTCGGTGCCCCGTAATGCACTGTCACATTTACCGTGAACAAGGTGATCAGAAACAGCCTGAAAATCTTGTAAGGGTAAGCTCTACTGAGAAAAACTTCTCAAGAAAAAATTCCAAAAGTTGCACCGTTTCATAGTTAATTAGCATTGCATCAAATATATTCCCAGTTGCCAATATGGACAACTACCAGCTATATAATGGAATGACAACAACGAAAATTTGGGCTGTACGGGGACTCGAACCGGGATTACCCGCTTATCGCGAGCAGTCGCCCTACCATTTATCTGTCCGCGCACGACTCACAGTCAGACCCTAACATTCATACGACGTCAACCATGTGTAGACAACTTGTACTCGTACGTCCATTATGTATATTCCCGTACATGCGAGACATTTTAATTTAAAATCATTTGTCCAGTGTCGGCGGATATATACGATATTGCAGTGCCTGTGTTATTCTGAATTGGGTATTCGTGCATATCCAAAAGAACTTTGCATCGTATTCGGAATAACGTAGGCACTGCAATATCGTATTTCAATTGAAAGTCCCTTGCCCGGTGTCGGCGGATGAATTCGATATTGCAATGCATGTGTTGTTCCGAGGTACGATGATATGTTCCTCCGACATTTGCGCGCACAAATTCAAGCGAAACGCCAGAAATGGTATCGTCAAAAGCGTTCTTCGCTTGGTTTGCTAAAACCGAAAAACAGAGCTATATAAAAATTCATCATGGGATGGTACTAAGTATCCAGCCCGAGCCAAAGGCTGAGCAGTCTCATCTACATTATGAGAACAACTGACACTAGTTGTATCTTGCTATGTTATGTAAGTTGAAGGTGGGGGGGGGGGGAGAGAACGGAAAGGAAAGGGAAGAAACTATTGATACCAGTTGCATCGGGATTTCGTGCGAAATCAGCGGCGGCGAGTGAAAATGTGTACAGGACTGGGATTTGAAACTGGCAAACTGTGTTAACCAGTAAGGCATCCGGACACAGTGTTTATCGTAATTGCGTGGGCTATCTCGGCACATCTCCCGACCGACCAACACTCCAGCATAGGACCAACAGTCCGAAGTCCCTGTCCATGTCCTATGTGCTCGGTACTTTGAGATTCTCGCAGGAGGTCGAACGTAATTGTGCGTCCGGATTGAAGGTGGTGAATTCATTGCCCATAGAAGAGAATCAGTTATACGAATACGAGTTGGCTGTTCCTTCAGACAAGTCCGAAAGAACAGACATCACGCGTAATCAGCTGCTGTGATACATTTTGAGCAGTGGCGCCATTAAGTTAGTGGACTGTTCTGTCTGGCGACACTAGCGCATGGGTAGTATCGACTATCCCTCTTGCGGCCCCATTGCCAGTATCTATGAGGAAGAGTTGGTATCTGTGGGTTGTGTCCTCAGAAGGTCTTTGCTTGCCGATATATACTATATAGGGGTTCGCTGGCCCGTGGGAGGAGGCACCAAGTGTGTCGGACGGCCGTTCGTCGCCCGGCTGCCCCCTTCTACTTGGCTATCATCGGCACCACTCAGTAACCGCCGCGACGCACCGTGGATCTATGAGCTGCTTGCTTATACAGGGGAGTAACATTCTGTAATCCTCGTTGTGATTAATGTCATTGCCTGCCCGACCTTCTAATTATTTTCTGGTTTGACTCCGACCCTCAGAGTTTTACAATGTCGGCTCTTTGGTCGTAAATATAGACCGTAGTGTTGTACTAGACACTAGCTGTCATTTGAACATTTATTCTGATATTATATTGCCCTTCCTTTCTAATTTATACGCGATCGTTTATGTTTTAACGAATCAGCTCCTGGTCGGAAATACAGTCGGAACAATTGTACCAAGGCACAAGTTGCCGTTAAACAAACAGGGGTCTTGTGGTTAGATTTAGATGTTAACTGGTTCAATTCCTTGATTGTCATTGTATTTGGATAATCTGAACTAGCTGTTGTACTAATCTGTGCGTTCGTGTCTTTTTAACTGTATCTTGTGGTTCCGCCGAGTGAGTTCTCTTATAATAAGTGCTCATACGTAATGTTTCAAAACGTTCCTTCACAGCGGCCTTCATAACTGACAAGCAGTTTAAGTTTTGAAATATTAACGGCCAGCTGTCACCAGGGCTAATCAGAATAATATTGTCAAAGTGGACCCATTGGAATCCAGCCGCAGCTTTCTTGCCGATTGAGATGAAAAGGTTGCTCGCTTTGAAGCAAGCCTTATCACTGTCATAATTGTTTCCTGATTTGTTTAACCTTTAAGCAGGTAAGCATCTTAAGCCCGAACTTTTCGACATACAGTTTCCAAATTAAAAGAAAATACGTCATCTGTTTGAGTAATTGAAATATCTTTTCATCAATATTACTCATATGTTTTCATGTGTTGCAGAAGGACATTTAATAAGAGAAACTGTGTCCAGCGCGGTAGTAGGCACCGCTGTTTCACCCGCTAACGGACGGGATGGAGGTCCGGGCCCTTGCAATTACTGTCATGTTGTTCTTGTTTTGATTTCTCTTGTAAAAGTTCGTTCATTTCACAAATTTGTTAATTTGTAAAGAAAAGAAATTTATATATTGTTGAATAAAAAGGATGTGTGAAAAGAACGTTACATTGGTGGGTCGTCCCTTCCACGTTTTCCTGAATACCAGCAAATACCACGTCTCACATTTTACGGCAATTGAAGGTGGAAGGGAGAGAAAGGGAAAGGAAGAGAAGGAATTATTGACGTCAGGTGCACCCGGACTTTATGCGGTTCAGCGACGACGAGTGAAAATGCGTGCCAAACAGGGATTCGAACCCTGGATCTCCTGCTTACTGTGCAGTTGCGTTACCCACTGCGCCACGCGGACACAGTGTTTATTGCGATTGCCGGACCATCTGGGCACCCCTCTTGTCCAAGCCACACTCCCACCCAGCGCCACCCGCCCACAGTCCCCGCCCATTTCCTTCATGCTCTCTAAATGGCTCTGAGCACTATGGGACTTAACATCTGTGCTCATCAGTCCCCTAGAACTTAGAACTACTTAAACCTAACTAACCTAAGGGCATCACACACATCCATGCCCGAGGCAGGATTAGAACCTGCGATCGTAGCGGTCACGCGGTTCCAGACTGAAGCGCCTAGACCCGCACGGCCACACCGGCCGGCTTCATGCTCTCTAGTTTGAGATTCCTGTAGGAGGTCGAAAGTAATTGTGCATCCGCACTAAAGGTTGTGAATTCGTTGCCCATCGAGGTGAATCAACTGCATGAATGCCTGGTGTCTTTTTCTTTCGGTCATGTCCAAAAGAACAGACACCACAAATTCATATAAATAATTGTATCTGGTGGACT
Source organism: Schistocerca cancellata (assembly GCF_023864275.1). Lineage (NCBI taxonomy): Eukaryota > Metazoa > Arthropoda > Insecta > Orthoptera > Acrididae > Schistocerca > Schistocerca cancellata. The sequence continues at coordinate 410,705,028 of NC_064628.1, forward strand.
TCTTGAATTTGCACATGCAGTGGCCTTATTGGCTAACTTAGGTGCTAATCAGCTCGTAAGCGGGACAACGTATGGAATTTTTTCTTAACAATTATTTCTCACCACAACTCTTACTAGCTTTCGAAACTGTTTCGGTCCACCCTATATACACCATGGGTAAGTTTGAGCCCGATTATATAAAAGTTTATGTTTAAAATACATTTGTACTAAACTGGGTAATATTTGAGACTGCAGTCAATGACGGCTCATAACCGCACATTTACATTTACCTCCAAAACGAGTATATTGACCTATGTTTACTGTAATAGTTCAAATGGCTCTGAGTACTATGGGACTTAACTACTGAGGTCATCAGTCCCCTAGAACTTAGAACTACTTAAACCTAACTAACCTAAGGACATCACAAACATCCATGCCCGAGGCAGGATTCTAACCTGCGACCGTAGCGGTCGCGCGGTTCCAGATTGTGGCACCTAGAACCTCTCGGCCACTCCGGCCGGCTTTGCTGTAATATTATTCCCTCTATGAGAGCGTGCTCAAAAGTAATGCGTCCGAAATTTTTATGCAAAGACTCTTAATGCTTTTTAAATAAAATAAACATTATTAACATCGTACGTATTTAGTCACATATTTGCAGCCCTTTGCCTCTAGAGGGCTCCGAATTGTGGCATGTAACATGGCAGTGTGTAATGTAACTTTTTCGGTGCGTGAGGAACAGCGTGCTGCAATCGAGTTCCGAATTCAGAGGGTCCGTCCACATTTACAGCACCCTTTTCTTCGTCACGACAATGCCAGACCACACACGAGCGCTGCGACATCTGCAGCGTGCCGACACCCTCGATTCACCGTCATCGATCATCCTCCACAAAGTCCCGACTTGGCTCCATCCTATTTTTATCTGTTTACGGAACTTAAAGAACACCTTCGAGGACTTCACTTTGATAGTGTTGAAGTGGTGCAAGCAGAGGTGAGGTTGCGGCCAACAAAGCCAAACATTCTACAGTGACGATATCAACAAATTGATCTCTCGTTAAGAGAAAGGTGCTCATCACCGGAGTGACTATGTTGAGTAAGAAATATGTACACATAAAGAATAAATATGAACAATGTCAATAACGTTTGTTTTACTTAAAGCAGGCCGGTGTGGCCGAGCGGTTCTAGGCCCTTCAGTCCGGAACCGCGCGACCGCTACGGCCGCAGGTTCGAATCCTGTCTCGGGCATGGATGTGTGTGATGTCCTTAGGTTAGTTAGGTTTAAGTAGTTCTAAGTTCTAGGGGACTGATGACCTCAGATGTTAAGTCCCATAGTCCTCAGAGCCATTTGAACCATTTTTTACTTAAAAAGCTTTAAAAGTTTTCACATAAGAAATTCTGAGTCATTGCTTTTCAGCAGGCCCTCGTATTACCGTGCATTTCCACCAGTTTCATTTTTCGCTATTAATTATGATGCACCGTGTATACACTGCACTCTGTATACATCAACCCCATTTCCGACGTCTTCTCTCCCGAAGCAAGAGATTCACCAGCTGCGCTATATAGGGTCACGCAGTAACTTGCCTAACAGTATCAGTGTCCTAGTACCTCTCCTCACTTTCCAACCTTTAAGGCTCGACCACCAACCACCCTGTAAAATAGATACGGCTAGAATGACTGCTGCAGTGTAAGGCTTGTTAGGAGACTTAACCTTTCATTCAGCACGAACCACTCTACAAATGAAAAAGAAAGCACTGTATATGAACAAATACACAATACTCATACATGTTATTCAAAAGTATCATGGCGTTATGGGACAATGACCAAGTTACAATTGTTTTCGATAGCGGCTCCGCGCACTATTCGGGAGACTCAAAGAATATGCAGCTTGAAAGTCGATCAACTTGGTACTTCTAGTCGTCCACTTCACGGCTGCATCTGCAACATTACCTCTTGTTTGCAATTTTTGCAGGACTTGGTGGTGGACTTGTTTGATGCTTCATTACTTTTCCGTGAAAGCGTTCTGAGTCTGGGTCGTCACAACTGGCACATATAATGTACTTTGTTATGATTGTGACGGTACGTCGCTTTGAGCACCGAGCGACATCACGCACACGATCGCACTCGCCGCTCTGAGAGCTGAGGGGGCGTGGTCGGCAGGCGCGCTCTGTGCGCAACCCAGAAGTCGGACATCGCCGTGCTTGTCCGAAGCGGTATGCCGACATGCGTGTTTGTCGAGCTACGAGAGCAGGGATAACGAGTTTGAGAAAACACATTGGGGTGCACGGTCCTTCTTGTGCGCTGCGAAAGCATGCAGCCGTCTAGACGACATTTTAAAACCACATTCACGATAGGAAGTGCCTGACGCACGATATCTATGTAAAAGTTAAGCATATAGGATTAATTATCTCGTCGAGACGAAATAGAGAAACCTACACTGAATCTCGCAGCACAGTAAGTTTGGGATCTCAAGAGCCATAAAGATGTACACATATCATACATTAAGAAAACTAATAACTCTTGTTGTATTAAATTTACAGAGCTGAGCGATGGGCCAAAAGAAGCGTAACACAAATTGAAATGCTGATATGATGCCACAAGTTAAGAATTAATAGTTGTTTTTGTGTTATGAGTATTTATCGGTATTTTGCATTTAATCTTAGTAAAAATACTGTTAATATTAATTATAAATAAGAAAATAGATGATGAAGTAGCGATACACCATTCGCTTGATAAATCGCATGGTGCACTCAAGCAGACTCGAGAAGCTCGTCATTAAACGGTATCAAAATCCGTGATCGCCCAAAATAGCACCTACAAATTATTCTCACCGACAATAACATGACCGCGCGGGATAGCCGTGCGATCTAAGGCGTCTTGTCACGGTTCGCGCGGCTCACCCCGGTCGGAGGTTCGAGTCCTCCCTCGGGCATGGGTGTGCATTGTCCTAAGCGCAAGTTAGTTTAATTAGTGTGTAAGCTGAGGGACCGATGACATCAACAGTTTGGTCCCATAGCCCTTACCACAAATTTCCAATTGCAGTAACATGCACCACAGAAAATCTCGTGATTTACCATTGCTCAAAATGTGATAAAATAATATAACTTTACACTGCCAACGGCCTTGTCTCGTCGGATACAGCGGTCCAAGTTATATCACTGAAGATAAGCAACTTCAAGTGTAGCCAGTACTTGGATGGGTAACCGTCTGAGTATGCTTTCCCTTTACTGTTACCGCTAAGGGGAGATGTGGTAAAGTCTGTAATACTTGCGCCAACGCCGTGGAGTACATCCCAAAGGCAGGAACTGAAGGCATCTGACACTGTTGATGGTGACCCGTCCGTCGGATGGGGACGTTGAGCTCGGTGCCCACCTCGGTGCTACTCCAGAGGAGTAGGCTCTGACCCGGCGCCAGGTTCCACCGTCTCCTTCCTCTCGTCATCATCATAGAACGCAAATATCGCACCACACTACACACACCCATTACAGTCACTTGTACTTATCAGACGCACACCTCGCGAAGGAAAGCTGCCATTGTGAGCCAAGGACAGGAAAACCTTTCCAATTAGGAAGCTGAATCTGCCGTTCGGGGTCACGCGGCCAACGCTGTCATACGACTATATTTTTTGTATGATATTATTTTAAGTGATTGTCTAAGAATAAATATTTACACTCATTCTGTACGGAAAATATTTACACTCATTCTGTACATATTGTAGGAGAAATATTAAACATAGAGAATTTATAATCGCATCAAGGGATGCACAACGAAAAGACGCTTAATTTGATACGCATAAAATTTGTGTAAACTGAAAAACTCCTAATGGTGAAGCTACATATAATTTGAATGGCACTGAGAAACGGTCACTTCGACTCTAAGAGGGATGAGAAACGCATGTGCAGTCAGTCTTTTGCTGGCAAGGGTTGCGTACGATCCTGAGTGTCACCTTGGGGAAATTCTGCTAGTTTGCTAACTTGTGGGACTTACAAATATTCCGGCTGGTGTTGGAAATATTTTCGATTGTTCCGTCATTTTGAATGATTCCTCATAACCGTCGAACTTAGAATTATTCAAGATTGTAGGCGCTTTGATTTTATCTAGGGGACCCTGGACTTCTCAATATTTGGAACAAAGTTCAGGCTTCGAGTAATTCCTGTGAAGCAGGAATGTGGCAGCAAATACAACATACATTGATCAGAATGCCATTTACACTACATGAAACACACATTGTATTATTGTGTTGAGGAACTATTGAAAGTGATTTCTACTTACTTTTTCATTTAAAGATCAGTCACTTCACTTTATTAAGAAAAGCAAGACTATTCCGGTACTGGATACTTCAGTTCTAGATTTCGGTAGACACGAAAGTGAAAGCGCACCCGTCCTCTACGGCCCCCTGGACATCCATAATTCTTAGTCATATATTTTTATAGCCTCGCAACACGGGGCAACATCACACGATGAAGACTCACAGCGGTAATGTGTGGCCCACTTCTTTCTCAGTTAAACAAGGCTCATACCTGCAAAAAAAAAGATAGAAACATTTTTGAACATGCTGCAATCTCACGGTTATTTTGGGTAAAAGTATCAATAAAACCTAAGATTTTCTTGTAACAGAGATCATTTTAGTTGTTCCGTATTGCATTAAAGCACAAAAACAGCTATGATGCCATGTCATTGAAATCTATGGACCTATCAAATGTGTAACCGCATTAACTTCACGGTGTTGGGCGTCTCATCTCTCGAGATGCAATACAGACGAAAAATAAACAAAAGCACCCCAGAATGCATTGTGACGCGTAATCAGATCCAGAATGTTGTTCAGTTCATCGAGCTTAATGTGGTGTATTTGTCAACAGAATATAAGAAATATGTCTTGTGAACACACGTACTACCTTCGTACACCGCACAAATGTCGAACGCAAAAAATCAGAATAGCACAGTGCACCACCCATCTTACCTGGAAACAGTGAACCTGTCAGCAGAAGACTGTTTGGACGCTGGTTTTTACGTGCTTTGGAGAAGCTGTAGAGGTGTCAATCTGGGAGGCTACACAGATATAAGTGACACCTTTAACGTTGTCTTAGCGTAATCCGCGAACGGACGGTGAGTGCAGTCCTGCAAGCAGCGAATACTCTGTACCTCCTTCTATCGTCAGAGAAATCTTACGGAGCCGTGTGAAGACTTGTGTAAACCAGGAAATCGATCCCGAGGGAAAGGATTGGAGGAATCTAAACTGTCTTTATATCTCCCTATCGCACTGCAGATCCATTACTTCAAGCTGCAGGTCAGCGTGAATTGTGTACTGCAAGCGTTTTCATTTTCCCATTCCGTCAGGTTAGTACGAAACCTGATTTATTTTCCAGTGCCCCTAGTAGGTTTGTTGATAAATAATCTATACTTTTCTCCAAAAGGAATCTAATAGCAATATCATGTGCCGATATTTTTATTTACATTACATTCTTTTCACAATTTTTAGAAAATACACACATCAAAAAATGTTTTGCATCACCTCAGTTCCGAGACTTTCGGAACCTGTACAGAAAATTGGAACAGAGATCAACATAAACATCATTTCCCCCTTTTTATTGCTCATAAAAACCACACATTGCATGTTGTACAATTATACAGCGAGACCTTCAGAGGTGTGGTCCAAATTGCTGCACACACACACGTACCTCTAATACACAGTAGCACGTCCTCTTACATTTTTGCATGCCTGTATTCGTCGTGGCATACTATACAGAAGTTCATCAAGGCACTGTTGGTCCAGAATGTCCCACTCGTCAACGGCGATTCGGCGTAGATCCCTCAAAGTGGTTGGAGGGTCACGTCGTCCATAAACAGCCCTTTTCAATCTATCCCAAGCATGTTCGATAGGGTTCATGTCTGGAGAACATGCTGAACACTCTAGTTGAGCGATGTCGTTAGCCTGAATGAAGTCATTTACAACATGTGTCCGTGAAGACGAATCCCTCGCCAATATGCTGCCGATATGGTTGCACTGTCGGCCGGAGGATGGCATTCGCGTATCATACAGCCGTTACAGCGCCTTCCATGACAACAGCGGCATACGCCAGTCCCACATAATGCCAACCCAAAACAGCAAGAAACCTCCACCTCGCTGTACTCGCTGGACAGTGTGTCTAAGGCGTTCGGCCTGGCCGGGTCTCCGACGATTGTCCGGTTGAAGGCATATGCGACACTCAGTGGTGAAGAGAACGTGATGCCAATCCCGAGCGGTCCCTTCGATATGTTGTTGGGTCCATCTGTACAGCGCTGCATAGTGTCGTGGTTGCAAAGATGGAACTCGCCATGGACGGCGGGAGTGAAGTTACGCATCATGCAGCCTATTGCGCACAGTTTGAGTCGTAACACGACGTCCTGTGGCTGCAAGAAAAGCATTATTCAACATGGTGGCGTTGTTGTTGTTAGGAATCCTCCGAGCCATAATCTGTAGGTAGCGACCATCCACTCACTGCAGCAGTAGCCCTCGGGAAGCCTGATCGAGGCATGTCATTGACAGTCCTGTTTCTCTGTATCTCCTCCATGTCCGATCAACATCGCTTTGGTTCACTCCGAAACGCCTGGACACTTCCTTTGTTGAGAGCCCTTCCTGGCACAAAGTAACAATGCGGACGCTATGGAACTGTGGTATTGACCGTCTAGGCATCGGCTGTCGGACCCCCTCCGTCTAATAGGCGCTCCTCATGCCTGGTTGTTTACATCTCTGAGCGGGTTTAGTGACCTCTCGGAACAGTCAAAGGGACCGTGTCTGTGATACGATATCTACAGTCAACGCCTATCTTCAGGAATTCTGGGAACCGGGGCGATGCAAAACTTTTTTTGATGTGTGTATTTGCAGAACGTAGTTTTACTTTTACTGCGTGAAGGAATCTTACTATATTTTGATGCGACTGCTACGGTCCCAGGTTCGAATCCTGCCTCGGGCATGGATGTGTGTGATGTCCTTAGGTTAGTTAGGTTTAAGTAGTTCTAAGTTCTAGGGGACTGATGACCACAGCTGTTAAGTTCCATAGTGCTCAGAGCCATTTACTATATTTTGAGCTTTCATCACGTCCAAACTTTCTCTTTTGACTTTGTGAAGCAATTATATGTGGCACAAAAGAAGTAGTCCGATTGCACTGGGAGGGGGGGGGGGGCGGTTGAATGGAATAACATTTCCGATGTGAATATTGCACACCAGTTGCGTTAAAAACGGAACTAATGTTCTATTTCTCCATATCGACATTCTTCAAAAACAGTTGCTGAAAATGAACAAAAGTCTTAATGGCAACACTTGTCTTTGCAGTGGGTGGAGACGTGTGAGGGGAAATGCTGAAGTAATCGGCGCTCGGCGATACCAACAGGAACTGCAACGTTTAGCTTCAGTACGCCGTTTTCACATTACAACTGCTAGGTGACTGGCGTTGGCAGAGATGACAAAATAGGGATGCCGACATGAAGTGTTCCGGACAAATCCGCTATGTGCCTGCCATCGGGCACCTATTATTGTGCCACTTACTTGCAGTAACAGTTGTTAACAAAATGATTATCGCCAAGCATTGTTTTCCTTTCAGTTCTAGCTCTAACGGGGATAGGCAAGCTACCAGCTTGTTGATGCACAGAAATCTAATAATAAATCAATACTTAAAGATGCAGCTCTAAAACAGCACTATATCTACAATGTGCAGCCAAATTTTTATAGGCAGGTACGTTGATATTTTTTCCGTCGATATAATGATATATCGATACATTTTTATATTTAGGGCCGATAATGATGTTTTTTTAAAACATTATATCTCGGATATTTTTAAAAATATCAACAGTCCTAATCCATAGCGCTCCGCCTGTAGACACATAAGTTAACAAATTCCATGACAAACACACATTTTCTACACTGCGTTCAACTTTGCTAAGAATGTCATATCGAGCTGTGTGACTATGATACCTACACCTTTACATAGCCCTAAAGAATAAGCAACGAACTTCTTATAAATACTTCGCAAACTGGCTCTGAACGTCGCCTGCCACAGTCTGTGTGGGACGCACGACTCTGAACTTTGATAACGACATTAAGTGAAACTTCTGTACCCAAAGTGGCCATAAATGTTGAAGTGCAACTAAAGAGTACGCTTTTATTAAGTGCAGTCACTACCGCCCACTCAGTCAGATTATCGTGAACATGTATCATTCCGACATTCTCGGTGATGAAGAGTTACCCGTTCTATTACATCTTCACGATGAATGTGTTGTCCACACCATGTCTCACACGAGATAATAGACGTGTTCATCTGATCTTAATCCCACAGAAAATGTCTGGTCCAATTTCGAACAGCAGGTGAAACGCAGCAGTCAATAACTTAGCGGTATCGTAGCTGTACGGGATATAACCATCAATTAGTGGTTTCGGCTGGGTATTGCTAACCTGAAATAAAATGACGGGAGACCCCTCTGGGGTCGTTCGGCCGCCTAGTGAAAGTCTTTTAATTTGACGCCAATTCAGCGACTTGTGCGTCGGTAATGATGAAAAGATGATGACAACATAACACCGAGTCGCTAAGTGGATAATACCTCCGACCCGTCTGAGAATCAAACTCGGGCCCCTACATGGGCAGTCAGCCGTGCTGACCACCTAGGTACAGAGGCGGTCTTCAGACCTCAAGAAACTTGTGAACACGCTTCGTCGATGAAAGGGGAATTCTATAGCTGCAAAACAGCGAGAAGAAAAGATAATGGGAAAACATAGACCGGAGGAAAGGATTGTAAGAGGAAACCACTGGTAGAATTTTGCACAGAGCATAATTCAATCATCGCTGACACTTGGTCGAAAGAATACGGAAAAAAATATTACGTGTAACGGACCTGACGACACTGGAAGGCTTAAGAGTGATTATAAAATGTTGAGACAGAGATTTCGAAACCAGGTTTTACGTTGTAAGGCATTTGCGGAGGTAGAAGTGGACACTGGCCGTAGTTTACTTTTTATATACTCCAGATAAAACTGAAGAGATTGCAATAATCAACGAAATTATGGAGATGAGACCAGCATAAATTGAAATAACTAGAGGTTGTTGTGAGTTTCAGAGGGAGTATTAGGCAATGTTGGACAAATAGGGGAAAGGGGTACAACAGAAGGCTAAAATGTAACTTTGGATGATGAAATAGTGAAAGATGTAGAGAACCATATACGTAAAAAGGCAATGACTAATAGAAATCCTTGTAGAGCACAGGAGATAACGAATTTAATTGATGAAAGGTGAAAACATAAAAATGCAGCACATGAAGCAGCCGAAAGGATATACAGGCGTCTTTAGAATGATACTGACAGGAAGTGCAAAATGACTAAGCAGGAATGGCTAATAGACAGAATGCAAGGCTGTAAAAGCACGCATAATAAGCAGAAACGACAGATTAACTATAAGAAAATTAAGAAGAGATTTTGTGAAAAGAGAAGGAGCTGTGTGAACATCAAGAGTTCAGACGAGAACCAGTACTAAGAAAAGATGGGAAAGCTGAAAATTCGAAGGTATGTAGGGCCTATGCAACGGTAGCAACCTTGAAGACAATATTATAAAAAAAGAAGTGGAACTGTGAATGTGAGATGGGGGGGGGGGGGGGGAATACAGCGAGAAGAATTTGGCCTTTCGTTGGAAGACTTAAGTGGAAACATATCCCTTGGAGTAGACGACATTCCCCCATGATTATTAAGATCGTTAGAGGAGCGAGCGTTAACAAAATTATTTCACCTGGTGTGCAAGATATATGAGACATGTGAAACACTCTCAGACGTCAAGAACAATGCATTAATCCGAATTCCAAAGACGACAGGTGTGAATACTACCGAACCATCAGTTTAGTAAGTGATGGTTATAAAATACTGACATGAATTCTCTACAGAAAAGTGGAACAGCTAGTAGAACACGACCTCGGGCAATATCAGTTTGGGTTCTGAAGAAGCATAGGAACTCGCGAGGAAATACTTACTCTACGACTTATCCTAGGAGATAGGTTGTAGAAACTACTGTTTATAGTTTTTGTAGATTTAGGGAAATCGTTTGACAATGTTGACCGGACTACACTCTTCGAAATTTAGAAGTTAGCAGCGAGGAAATAAAGTGAGCGAATGGTTATTTTCAACTTGTACAGGAACCAGACTGTAGATTTAAGAGTATTAAGAGTAGGAATTGAAAGGAAAGCCATAGTTGTAACCCGTTCCCGATATTATTTAATCTATACACCGAGCAAGCTGTGAAGGAAACCAAAGAGAAATTTGAAAAAAAAAGTCAAGTTCAAGCAGAAGAAATAAAAGCCTTAAAGTAAAACTGTAATTCTCTCAGAGACGGCAGCTGACATGGAAGAACAGCTAAACGGAATGGGTAGTGCCTTACTGTTTATGGTCTTCTGTAAGGCAGCGAGTAGGCACACGTTTGAGTACCCCAACTTATGGCTGAGTATATCAGCACTACCAACAGAAACGTCCAGTTGAGCAGCGAGGTGTTTCACTGTGATCCGTCGATCACCTCGAGTGAGAGTGTCCGCAAGTTCCAACACTGCAGGAGTCACTGCTGTGTGCGGCTGGCCGGCACGCGGGGGATCGGGCAGATGCGATGATGATGGACGCCTCGCTCAACGACTCGTCGTGCTTTTGTTCATTGCTAGGCTTCCGTAGACATTCTTTAAGCGTCTATGAATATCTGGTTTTCCGCCAAGAGAAGCTCTCTGTTGGAACGAACATCCGTTACAAACGCCATTTTGAAGGCTACTTATAGCGCCGCTACCTATCGGAACTCCATGAAACTATAGGAGCTAAAGAGGGAATATTCCACGATGTCCCACCACACATTCCGCATTTTTCCATTGGAAACTGGCGGAAGAAAACAAAAAAAGTGTTTCATTACTTACTGAACGCCCCTTGTAACTTGTGGTAACTACACAGAAATGAAGAGGCTAGCACAGGACAGACTAGCGCGGAGAGCTGCAGCAAACAAGTCTTCGGACGGAAGATCACAACAAGATCAAACAGCGATAGGCGTGTGACGGAACTCAATCCTGCCACCAACTTTCCAACTGTGTTAATATGAAAGAAACGTATTCCATTGTCCGGTTTCTCTATTTTTTTTTTTTTTTGTTTTTTGTTTTTTGTTCGTTCTCACAGATTGGCACAAAGCTCTTCAAAATAAACAGAATCCACTAAACTGGATTCTGGGATTTGTATGTAGGGGGTGCACGGCACGTTGTAGATAGCTATTCCCGTATCTGTATAATAACCAACGCTCTCTCGGTAGTCTCTTCTGCTTACAGACCGTTAAAGATCTGCATCTTGTCATACAAACTATGGGACTTAACATCTGAGGTCATCAGCCCCCTAGAACTTAGAACTACTTAAACCTAACTATCACACACATCCATGCCCGAGGCAGGATTCGAACCGGCGATCATAGCGGTCGCGCGACTCCAGACTGAAGTGCCTAGAACTGCTCGGCCACACCAGCCGGCATACAAACTGCACATCGTAAAACACGTCGTTACTTGCGGCCCTAAATTTACGTGTTTTGTCATTTGCATTCGTTCCGAATACACCTAAAGCTGCTAAAAAAACTTCTTGGCGGGGAATACGCTTTGTCTTAATTAGTTAATTTTCTTCCTGTATTATTCACATAAAGCATGAACTAAAACTTACTGTATGTCTTCGTATGTAGCCTTATACTTCCTATCCTGTTCATATAGCGCTTTTTCGAAGAAAAAAAAACATAGGTAGCAGAATTAGTTTGCTTCTCACCGGAAATAATGATTCATCCTAATTTTCCCACAACAGTTATCGTCTACGTGACCAATACTTCTATTCTAAATCAGCTACTCCGTACCAAAGTCGATGACTTACTGTGAGGGTGAGATTCGTTTATACATACGCAGTCGTGGAAAGGTAATGCTGATTGGAGCGCCTTTAAATGCACAATACAAACTGATCATTTACTGCAGTAAACCTACGTAACCTAAATGGGACTGTGTGGGGGATGATCGATCACATGGGAACAGATGAAAAGTGGATGGGGGCAAGTTGAGGCTGTATGGAGGATGATCGATGACACTGAACCCAACGTCGGACTGTTGCAGATGTCCCAGCGCCCGTCTGTGGTCTGGCTTTGTCATGCTGATGGAGGGGGATGCTCCATCTGCGGAAGAACTTTTCGAATTCTAAACTCGATTACAGCACGCAGTTGTTCACGCATCGACATAGTTACGTTACACACCGCCAGTTACACGCTACAGCTCGGAGCCCTGTAGGGCCAGAGGGTTGCAAGCAGGAAAGTAGACCGACTAGTATGTATGACATATATCAAATGATAATGAGAACAATAAAAAGTTCGGAGGCATTATCTTTCAGCACGCCGTGGTGTATACTTGTGGGTTCATCTATAAAGGAGACCGCATGTAGGACACTAGTGCGATCCTTTGTTGAGTACTGTTCGAGTGTTTGGGATCCGAACAACGTCGGATCAAAGGAAGACGTCGAATCAATTCACAGGCGAACTGACAGATTTGTTACCGGTAGTTTCGAACAACACGTGCGTAGTACGTCGATGCTTTGGGAACTCAAATGGGAATCGTTGGCCAGAAGGCGACGTTCTTTTTAAGGAGCATACTGAGAAAATTTAGATATCCGGAATTTGAGGGATGACTGCAGAACGATTCTAGTGCCACTAACGTACATTGCAAGCGAGAACCATGAAGATAAGATTAGAAAGATTATGGCTCGAACGGAGACTTACAGATAGTCGTTTTTCCCTCGCTCTGTTTGTGAGTGGAACAGAAAAAGAAATGACTAGTAGTGGTACAGGGTTCCCTCCTCAAAGCCCTATATGGTGTCTTGCAAAGAGTATATATAGTTGTACATGTAGATTTAGATGTAGAACTATAATTTATGTCAGGAAATGAAGTTTATTCAGTTTTCTTGCTCCTGCTCTTTATATGTTTAGGTTGAGGTACAAGACGATATAAGTCAATTACATTGCTTTTTAGTTGGGAAGTAAATTTAATTTCATTATTTTGGCTCAGAATCCCACATGGGGGATTAATGATTCCTAACCAACGGAGGTAAGTACATCCAGTGTAACATAAAATGATCAGGTCACCACTTGGTTACACGGTGATTTACCTGTTTAACTTGAGGTCGACTATTCCCATTGTGTTAACCACAATGGACATGTCCATGTGTGGAAGCATGGAGAGGACGAACGTTATCAGATTGCATATATCATTATACAGTCTAAGCACGTGGAAGGGCGCCATTGGATATACACTATCACCTCTGTCTCAAATCAGCAGCTGCTAGTTTTCTGAGCTGTTAAGGCCAGTTGCTGTGCCCTGTTTTCGATGTGTCCATGACATAATCTTTCAACAAGATATCGCATGACCATGTGTTGTCAGAAATGTGCCGACAAACTACGGTAAGAGATGTAAAGCGTTCAGGGAATTCGAAAGTGAAAAATTCTAGCTACCGATCAGACAGAAAATCCTAACACGTTTTGGTGTTGAATCATTAAACAGATCAAAGCCATCTGTCCAAGGACTCTGTGACCATAATGGCATCGAAACGAATGTCGACGGAGAGAAGAGCGGAAGTTAAATTACTTTTTCCAAAATTATATGTCTGAGGAAAGTTAACTGCGTTTCCTCCTTCCAGCTGTTGCACGAATGCCAAAAAGACAGATATCAGATTAAGTAACCACGGAATAGGAAATCAACTAAAATTGATGAAGGGCATAATGGTGACTGAACTTGATGGGAAACCTAGCTAATATCAGAGTCCGTGCAGGATACGGTGTTCGATGCAGAGCGGAACTCTGGGCAAGTTCATTTGTTTGTTCGGAAGGGGAGTCCGCCTGCGTATTTCCCCTTTCGGCAGCTCAGCTATGACAGAACCGAGCCGGCCGTCCTGTAATATTTCTCAATCGATTTTACAGAAACTATCCGGTAAAGGAGTTTCATTTTTGCATAACTTATAGCGTCATATGTCAGCTTCGCGATGATGTGCCCAACTTTTTGTTAATGGTCATAGTTATTGTGATATTTGCTTGTAAGTAAGTCACTGCGCGAAACTCGAAAAAGTTTGCAATAAAAAATAATGGTCGCTAAGATTTTGCGTTTGGTGCATGTTATATAAGATGTTACTACGTATAAAATATAGCTAAGGTACTGAATTTTTCTTTAGACTTGGGTGAAGGTCTCTGTCAGTCACCAATATTGAGAAAATTGATCTGATGTGGCACACACACTGCCAGTCACGCGAACCACCGAGCCATAATAAAGTATCCACAACATTCTTGCTATTCCGTAAACGTTTTGAGATACTGAAACGAGATTTTGGCAAATGATAGCAAGCAAAGAGGAGAGCATTTTTCCATATGGTTATTATACGAAACTTCAGTGTTATTCCACTGACTACACACTTTTTCGTTCAAACAATGTAATTTTTAAGGGCCGTCGATTGCTGGTGAAACGAAAAATGCTATGGAGTTTGGAGTAGCATAAGTGAACGCACTGCACCCTTATTTTTGTACCGAGGATGTGCTTCTTCATAAGCTAGTGACCTCGCTTGTCCTCATTTCTTCACCTAACAAACCACTGTTTCAAAATTCTCTCGCAGTTGCGTCTGCACAACATTATTGAAGTGAGAGTGTAAACTCTGCTGTTTTGGCAAAAGAAGCAAGTTTTAAGATGGAAACAAGAGAAACGTGTAGGTTTTACTCAAAATTCGCCACTCATGATGCCCCTCTGAAAGTTACAAATGGTTCAGAAGTCAGGTTGAAAATAAACCGCTGCTTTTGTTGCATTTCAGCGAAATTCTTTTCAGACACTAGCCAAAGCAGAATCGTGACAGATCTTTTTCAATGGTCACCATGCAAATGTGGGTGTGGAGGGGCTCCACTTAATATTTACGAAAAAATCTGAGCGTATGCTTCAGTTCAGAACAACACTTCCCCTCCAGCATTCAGCATCTCCCCTAGAGCGCCTGCCCGTAACCCCACCACTGCCGCTCTCCCCACGTGTGCCCTGCTGATGGTGCACCAGCGGGCATTCTGCACAGAGTACGAGAAAGAACTTAATCCTCTTCTCGAAGCAATCTCCCGTAGGCCACTGCAGGAGAGAAGCGTTACAAGTGACTGGTAAAATGCTATTTGCCATTCCCGTTATCAAGAAGGGTCGTCGAACAGTCGCACTCAACTATAAACCTATATCACTGAAAAGAGTATATAGTAGAATTGTATAACATGTTTTATGCTCATGTAATACTTTGTAGAAACTGGAAATCTCCTCTGTAGTAAACAACATGGATTTCTCAAACAAAGACCGTGTGAACAGATCGGAAAACTAGACAATTCTAGTGAAACACATAAATACCTGCCGAGGATTGATATGGTGCCAAGATTATCAACTGATCTTGAACAAGAACAAATGTAACTTAAGCATAGGACGTTGCGATCGTTGTCACTGTCAATCAAATTCTTCTGGGCTGCTGACCGCGTTGTCCGACGTTTCAGCCACTATTGTAAACGGCCTTCCTCAGGGCTTTGTGCTGAGCTATTGACAATGCGGTCAACCGCCCAGAAGATTTTTATTGACAAATGGAGCATAAATAGGCGGAAAGGCCCATTAGTGTGTGATTACAGGATTTCAGAACAATCACTGGAACCGGTCGCAACCATATCTACGGGCATGCGATTAAAAGAATTCGGCAATATAAAACCAATAGTAGGAAAGATAGATGCCAAACTGAGATTCATTGCAAGAATCCTTAGTAAGACGACTCCACACAGGAAGGAAGTAGCTAACATAACTGTCATTCGACCGATACCTGAATACCATTCGTCTAGGAGTCATACCAGATATGACTGATAGAGAAAATAGAGAAGATCCAACGAAGAGATGTGCGTTTCGCCACGGTTTCGTCTAGTAAGCACGAAAGCGCCACGGAAATGCTTATCCAACTCCAGTGACAGACGCTACAAAACTGGCGCTTTGCATCACTGTGTGGTTTACTATCAGCACTCAGGGAGCATACGTTCCTAGAAGAGTCAGCTAATAGGTATAGTGCTTGTTCCTACATACTGGGTAAGTCAAAAAATCCTTACTACTTTGGAATGATATGGAAACTTATTGAGATCACTTACAAAATCGATAGATGTGTCATTCTGTCACAAAAAAATCTTAAGTTCCACATAGAAGTGTCACGTGTCATTTTGTTTCGATGGGAGTACCATTTGTGATGCGGCAAACATCCTATCGGTCATCAATTTCTTTCCACACTCGTTGCACCAAATCGGGTGTAACTTGTGCAACGGCGGCGTATATTCGATTTTTCAGCTCTGCTGAATTGTTTTGTAAGGGAGGAACATACACACAGTCTTTGATGCCTACTCAGAGAAAGAAATCCAAGTCTGAGGAGCGAAGTGGTCACGCGATTGGCCGTTCACGGCCAATCCCCCGACCTGGGAAGCGATTATCGAGGAATCCTCAAACTGCCGTAAGGAAATGAGGTGGTGCACCCTCTTTCTGGTACTAAACCAATCCCTCTCGGTCATGGCATTGATTTTTGTGCACTGCGGGCAAAGGTCTCCTTAAACTGTTCGACATAATTATTAACACGCGGGTGACCGGGTGATTTATCATGTCGCAGTGAACAACCCGTATCAACAAAGTTCTTGTGCCAAGAGCAAACTGTATGCCTGCTTGGAGGTTCTTTAGCACGTTCGGAGCAAAATTTAGGCCGAACAGTTCTTGTAGAGTTCGTTTCAAGGATCCAGAACACAGCGAGCACACTCCGCACCGGTAAAAATAGGCATTTTAATGGTGGCGCAATGGGGTACTGATGCAGTACGTGAATCAGACTTGAGGTAGTTTGCAACAAAATGATACATCTACCGATTCTGTAATTTATCTCAATAAATTTCTGTAACATTGCAAATTTGTAAAGTCATTTTTGACTTACCCTATACATTTCGCGGAAGGACAACGAAGATAAAATTAGAGCAGGTCTAATTAATAGAGAGCCTTACCAACATTCCTTCTTCGTGAGCACTACTCGCGACTGGATCAGGTAATGTGTGAAGTGGCACTCGTGCCAGAACTACTCTCTTCACACATCATAAGCCCGCTTGCGGAATACAGATGAAGATGCAGAGGATCGCATTTATACCTGGTTTATCTCTGTCTGTAACCAAATGTCAAATTCCATAATCACGATTGGGATATCCTCGGCTTCCGTGAAGTGCAAAGAAATTACTGAAGTACAAAAAATAAAGAAAGAAAACGTGGAAAATCTTATGCCGTCCGTGTCGGATTGAACTTCAGGAACTGAGACAGTTTATTGCATAAAATATACATTAATACAGTTATCTGTGTCAGTCACTTTTAGTTTCTTCCATGATGCGTTTCGAGGGCTCACCCCCTCATCAACATGTGGATCAGTGAATTACTATCACGTTTTTATTTGCTGTATGTAGCCAGTTGTACAATCTCTGTATGTGTTGTTTCACATTTGTGTGCCAGCTAATGATTAAAATGTATATTTATAACGACCCTCATGGTTTTTTCTGCTGGAACATCTTGTAAGCGAGCTTTGTTATTTTTTTATATTGATAATTCCAGTGCCATATTACCATAACGAGTGAATATTACACCTTATTTATAAGGAAATGATATTCAAAATAGACAACGAACTACATCATCCAGCAAACAAAAATATAATGTATGTATGAACTAGGGACTTAGAAACGACGAAGTAGCTTCGTCCCCTCCGTAACCCTCAGTGGCACACGACCCCACAACAGGCTACAGCAGTCTTGGGTCCCCAGTTGCCCCCCCCCCCCCCCCCCCCCCGAGAGAAAGTAAGTGAGTAAGTGTCTGATTCAAAGAAATGTTTTACTCTTTAATGAAATGTGAGTAACAACTATGTTTAATGATCAAACCTCTGAAATCGTTATGCGTCTCTGTGGAAAAAATAGGGATCCTACAGACAAAGGCGAAATTAATAACAATCAATCGGTGCTTCCTTGTATAAAATATAACAACCAAGAAAATAGAACAAAGTGCCATTTCGCTTTCATACTTGTTACGACCCGAACATCCTATCGCTCACCAATAAAATATGTTGTTCTCATCTCTACATAGGATGACATAAACCATACACTCAGGTCTACTGATCAGCTTATACATTTGAGTGAAGAAATACATCTCCGTGCTGGAAGGGATGACAGATTCCATGGATGAGCTCCCCTTCAGTCTCGTAAGTGCTTTACAGTAATTGCATAGTATTCTCTCTGTACCTGCGTGGTATTGTCAGTCAGTTCACTGGTAAAGATTGGTCGATGGAGCAAGCCGTTGCTCGTTTGCTGCCGGGGTATATTCTCTCGAACACGAAACGGATTGTGCTTGATGACACAGCGAAGAATTTTTGCTTCACATTTGTTGTTTGTTTTAATCCCATCATCTTTTTTCTCAGCTCGAGTCAGCAGACAAGCATCGTTGAGTTCGTACCGTCGCTTGTTAATTGAGTGGAATGCAAAAATTGAGCAACACAACACAAAAACGAAGCTTCATTAGTATTCTAATTTTCATAAACATTTCTAATTTATCGTTTCACGCTGTGTAGACCACTATTCACTAAAGCTTTGCTGATAAATATTAGCCGTGGATTTATTGGTGTTCTACTTTCCACCGCTGTCTGATGGCAACTGAATTTGATTGCTACAGTAAATCCAGATAAACATTAAACACAAATTAAAAAAAGTCATAAAATTAGCTCCGAAACAAGCCGTTGGCTGTTCCACACGGAGTTACCAGAATACTATAACCACCGCTGTGTGCATACAGTACGAAATTACGCCGCAGAAAAGCCTGTGAAACTGATGTTTACAAACTGTCACAACACCAGCATTTACTGTATTCAAGTCATTATTATCCCTGCAACAGCTATGCACAGAACATGGAGCGTATAAAGCAGTGATACATTAAACATGTTATTCTATCACATCTTTTCACGCATAAATTGACAGAATCCATTTCTTAATTTCATCTTTTTACGGAAGCTGCTAAATTTAAAGGAAGGAGATCGTCTGGAATAAAAGTGCAATTTATTTCTTTCCGTTAGATTCTCTGTAGCTTTAGCAACCTATTATTCAAACCAGAAGATTTTCAGGGAATACTGGAAAAGTATGATTCCACATCTACACCAAATTGTAAGCATCTGAGTAGGGCTTTGCGACAGACCTACAGCTTGAAAAAAATTAATAATAAAATAAAATAAAAATGGTCAGAATGGCTAAGCCACTCGTCCACCATTTCATTATAAAAGAAAAAAAGTATATCTGAGCTCAGATATGGCAACGCCTGGGATCTGCCGTCAAAACTTTTAGAGCGAGCTTGCTGTGAAGCTTTAGTACAGACATTGTTTTTTTCAATCACGGAGATGATTCGTGCAGGTCTGTGGCAAAGTACGAGTACATTATTCTTACCTGTAGTTGTCACAGGCTCTTCAGAATACAAGAAAACAACTACGAAGAATCTTCATAAATTAATAAAATGTGGTTAACTGGAACGTACTGTGACACAAAGAAAGTCGTGACACAAAGCGTGAGGAATAGAATAGTTTTGCGTAGTCACAATCAGAATCTCGTCAAACCGTACAGGCTGCAGACAGGTGGTACCGAATCAAATGATATTTTACTCTGATAAGCCAAAACATTACGCCACTGCCCACCGCGACGTCGAATGCCGCCCGATGGCGTTTCGAGTCGTGACAGGGTAACAAAAGTACGTAAGCGGAGCAGATACGGACGGGGGATAACACTAGCGAGGATGTGAGCCGCAAATGGGAAAATCCATTTAGATAAGGAGTAAATTATTATTATCACACAGAATCTGTGAACGAGTATCTCGAAAACGGTGAAGGTGGTGGAATGTTCACGTGGTACTGTCGTGAGCATCTATGGAAAAATGTAGAAAGACAGTGAAACTACCACTAGGAGCTAAATGCTTGGACGACCACGACTCT
This sequence comes from Schistocerca cancellata, assembly GCF_023864275.1. Taxonomy (NCBI): domain Eukaryota; kingdom Metazoa; phylum Arthropoda; class Insecta; order Orthoptera; family Acrididae; genus Schistocerca; species Schistocerca cancellata. Next base: position 410,725,057 of record NC_064628.1, read on the forward strand.
TCCACAGAACGTGGGGCTCGGAGGCTTGTCCGCTCTGTAAAGTAGGATAGACAGTGATCTGTTGCATCTGTGTCGAAAGAGCACAATGCTGGTGCACGCACAAGTGTTTCAGAGCACAACAGGTTGAACATGGAGTTCTACAGTAGACCACCACTGCGTGTTCACGTGGTGACCCAACGACAATGTCAGTTACGATTGCAGTGGGCAGGGACCTTCAGGATCCAACCGTCGACCAATGGGAACGAGTCGGCTCTTTGGGTGAATCACATTTTTGCTACACTAGGTCGATCGTCGTCTCCACAAACGGCGTCGTCGAGGTGAATGGCGGCTCGAAACGTGCAGCGCGCCACGACGTAGGCTGGTGGGAACAGTGTTATGCTACGGCAGACATGCTCCTGTGCTTGCACCTGTGGTAGTGGTCGAATACACGCTGACAGCTGCGAACCACCTGCGTCCCATAGTGCTCGATGTCTTTCCCTGCGGCGATATCATCTTTCAGCTGTGGAATTTTTCGTGTCTCGGAGTCAGAACCGTGCTGCAGTGGTTTGAGCAGCATTATAGTGAACTCACTTTCATGTCTCGGCGACCAGATTCGCCTGATGTAAATCCTATGGAACCCATCTGGGTCGCTATCGGGCGCCATCACCGCGTACACAAATCAGCGGTCGTAGATACGCGATTTACGGGATCTGTGCGTAGACATTTAAAGCCACATACCTCCACAAACCTACAAACAAACTATCGAATCCCTGATACACAGACTCGGAGATGTATTTCGTTCCAAAGGCGGACAAACAAGATATGGAAATGGAAATGCCGTGTGGCTAGGGCCTCCCGGCGGGTAGACCGTTCGCCTGGTGCAAGTCTTTTGAGTTGACGCCACTTCGGCGACTTGCGTGTCGATGGGGATGAAAGGATGATGATAAGGACAACACAACACCCAGTCCCTGAGCGGAGAAAATCTTCGATCCAGCCGGGTATCGAACCCGGACCGTTAGTTATGACATTCCGTCGCGCTGAGCACTCAGCTACCAGAGGCGGACAACAAGCTATTATCCAGGTAGTCATAATATTTTGGTTCATCAGTGCATATGCTCCTAAGGAATGGTATCCCATGGCCTATCATCAGAGTCTGACCCTCAGTTTTTTGGTTACTGGGTTGGATGGTAGTCTTGCATGAGGCATCAACCAACAAAATCTCAGACAAGCTCACTGTGCGATCTTAGCATCTGTTGCTAATTGTAGTTATTAACCTATGATATTCACAATATTACATATTTATGTCACTTCGATTTGAAAAGCGAACACTTCCTCTTTTGCGACCGACGGATTCTGCGATTTTACGAAACTCAGTGCGCACAATTCGAATACCAACCTGAGAAGATTTAAATCGTCTTTCTTTTATTCCAGAAAACAACTGAAATACTTCAGTGTTGTCACTTCGTAACAGAAACAGGTATTCTATTGATAACGAAGAGCGCATGCAAATAGACAGAGCGTAAGGCAGAATACTTTACCTGTAGGTCGTCAGTAGCTAATGTAACATCGGGTGTATGTGAAAGACCATTAGTAGTTGGAATACAGATCACACACCCACAGTAGCAATGTGACAGGTAAAAATCATTTCTGGAGAATCATTTATCTAAACTTTTGCTCGAAATATAGTCATTTTAACATTTACTTATAAATAATTTTTGTTAATTGCCAAAACAATTAGGAGTTATCATGTTCCTCTAATAGTTATCAGGAACCTATGTATGATCTGTAGCTTTTTAAACTTTTTAATCAATTAAGAATCAACACAAAAAATATTTTTACGTATAATTATGCAGTAGTTGTCCTTGCAATGTACAAGCACAACTACGATTTTATCCGCACAGACATCTGGTAGTCATGTCACATGTAACAAGTTCCTTGTTTCGTTCTGTAGTCAAATATTGTCCGATTTAATAGACAGTTTACTTTTGAAATACAAAATTGTCTGTGTACAACACAAGTGACTTACGAGATATTGTCTGTAGATTTATGAAGCATTACACGGACGACAATCATCCAGGGTGTTAGGGTAGCACAATATAACCAAAATGAAACCACATTAAATTTCCTGCAAAAAAGGTCCTATTCATTCTTTCTCTACGACTAATAATTTGTGCGAAGAGAGCGCGAGAATATTGAAAATTTCGTGCCACGCGCTTGCGTTGTAGCTTAGGTAGTTTATACACGCCCATTTGACGTAGTTCACGATTTGATAGCCCACAAGTGTCCCGTATCAGATTAATCGGCTCAACTTCCTCTGCACTACTGTGGTACGATGTAAGCAATGACTATGTTTGAATAATGCAGAAAATAGATAACAGTGTACATTACATGTGTTCTATCTCGGTAATCATTCGGAGTAGGGAGGACGCCCATACAAAGTTTTTGATTCAGAGTCACTAATACTATCACCCCTCAAAGCATGTACCTTTCCTCCAGACTCATCGCGTACATATAGAGAAGTAAAATCGCCGGAAAAATTTGTGCAATTTGTATCAATCTTTGCTTGCAAGCATTTCCTATTTCATTACAACTTCAGATATTTTCTGATGCTGCCATTCTTGACTTAAAATTTTACGTTCGGTCTATTATATTACTTTTTTTTTTGTCAAACCGACCTGACGCTTAATATGCCTGACCGAAATTATTAATCAAATAAAACATTCTTCCGCTCAAAAACTGATATGAATTCTAAAAATTCAAGCAACTGGTCGGCATGTCGTTCATTGTCCCTATGTTCCATTCCAGCCAGTGAAAATAATGTCAACTGTCTCTCAATTTTCTCAACTTGAGAAGACAGAAGGAGCGATCTCTTTTACTTGCTAAAGGCATTCTAAAGCGAAGAGCGCCATAAATACCTCGTCATGCAAAACAACCGGTTGCGACAGACTTTGCTGTTATCTTCAGGTCTTAAAAAATCTTTTTCTTACGAATTGTTCATTTGAAGTTGGATCGTACGCCAAGTTGTCAAGGAGATACAAAACAGCACATTATGAAAATTACGGACGTTTTATAATCTGGTATTTTGTATCCACATGACAACTTGGCGTAAGATCCAACTTACAATGAACACGTTTCTTGGAAAAAAAAAGTTTTTTTAAGACCTGAAGATGACTGAAAGGTCTGCCGAAACCGGTTATTTTCAATAAAGAAATATTAATGCAACCTTGACTTAAGAATGTTTTTCGCAAAAAGACACTCAATAGAAGTCAACCAAACGTAATTTGTATGTTGTTGTTGTTGTGGTCTTCAGTCCTGAGACTGGTTTGATGCAGCTCTCCATGCTACTCTATCCTGTTCAAGCTTCTTCATCTCCCAGTACCTACTGCAACCTACATCCTTCTGAATCTGCTTAGTGTATTCATCTCTTGGTCTCCCTCTACGATTTTTACCCTCCACGCTGCCCTCCAATACTAAAGTGGTGATCCCTTGATGCCTCAGAACATGTCCTACCAACCGATCCCTTCTTCTGGTCAAGTTGTGCCACAAACTTCTCTTCTCCCCAATCCTATTCAATACTTCCTCATTAGTTATGTGGTCTACCCATCTAATCTTCAGCATTCTTCTGTAGCACCACATTTCGAAAGCTTCTATTCTCTTCTTGTCGAAACTATTTATCGTACATGTTTCACTTCCATACATGGCTACACTCCATACAAATACTTTCGGAAATGACTTCCTGACACTTAAATCTATAGTCGATGTTAACAAATTTCTCTTCTTCAGAAACGATTTCCTTGCCATTGCCAGTCTACATTTTATATCCTCTCTACTTCGACCATCGTCAGTTATTTTGCTCCCCAAATGGCAAAACTCCTTTACTACTTTAAGTGTCTCATTTCCTAATCTAATTCCCTCAGCATCACCCGACTTAATTCGACTACATTCCATTATCCTCGTTTTGCTTTTGTTGATGTTCATCTTATATCCTCCTTTCAAGACACTGTCCATTCCATTCAACTGCTCTTCCAAGTCCTTTGCTGTCTCTGACAGAATTACAATGTCATCGTCAACCCTCAAAGTTTTTATTTCTTCTCCATGGATTTTAATACCTACTCCGAATTTTTCTTTTGTTTCCTTTACTGCTTGCGCAATATAGAGATTGAATAACATCGGGGAGAGGCTACAACCCTGTCTCACTCCCTTCCCAACCACTGCTTTCTTTCATGCCCCTCGACTCTTATAACTGCCATCTGGTTTCTGTACAAATTGTAAATAGCTTTTCGCTCCCTGTATTTTACCACTGCCACCTTTAGAATTTGAAAGAGAGTATTCCAGTCAACATTGTCAAAAGCTTTCTCTAAGTCTACAAATGCTAGAAACGTAGGTTTGCCTTTCCTTAATCTTTCTTCTAAGGTAAGTCGTAAGGTCAGTATTGCCTCACGTGTTCCAGTGTTTCTACGGAATCCAAACTGATCTTCCCCGAGGTCGGCTTCTACTAGTTTTTCCATTCGTCTGTAAAGAATTCGTATTAGTATCTTGCAGCTGCGGCTTATTAAACTGATTGTTCGGTAACTTTCACTTCTGTCAACACCTGCTTTCTTTGGGATTGGAATTATTATATTCTTCTTAAAGTGTGAGGGTATTTCGCCTGTCTCATACATCGTGCTCACCAGATGGTAGAGTTTTGACAGGACTGGCTCTCCCATGGCCGTCAGTACTTCCAATGGAATGTTGTCTACTCCGGGGGGCCTTGATCCGACTAAGGTCTTTCAGTGCTCTGTCAAACTCTTCACGCAGTATCATATTTCCCAATTCATCTTCATCTACATCCTCTTCCATTTCCATAATATTGTCCTCAAGTACATCGCCCTTTTATAGACCCTCTATATACTCCTTCCACCTTTCTGCTTTCCCTTCTTTGCTTAGAACTGGGTTTCCATCTGAGCTCTTGATGTTCATACAAGTGGTTCTCTTATCTCCACAGGTCTCTTTAATTTTCCTGTAGGCAGTATCTATCATACCCCTAGTGAGATAAGCCTCTACATCGTTAAATTTGTCCTTTAGCCATTCCTGCATTTTGCACTTCCTATTGATCTCATTTTTGAGACGTTTGTATTCCTTTTTGCCTGCTTCATTTACTGCAGTTTTATATTTTCTCCTTTCATCAATTAAATTCAATATTTCTTCTGTTACCCAAGGATTTCTACTAGCCCTCGTCTTTTTACCTACTTGATCCTCAGCTGCCTTCACTACTTCATCCCTCAAAGCTACCCATTCTTCTTCTACTGTATTTCTTTCCCCCATTCTTGTCAATTGTTCCCTTATGCTCTCCCTGAAACTCTGTAAAACCTCTGGTTTAGTCAGTTCATCTAGGTCCCATCTCCTTAAATTCCCACCTTTTTGCAGTATCTTCAGTTTTAATCTACGCTTCATAACCAATAGATTGTGGTCAGAGTCCACATTTGCCCTTGGAAATGTCTTACAATTTAAAACGTGGTTCCTAAATCTCTGTCTTACCATTATATAATCTATCTGATACCATTTAGTATCTCCAGGCTTCTTCCATGTATACAACCTTCTTTTATGATTCTTGAACCAATCGTTAGCTATGATTAAGTTGTGCTCTGTGCAAAATTCCACCAGGCGGCTTCCTCTTTCATTTCTTACCCCCAATCTATATTCACCTACTACGTTTCCTTCTCTTCCTTTTCCTACTACCGAATTCCAGTCACCCATGACTATTAAATTTTCGTCTCCCTTCACTATCTGAATAATTTCTTTTATTTCATCATACATTTCTTCAATTTCTTCATCATCTGCAGAGCTAGTTGGCATATAGACTTGTACTATTGTCGTAGGCGTGGGCTTCGTGTCTATCTTGGCCACAACAATGCGTTCGCTGTGCTGTTTGTAGTAGCTTACCCGCATTCCTATTGTTTTATTCATTATTAAACTTACTCCTGCATTACCCCTATTTGATTTTGTATTTATAACCCTGAATTCACCTGACTAAAAGTCTTGTTCCTCCTGCCACCGAACTACTCTAATTCCTACTATATCCAACTTTAACCTATCCATTTCCCTTTTTAAATTTTCTAACCTACCTGCCCGATTAAGGGATCTGACATTCCACGCTCCGATCCATAGAACGCCAGTTTTCTTTCTCCTGATAACGACGTCCTCCTGAGTAGTCCCCGCCCGGAGATCCGAATGGGGGACTATTTTACCTCCGGAATATTTTACCCAAGAGGACGCCATCATCATTTATCCATACAGTAAAGCTGCATGCGCACGGGAAAAATTACGGCTGTAGTTTCCCCTTGCTTTCAGCCGTTCGCAGTACCAGCACAGCAAGGCCGTTTTGGTTATTGTTACAAGGCCAGATCAGTCAATCATCCAGACTGTTGCCCCTGCAACTACTGAAAAGGCTGCTGCCCCTCTTCAGGAACCACACGTTTGTCTGGCCTCTCAACAGATACCCCTCCGTTGTGGTCGTACCTACGGTACGGCTACCTGTATCGCTGAGGCACGCAAGCCTCCCCACCAGCGGCAAGGTCCATGGTTCATGGTAATTTGTATAAACAGAGAGAAAGATGTGATATCTGAACACAGTCATTTTATGTATTAGGCCGCGTCGTTACGAAACACAATACAATGCCGGCGTTTCGACGGACTTGTAGCGGCCCTTCTTCAGGGTGACTAAGTGCTGGTTTCTGGTGATGATCTTCCCTATGCGTAAAAGGCAATGTTCTGACTGACTAACTGACTGACTCATTATCCCCTAGCCTAAGCCGCTAAAAGAATAGAAACTTGAAACTTGGAGAAGGTGTGGAACTTGTACTGTAGGCGTCGTTTAAGAAGGGATTTTTCGAAATTCTAGCCCTAAGGGGGTAAAATGGGGATGAAATTTTTTTATGTCGTTATTAAGGCAATTTCGAAGCTAGACCTAAGAAAACTGGTATTTGGTTTCTCGATCACAAAGAAAGAAATACATGTTTCAGCGTTTTTGGAAATTTAACCCTATGAGAGTGAAATAGTGGGTGAAAACTTTATTTGAAAATATATCAATATTAAAGAATTAGTAAATATTTATAATGCTACATCTATGAATACTGCTATTCGGCTTCTCGGTTACAATTAAAAAACCTCTGTTTCCGTGTTTTTGGAAACTGAACCCCTTAGCGGGTGAAATAGGGAATGATGTTTTATATGAAAATATTTTATTATGAAAATATTTTTAAGGCTAAATCTATGAAAATTTAAAACTGGCTTCTCAGTTAGAAATAACAAATACGCGTTTCACTTTTTTTGGAAATTCAACCCCTTTGGCGTGAAACGGGGGATGAAATTCTAACAGAAACATTTCATCGTGCAAGCGTTTTTGAAGCTAAATCTATGAAATTTTGTGTTTGGCTACTCTGTTAGAAATAAAACATACTGATGACACTCTTTTTGGAGATTCAACTCTTCCGGGGGTGAAAAAGGGTCAGAGTGATTCACTGACTCATCATCGCCCAGCTCAAACCACAAAAGGATAGAAACCTGAAGCTTGCAGGTGCTTTGGATCTTATACTGTAAGCATCGTTTAAGAAGGGATTGTCCGAAATTCCACTCCTAAAGAGGTGAAATAGGGGATGAAAGGCTTTTTGAAAGTATGTCGCTATTACGGTAATTTTGAATCTAGAACTGCGAAAACTGGTATTTGGTTTAAAAAATTCGTGTCTCAGCATTTTTCGAAATTCAACCACTAAGGGGATAAAATAGTGGCTGAAAGTATTTTTGAAAACAAATAATTAATAAAGCACTACCACAGGATTTTTATGGCTACATCTATGACAACTGATATTTGACTTCTCTGTTAGAAATAAAAAGAACAGAAGTTTAAAGCTAAATTTAAGAAAATCGGTGGATGAAATTTGCTGTGGAAATACCTCCAAAAGAACCCAAAAGGCATGATTAACAAAAACTTTGGGCTCCAGTTACCAGAAACACATCTTGGTCAGAAGTATGTTCGGGAATGACCATACTTATATGACCTTATTTAGCGTGAAAACTTAGGTTTTGCAATTTGTGAACAACATAAAAATTCGATTAAATGAAAACAAAAAGATCCTTGTGGCCCGTACAGTCTACGCGGGCAAAGCAGCGGGCGCTAAGCTAGTTTCCTATATATTGTCCTATTCTGGTTGCGACGTGGCTTTGGAAGATGGCTACGGATGGATGGCTGTATGGTAGGTCATTGTCTTTGCTACTCTGGCAGATGATTGATAGCCAGCTTGTGCCCAGGAATAGCGTCTTCTTGCAGCGAACGGTTGGCGCCGCGCATCAGTTACGGCAACTTGCTTGTACTGTTGAACCCGAGTCATGTGGAGCAGCTGGCTGGCAAACCCACGCGACCTGGTGAACTGGAATCTCTGGCAGATAGCTGTCGTTAACTTGTCGGCATACTCCCCGTTCATGCTGATCGGGCGTTTAATTATTTCGATTGCCTCTTGCATTTTTGCTGCTGCATCCACGGTTGCAGATCAAGCACATATATTCCCGAAAATTAGTAGATCGGCCACAAACCTGGTGGTGCTCAGTTGTAGCTGATTTTTTGTGTGGCCCCGGTGCTCTCACACGAAAGTGCTGTTGGGACTCCCGATTTCGCCAACGAATACTTCGTTGCAATCACATCCAAGAAGACCGTTGCAGAGTCGGTCGGAACGTCGGCATTGTTTCATTTAGTGTTTCGTAACGACACGACCTAATACACAAAATGATTGTATTCCAATTTATACTGGCCTTCGGAGTCTTTTCTGAAGATATCTGGAATGTAACCTTGCGCTGAAGTGAAACGTGGACAAGAAGTAGTGGAGACAGAAAGTGAATGGAAGCTTTTCAAATATTATGTTTCAGAATAATGATGAAAGTTAGACGGGTAGATCGGAGAACTAATAGAGAGGCACAGATTCGAATTGGAGAGAGAAAAACCCTATGACACACGGAACTAAAAGAAGGGATGGTAAAACACATCCTGAGGCATAAAGGAAACGTCAGTTTGGTAATGGAGGGAAATGCAGGGGGTAAAGATTGAAACAGATACAGTGAAGAGGCATTTCAAATGAAGAGGAATTTCAGTTGAAGACACTGGAAAGAAAAACATTGGTAGAAAAACGCAAAGAAACCGTGGGTAACCACGGGTACTTCAGTTGATCGATGAAAGAAGGAAGTACAAAAATGTTAAGTGAAATTCAGGAAAACAGAAATACAAGTCACTTAGGGACGAAGTAAATAGGAAATGCATGGAAGCTAAGGCGAAACGTGAAGAAATCGAAAAAAAACTGATTGTGGGAAGGACTGCCTTGTCATATAGAAAAGTCAAAACAAGCTTCCGTGAAATTAAAGGCAAGGGTAGTAACCTTAACAGTGCAATGGGAATTCCACTGACAAATGCAGAGAGGACAGCTGATAGATGGAAAGACTACATTGCAGGCCTCTATGAGGGGGAAGATTTGTCTGATGTGATAAAAGAAGAGACAGGAGTCGGTATAGATGAGATAGAGGTCCGTTATTAGAATCGTAATTTAAAAGAGCTTTGGAAATAAGACAGAAGGGATACATAACATACCATCAGAATTTCTAAAATCATTAGGGGAAGTGGCAACGAGACGACTATTCACTTTGGTGCGTAGAATGTGTGAGTCTGGCGATATACTATCAGACTTTCGTAAAAAACATCATCAACACGATCCCGAAGATTGCAAGAAATGGTTTAAATGGCTCTGAGCACTATGGGACTTAACTTCTGAGGTCACCAGTACCCTAGAACTTAGAACTACTTAAACCTAACTAACCTAAGAACATCACACACATCCATGCCCGAGGCAGGATTCGAACCTGCGACCGTAGCGGTCGCGCGGTTCCAGACTGAAGCGCCTAGAACCGCTCGGCCACTCCGGCCGGCGATTGCAAGAACCGACAAGTGCGAGAATTACTGGACAGTAGCGTAACAGCTCACGTTTCTAAGTTGCTGACAAGAATAGTATACAGGAGAATGGAAATGAAAATGAGGATCCGTTAGACAACGATCAGTTTGCTTTTTAGGGGAGGTAAAGACAGGCAATTTTGACGTTGCCGTTGATAATGGAAGCAAGACTAAAGAAAAATCAAGACACGTTGGTACGATTTGTCGAATTAAAGAAACCATTCGATAATGGAAATTGGTGCAACACGTCTGAAATCCTGACAAAAATAAATGTAAGCTATAGGGAAAGATGGATGAAAGCTCAAATTAAAAACGGTGTAAGACAAGGTCGTAGTGTTTCTACCGTAAGGTGGAATCTACACATCGAAGAAGCAAGCATTACAGCATCAGTTCAATGGTACGACGATTACAGAATATGGATTAAGAGTAAGACGAAAGTAATGACAGTTAGTAGAGATGAGAACAGCGAGAAACTTAACACGATGACTGGTGATCACAAAGTACGTGAACTTAAGGAATTCTGCTATCTAGGCAGCAAAATAACCAATTACGGACGGAGCAAGGACGATATCAAAAAAGGGCATTCCTGGCCAAGAGAAGTCTACTAATATCCAACATAGGCCTTAATTTGAGAACGAAATTTCTGAGAATGTACGTTTGGGGCACAGCATTGTATGGTAGTGGGCTGTGGAAAAACCAGAGCAGAAGAGAATCGAAGCATTAGAGACGTGGTGCTGCAGATGAATGTTGAAAATCAGGTGGACTGATAAAGTAAGGAATGAGGAGGTTCTCCGCAGTAGATGGAAAACACTGGCAAGATGAAGGGAACAGAATGGTAGGACACCTGTTAAGACATCACGGAATAATTTCCATGTTACTAGAGGGAGCTGTAGAGGGTAAAAACAGTAGAGGAAAACAAGGATCGGAAAACATCCACCAGACAAGTGAGGACGTAGTTTTCAGGTGCTACTCTGAGACGAACAGGTTGACACAAGAGAGGAATTTGCGTTGCAGCGGGCCCCATCAAACCCGCCAGAAGACGATTCAAAAATTATCACGACACGACTACAGTAAGACTGTTCAAATTAATGTAAATATCACTAGTTTTGCAATGACGACGAAATTTGCACAGGATAGATTAGCGTGTAAAACCGTATCAAAGCAGTGTTCGGACTGAACATGACAACAACAACGACAACAACAGTTATTCTTTCATTCTCTGCTTGCCTTGCACCGAAGCCGACGCATGTTATCATATACTTGTACCCTTGAGGCAGCTATGCGTATTAGCAAAAAATGACGAGAGAGGAAGATAGAGTTAGGTTACGCACTCAGCGTTGAGGCGATGACGCGGCGTGCAGTACGAGCGAGCCCGCGCTGTTTGCCGTCGCCACTCAGCAGATTGCTGTCCCGCCAGCGGCCACACGGCAGGCAGTCGTGGTACACGGGTGACGCCGCGCCTTGCGAGCGTTTCGTCGTCATCTAGCATGGCGTCTGCGCGGGAGGTCGTTCGGGCTGCTGAGACACCCGTAACGACTTCGGTGACGAGCCGTCTCAGGGAACTTGCTGTAGCAGGTAGCAGGATAAAAATATACCGACGTCCAGGTTAAACTGCTGCTAATTGCACTCCTCGCTAAAAGAGATCGTTCAGTATGAAACATAGGCCTTAACTTGAGGAAGACTTTTTAGTACTGAAGGACTACACGACTGAGAATGCTATTTATACACACTCATCAGATAGTAAAACCTGTAAATAATAGCAGACCGACAGTTGGTACTTTTTGTGATCTTTTCGGGGCATTAGAATGTGTATATCGTGATACTTAACAAAAAGAATGCAGAGAGTCGTGCTGAATAATTCACACAATGTTATAAACGTAGAAATTTTAGGAATGGGTAAAAATCACAAAGGGAGTCGCACAGGATCCAATTTTGGATGGCGTGTACATGTACAGCTGCCCACGCAGCTTCAACACGATACCACAGTTCATCAGGAGTAGTGACTGGCGTATTATGACATGCCAGTTGCTCGGCCACCATTAAGCAGACGTTTTCAGTTGGTGAGACATCTGAAGAATGTGCTGGCCAGGGCAGCAGACGAACATTTTCTGTATCCAGAAAGGCCCGTACAGGACCTGCAACATGCGGTCATGCACTATCCTGCTGAAATGTAGGGTTTCGCAGGGATTGAATGAAGGGTAGAGCCACGGGTCATCTGAAATGTAACGTCCACTGTTCAAAATGTCGTCAATGCGAACAAGAGGCGACCGAGACATGTAACCAATGGCACTCCATACCATCATGCCGGGTGATACGCCAATATGACGAATACACGGTTCCAATATGCGTTCACCGCGATGTCGCCAAAGACGGATGTGACCATCATGATGCTGTAAACAGAACCTGGATTCATCCGAAAAAATGACGTTTTGCCATTCGTGCACCCAGGTTCATCGTTGAGTACACCATCGCAGGCGCTCCTGTCTGTGATGCACCGTCAAGCGTAGCCGCAGCCATGGCCTCCGACCTGATAGTCCATGCTGCTGCAAACATCGTCGAGCTGTTCGTGCAGATGGTTGTTGTCCCTCAAACGTCCCCATCTGTTGACTCAGGGATCGAGACGTGGCTGCACGATCCGTTACAGCCATGCGGATAAGATGCCTGTCACCTCGGTTGCTAGTGATACGAGGCTGTTGGGATCCAGCACGGCGTTCCGTATTACCCTCCTGAACCCACAGATGACATATTCTGCTAACAGCCATTGGATCTCGACCAACGCGAGCAGCAATGTCGCGATACGATAAACCGGAATCGCGATAGGCTACAATCCGACCTTTATCAAAGCCGGAAACATGATGGTACGCATTTCTCCTCCTTACACGAGGCATCACAACAACGTTTCACCAGGCAACGCCGGTCAACTGCTGTTTGTATATGAGGAATCGGTTGGAAACTTTCGTCATGTCATCACGTTGTAGGTGTCGCCACCGGCGCCAAGATTGTGTGAATGTTCTGGAAAGCTAATCATTTGCATATCACAGCATCTTCTTCCTGTCGGTTAAATTTCGCGTCTGTAGCACGTCATCTTCGTGGTGTAGCAATTTTAATGGCCAGTAGTGTATATTCGCTAATGATACTTTTATTGCCCACTCTTAAAGCTGTAAGTGGCTCAGGAAGGAACTCTATATGGAGCAACAAAAATTTTTGGTAATTTGCCCGGTAATATAAAATGTCTTACAGACAGCGAAGCAAGTTTTAAATCTAATTGAAAAACATTTATCCTGGACAATTCCAACTATTTCATTGATGTACTCGAAAACTAGTAGCCAGTAAAAAAAAAAGATAATGATTTAAATGTAACTCCATAAGTTTAACCAAAAATAATAATGATTTCATTAGTGTATGTATGCATAGTCTGTAAACCGACTTGTTCCACATCATTTCGATAAAAGAATCGTTCAAGTGATCTATGGAATATCTAACTAACTAACTAATTTACACTGAAACGCCAAAGAAACTGATATTTGTATACGTATTGAAATACAGAGATATGTAAACAGGCAGAATACGGTGCTGCGGTTGGCAACGCCTATATAAGGCAACAAGTGTCTGGCGAGTTGTTAGATGGGTTACTGCTGCTACAATGGCAGGTTATCAAGATTTAAGTGAGTTTGAACACGGTGCTACAGTCCGCGCACTAGCGATAGGACACAGCATCTCCGAGGTAGCGATGAATTGGAGATTTTCCCGTACGACCATATCACGAGTGTACCGTGAATATCAGGAATACGGTTAAATATCAAATCTCCTATATCTTTGCGGCCGGAAGAAGATCCTGCAAGAACGGGACCAACAACGACTGAAGAGAATGGTTCAACGTGACAGAAGTGCAATCCTTCCGCAAATTGCTACAAATTTCAATGCTGGGCCATCAGGAAGTGTCAGCCTGCGAACCATTCAGCGAAACTTCTTCGACACGGCCTTTCGGAGCCGAAGGCCCACTCGTGTGCCCTTGATGACTGTACGACACGAAGCTTTACGCCTCCCCTGGGGCCGTCAACACCGACATTAGACTGTTGATGACTGGAAACATGTTGCCTGGTAGGACAAGTCTCGTTTCAAATTGCGTTGAACGCATGGACGTGTACGAATATGGAGACAACCACTTGAATCCATGGACCCTGCATGTCAACAGGGGAGGCACTGTACTAGTGTGTGACGTATGCAGCTGGAGTGATATGGGACTCCTGATACGTCTAGAGACGACTCTGACAGGTGACACGTACGAAAGCATCTTATCTGATTACCTGCATCCATCCATGTCCATTGTGCATTCAGACGGACTTGGGCAATTCAGCTGGACAGTACGACACACCACATGTCCAAATTGATATAGTGTCTCCAGAAACACTCTTCTGAGTTTAAACACTTCCGGTGCCCACCAAACTCCCCAGACCCCCAGACATGAAAATTATTGAGCATATTTGGGATGCCCTACAACGCCTCCCTCCCCCCACCCTCTCTTACTCCTACGGATTTATGGACAGCCCTGCAGGATTCATAGTGTCAATTCACTACAGCACTACTTCAGGCACTAGTCCAGTCCGTGCCACGTCGTGTTGCGGCACTTCTACGTTCTCACGGGGGCCCTACACGTTATTAGGCAGGTGTACCAGTTTCTTTGGTTCTTCAATGTAGAATGTACGTCTGGCTCTGAGCACTATGGGACTTAAGTGCTGAGGTCATCAGTCCCCTAGAACTTAGAACTACTTAAACCTAACTATCCTAAGGACATCACACACATCCATGCCCGAGGCAGGATTCGAACCTGCGACCGTAGCAGTCGCGCGGATCCGGACTGAAGCGCCTAGAACCGCTCGGCCACCGCGGCCGGCTTAGGCTCAATAAAAATGAGGCGTTATTGGAGAACATGGCCAGAGGAAAGTAATGACTGGGAAAGCCACTTAGTATATTTTTGCATAGAGCACAATTTAATCACTGCAGACATTTGGTGTAAGGGTTATGAAATTAGCAGCCGTGGGGGACACCTGGAGTCAGCGGAATACAGACACTTAGAAACCAGATTTCCTGGGGCAGATATAGACGCTGGCAAAAATGTATTCTTTATGAACAGCAGATTAAAACTGAAGAAATTGCTGGAAGGAAGGAAATTAAGGTGAGACCCTGATAAATTGAAAAACAGGCTATTTGTTGAGAGGTGCAAGGGAACGTTAGGCAACGATTTACTAAAACATGGTGTAGGAATCCAATAGTAGACTAATGAACAGCTGTGAGAGATCAAATAATGGAGGCAACAGTGGATCAAATAGGCAAAAATGCAAGATACAGTAGAAATTCTTGGATGTTACATGATCTATTGAACTTAGTAAACGATAGTAGAAAATACAAAAATGCAGCAAACAAAATAGCTCAAAGGGAATACAGACATCTAAAACGGAAACAGACAAACTACTAAACGGTAGAGCAGGAATGGCTGGAAGAGTAATCGAAAGCTGTAGAAGCATGCGCCACTGTGGGAAAGATAGATATGCCCTATATTAAAATCACAGTCTTTCGAAGAAAGGAGAAGCATTCTCACGAATATTATGAGTTTAGATGGCAATCCAGTATCAAGCAAAGAAGGGAAGGTTCAATGTTGGAAGAAAAATACAGATGCTTATACAGCGGAAATGATCTTGGATGTTATGGAAAGACAAAGGGGCCGAGATGAAGATGAGATGGAACGTATGATGCTGTGAGAAGAATATGACAAAACACTGAAAAACTAAAGTCGAGACAAGGGCTCTGGACTAGACGACATTCCCTCAGATTTATTGACATCCTTGAGCGAACATACTAGGAGCATGTCAAAACTGTTTCACATGGTATGCAACAGAGGCGACATACCTTCAGAATTGAAGAGGAAAGTAATTACTTCAATTCTAAAGAAGAAGGTGCTGACAGATGTGAAAATTACAAAACCATAAGTCCGATAAGTCATAGCTG
Organism: Schistocerca cancellata; assembly: GCF_023864275.1. Lineage (NCBI taxonomy): Eukaryota > Metazoa > Arthropoda > Insecta > Orthoptera > Acrididae > Schistocerca > Schistocerca cancellata. Next base: position 410,741,009 of record NC_064628.1, read on the forward strand.
CAGAATTATGACGCAAATTATTTGCAGAAGAATGGAAAGACTGGAGGAAGATCAATTTGGATTCCGGAGATATGCAGGTACATGCGAGGCGATACTGACCCTACTACTTATCTTAGCAGATACGTTGAAGAAAGACAAAGAGGCGTCTATACCATTTATAGAATCAAAAAGAGCTTCTAACAACATCGGCTGGAACACCCTCTTTGAAATTCTGAAGGTAACAAGCATAAAATGTAGGCAGCGGAAATAGTAGGCTCACAAAGGAGGAAATTCCCTTCGCAACTAACTACCTTCACATCACATCACAGCACTCCCAATGTGATCCAGCGCTAGTGAACTTGGACTCCTTTTCTTAATACAGTCAGCAGCCGTAATTTTTGGTACAACATATTCGGTGATTGATAGCCGTGCGCAGCTCAGATAGACTAAAACCAGACGTGCCTGAGTGTCGGTTGTGATAGCCGGATGTTTGGTCACCGGGCCTTAACACAGACGTTTATAAGGAGTGCGACCTGCCAAGTGGGCAGAACGTAAGGACCAGTCACATTTCACCACCACAAGGCGACGTTGCATCGCAAAGACATGTCGTCCTGTGTTAACCCCGAAGGCGAGTTCAGATCGCGTTTACAGTTACGTGTATGGTTAAGTACCGCGGACGGTGGCCGCTAACAGCGCGGACTCACGTTAACAAAGGACGACATTCTGTACTTCTTCTTGGGTATTCATGTTGCTTTCGTTCTGCAAGGTTCCAGCTACTTTTCAGCAACTGCGCTACATCAGTTTCCTGCATCAGCCCATGCAGATACTTTACTACTTGAATATAAGAGATCTCTTTGCACCCCTTTGAGGCCGCAGAGAGCTCCCACATTTGGCCTGTACACAGCGTAGTTCTTTTCGAAGAGACTCTCGCCACTACTGAATACGAGACGGCAAAATGAAACGGAGAGGTCTTTCTGAATATGATGCTCATTTCACTTCATTTCTGAATAATCCTTGCTCTTTTCTTACCATTACGAAATATGCTCAGAATAGCTGCAGGTGATCTTTCATTAATAAATACATATAGCAGACAAGTTAACTGTTTTATTTAATCGCAACAGCAGGCATATCATACAAAGATGATAATTATAATCGAGTTAGTGACAATGGGACGATAGCAGACGCACAAAACGAAAGAAAGTTTATTTACGTCAAATATTGACAGAGAACAGGAAGAAGTTTCTGGAATTATATACGTCAAGCCCAGCACTATGTGGAGTGAAACTTGAATCATTAAAAAAAGAACACAACGAAAATGTTTAATATTAACTGAATCTTCCTTCCGCTCTTCGCAGAATAACATTATAAAAAATGAAAACCACTATATTGTCTGTTCTGCAGGATTAATTCATTGCGCTAATCGGTTTTCGGCTTACAAGGTTATCATCAGGCTTTTAAGTAACTATGGTCTCCAAAGAAAATCCAGTGCCGGCCGTTGTGGCCGAGCGGCTCTAGGCGCTTCAGTACGGAACCGTGCTGCTGCTACGGCAGCAGGTTCGAATCCTGCCTCGGGCATGGATGTGTGTAATGTCCTTAGGTTAGTTAGGTTTAAGTAGTTCTAAGTCTAGGGGACTGATGACCACAGATGTTATGTCCCATAGTGCTTAGAGCCATTTGAAAATGCAGTGTTTGTAAAAACATTCGAAAAAATGTTACACATCATGTAAATTGAGGCACAAACATGCAGTAAATGGCATATTTTCATTAAGGTGTTAATGCGATTTATAAGGTAAAAAGTTGAACATTTTATCTTTTATCTCTCTACATTTATAGCAAAAGTAGATTCAGTCGCTGAGAATATTGTACTTCGCATTCTATGCATGATATTTCAACAGAAAAGGTAGGCGTGTGAGATGACACATTTGGCAGAGTGGCAGTCCTTCATTCTATATAAAGTGTAATAATCTGATGTCTCACAATTGTAATCTGCTAAAACAGACTGGGTCTACACACTCGCAGCACTGCACGCGGCTATAAGCCATACTGCCTCATACATTTTCACGCATGGTGAGATGTTTGTTAAGATTATTCTTATTAACGTAAATTCAGTTTTTTTTTTCTACGGTCACTGTAAATCGTTGCACCAAAAAGTAAATATTCACTGCCTAGGTAATTTTCTACCAACTCTTTTACGAGTTTCATTTATGAGTCTCGAAATTACATGTAAGAACGCATACCTTTTAATTCAGGGTTCATCGAGACTTAGTTTCACAAGTAACCCGTTTTCAAAACTTAGTATGGCCTTTGCAAGGGGCAGTCATCTCGGGATCGGAGGAGCAACTGTACGACAAATTACGGGGGTGGGCAGAGAGTTTGAATATACGGAGTGTCCTTGGCAGAATGGTCAATATTCAGGGACATGAGGGACATGACAGGAACGATCATTTAAACCAAAGAACTTCAAATGGACATATGGCCTGTTGTGAATGGTTTCAGAGATGGAACACATTTAGTGTACATTTGTTTTTGATCTACTGGCGCGAACGTATGTGTCTTACCCAAACAACCTCTTTGACGTTTTATTTTAGCCCAATATACCTCGTTGCTTTCAACATCTTTGCTCGGGACGTCTTTATGCCACAGGTATACGGGTGGGCTCAAAATTGAACCCTGTGTGATTCCCTTTGTAGTTTCTCCTCAGATATTAAAGTTTTCTACCCTTCCAACATTGTTTGAATTATTCAGTATTACTTTTAGATTCTGTTTGCCAAGTTTGATTCAAATTAGTTGTGTGTAAAGCCACCAGAACTATAAATAACAATGTATATTAAACGTGTTCCATCTCGGAAACTATTCGGAAGAGGGCATATGCCATATGAAGCTTCTTTTTGCTTCAAATGAGCGTTCCTCTTGGGCAGACTCGACTCTGCAACTTTTAGTGACGTTAGAAGGGTACTGCGAAAGGGCCAGTTAATTCCACACTCTAACTCGGCAACTATGTAGCCATGTAGCAGGATGACTCGGCCCTAGGTATGAGCCAAACCGGGATGTGTTCCTGGCCCTAACCCAACTCGTCAGACCCATGAACGACAGCAACTCACCAACATCTGCGCTAACTCACAAAGTGTTTCGTTGGGAAGTTCAAGTTAGTCATCGAAGCGAAAAATATGACAGAAAATCACGTTCTGCAACCTGTTTTTCATGATCGTGGTAATATTTAACCAGCTAAGGTTATAAATTCAAACCTTACAGACTTCTAGGAACTGAAGAACGTGGATGACGATTGTGTTGTAAAAATTCGTGGTGCTCTGTCAAATTATTTGCAGTAGGCAGGGAAAACTTTTTCGCGCGTGGAAGACACGACCACACACCAGTTCCAGAACCCTTGATAAACAGGGGGATGTCATCGAATTCTGTTAAAACAAAGGGTGACGATTTGGATGAATGATCATCAAACCTTTCTTTTTTTTTATCGGTCTTCTGGCTAAATTGATGCGGCCCGCCACCACGAAATCCTCTCTTGCGCCAACCTCTTCATCTCAGAGTAGCACTTGTGACCTATGTCCTCAATTATTTGCTAGATGTATTCCAATCTCGGTCTTTCTCTTCTGTTTTTGTCCTCTATAGCTCCCTCACGGACCATGGAAGTCGCTCCCTGATGTTTTAACAGATGTCCTATCATCCTGTCCCTTCTCCTTTTCAGTGTTTTCTACATATTCCTCTCCTCTCCGATTCTGCGCAGAACCTCCTCATTCCTTATCAGGCCACCTAATTTTCAACATTCGTTTATAGCACCACATCTAAAATGCTTTGATTTTCTTCTGTTCCGGCTTTCCAACAGTCCATGTTTCACTACCATACAATGCTCTGCTCTACATTCTCAGAAATTTCCTCATAATGAGGGCTATGTTTGAAACTAGTAGATTCCTCTTGACTATGGATGCCCTTTTTGCCATTGCTAGTATGCTTTTGATGTTGTCGTTGCTCCGCCCGTAATTGGTTATTTTGCTGCCTAGGTAGGAGAATTCCTTAACTTCATCTTCTACATTAAGTCGTCATCCTGACGTTAAGTTTCTCGCTGTTTTTATTTCTGCTACTTCTCATTACTTTCGTCTTTCTTCGATTTACTCTCAGTCCCTACTCTGTACTCATTTTCCTTTCAGCAGATCATGTAATCTTCCTTCAGTTTCACTCAGGATAGCAATATCATGAGCGAATCGTATCATTTCTATCCTTTCACCTTGAATTTTAATTCCACTGCTGAACTTTTCTTTTATTTCCATCATTGCTTCTTCGATATATGGATTGAACAGAAGGAACTAAAGACTACTTCCCTGTCTTACAACCTTTTTCATCCGAGCACTTCAAAAAAAAAATGGTTCAAATAGCTCTGAGCACTATGGGACTTAACATCTGTGGTCATCAGTCCCCTAGAACTTAGAACTACTTAAACCTAACTAACCTAAGGACATCACACACATCCATGCCCGAGGCAGGATTCGAACCTGCGACCGTAGCAGTCCCCCGATTCCGGACTGAGCGCCTAGAACCGCTAGACCGCCGCGGCCGACCCGAGCACTTCGTTCTTGGTCGTACACTCTTATTACTCCTTCTTGGTTCTTGTACATATTGTGTATAACCCGTCTTTCCCTGTAGCTTACCACTATTTTTCGCAGAATTTCGAACATCTTGCACGATTTTCCATTGTCGAACGCTTTTTCCAGATCGACAAATCCTACTAACGTGTCTTGATTTTTCGCTAGTCTTGCTTCCATTATCAACCGCAATGTCAGGAATGCCTCTCTGTTGCCTTTACCTTTTCCTAAAGCCAAACTAATCGTCATCTAACACATCCTCAGTTTTTTTTTCCACTCTTACGTATATTATTCTTGTCGGCACCTTGGATACATCAGCTATTAAGCTGATTGTGCGATAATTTTCGCACTTGTCAGCTCTTGCAGTCTTCGGAATTGAGTGGATGATGGTATGTCGCCAGACTCATACAATCTACACACCTACGTGAATAGTCGTTTTGTTGCCACTTCCCCCAATGATTTTAGGAATTCTGGTGTAGTGTTATCTATCCCATATGCCTTATTTCATCTCAAGTACTCCAAAGCTCTATTAAATTCTGATACTAATATTGGGTCCCCTATCTCCTGTTTCAGACAAATCTTCCCCCTCATAGAGGCCTTCAGTGTATTCCACCTATCCGCCCTCTCCTCTTCATTTAACGGTGGAATTCCCGTTGCACTCTTAATGTTACCACATTTGCTTTTAATTTCACTGAAGGTTATTTTGACTGTACTATATGCTGAGTCAATCCTTCCGACGATCGTTTCTTTTTCGGTTTCTTCACGTTTTTCATGCACCCATTTATTCTCAGCATCTCCGCACTTCCTGTTTCTACCATTCCTCAGTGACTTGTATTTCTGAATTCCTGAATTTCCTCGAACATTTTTGTACTTCTTTCTTTCATCGATCAACTGAAGTATTTCTTGTGTTACTCTTTGGTTCTTCGTAGTTACCTTCTTTGTTCCTTTGTTTTTTTCTTTCCAACTTTTGCGGTTGCCCTTCTTAGAGATGTCCATTCCTCTTCAACTATACAGCCTACTGAGCTATTTCTTATTTCTGTGTCTATAATCTGAGAGAACTTCAAGCGTATCTCGTCATTCCTTTGTATTTCCGCATCGTATTGATTCTTCCCGACTAATCTCTTAAACTTCAGCCTACTCTTCATCACTACTAAATTGTGATCTGAGTCTATATCTGCTCCTGGGTGCGTCTTACAATCCAATATCTGATTTCAGAATCTCTGCCTGACCATGATGCAATATAACTGAAATCTTTCATTATCACCCGGAATTTTTCCAAGTATACCTCCTCCTCTTGTGACTCTTGAACAGAATATTCGCTATTACTATTTGAAATTTATTACGGAACTCAATTAGTCATTCTCCTCTCTCATTCCTTGTCCCAAGCCCATATTCTTAAGTAACATTTTCTTTTTGTCCTTCCGCTTGTGGTGTTACCTTTTTTTATTTTATTATCTCTTCTTCTCATTAATTATTGAAACAACATCACTTTGAAATGTAATTTTAATTTTAGCCCAAAAGCACATTCAACACAGCGGGAAAATACACGTCTTTCGTATCCAGACAAGAGAGAGAGAGAGAGTCCTCCATTAGTTCTTAAAAACAAACAACTACGCAAAAAAAAAGAACAAAATTATTTATAAAATCGGTCGCTGGCGCAGCGCTCTTCTGCGTGCGCGATCGTAAATTATAACTTTGTATTGCGGAGGCGCGGGCGTCAAAGTACCATTACAATGCCTCCTCTACTGACACGCTCCGCAAGCGAGCGTGGCAGTATAGAAAATTTACATAGATACATACATATAAGAGGAAATAAGAAATTTACATATTACAAAAAATATTTCTGAGCACAATTCGCTTTGCATATCAGTCTTTGTATACAGTCTTTTTGGTGTGTATCTTCTTTAGGAGTCATAACATTAATGTCTTTGAATTGCAGCGTAGTATCGTTGCTTAGCACAGCTTTTGAATTCAGTCCACATGATTCATGTTTACAATGGAATTAATTTTAACAATAAATGTTTCTATTATATTGCTCCAATGTCTTTAAACGTAGTATCGGATTCTGAGTGTGTGTGTACTGCCTGGATTTCTTACGTGTGACTTGAAGAAAATCCAAAGTTTGTTCAATGTGTCAACACGAAATTGTGATCTCCAGCAGTCGAATTTTGGTGGCGTCTACCGGGGTATAAATGGTCAATGAGGGCCCAGGAAACACCTCACTGCCTACGACAGGTGATGAGCTTGTCTTTTACACCAACCTGAAGACCTACCGGCTTCCACAACACCATACACTCCAAAGCATATTGACACTACGTAAATATTTCTTGACCAGTGTTCCATCACGTTGGTTTCTTCTTTGCATTTTCAGTTCCATTTATATGAATCATGTGCTACATGCACAAGTCCTTTGCAGTTCATTAACATCTCCTTAAAATACATTTCTCGATACAATAAGTACATGAATATACAAATATTTACAATTAATCATTACATGAGATACATTGTTGTCATATAGTACATATACAGAATTAAATGAAAAATATAGTCAATTTTTTTTTACGTTACATTCAATATCATTGTGCTGACATGTGAATTACATTACATTCAGATTGAAATATACATTTTATTTGTTAGCTCATTCTTTTTCCGTTACACTTGCAACATTTGAAGATAATTGTGGCAACTCGCTAGAATATTCAACTTAAAATTCATCTTGCCTCATGGAATAAAATTTACACATATTTCAAGCTTCAAGACAGCCCTCTGTAGGAGGATAGGTTCATGGGATGGTTGCTGACTACTTCATAAATACTAGTAAAGTGATCCCCTACAATGGACTACACAAAATAAAATATGATAAATACATGTTAACTTAATATAACGTAAAAGTTCCTATACCTAATACCGTTTCTAAGTGTGGTGTCCCCACTATTGCTGTTTCTAAGAGTGGTACCCCTCTATTACCGTTTCTAAGAGTGGTGCCCCCTCTAAATATCTTAGGATCCTACAAGTATGTACATCAGTGTGGTAAGTGAATATATATATATATATATCTAGTTCAAGTCAATCATGTTCCTATAAAGTTTGTGTAGTTCATCTCCTTCCTTTCATGAGTGTCAAGCAATATAAATAAATGTTTTACTTAATAAATAAATAAATCTTCTTAGATAATTGCTGCTGCGTTCCATGCTGTATATCCATTCTGTATTTACCTTGTGGTACCTGTAAAATTCTATTCATAACTAAATATTTGTGTATGTCTCTCCATACTGTCAGATAATCACGAATTATATAATGTCAAATATTTCATAGACATGTATAAATTTTTCTAAGGAAGGGATGAGAGTATGAGCCGCAACAGAGGACTGACGTTTTGTTTTCTCCTTATTCTCCTTTATATTTAATGGTGCATCAGTTCAGTTCAGTAGATGAGCTTTAATTATGTCATTAGATGACTGCTAAATATGTTCTCTTAAATAGTTCTTCCAATCTGAAGTGTCAAGCCTACATAACTCCAAAAATTTCATTACAAGTTCCCATTAGATTAGTGTTAAAGTGTTATAGATTTAAATCTTCTGATATATTTCCAACAGTGGCTGCTGTAAATAATTCTTTCCACATAAATCTATACTTTCACCTTTAGTTATAAGAATATATAAGACACCGCATAAGTTATTATCTCAGGCATACCAATCTTTCAATAAATAATAATCTTTCCACTACTTTCATTCTGTATTCCATGAGTACATGTGATATACTGTTCAAATCTAGTTTCTCTCCTCTCAACATATTCTCACTTACTCATAACATTCTCACCTACCCATTATTCATTCTTCACAAAATAACATATACTTATTCCCTCAGCATTATATATATATTTTCCTCTTATTCATCATCACTTACTTTTTACTTCAACAACAACAACAACAATAATAATACCCTTTTTTCATCTTATATTCCATTTACCTCTCTCCATATTACTATTCATCCTCTTATTAGACTAAAATTACATTCACTCATCTCATTCAGTCACTCACATCACTCATATCAACATTACTATTATCACATGCCTCCTAAAGAAAATAATTCTGTTCAGTTCTCTGCCTCCTCTAATGTGTATATGCCTCGTCTAATGTGTATATGCCTCAATAGCAACTCCTCTTATAACCAAATATCTTATTAGCTATTGGATGGTTCACATTGCTTTCTAGACTTACCTGCATTCATTCATTAGATTGTAAGTATCTGTATAACTTAAATGTAGGCTCATCATAACTGTATATCATATTCATTATCTTCTCCTCAGTAGCTAACATTTTACTGTATGTATTTTTTCAAATGTCTGTGTGGGTGTAGACCTCTAGGTTTATGTGTTAATGGATATTCTAATGAATAACAGCCAGGGTGTGGAATATTTGCAATTCGGTATGGTCCAGAGTATAAGATCTGCCATTTCCTGTTTAAATGTTTCAGTTTTGTGGGTTTAGGATGTGTTCTTAGTAAAACTAACTCATCAACTTGAAATGTTTGTGCTTTCCTGACACCTCTGTCATATTTCTGCTTTCTCTCCTTAGCTTTGTCACATAATGTTGTGTAAGCTTGTCTTACCTTTTCTTCTAAACTAACATGATTTGTTGTTGCTGTAAATTTAGGTAGAGGGTCTATCCATTCATTTCTTTCTGTTTTATCCATAATTAATTCAGTTGGCGTGTACCCAGTAGAAATTTGAGTTAAATTGTTCACTATTTGTTCAAATGGTGCTAGGTATTCTACCCATTTTGTGTGCTTCTCTGGTGTGTGTGTTCTCATAAACTGTCCAAATTCTCGAAATGTTCTTTCTACTGGGTTACCTGCTGCATGAAATCTTGAAATTAAAATATGTTTAACATTCTGTTCTTCAATAAATGTCTTCCATTTTAAACTGGTAAAATATGCTGCATTATCCGTGATCATAACTTCAGGTTTTCCTATTCTTACAAAATAATCTGTTAATAGATGTCTGGTAATAGCAGTGGTAGAAACTGAACGTAAAGCATATAATTTTAAATACTTTGTGAAAACATCTAACACAGCAAGGATGTATTTCATTCCTCCACGTGCTTGTGGATAGGGTCCTGCAATATCTAAAGAAATTAGCTGTAATGGCCTCTTAGGTATGATTGGGTGCAATTCATTCATGCTTGTGCGATTAGAATATTTGGCTTTCTGACATATGATGCATTTCCTAATATTACTCAATACTCTTCGCCTTAAATTTGGAAAATAGCAATATTGTATAATCTTATCTGTACATTTGGTTACACCATAGTGTCCCCAAGTTCTGTGTGTAAATAAAATAAAATCATCAACATGAGCTTCAGGTAAGCAAACACACCAATGCTGTGATTCAGGGTTTCGTCGGTGAAATAATACTTCTTTGTGTAACGTGTAATATTTTTCAAGATGTGGGTCTGCTCCTGCACATAATTTATTCTTTATCTGGATCCACCTGGGATCATTGTCCTGCAATATGGCTAACTTCCTGCACATGTTTTTGTAGTAAGGTGCAAATGTACCATCATACATGAGTAAAATTTTGAAATCTGATGTTTGTTCTGTCACATCTGAAAATTCTTGTAGGCCTTGTGGCAAACGAGATAGAGCATCGGCTATAATGTTGGATTCTCCTTTTATATATATAATATCAAAATCATATTCTTGTAGTGATGCACACCAGCGTGCAAGACGTGGATGTAATAACTTGCATGATAGCAGGAAAGAAAGAGCTTGATGATCAGTATAAAGCTTAGTACGTTTTCCCCATAGAAAGTAGCGAAACTTGCGAAACGCCCATACTATGGCAAGTGTTTCGCGCTCGGTCACTGAATATGACTTTTCGCATTCAGTGAGAGTGCGGCTAGCAAAACTTATAGGTTTGATGACTGTTTGTTCATCTTCTACATGAATTTGGAATAAAAATGCTCCGAGCCCATAGGAACTTGCATCTGTTACTAGGCAAAAGTCTGACGTCATGTCAGGATGACATAACAACGGTGCATTAACTAAAGCATCCTTAATCGCTTCAAAATCTGTCTGACAGAACTCTGTCCATTTCCAAATATTATTTCTTTTGAGTAAAGATAGAAGATGTGGGCTGTTAAGAAGGTGGTAGGGTACAAATTTCCTGAAGAATGAAGATAGACCAAGAAAGGCTTTGAGTTGTTTACGATTCTGTGGGGATGGAAAATTCTTTATTGCATCAATTTTTCTTGAGTCTGGATAAATGCCTTCAGTTGATATGATGTGACCAAGGAATTTGATTTCTCTCCTCCCTAATTTCGTCTTTGATAAATTGATAGTGACACCTGCGTCAGAAAATTTAGTCAGAAGTTGCTTCAAAAGATTTACATGTTCTTCCCAAGTAGTGGTGCCAATGACAATGTCGTCAACATAAACTGTGATTTGCGATAACAATTGTGGTCCAAGAACAGCATCTAAGGCTTCAATAAATACTCCAGCACTCACTCGTAGACCAAAGGGTAGAACACAAAATTGATAACTACGTCCCTCACATAGAAATGCAGTGTATTTACGACTGTTTTTATGGAGGTTCACCTGCCAAAATGATGAGCGGAGGTCGATATTGGTTAAATACTGTACATTATGAAATTTTAAAAGTTGTTCTTCCAAATTAATAGGTCGTGTGTTGATTGGGATTATAACTTTGTTAATTTCTCGTGCATCCAGCACTAATCTTACACTACCATCCTCTTTATTAACTGCTAGGATTGGACTGCAATATGGTGAATGTGACCTTTCAATGATACCCCAAGCTTGCATTTTTTCAATTTCTTTCAAAACTACTGGTTTCTTTGACCAAGGAATATTATAATATGTTCTACAGTATGTTTTGTGTGGTTTAACATCCTTCTCATAAGTATAGCCTCTAATAATTCCAGGTTTCTCCACAAATACCTCAGCAAATTGCTGCAAAACTTCAAGTAATTCAAGTTGTTGTTCCTTTGTCTTATCTAAAATGATCTGTGTCATTGTCTCAAACTTCTCATCTAAATAATCATCACATAATTTGCATTCATGTACAAGTTTTTCTGCTAGAGTTGTGTCATTCTTTAAAGATGCTACATCTGCTCTGTTTTCAAGCTTTTCTAACTTTTCCTGTAAGGATTTCTGCTCCAATGTTACATCATTTAATCGGTCTGAAAGGTCTGTAATCGTCAGGTCTAAGTGTTCTTGGTTTGTTTTTATGGAATTGTGTGACTGTCGTAATTCGTCAATTTGGGTACTGGTTTTCTGTTGTTCAAAAACTACTGTTAACAATTTCTCATTACATCGTTGTAAGTCAGTTTTTGTCTCGTCACTGAATTCCACAAATACCTTTTCTTGTCTCGTAACCTTGTCTGATAAGTCAGTAAATTTCCTTCCAAGACTACTGGTGGTTTCTGTCAAGTCGGCAATTTGTCTCGATTGTTTTTCAAAATTTTGTTTTATGTCCCGTGTCAGTTCATCGAATTTAGTGTCAAATTTCCCAATGTCACGTTTTAAATTGTCATTTTTCTCGTCTAAAGCGTCAAATCTTTTGTCTAAAGTGTCAAATTTTCTGTTTTGGTCGCCAAGTAACTTCAGAATCTGGTTGAGCATGTCAGAGTCCTGTGTCTTATTTTCGTCATTTTTTCGTGCCTGATTGATGTCTGGTTCTGAAGTTGACGTTGTCAATGTCACGTTTTGTCGCGTAGTACTCACTCTCCATTCGCCTGTAAATCTGTTTAAATATAGGGGTTGTTGTCTTAATCGATCCGGTAAAATTATGTCTTGAACATCCTCCCTATTAAGTTCAATATTCATTTGACTGTCGGACATGTTTTGCAATGTGTCACTTTCACTAAGCTCGTCCGCGGAAACAATTTCTACGCGTCTAGCGTCCATCTTGCGATTTTCATAATTAATTGCAAATAAAATTTTCCAATGGTAAAAAAATTTTTTTTTTAAATATGATATGTTGAAATCTGAAATTTCTCTTATGGAAATGGATATTTCTATATGATTTCTAATTAGAAATTGACTTATTAAATTGGCACTGAAATTTCCCTCGCACAAATAAATGACTGCGAATATGCTCTTCACTTATCATTTGCAATAATAGTAGTAAATCAATTTTAACTACAATTTGAAAAAAAAACAATTTCGAAATAAATGGATCGGAATAAAGGAAGTACAGATGGCTGCTTGAAACTGGAAAAAATGCAAATTGCTGTACTCACCATTTTTTCTTTGTCAGTCTTATGTTGCAAATGTAGCGTCAAATATACAGTTTTCAATCCAAAATTTTTCTTTCGCGTCCGTGCAAATTATTTTATGGAACGTTATTCTTTTCCATTTTTTTTTACCAAATTAATTTCCTCAACATGAAAATGAAAATTAACACAAATTAATAACAGGAAAACAATATTGTTGTAAATTTCATGCACGTAACATTACAATTTAAATGAATGAGACTTAGTCCAAATTCATTTTCTGATGCTATTAAGTGGTTAAAATTAGATAAAATGTCCAAAATTTATAGTAACTGCACTTGTATCAAATCCGAAAATTGCACTTGTATCAAATCCGAAGATTGCACTTGTATCAAATCCGAAGATTGCACGTCCTGTCACGGTCGCCAATTGTGGTGTTACCTTTTTTTATTTTATTATCTCTTCTTCTCATTAATTATTGAAACAACATCACTTTGAAATGTAATTTTAATTTTAGCCCAAAAGCACATTCAACACAGCGGGAAAATACACGTCTTTCGTATCCAGACAAGAGAGAGAGAGAGAGTCCTCCATTAGTTCTTAAAAACAAACAACTACGCAAAAAAAAAGAACAAAATTATTTATAAAATCGGTCGCTGGCGCAGCGCTCTTCTGCGTGCGCGATCGTAAATTATAACTTTGTATTGCGGAGGCGCGGACGTCAAAGTACCATTACACGCTACAATTGCATTCCAGTCCCCCATGACTATTAGATTTTCATCTCCCTTTACGTACTGTGAAACATCCCCTTTGAAAAATTAATTAATTACTGTGCTGATAAACCTCTTACGTTATTTGATTTTTAAACAGCTGAGCAGAACTGAACGTACTCAGACATTTCTCTCTTTACTTATTCTGATCAACACTGAACTGACACACAATATTTTTAACGCAACGCAATCTGACTTTCAATAATCCCTACAAAAGAATGGCCCTGACTAACAATAACCTATACCTTTCATGAATCACTTACCTCACAAAAATCTTCGTTACTCGAACTACTGCAATACAGCGAGCGCCAATACTGCCAGCTAAGTAAAAGATTCTAACTACTGAAGGCACTAACTACTGATGTGCATAGTTAGCAAATGAAAGATTTTGATAGAGAACAATGTATTTACCTTAATAATATTCAAAAGTCATCACATATATATATATATATCAGTTCATGATACACAATATTACAAATTTACTCTTTCTCATGGATACACGTCCAGATCGTCCGCTCTCAAAATTCTGCCATCTCTCTCCCCACATCCACCACTGCTGGCGGCTAACCCCCAACTGCGCAACGCTACGCGCTGTTCACATCCAACTTCCCAACACTAAAATAGCAAATATTCCAAGAATGCAAACCAGCCACAAACTTCACACAGCACAGTCAGTCATTTTCAGATAGAGCGCTACGTGGCGTTACCAACATAAAAACCTAAACAGCCTACTTACAACTGCATTACGTAAAGAAACATTTGACAATTCCACAACCTTGAACACATTAACGAGGAAGCATGTAAGGCACTTTCGGGACAGTTTGAAAGCTGTGCCGAAACTGCTGGGGTTGCCTTATCGCAGATGGAGGTAACAACTACAAAAGGAGAAGCCTTTGTCATTTTTAGCAGCATCCACTCTACACTACCTATGTAAATGGGAAACTATATTGACGAACACACTTCTGAATTTAAACACTTTCGCTGGCCACCAAACTCCCCAGACGTGACCATTATTGAGCATATCTGGGATGCCCTGCAACGTGCTATTTAGAAGAGATCTCCACTCGCTCGTACTCCTATGGATTTATGGCGAACCTGCAGGATTCATGATGTCAGTTACCTCCAGCACTACTTCAGACATTAGTCGAGTCCATGCCACATCGTGTTGCGGCACTTCTGCATGCTTGCGTTGGGCCCTACACGGTATTAGGCAGGTACATCAGTTTCTTTGGCTCTTCAGTGTTCATTGCTTGTACAAATCCCAACGTGTTTAATCGATGCCATTCCATACTAATATTATAAATGCGAAAGTAACACCGTCTGTTTCGTTTTCACGACTCTACCACTCAACCAGATGAAATGGTATTTGGTATACGGACAGTCTGTAGCATGAGGAAGACCATAAGGTAACAATAGGATTTCATCTTTTTGAGCAATATTAACTAAATATGGTATACGTGAGAGCCATACAGGCGACGCTGACTCGATGGTCGTCGAATCTTAGTATCTCTAGGTTATGCTGTTATAGAGTAAATCCAACGTTACTGTGCGCGTGGTTTTTGATATTGAGTTCCTACACCAAGTGGCGCAGACTGAGAGTTTTGGTGGAGATAGAACGATAAAATCGGACGATAAGCTCGAGAACCAAATTAAGAACTGTTACTACAAGCATCGTAAATCTGATTTAGCACACAATTCTAAGAGAGCTTAAACTGCGAATCCAACAAACCTCAGGCAATCTCACTCAGTCGGAGCTTGGATGTAGAATGCCAGGCGGCCTCCAGAGCTACAGAGATACTAGAACAGTCAGCAGCCACCGCATTTTAGACGCTGAGCGTCACGCTTCTCTTACGACTTGCAAGACCTTGAAGACTCACAACGAAGGCGTCATTTAAAGGCTGTACGACAAACAGGGAGTCGTACGTGGACATGGGGGGCTTTAGGTGATGCGCCATTTGATTATGGTCTATTAACTGACCATATTAATCGTAAATAAATGCAGATAGGCACCATTATGCATTAAAATGGAAGGGAGAAACAGTTGACATCTGATGCTCTGGTGGCAAAATCTGACATGCGGTACTAAGTGAGCCAGATAAACCCCTAAAAAGTCTACTTCTGCATGAATGTAACGAACTGAGGCATTTTAAATACAGTTAGAAAATATAATGGGTACATTCAGATTCGACAAACAGCAAAATAATAGGAACACATTTATTATGTACCTTCATACTGACACTGCAGACATCTTAAATGCATACGTCTCTACACCACGGTATACACAGATATTTATAGATTACTAGCTTACTTACTCACCATCACTCGTCATAGCTAAACTACTGATTTGTGAGCGAAGCAGCTGGTAACAATTAGTCTTTTGTGAATATTGATACAATATATGTGGATGTCTTTAAAAATCTGCCCGTCCCTACTCTCGCGGCCTGCCGGCGGCTCGTGCAGTGCGAGTCCCGGCGCTGCGAATGTCGGCCGGTGGGCCTCCACCATGCAGCAGGAGTTAAAGCTGAGCACCCCTTACGTTCCGCTGCCCAGGCGTGTTCCAACAGGTTGCAGCGCCGGCCCTAGTGCCAGGATACCCGCCAGCTAAGCTCTGCCTGCTCCAGTGTAGATTTTTATTGCATGCGCCATACACCGTGCAGACCACGGCGGGGTAGTCAACCTTCTTTTTACCTGTAATTCTTCATGCTTTCCCGGCGATCTGTTGACATCTTGGATATTCGGGAATCCAGCCGGATGTTCGCGTCGTTCTCGCACGATATTTCAACAGCGTGCCTCGCTGTCTTCTTCAGGTGCTACCTGAGATTTCTTTTTACCTACCGCCTACTTTCGTATGTCTGTTACTAGTGAATTTTTGGCCGCCCACTATGTCCACAGTAATGGTGATTCACTCTGAGGTGACAAACGTCATGGGATAGCGACACGCAAATATGCAGATGGGTGTAGTATCGTATACACAAGGTATGAAAGGGCAGTGCATTGGCGGAGCTGTCATTTGTACTCAGGGATTCGTGTGAAATGTTTCCGACGTGATTGTGGTCGCCCAGTGGGAATCAACAGACTCTGAATACGGAATTGTAGTTGGAGCTAGACGCAGAGGGACATTCCATTTCGGAAATCGTTAGGGAATTCAATATTCCGAGACCCACAGTGTCAAGAGTGTACCGAGGATACCTCTCACCAAGAACAACTCAGTGGGCGACACTCCTCACTTAACGACCGAGAATATTGGCGTTTGCGTAGAGTTATCAGTGCTAACAGACACTGTATGAAATAACCACAGAAATCAATGTAGGATGAACGGCGGACGTATCTGCTAGGAGAGTCTGGCAAATTTGGCGTTAATGGACTACTGCAGCAGACGACCGACATCCCCTGCAGAGCCTCTTCTGCGCTCGTGGCCATATTTGTTGGACCCTGGACGACTGGAAAACGTGGCTTGATCAAATGGATTCCGATTTCAGTTGGTAAGAGCTGGTGGTAGGGTTCGAGTGTGGCGTAGACCTCGCGAAGTCACGGAGCCAAGTTGTCAACAAGGCGCCGTGTAAGCTGGTTGTGACTCCATAATGGTTTCCGCTGTGTGTACGTGGATTGGGTCCTTCTGTCCAACTGAACAGGTCATTGACTATAAATGGTAATGTTCGTCTTCTTCGAGACTATTTGCAGCCATTCATGAACTTCATGTTCCAAAACAACGATGGAATTTTTGTGGATGACATCACGCTATGTCACCGGGCCGCAGCTATTCGCAACTGGTTCAGAACTTTCTGGCCATACCGAGAGAATGGTTTGGCGACCCAGGTTGCCCGACATAAATCCCAGCGAACATTTATGGGACATTTGTGAACAAAATCCTGCACCAGCAACAATTTCGCCATTATGGGAGGGGACTTCCAACGACTTTTTGATTCCATGCCACGAGGAGTTGCTACGCTACACTGGGCAGAAGGAGATCCGACACGATGTATCCCATGTCTATTGTCACCTCAGCGTATTACATGTGACATACGTCATGGTCTAATGCAGGGGTAGCCAACCTTCTTTCACCTACTGCCCACTTTTGTGTATATGTTAATGGTTATTTTTTCTCACCAGTCATCAGCTCTACACAGTGTTGATATGTAAGGTAGGTAAGTAACTCTGCTATATAACAATTATAAAGTCAAGATACAGCAAGTTAAAATCATATAATACTATGTCCAATTTTCATGAAAACCAAATGAAAATGTTTTTAAAATCCCTGCTGCTCCCTATAGAAGCTGGAAATCACTCTAGTAGGCGGTAGGGACCAGTCTGACTACCACTGGTCGAAGGCACGATACTAATGTTCGTCTCCTGATGCTCGAGACGTGCTCAGACGAACCCCTCCCCCGCCCCACAATCCCTAAAACTATTTTTTTACAATTGCCTGCACGCGTATGTATCAAATTTTATAATTTTGGAAGTACGTTTAACAAAAATGAAGCACTATTGAAAAAATATTATTTAAATGAAACACATCCAGGAAAAAATTGCATACAACATATTAAATGTTTCATTGTACTAAAGATGTACCATTTTTTAATCTTCTTAAAAAACTAAATATATATCTTATTGTTTATGGCAGCTACTGTACAGTGGTTTTTACGGTGTATAATAATCAACAGGTTTTATTCATTATTCTGAAATAATTAATAATGCGTAAATTACTAACTTATACGTATTATAAAACTGATCTATATATGTGTCCGTGTGTGTGTGTGTGTGTGTGTGTGTGTGTGTGTGTGTGTGTGTGTACGTATGTCCCGCATCTGCTAAACGTCTGAACCGATTTCAACCTTTACTGCCAGGCAATAATCATTCTTGGGTTAAGAACCACCTACCTGTAATAGTTCAGCAAATATGACATCATAAACAATGAGATGCAACTGCTACATCATGCTTGACATATAACTACATTACCTCTATGCTTCTAGCTCCACTCGCAATATATTTCGCAGACAGTATCCACATGTACCACTCAGTGTACCTACAAAAATATATCATTGTACGACACATACTTCAAGAGATATAATTCCATAAAAACTGAGCTACGTGAAAACATTCCGCATAATGTTCGAAGTATTAATACATGTATTCTTTACTAGTAAGAAACTCCTAGAAGCAAGTCGACTTAAGGACATTCCTGACACCTCACAAAGCTTTCGACAGCTTTCAACTGCAAAGCGCAGACGGCTGTAGGCGAAAACGACCGCCTTCTATAGAGCTACTAAGAGGCGTTGACATAGACAAGTTCACAAAATCGCGTTGTAGACACGTGAAGCAGCGGCGCCTAGCGCACAGAAACTGACCACGGTCATATTCATAATTTGAATACCGTGCTTGTGCATTAGACATATGTCTTTGTACCAGTGTTTCATAATTTGAAAGGTGCTTTCACGAATACATGAAATTTTTTTTTTCGATGCTTCACTACAAATACATTTAATTTGTTGTCTTCCTTTCTGATGGAAAATTGCCCGAATGAATACCCAAGCAATGCCGGGTTTCTCAGCTAGTAAGAAATAAAAGAGAAAGGCGTACAGTTAAGCGAAAATCTCCCTTTTAAGTTTGTTTACAGGAGGGATCAACTTAGGTGGAGAGGTTGTACCTGTCTATAGCTATAATGACTGACAACTCCGGTAATGTTATTAATCAACCACAGAATTCTTATTCTCATTTTATATACACAGAAAATGGCATCAAACGAAACTTGACAGCAGCAGAGGTACTTGCTGGACGGTTAATTGAATTACAAATTCACTCCGTCTCTTTTTCTTGCACCTTCAAAATCACTTTTTTGTCCTGTCCTCACTGGGCACAGATCGGCAAGAATAGGAGGCCTTCTGACAAATAGCATATGTCCTTTAGCAACCGCTGATAGACCTTCGAAATCTTAAAAAACCGTAGTAATTTAGCAGCAAGACGCCCCTTGTTGAAAAAGAGTGATATGTGTTGTGAACCACGGACAATGTTGCCACACAATCCATGTTAGTGATAAACGGCTGTTTGGTTCTGGTAGTTTTCTACGAATTATTTAAATTTTAGTAATAAATATTTCCATAATACAGATAGCTGGAGCAGAGAAGATACTGTTTATAATTACATCAGTAGTATTTGGAAACGTGACAGAAAAGATAGCGTTCTTTGACTTTCCAAATTAGAAAAAAAAAATTTAAGTGCAAATATTAACTTGAATTTATATTTTCGTCTTAAATTTGTAAGTTAAAGGAAGCCCATAAGTGTGCAGGTGTCAACTAAATTTCAACTCACTAAGAGGGAGCTGTAACACAAAAAAATGTACCATGTCTTCAGTACTTTTGATTTGCTAGTTAAATTTTTTTGTTCTCTGCTGTTTTAAGAACTGTTTACAAAACATACAGATTTCAAAAATTAAGACAAAACGAAAATAGTTTATTTCTTAACACTTATATAGAAATCTAATATATATATATATTTTTTCCAGAGAAATTCATGACCACGAACTGACGTAACGAGTCGGCCGGTGTGGCCGTGCGGTTCTAGGTGCTTCAGTCTGGAACCGCGTGACCGCTACGGTCGCAGGTTCGAATCCTGCCTCGGGCGTGGATGTGTGTGATGTCCTTAGGTTAGTTAGGTTTAAGTAGTTCTAAGTTCTAGGGGACTGATGACCACAGATGTTAAGTCCCATAATGCTCAGAGCCATTTGAACCATTTTTGAACTGACGTAAAGAATTGAGATGAAATCTCGCTACAGATAATTGTAGGCCTATATCTTTGACGTCAATCTGTTGTGGAATTATGAAACATGTTTTATGATCAAGAATTGCTATGTCTGTAGAGAACGAAAATCTCCTCTACGAGAATCAACTTGGATTCCGCAAACAGAGATCTTGCAAAACTTCCTCCATGATACATAGCGCTGTAGACAACGGTGCTCATGTTGATTCCGTGTTCCTTGACTTCAGGAAGGCATTTGACACCGTCCCGCACTAGTGTTCAGTGAAAAAAATACAAGCTTATCTAGTATCGGACAATATTTGCGACTGGATTCAAGACTTCCTTGCAGGTAGAACTCAAAACGTCGCTCTTAACGGCACAAAATCGACAGATGGTAATATTCGGAGTATCCCACGGAAGCGTGATAGGATCGTTACTGTTTATAATGTATATAAATGATCTAGTACGTATCGTCGGAAGTTCTTTGACACTGTTCGCAGATGATGCGGCTGTCTATAAGAAAATGGCAACAACATTTCTAGAATGACCTACAGAGGATAGGTGAACGATGCAGCCTGTGGCATTTAACCCTGATCGAAAATAAATGTAACATATTGCGCATACATAGGAAAAGAAGTCCACTACTGTACAAATACACTGAAGATGACAAATTTCTGAAAACAGTATCGATCGTAAAGTATCCAGAGGGATTTTAAAATCTTGTACGTGGCTGGAGCAACGACCATAGGATGAAATCTTCTTGTAGAATTAATAAACAGCCAAATAACTGCACAATGTTTTCTGTTTCCACTATCTCACAGTTTACGTATTTTGTTTTTATCACACTTTTTTAAATAGTAAATTATTACTTGTTGCATTTTGTTAATTTTAAATATGTACACAGCTAGATATGATCTGGTGTTTAACGTCATAATTGTAATTTTATCGTTTTAAGCAAGATAGGATAATAATGTTCGTTCAGTATTACGTACCCTCTTCGCGCAAGCTATTGGTGCCCTGTCTTGCCGGAAGGCTTCCTTAGCCCAAGCGTTGCGTACGCGACGCCAATGCACTAGTTGTAAATTGTAAATTGTAAAATTGTAAAAATTGTAAATGACAACCACCATGTGCATGTTTTGATTATGGAAGTGAAGTATATCTTAACCTGTTTTCGTTGTTGACCTGTTTAGGTTGACACTATTTAATCAAACCTTCCTTTTTGAAACTATAAGATAGGACTTTCTGAAATAAAATTGTATCCAGAGGTACTTTATATGGAATGACTACATAAGACAAGTGTAGGAAAAGCAGATGACAAACTGAGATTCATACGAAGAATCTTAAGGAAATGTAATTCATCGTCGGAATAAGTGGCTTACAAAGCACTTGTTGGATCGATTATTGACTATTCTTCCTCAGTCTGGGATACTTGATAGGCAGGACTGATAGAAGAGATAGAGAAGATCTAACGCGTTTCGTCACGGGGTTGTTTAGTCAGCGCGACAGCGTTACAGAGATGCTCAACAAACTCCACTCGCAGACTTTGCAGGAGAGGCTTTGTGCATCACGACAGATATTTCTAGAGAACCCTTTCCTAGAAGAGTCGAACAGCACATTACTTCCTGCCAGATACACCTCGCGAAACGACCACGACGAAAAAGTTCAAGAAATTAGAGACTTACAGAGGCTTACAGACAACCATACTTCCCAAGCGCCATTCGCGAGTGGAACATAGGAGATCAGTTAGTAGTACCAGAAGTACCCTCCGCCACACACCATTTGGTGGCTTGCGAGGAATGACGTAGGTATGCTGTACAAAATATGGTGGAGTGTGTGACCGCCAGCGGGCATACAGCTTGAGGCGCAAAGCCCTGAACCTCTACCATGTGCGCCAGCGGTCTCACGGCCGTCAACGCGTTAATGTCGAAATATCACATAACTGTGACCATTAAAGAAATGATAGGCAGTTCATCATGAAGATGACGAACGAGGCTGTGAGATGCGAGAGAACCAAAATTTTGCCGATTGGTTTCTTCAAAATCCTTGAGAAATGTTTGCAAAGGAGCACGCAGGCGCGTGAGATTCTGTTTCGTCTCGTAACTTAACCGGTGTTCTCTGTGCCCGCCTTGCAGGTCGTGATGCCAGACGCGAAACAGGATTGTTGACTGGCCAGCACAGGTAACATTCAGAAAACGTTACAGGGTATTAATAGCACAGGGGCTATCATGTGCAACCTCCCACTGCCGTACTAGGTGACTTTCCCGGGCGAATTTTCGATATAGCCGTCGTTCGGAAGCCACAAATATCACTTTATAAAAAAACACTTTGCATCTGTAAATCCAAATCCGCCTGGTGTTCACAAGTAGTCTCTGAGTTCTCGGAGCTCCTACGGCTACATAACTACGCCAGGCATTGCATAGACATCGTAGCAAACTCTACCGTGGTTAAGTTTACTCTGCAGCATTCTGAAACCCCAAGGCTATTGTACCTGAGTGTGTAATTGAGTCTCCCTTCCCGCTTGACCTTGTCGCTGCGCGTTGCACTTCTTTTAACAGGGACCGTTAGCCAGGGAAGTGTTATTCTCCCTGCAGTAGAGATGCTGCCATCCATACATCCATCCATACCAGACTTCCCTCATTGTCTTTTAGCCGAAGAATGGTAGACACTGAACGCTGGGTCATTCCATTCTCTTTTCTCGATCCGAACATGACTTGATTTTATTGCACCTAATGTTGCAACTAGAATACTGCGAAACCGACCGTGCTTATAAGTAAAGGACTTACAACTGAAGATGCCTTAGCTTCAAAATCATACCGACGTAAAAATTCAAAAGCGCGAAAACAACATAAACAGAAGAAGGATAGAAATTAGACAGGTTGTGAGCCTAAGCGCTAAATAAAGCAAAAAGCGCTAACTATTCCGGACAGGACCGTAGCAGGGGCGTGGCTAGATAGACCTAAGCCAAGGATGCAGGCACAGAGACGGCGCGGAATCTGACACAATCCGACTCTTTAGTAATTAAACAGAAAGGGTATGTCCTGTTTAGAATTATTTACGAATTGTTTACTCGAAAACCCACATCCGAAAAATTTTGAGAATAACCAAAAATATTGTTTGTTTCATATGTTAGTAGTCAGTGTAAACATAGGGGGCAATATTTTTCTGTGCCAAATGTTAAAAAATTTTCAACGTTCTGCATATTTCGGATCACTGAATTTCTAGTGTAAAATATGCATGTTGGCAACACTGTTTCCAGTGCTCTTCTATTAATAGCAAACGAGTGAGAACTTGCACATAAACCATTCTGCATCGAGTTTTGCGCTTGGTTTTTAACTTTTTGTTGGATAGTGAGGAAATAATTATAGTCAGTGAGGAAATATAGTAGTGAAAAAGTGAAGTGTGTGGACTATGCAAAAAGACAAGGTGGTATTTAAGAAAAGTGAAAACCCCTTCACAGTTGTTGGAAATCTGTCAGAGATATTGCAGGAATATCTTGGTCCTCGGGTAACGGTATTAGCATCACATCCATTGTGCAGGAATTGCTACACTCACTACAGGATGACATTTATTGGCAACCCACATGAACGATCACAATCACCCAAATGTGAAACTGAAGAATACAGTGCAGATGTTTGCGTTCCTGGGTATGAAGTTGCTGCTACTTTCAATTTTAGCATTTTTGCTGTAGCCGCTACTCTATCCCGCCTTAAACGTCCAGGAAATGTAAGAAGCACAAGAAGAAAAGAGTATGTAGAAAGAAAAGTGGTAGAAACTAATACAAGTTTTACACAAGCAACATCTTCAAAACTTTGTAAAGTGTATAATGCAGATGCACTTGGTGCCGAATCTGAAAACAGTGATATGTGCACGAAATGTGATGCGTGATTTCAAAACATAAATGCTGCTATCTCTGCAGCCCCCTATACTGAGAAGGTACAGTTATGCCAACAGTAACCCCCCTAGCTCCCTGTTAACACGGTTGACAGCTATATAAACCCAGGGCTGGTCATCGCGCTGCAAAATATATCTTGTAATCTGACTTGCTCCACATCATATCGATAAAATAATCGTGAAAATGATCTACGGAACATGACATAACTAAACTAAACTAAACTAAATGGCAAAACAGTGTAATGTTCCAAGGAAGTGAGCAACGCAAGTGAATATTGCTACCTGTGAAGTGTGCCACTAGTAACTTCGAATTTCGTTCTGCAAAGCAACAGACCAGTTATTAGCAAAGTTAAAATGAAGAACAGTTGTGGATGTGGCTGATTTTATTTCTGCCATGGTCTGTCTCTGAATCCCCGAGATATGATAGTGAGCTATTCCCTTGATGGCCCAATGCCTAACCTCTGTAATAAACTTTTCTGGCTCTACTGTCTTCTTCACCAACTCTCCTCCCTCCCACAATGCAAAGAATACGTCATTGTTAGTATCCTGAAGGTGTAATGCTTCAACAGCCTTGACCTAACATCGGAGGTCATCAGTCCCGTAGAACTTAGAACTACTTAAACTTAACTAACCTAAGGACATCACACACATCCATGCCCGAGGCAGGATTCGAACCTGCGACCGGAGCGGTCGCGCGGTTCCAGACTGGAGCGCCTAGAACCGCTCGGCCACAACGGCCGGCAAACAAGTTTCAAATTAGTGCAGTAAATACATGTGCATACTATCTTCACTGGCTGGCATTTTACCCATCTTGCTCGTAAGGAGTGGAATTTTGTGAGACAATTTTTTAAATTCGGGTTCTCCTTTTTCATTTGGAGATGTCCTTCTCTTACTGATCTTGTCACATATATTTTTACCTTTTTAATTTTTCACCATTTTCACTAACAGAGATGATATCAGCAATCTTTGTCATCAGTCCCTAAGCTTACACACTACTTAACCTAAGTTATCCTAAGGACAAACACACACACCCATGCCCGAGGGCGGACTCGAACCGCCGCCGGGACCTGCCGCATAGTCCATGACTGCAGCGCCTAGACCGCTCTGCTAATCCCGTGCGGTTCCAGAGCAACAGTAAGCGTATCGTCTTATAACGGATACCCACAGTAAGAATCTGCACATGCACAAATTCCTTTCTCATCGTTTATTTTACGAGCTTTTGAAATCTAATAATGTGAGGAAATGGGTATGTGGTGATCTCATTCATGACAGTGCACATGCCTGCTACGCTATCAGCATGATAATTGATGACATAGCATCTAGAGGCTATGCTTTATTAAACATGTGTATGTGACTGATGCTGGAGCATATCATTTTAAAAATCGCTTTCAGCTTTATGAGCTTGGTCAGTACTGTAGTACAGGAATTAAGACAAAAAATGAATATTTTCAGCAACAGATAAAGGAAAAAGTGCTTGTGATGGGATAGCAGGTCTCTGTAAATATCTTTCAACAGGATTTAATCTCCAGCATGAAACTGTTGATGCTATAAGAGATGCTGCTGAGTTCGTATGCACCACATCAACATTAGTTACAAATATGAAACTATTAATTCTAAATGAAAGTACGTCAACGGAATTCCGTTTAAAAAAGAGAGAACTCTGATCTGCTATGAATCATGTGGTAGGAATTCAATAAAGTCACTACTGGGTTGCATCTGGCAGTGGCACATACATTGCAAAAACGGTTCTCCATGACATGCAGCCTGTTACTGTGTGTGAAATGCAGAGACCACAATATACACTCCTGGAAATTGAAATAAGAACACCGTGAATTCATTGTCCCAGGAAGGGGAAACTTTATTGACACATTCCTGGGGTCAGATACATCACATGATCACACTGACAGAACCACAGGCACATAGACACAGGCAACAGAGCATGCACAATGTCGGCACTAGTACAGTGTATATCCACCTTTCGCAGCAATGCAGGCTGCTATTCTCCCATGGAGACGATCGTAGAGATGCTGGATGTAGTCCTGTGGAACGGCTTGCCATGCCATTTCCACCTGGCGCCTCAGTTGGACCAGCGTTCGTGCTGGACGTGCAGACCGCGTGAGACGACGCTTCATCCAGTCCCAAACATGCTCAATGGGGGACAGATCCGGAGATCTTGCTGGCCAGGGTAGTTGACTTACACCTTCTAGAGCACGTTGGGTGGCACGGGATACATGCGGACGTGCATTGTCCTGTTGGAACAGCAAGTTCCCTTGCCGGTCTAGGAATGGTAGAACGATGGGTTCGGTGACGGTTTGGATGTACCGTGCACTATTCAGTGTCCCCTCGACGATCACCAGTGGTGTACGGCCAGTGTAGGAGATCGCTCCCCACACCATGATGCCGGGTGTTGGCCCTGTGTGCCTCGGTCGTATGCAGTCCTGATTGTGGCGCTCACCTGCACGGCGCCAAACACGCATACGACCATCATTGGCACCAAGGCAGAAGCGACTCTCATCGCTGAAGACGACACGTCTCCATTCGTCCCTCCATTCACGCCTGTCGCGACACCACTGGAGGCGGGCTGCACGATGTTGGGGCGTGAGTGGAAGACGGCCTAACGGTGTGCGGGACCGTAGCCCAGCTTCATGGAGACGGTTGCGAATGGTCCTCGCCGATACCCCAGGAGCAACAATGTCCCTAATTTGCTGGGAAGTGGCGGTGCGGTCCCCTATAGCACTGCGTAGGATCCTACGGTCTTGGCGTGCATCCGTGCGTCGCTGCGGTCCGGTCCCAGGTCGACGGGCACGTGCACCTTCCGCCGACCACTGGCGACAACATCGATGTACTGTGGAGACCTCACGCCCCACGTGTTGAACAATTCGGCGCTACGTCCACCCGGCCTCCCACATGTCCACTATACGCCCTCGCTCAAAGTCCGTCAACTGCACATACGGTTCACGTCCACGCTGTCGCGGCATGCTACCAGTGTTAAAGACTGCGATGGAGCTCCGTATGCCACGGCAAACTGGCTGACACTGACGGCGGCGGTGCACAAATGCTGCGCAGCTAGCGCCATTCGACGGCCAACACCGCGGTTCCTGGTGTGTCCGCTGTGCCGTGCGTGTGATCATTGCTTGTACAGCCCTCTCGCAGTGTCCGGAGCAAGTATGGTGGGTCTGACACACCGGTGTCAATGTGTTCTTTTTTCCATTTCCAGGAGTGTACATTAGAAGACTTTGTAGTGAGCCACTTCATTTCTTGCTTGTATGGCAATCAATGGTGGGTGGGACAGATAATAAGAGTCTCTCATGAGGTGCAAGATATAACCGTCTTCTTTATGACACCTCATGGTCCTACTAATGCTTTCAAATGGCCATCATGAAAAGATCAATGTGCAGTCCCCATTTCCCAAGAACTGTTCTTCTTGGATCATCAGTTTGTGTATGCAAATTCAGCTCGACTACCCAAGTTCAGCGAGAAGCAGATGAAAAAAAAAAAAAGAACTCTTTTCAACAGCGCGGTGTTTATTGTTACATTCTAGGCAGTTTTAATTCCTGAAAAGTCATGAAGGAGTAACATCATAACAGAAAATAATAATAATTTCTGATAATATCATAAAAAGAAAAATGGGTATAAATATTCTGTATCTGATTTTTGTAAGAAAATGCTTTCGAACAAAATTATGAATTGTATTCCCACTCACTTTCAATGTTGTAAAGTAATTATTTTGATTCAGAAATACCAGTTTTGCATGACATTTACTTAAAATCAGCCATCACTTTAAATATTGAAGCCCCCATGATTTTTTGATCCTGAGAGTAGAGCTAGGTCTACGTAAAAAAAATTCTCACATTTTGCATACACAAATATTGCCCACTCTGACTGTACATTCCCTAAGTGCAATGACCAACTAACGTACCATGAAATTTTTAGAACAGTTAGGATGGAAGTTTTGGAGAAAATAATTTCAAAAGAAAAATAATTCTGATTCTTTCATGCTTATGTACACATATTTTGACTGTTTAACAACTTCACCCTTTAATGTTATAGCTGACAGTTAGCAGTCCTTCCACTTTATCATTTCGCGACACAGTTAACATCTTATGACTATTCATATTTTCAAAACATAATTTTTAAAAGTCTCAAAAAGTTACAAATTTTCATAGATTATTTTCCAAAAAAAAAAAAAAAAGTTCAGAAGTGTGTATGCATTAATCATGTCATCATGACTCATAGTATTGGGAATAAAGTATTCGCTGAAAATAAATTCAGATCTCTATCACTTTTAGTTTCTTTATTACAATTTTTCAATTTTCCCTTTCGTTACGACATTTTTGAAAATACTCCCATACAGAGAGGTCTGCAGCGTTTTAAAAAAATCATCGGAAAAACAAAATATTGTAGCTTTGGAGGAATGTCATGTGGAACTTCAACATTTTCAGCAACATTTGAAATAATGTGACACATTCACATTTGGCCTGTATGATTTGAAATGAAATCCTACGACCTGTCTCGAAAACTGGAATAACTTCTGCTTTTCTCCAGACGCTAAGTACCCTTCCTTGCTCCAGCGATGTACAGTGAAGTACTGTTAGGAAAGGAGAGATTTATTCCGTATAATCTTTCGATGATGTGTAAGTTGCAAAAAAAAATAAAAATGTTGAACAAAATTTTGTACCTGATTCCCTGTGCGCCGGCCTCAGCTCGATCAGGAAATATATATTAATGCACTGTAAAAAACCACATACTGTATTAAACATAGTGGAGCGTGTCGCCGGTGGCAGGCATGTGGCGTCAGGCGTGAAGCTGTGCTGTGTCCTCGGCGGCCTCGGGCCAGTCACATGGTAAGAAACCTACTGCGCGGATTCCAGTAGTCTTCAGTGACAAACAGGGTCACCACGAGTCTGTCTATAGTGCACGTTAGACTGCACATTGGTGTGTACGAAATGTAGCTGACACATTGCATTATTCCTTAAACTTGGAAGGAAATCTATATGTACTTCCGCCGCGCGGGATTAGCCGAGCAGTCTGGGGCGCTGCAGTCATGGACTGTGCGGCTGGTCCCGGCGGAGGTTCGAGTCCTCCCTCGGGCATGGGTGTGTGTGGTTGTCCTCTAGGATAATTTAGGTTAAGTAGTGTGTAAGCTTAGAGACTGATGACCTTAGCGGTTAAGTACCAAAAGATTTCACACACATTTGAATTTTGTATGTACTTTCAATCTTGAGAAAGTGGTTCTATCTAGCGTTTTCAGTTCCGCCTCCACACGCAAACGATAAAGCCAGAATGAAACATTCATTACATCTCTCGTATGTCAAAGCGATTTGAGATATCGAAACGAGATTTTGGCAAATGATAGCACGCAAAGAGAATGGTTGGTTGGTTGTTTGGGGAAGGAGACCAGACAGCGTGGTCATCGGTCTCATCGGATTAGGGAAGGATGGGGAAGGAAGTCGGCCGTGCCCTTTCAGAGGAACCATCCCGGCATTTGCCTGGAGTGATTTAGGGAAATCACGGAAAACCTAAATTAGGATGGCCGGACGCGGGATTGAACCGTCGTCCTCCCGAATGCGAGTCCAGTGTCTAACCACTGCGCCACCTCGCTCGGTGCAAAGAGAATCTTTTGGCATGTGGTTAATTTGCGAAACTTCCTCATCTCCTGTGATATGCAGACGAGAACTGCTGTACTTTAATACCAAGAAAGTCTTTTTCCTAAACTGTTGACCTCTCTTGTCCTCAGTTGCTATTTTAATAATACATTGTTTCAATATTCCATCGCAATTTCAATTAGATCAGAATGTTACTGAGATGAATATTTGTAAACTCTCTTGTGTTTTGGCAAAAGAAGCAGATTTTAACATGCCATTAAGAGACGTTAGGTATTACTCAAAATTTGTCATGTGACATTTCTGTGGAAAAAAAAGAAGTAAGAAGTCTGGGGTAAGTAAATCATCACTTCTATTGCAATTTCGGCTGGATCCATTACAATTTATTTTCCCTTGGGGCAGCAGCGTAATAGACTTCCTGTAATGACGCAGTAATAGTTTCGAACCAGAGAGCTGCTGTAATTGATGGTGTTTTATTGCTATAGGCTATGCAATAGCAATAGGCGTACTTCAGCTCTATGGACATCTTCACGCTATACGCAGGCAAATAATCTTTGATTATAAAACAGCGACAGCGCCGCGATGCAGTATGGATGCAATACCAACACACAATCAAACAAAAGTGTTTCTAGTTACAATTTTGCAGCTGTTAACATAGCGCATTTGTCTCCAGATAACCTGAAGATGGCCATTGAGTTGAAATAGGCCTATTGCTACTGTATATTCTACAGCAATAAAGCAACGTCAATCATAGCAGCATTATGGTTCAGTACTATTATTTGAATGCCATTACAAGGAATCTTATAGTCCAGTATATTTTCAGTAATTCATGGCTGGAACAGAAACCCGCCAAAGGATTTTATTTCTATATCTCAGTTATCTGCGTAATATTACTTTACCCTTCAACGATTTTTTCAAGTTGTTGATAGGTACGACATAAATGACAGACCACACCTCTCTGTCTTTATAAATGAAAATCAAATTCCACATGTATGAAAGATCAACACTTGAGAATGAGGCAACCGATTTGGTAGACACTTTTTATTCGTAATTATCAGGACAAGTTCTGAAGCACGAAAGCTTTTAGAAATTCCACAGGAAAAGTCGGAAATTTTGATGATATTTTTGTACGAAAATCTTAACGAAAGAAATCTGACGTTCAGTTTGCCAGTTTACTGTGTCGCATGTTTTCATAACAACAACAAATTTCGCACCGAATATTGACACTTTACGAAAAAGAATACAATTGAAAGCGATATTTCAGTGTGTTATCGGTGGTGATCATATCTTTGGTGTATTGCGAACATTGAATTGATGTTACTTCGTGGTAATTTGGCGTGCTGCAAACATTCAATTGATTTGTAGTTCGTGGATTATTCACTCTGAGAAAATGCTACCAGTGAGGCGTCGAAATATCGGTCGGCGTACGCGCAGCTTGTTAAACATGCTGCGAGAAAGAACATGCTGAGGTAAGCAGTGCTGTGGAAATGTGCGGTTTAGTTCTACTTTTCGCAATCGTTTTTAACAGAAAACAGTGTTGTATCCCATGCTCGTCGCCACTGTTGAGTGTTGTGCCGTAGGAATCACGGGAGAGGATATTGTTTGGCGGCTGGTATCCTCTTTCTATAACACAACTGCACACATGGATTAACAGGGTTCTTTATTAACGTGAACAGGAAGCAACTTATCATTAAGAGAGTCCACGTGTTGAGATAGGAGCCCTTCCGTAACAGTCCACGTTAGCGTCACTGCTGGTGAAATACAAGTCCCGCTATGCGATGAATGACGGACTTCAAACTGGAGTGCGAGTTGGTGCATCAGTAACGGAGCTAGGGACTGAGTGACTGCGCTAGTGATTGAGACTAAGACTGACTGAGACTGCCTGAGAGATGGGCTAGTGACTGAGACTGAGCCCTCCGGTCCGCGGCGGCGATCTAAGTACCTGGGGCCGAAAGGGCGATGGCTGCGTGTTGCTTGCGAGTCTTTGGCATCTCTTTTGATAGGCGCGTTGGATCCAGCACCTACTGTCGATCTTCTTGCTGCATCTTTGCCGACCGATGGACGGTTGTGTTTATAGTTTCTTTTATAATCCTACCTGTTCGTAGATTAAAACCACGTGAAATGATGTCATTAAAGCTACCATCCTTATAGATCCAGCAGCTGGAAAGGTCTCTCTCATACGCCCTGTACTAATGATTCCAACCCATTTACTCATTAATTTTGATTCTGACTTCTGTTCCCAATCAGCAATATATCAGGTCAAATACGAGAAGGAGGAGAAGATGGACAGAAAAGGGGCGAGGAACTGGATATAAAGCAGGAGAAGGAAGGAACAGACAGAGTAAAAGACGAATAGAGGGTGTGTGGGATAAGAAATTTGCAGAGAGGGGGAAAAGGTAATGGACCGAGGTAGGGGGGAAGAGGAGGAGAGGTTAAAAGGGAGGGGTAGGAGGAAAGGGATAAAGAGAGGGGACGTATATCCAATTCGCATACATATTAAGCAATCGCAAAGCATTGCCAGGTTCCCTAGTAAATAAATGTGTAATACTGCCTTACTGGCACACCTCTGGATGGGTGGTAACGGATCAAAATTCTCGTAGCATTGCAATAACGAGGTATGATGCAGCTGAAGTATACAGAATAGCTGCGGTAGGGCGGGATAGATGTGGTAAATGCAGCGTGTAGCAGCACCAACTGCACGCCCTGCCTCTTGAGCCGGTGACAGGCAGGTGCCCGCAGCACAGCCCGGCATCAGCACCCACGTCACGCACCGCCGGTCGTCGTCACGGGCAACGCCGCCGCGTTCCGCCGACATCGATTGACATTTCACAAGTTGCAGTGCGTAGTCGTAGAGCACAGCCGGAAGTCCGCTGCGGCCCGGCGCCACTATCACCTACGGCAACAATCTTCAAAAACTCTGAGCAGCACTCACTATCCCGACTTTTCACGACGTGGCATTTGTACTAAGACTGCAGTATATGCGAGGTGCCTAGTTGGTTCCATCGCCATCAGTGGAATGCGTAAGTTCTGAATTATTTTCACCAACTTGCAGTCTTCTCCAACTTCGTATTTGTTGTGCCCTACGCATAAAACAGCAAGTAAGTTTTAAGTCCGTTATCTTGGTGCTGTAATAAACTATTAGCGAGGAACTGGTATCGTTAAAGTAATTTTATTGTGAACTGGTTTATTTAAACGAGATGCCACTTGCTTTTTACTAGCAGAATACAAGAAACTGTGCGGTTATAGCCCACTTTATAAATGACAAACAATTATCCTTTTTCACACTTTCACAGAAAATGAGCAAAATAATGATTTTCGTCTTTACGTAATTACTGTCGTACTAGTTTTCAATTACACGTCCAAAAAATAGATATTGCTAATTAAGTTCTTAATCAGTATCGATAGCGGCAGACAACATGTCTGACAGTGCCGAACCAGCTCTGATCTTACAGCCGAACCACTTCGCCCGCCATCCAAGTTATGCACGACCCAAAGGTCTCCGAACTGCTTCCTCTGCCTTTTCGTTAAGCAGTTGATTATTATTCCGCTGGCAATCAACAGTTTTGAAATAACAGAATGATAGTCTGTTATTGAGAGGTGCTTCTATATGAAATGCACGTAAATTCAGTGTTTAGTTTCTATAATATAAATAACTTATGTTTACCGTTTTGGCGCGCTACTTTCGAACACAGCAGCCAATCACGGAGAAGGACCACAATTTAGGCGGTCTTTCTCTTGAGAAAGACCGCCTAAATTGTGGTTCTTCTCCATACCGAATAAACCGTCTGTCACTGGTACCTGACACGACATTCCGTCGTCTCCCAGTGCTGCCTTCTCAATTACTCGAAGAAGACCTTCTTATAGCTGAACGAGATGGCTGTAAAGCCAGAAATATTACACTCCGTCACATCTTAAAAATTGTGTCAACATGTTTTTCAAAAGATCCCTGTCTCCAACAAAAAGCCATTAACATTTTGGAACCAATGAATTACGTAAAGTGACAGTGTACAAACATTTTTAGACTGACAACCTTGACTTTTCGGTCTGTGAACCATTTCCAAGTGATCAGCTGTCGAACTTCCCTAGCATCAGAACACCCATCATACTGTCATATACACATTGGCGAACAGTGCGTTTCATTTATCATGCATGAAACAACCGTAGGTCGTTTCGTTAGTAATTAGTTCTCTGAATAAAAGGTGTAGTAAACTATCTGATCAAAAGTATCCACACACCCGTATATAATGCTGAGTTGACCATTAAATGTCACGAAAGGCGGGCCTTCCAGTATCAAAGAGCATGGAGAGGATATCTCAGTAGGCAAGAAGCAACAGCAGAACAAGTCATAAGAGCGCAGTGACATTCAACGTGGGGACTGTTCAGTGGTTGTCATCTGAGTAACAAATCCATCAGACATTTCAACCTTGCTAAAGCAACCCGAGTCGACTGTTGGTGATGTGATGTGATGTGGAAACTGGGAGGAGCAACCACAGTTACCAAGACTGGGCAGACCTCACGTACCGACAGACAGGGACCGCTGGGAACTGCGGAGGCTGGGCTTAATCGGAGGAACAAATCACTCGTGAGTTGCAAAGTGCTAACAACAGTCCAACTAGAACAATGACTCTGCGTAATGATTAAAAAGAAAAAGTGGCTCCTCAAAAGCCAGCGTTTCTGTAGCCAGAGCTAAGCGACCCTTGAGGTGGTGCACACAGCGACGCCACAGGACATTGTAAGACTCGGAACGAGTGATTTGCAGTGACGAATCGGCTGTACCCTGTGGCAATCCGATGAAAGGGTTTAGGATTGGTGAATGCCACGAGAATGTTACGTACCATGATGCATAGTGCCAACAACGAAGTACAGTGGAGTGTTTTTCCTGGTTGGGGTGTCGTCCCGTTATCGCGCTCAAGAAGTGCTAAAGCATTTTACAGCATTGTCTACTGGGCAGCAGAAGAATAGTTCGGAGACGACGATTGTTCGGATCAGCATCACGACGCAGCCTGTCATGAAGCAGCGTCTGTGACGCAATGGCTTGTGGATAGTAACATTCCTAAAACTGACTGGCCTGTATAGAGTACCGACCGGAACCCAATGGAGCGTCTGCGCAATGAGCTAGAACGTCGACTTCGCTCCAGATCCCAGCGTCCAAGATCAGTGTCTTCTCTGGTTTCGACTATTGAGGAAGAATAGGCTGCCATTCATCCAAAGACATTGAGACACTTCATTGAAAGAAGCCCTAGCAGAATTGAAGCCGTCAAAAAGACGAAGGATACACACAATCCATATTAATTTTCACCAATATATGTCAGGATAGTTTTGATCAGCTTGGTATGTTGTTCCCACACCTACCAGAAGCTATCGTTCCACTAACTGCGTACAGATCCTTGTTTGCACATTATGCAGAGGTTCTTGTTGTAGCTCAGGAGGATTTTCATAGCTCCAACGTCAATTGTTCTGCGTGTCCACGGTTCCTAATAAATGCAGCCATGCTTCAGCAAAAAAAAAAGCATTTCAGAATCAGCCTTTCCATTACATACATATTGCAGTAGATAGTTGCAGTACTGTCGTCGAGAACGAGTGCCTCACTTGGTCAGCTAATGCATTAGTGTTACATTATAACGTTTTAGTTTGCGTATGCTCAGAAGTCCGTGAGCAGATGCTACTTACACACCAGCATGAAATGTCAAATATCGTAGTCATTTTCTCTGATTTCTTTCCAGTGCCGCTCCTACCTCGTCTAGTTTATTCTTGATCAATAGCTATACGCTACCTACAAAATTATTCGGGAAACGGGCTAGAGACGCGTGCGCTCATCTGAACCTGCCTATGGGTCCGGCACAACGCCTGAGCTCGCACTTGCGACCGACGTCAAACACTCTGTGTAAGCTCACCAGGTAAAACGATAGTCACTGCTTTCAAAGAGGTCACTGCTGACTTTAGAGCGACGTCCCAAGTTCTATTGGTCTCTCCAAATCTTCGTACGTCATTCATTC
Organism: Schistocerca cancellata; assembly: GCF_023864275.1. Taxonomy (NCBI): domain Eukaryota; kingdom Metazoa; phylum Arthropoda; class Insecta; order Orthoptera; family Acrididae; genus Schistocerca; species Schistocerca cancellata. The sequence goes on from NC_064628.1 coordinate 410,776,809, forward strand.
TGCCTTGTATTCTGCATTAGTTTACCTTCCCCCACGGGAATCCGCTGCCATCTCATTAAATTACCAGCTCACCTCACCAACACTGAACGCCCCCCTGTATCCTGCACAATCCGCAAACAACATTCCAATAACCCCATTCTTTCCTGTTTGTTCATAAATCCTGAAAGCTATCACCTTTACCAACACATCCTACCGTTCTTACAGCTACACGCGCCCCGTAGCCTACCCCAAAGCAATTTCAACCGACTCCCTCTCCCAGACAATGTAATTCGCCACTATATTTATACATCATACCAGCTCCTCCCCACCTATCCCGCTCCATATTTGGGCTCCTTCCTCACTACTCCGTTTCTCCCCATCCCTTCTCCTCTTGATACTACGAACCTGCCCACACACGTCACTCCTCACCTGCTATCTTCCCAATACCCACTTCAGCACTACTTTGATTTCCATAGATACTAACAAAAAGAGAGTTATATCTTTTACCACTTCCTTCAAACCTATCGAACATATTTTGTTCTCTTCAAATCCTTTTCTACCAAAGCAGGTACATTAGATTCTCAGTAAAGGAGCAGTGCACTTATTTTTAAAAGAGTATCAGCTTTCCTGCACCCGTGCTTTAAATACTTTTAGTCCTTCGATTTTAATTTAAACAAGACAGAATGTCAATAGTTTTAATGTTTTGTCTAAACTCTATCAAAATTAATTCTTTTTATAGATTTAGAATTCTCTCTAAAATTTTCAACTTTCGATCATGTTTTTGTTTCGTCTATGTTTATGCACTCTAAAACAATAAACGACAACGCACCACGAAGGAATAATCCGAATAACATGAAAATCGATGGATGTGACGTATGTGTACAGACAAATAAATGATTAAAATTTCAGACAAAGTGGATGGATGATTTATTCAAGAGTCACAGCTTCACAAATTGAGCACATGATTTATTCAAGAGACACAGCTTCACAAATTGAGCACGTCAATAACGCGTTGATCCACCTTTGTCCCCTACGTAAGCTGTTATTCGGTTTGGCATAGACTGAGTTGTTGTCCTCTTGAGAGCTATCGTGCCAAATTCTGTGCAACTGAAGCGTTAGATCGTCAAAATCCCGAGCCGGTTGGAGAGCCCTGCCTATAATGCTCTTAGGGTTCCAAACTAGGGAGAGATCCGGTGAACTTTCCGCCGAAGGTAGGGTTTGGTAAGCACGAAGGCAAGCAGTAGAAACTGCCGCCGTGTGCGGGCGGGAATTATCTTGCTTAAATGTAAGCCCAGGATAGCTTGCCAAGAGGGGTAGCCAAACAGGACGTGGTATATCGTCGACGTAATTCTGTACTGAAAGGGTGCCGCGGATGACAAACAAAAGGGTCCTGCTATTAAAAGAAATGGCATCGCTCTCCATCAGTCCTCGTTGTCAGGCCGTATGGAAGGTGGCAGTCAGTATGATATCCCATTGCTGTCCGCGGCGTCCCCAGACAATTCTCCGCTGGTCATCGGGGCTTACTTCGTAGGGGGAGTCATCACTGAAGGCAATTCCACGCCATTCAACGAGTTTCTAGGCCGAAGCTGTGTCTGGAGGCGCACCAGACAGCGGTGAATACCAACCTGGCCACGCGGACCGTCAGCCAGGAGTGATGGTCTGTGGTGCCATTTCATTTCAATTGGTTGTCATCCGCGGCACCTTTACAGCACAGTGGTATGTCGTCGATATTCTACGCCCTGTTTTTGTTGCCCTTCGTGGTAAGTCATTTTGGGCGCACATTTCAGCAAGATAATGTCCGCCCACACCCGTTGAGTGTTTGTAATGCTTGTCTTCGTGTTTACAAAACCTGCCTTGGCCAACAATGTCGCCAGATCTCTCCCCAATCGAGAACTTTTAGAGCATTACGGGTAGGGCCCACCAACCAGTCCGTCATTTTGACGATCTAACTCGCCAGTTGGACGGAATTTAGCACGTTATCCAACAGAAGGGCATCCAACAACTTTCTCAATCAATTCCAAGCCGACTAAGTGCTTGCATAAGGGTCATGGGTGGACCAACGTGCCGGCCGAGGTGGCCGAGCGGTTCTAGGTGCTTCAATCTGGAACCGCGCGACCGCTACGGTCGCAGGTTCGAATCCTGCCTCTGGCATGGATGTGTGTGATGTCCTTAGGTTAGTTACGTTTAAGTAGTTCTAAGTTCTAGGGGACTGATGACCTTAGAAGTTAAGTCCCATAGTGCTCAGAGCCATTTGAACCATTTTTTGGACCAACGTGTTATTGACGTGCTCAATTTTTGAAGGTCTTTCTCTTGAATAAATTATCCATGTTTTATGAAATTGTAATCATTCGAATGTCTGTACATGTACATCACATCTACCAATTTCCGTCCCATTCAGATAATTCCCCCGTGGTGCGTCTTAGACCTTATTTTAGGGCTCTTAGCTTAACAGCGGCATGTTGTGCCGTTGGCGCCCCACCGCCCCGACCAAATGGGGCGACAGGCTAAAACAACAATAAAGAAAAAAAGCTATGGAGCGCTGTAGATGTTGTAGAAGCGGCATTAAGCAGTCATATGACTCTCCACCGCTGATGTAAGTCCTACCAGTGCAGTGGTGTGTTTGTAGCAGTCCGCTGCGTAGAATCAGAGTAGTGAGATGGGTCGACGAGGAGACGTGATAACATTGGCAGAAGGGAGACATCGTGTGCGGACGTGCCACCACGGATGAAGTTTCCCGATTCGTGTCTACAAGGAACGGTGATCCACTCGCAATCATATCACATAGCGTAGGGGCAGTTGTCGAAAAATTCCTAATATGGACCGGAAGTGAATACTACGCCTTATTAATGACAACAGGTTTCAAACCGAACTGCTACTTTGTCAGTGAGCCGGCCGGTGTGGCCGAGCGGTTCTAGGCGCTTCAGTCTGGAGCCGCGCGACCGCTACGGTCGCAGGTTCGAATCCTGCCTTGGGCATGGATGTGTGTGACGTCCTTAGGTTAGTTAGGTTTAAGTAGTTCTAAGTTCTAGGGGACTGATGACCTCAGATGTTAAGTCCCATAGTGCTCAGAGCCATTTTTTGTCAGTGACTGCAGGTGCATTTACCCTTTACCGAATGAGCACTGCGAAGGAAGCTGCAAGCACTCGACATCTGGAATCGAGTATCTCGCAAAACGCCACTGCTCACAGCGCTACATGAAGCTGCATGTCCTCATCGGGTGCAGATACACACGAACTGGGCAGTAGCTGCCCGGAGACGTGTAGTATAGTCTTACGAGTCACAAATTTTCTCTCTTTTTTCAAATCAAACAACGCGTCTAGTGCACCGACATCCAACGAACCGTTTAATCTGCAGTGTGGGGAGGACTTAGTTCTTGCGGAAGGTGGTTCTGTGATTTTTTGGTGCTGTTTTTTGCACCATGACTTGGACCAGTTCATCCAGGTTACCGTGAACGTCAACCACGATGCGCGGTGCGCGTTTCAACATCGTCAGTGATAAAGCGTTGACCTTGCTGTGAGTTAATATGGACAAAGGCTATACTCGATAAACAGAATAAATAGGTAATTCATTCCTCTTACCGATTCCCCAACTCAGATGTCATAGTAGCTGGAAGAGTCAAGGTAAATTTGAGTCTCATTTCGAGTAGCTAACCGAGTGACATAATTATATTGGTGGTGATTTTAATCTACCCTCGATACTTAGACGGAAATACTTGTTTACCGTAGGATTTTGAGGAGTATACTGTGTTCGAACATTATGAAATACCTCGAAGACAACGATCTATCGACACATAAAAAACACGTATACAAAAAATACTGTTTTTGTGATAAAAGCTCTGTCTGTTCACACGAAGTAGTGAATGCTATCGACAGAGGATGTCAACTTTTCTTTCTATATTCCTGGATTTCCGTAAGGCTTATGACATCGTTCCTCACAAGCGACCTGTAATCCAGTTACGTGCCTGTGCAGTATCGTCTCAGTATTTTGACTAAATTTGTGATTTCCTGTGAGAAAGGTCATAGTTCGTAGTAATTGATGACAAGTCACCGACTGAAACAGGAGTTACACCTGGAATTCCACAAGGAAGTGTTATAGGCTCCCTGCTGTTACTGAACTATATAAATGATTTTGCAGACTTTCTGAGCAGCCTTCTTAGATTGCTTCCGGAGGATGATGGCGTTTACAGCGTCATAATGTCATCATAAGATAAAAACTAATTGCAAAATTCCTTAGAGGAATATCTGAAAGGTGCGAAAAATGGCAACTGAAACTAAATAATAAAAATTTAGAGAACCTCCGCATAAGCAGCGGTATTAGAAAAATCCATTAAATTTCGTTTACAAGAAAATTCTTACAAATTAAAAGTTGTCGATTCAACAAACACCTAGGGAGTAGAATTACGAACAACTTAAATTGGAACCATCAAACAGAAACTGATGTGGGGAAGGCGAATCAAAGACAGCGTTTTATTTTCTATTGGCGGAGTGCTGAAACCTGCAAGTAGTTAATAAACGACATTATTTGTACTTATAGACAAGGACAACTTCTGTTTTTTATATTTTTATTTTTATGGACCGTTATAGAGCTACATCCTCATCGTTGCCGTCGTGTATCTTGTTTTTATGCCCTGACAGCATTGTTTCACAGACGTTTATGGACACGTAATAATTTAACCAGGTCTCAAACATGTCCTCATGTTTGTCATGGATGAGGCTAATCGTGTAGTGAAATAATATTAGTGATATATTTTTATACAACACACTTGTCCTCACTTGTAAAAATCTGAAGACGTGCCGGAAACCAGGTAAAATTAGTACATCGTCTCCATGAACAATTGCAAAAAAATTCTATCAGGGCATGAACATGAAAACACACGATTGCTGAAGTTGAGTGTGTTGCCCGATACCAGTCCGGAAAAATAAAAACATACAAAACAAGCAGCCTTGTCTTTGTCTATCATATTCAAATAATGTCGTTTATAAATTGCGCATTATTGTCAAAACAGTTTGATGATGTAAAAGACAGCTAAAGAGGCTGAAGTACTATTGGGATGGTGCGCTAAGTTCGTAGCGTTTTTCTGTAAGTTTAATAAACACAATAGATACATATAACCTTCACTATTCACAAGTCTGCCAACGCTGAGGTTTCTTTGCGATTCCACGACTGTAGAAATCACGTTATTTTGAGGCGAAGAACTCGTCGAGCCAAGTTCGGACCGCATTTTCATCGCAAAGTTCGTTGAAAGTCGTTCGACAGAAAGCGGAACATATGAAAAATCTGACTGCGCAAGATCAGGTGACTAAGGAGGGTGCAGAATGACTTCTCAACCCAATTCCTGTAAAGAGTGCGGGTGGGTGTGATCGAGGAGTAGCATCAATTCACGCAGTCTTCCTGGTCGTTGTTCTTGGATTGCGTCTGCAAGATGTCTCTTGTTGACAATAAATGTCAGTAGTGGTCGTTACACCTCGGGAAGCAACTTGGAGTACAGCACGCCGTCGATGTTCCACCAGACGCATATCATCATCTTTTATGGATGCGCTTGGGTATTTTTACAGGGAGTTGCTGCTCTGCTTGGGCTCAACCATTCCTTTATTTTTCTTACGTTAGTATAAAGACGCCATTTCTCGTCACCAGTAACGATACAGGGTAGGAATGGTTGGTGCTGTTCACGAACCTATTGATGACGAGATGCACATATGGCCACCCGCTGATTTTCGTAATTTTGTTTTAGAGCATGCGGCACACAAACTCCCGAAATTCCCGAGTTTTGAACCTTCCCCATTGTATGGAAATGTCGCACGATGGTGGAACGATCGCATTTCATCACATTTACCAGTTCTCGAATACACTGACGTGGATCGTTGCGGATTAATGCGTTTAAACGGTCTTCACCAAACCCCGAAGGTCTTCCTGAACGTGGAGAGTCACTAATGCCAAGACGATTCTCGTTGAAACGAGAAAAAAATTTTCTTGCCGTGCTCTGTCCAGTGGATTATCCCTATACACGGCACAAATGTTTCTGTCTGCCTCAGTTGCTGTCACCTCTCTATTGAACTGAAACAGAAGTATATGTCAGAAATGTTCCGATTTCCACCTGGCGATCCATTTTCTAGCGTGCACAGCTCCACCCATTATCTCCAAATGACAAAATGACAATATGTAAACTCAAATATCAGTGAAACAAATAAAAAATGACAATTGATAAATAAACCCATAGCAACCGAAATACCAACATGCAAAACAAAAACGCTACGAACTTATGCATCAGCCTCCTACTACGTGGTACGAGATCTTACCAGAGAGTATTGACGGAACACATCGAAGAAGCTGAAAGAAGGTCAGCTCGTTTTGTATTATCGCGAGAAAGGGGAAAGACTGTCACAGATATGATACGCGAGTTAGGGGGGGGGGGGGCAATCATTAAGACAAATACGTTTTTCGTTGCAGAGAGACCTTTTCATGAAATATCAATCAGCGACCTCCTCCTCTGAATGCAAAAATATTTTATTGACGCCAGATTACATAGGGAGAAATGATCGTTGCAAAGCTCCGACGGAAAGAGTTTCGTTTTGATTTTTCCCAGTTGCTATTCGTGAATGGAACGGTCGAGAATACCCTGAACGCGGTTCTATGAATCCTCAGCCAAGCAATTAAGTGTGAATTACGGAGTAGTGATGTACGTGTAGACTCACATGGTAAGTATGTACTACACTTTCCCGTCTTCCAAGATAACAACAGTCATCTTGGAAAATCGGGTTTTCTGTCGGTATTTAGATCGCATAATTTACGATCTTCATGAGTTGTTACTTGAATACGTGCTCCCTGAGTGCGAGTTACGCGGTCGAAATATCATGCAAGTACGACGCAGATTACCGGCAGAAAACCGAATTTTCAAAGGTGACAACCCGTCGCTGGTAAAGCCCGAAGACCTACAAAAACAGTCGCGTTCGCAAGGCAAACGCACGCGTTCCTACGTAAACACAAGAAACCTATCGTTCCTCGACTGGCTTACTAAATCACTCGACCTTAATCCTACATGTGTGGACCTATATGGAACAATAGGTGGAAGGTAGCTTTGGGGGATCTCATCGTGACTGAGTGGCCTCAGCTGGGTATGCCACACCTGAAGAGACTTCTGCCCTCTCTTCCTTGCTGAAATGAGGTCATTATCAAGATTACACAATTTTATCGTGTTGTTTCCCGGGAGTAACGAATGTTTTGTTAAATGTGCTTGTGTTGACGCTATATTCTAAACATCGTAAAAGCAAGCTGGTCCTGTACACTGGTAATGTGGCAAGAATGCGCAGATAATAATGTTATTCAACGAAAAACCTAGGAAGACACATCCTGTTTGGAGATCGCGACTGCGATGTCTTCTTGAGCTGGACAAGAATCAATTCTGAGTTTTTCGAGAGACTGTAAGGAGGAGTCGCAAGATCGACATAAGTAGATGCAGCACGATAAAACGGGGCTCGATTGTCAACGCTTGTGACTGGAGGATGCTAAGCCAAATATTATAAGTGACAGTTACTGAAAACCAAGGCACGAATGGGGAATGTCATACTGGCAACTACAAGCATATTTTTGCAACGTGTCCAGTTTCCTCTAAGCCATTGGTTCCCAACTTTTCTGAGACTATTACCCCTGGGTTCAGATATTAAGTAGTCACCCCCCCCCCCCCCCTCCACCAACTATCATCAGCATTGATTCCTAACGAAACAGAAGAATGAAAAACAATTTCTTTGGACATTTTTATTTTAAAATGACAAATGATAAATGATTCTTGGCTGTTGTAGGCGTGTTATTAAACCACGAACTAATGAGTCAATGAGACAGTTTGTACTGCTTATTTCTAACAAACCTTTTTTTTCAGAATCATGAATCAATTAGAAGTAAATGCGAGGGCTACCTAGAAAATGAAGCTAACTGTCAACATTAAGGATAGACACTTGTTGAAAAATATGATTCCCCTGAATCCCTCCTCTCCCTAACGACACATGCTTCACACACGCCCTGTATCCCTGTTTATCGTAAAATCAGTCAAGTCAAAATGTGTGCACTATTTACATCACTAAACGCCTTAACCAGTTCATGGCACCCTCCCCCAGTTACAGGTTGCGTTTCTATTTCCTGGGGCAACGAAAATTTAATTTTCAATTATAATTATTGACCGTCTTTAAAAATCTAAAATGCTGTCGTAGTCTACTCATTAACGTACAGGGCGTTCGGGAATTCCCGTTACAAACTCTTAGACGTTGAAGAGGGCAGTGAGTACATAATAGCCGCGCGGGATTAGCCGAGCGGTCTTAGGCGCTGCAGTCATAGACTGTGCGGCTGGTCCCGGCGGAGGTTCGACCCCTCCCTTGGGCATAGGTGTGTGTGTGTGTGTGTGTGTGTTTGTCCTTAGGATAATTTAGGTTAAGTAGTGTGTAAGCTTAGGGACTGATGACCTTAGCTGTTAAGTCCCATAAGATTTCACACACATTTGAACATTTTTTGAGTACATAATATTTTGAATAGGAAACCATGTGTGGAAAAGCACCGTTTCCGTCCTACAGCCGTTTGAAATCATGTTTGCAATGTAGTTTTGCAACGCCGTAATCATGATAAGGGGTGCTTACGTCGGAATGGCTGTTATCATTTGACGTCTATCCTGCCTCTCTCACCTGGTTCCAGCCACATTGACATGTCTGCGAGTGTTAGAGGTGATATGGATAGTTGGAGGTAGTACGACGTAGTTGTCGTCATCCACAACATACCAGACGGTGCTGGGAGCAACATTAGTTGCACGCGTAATTGCTCGTGTAGTCGTTGATGGTTTCTCTTCAACATGATGCAGTACGGCCTCTTCCAACTTCGGTGTACATCTTCTCCTTGGAGCACCACAGTCGCGCCTGCTGACGGTGGAGGTACCCTTTCTCGAAGCTGTTGCGAAATTATAGCGAAAATGGTATGCGATGGAGTCGGACGTTTGTGCATAACGATCTTGACGACGAGCAGCTCTTTCATTATCGTGAATTTCGCCATACAGAAGAATCATGTCAATGTATTCTGCAAACGTGTACTCAAACCTGTTGCTCTGACACTCACAGACACGTGAATGAGCCACGAGCCAGGTTAGAGGGGTGGGACAGACGTCAAATGACATCACACGATCAGAAAGTTAAGTACCTCCCACCATGACTACCTGTTGCAAACCTACCTAGCAAACGTGTCTTCTTACGTCTGTTGCTTGGAAACGGTTAGTTCCTATTCAGAATACACTACTGGCCATTAAAACTGATACACCAAAAAGAAATGCAGATGATAAATGGGTATTCATTGGACAAATATATTATACTAGAACTGACATGTGATAACATTTTCACGCAATTTGGGTCCATAGATCCTGAGAAATCAGTACCCAGAACAACCACCTCTGGCCATAATAACGGCCTTGATATGCCTAGCCATTGAGTCAAAATGAACTTGGATGGCGTGTACAGGTACAGCTGCCCATGCAGCTTCAACACGATACCACAGTTCATCAAGAGTAGTGACTGGCGTATTGTGACGAGCCAGTTGCTCGGTCACCATGTTTTCATTTGGTGACAGATCTGGAGAATGTGCTGGCCAGGGCAGCAGTCGAACATTTTCTGCATCCAGAAAGGCCCTACAGGACCTGCAACATGCGGTCGTGCATTTCCTGCTGAAATGTAGGTTTTAGCAGGGATCGAATGAAGGGTAGAGCCACGGGTCGCAACACATCTGAAATGTTACGTCCACTGTTAAAAGTGCCGTCAATGCGAACAAGAGGTGACCGAGACGTGTAACCAATGGCACCCCATACCATCATGCCGGGTGATACGCCAGTATGGTGATGACGAATACAAGCTTCCAATGTGCGTGCACCGAGATGTCGCCGAACACGGATGCGACCATCATGATGCTGTAAACAGAACCTGGATTCATCCGAAAAAAATGACGTTTTGCCATTCGTGCACCCAGGTTCGTTGTTAAGTACACCATCGCACGCGCTCCCGTCTGTGATGCAGCGTCAAGGGTAACCGCAGCCATGGTCTCCGAGCTGATAGTCCATGTTGCTGCAAACGTCGTCGAACTGTTCGTGAAGATGGTTGTTGTCTTGCAAACGTCCCCATCTGTTGACTCAGAGATCGAGACGTGGCTGCACGATCCGTTACAGCCATGCGGATAAGATGCCTGTCATCTCGACTTCTAGTGATACGAGGCCGTTGGGATCCAGCACGGCGTTCCGTATTACCCTCGTGAGCTCACCGATTCCATATTCTACTAACAGTCATTGGATCTTGACCAATGCGAACAGCAATGTCGCGATACGATAAACCGCAATCGCGATAGTCTACAATCCAACCTTTATCAAACTCGGAAACGTGATGGTACTCATTTCTCCCCCTTACACGAGGCATCACAACAACGTTTCACCAGGCAACGTCGGTCAACTGCTGTTTGTGTATGAGAAATCGGTTGGAAACTTTCCTCGTGTCAGCACGTTGTAGGTGTCGCCACCGGCACCAACCTTGTGTGAATGCTCTGAAAAGCTAATCGTTTGCATATCACAGCATCTTCTTCCTGTCGGTTAAATTTCGCGTCTGTAGCACTTCATCTTCGTGGTGTAGCAATTTTAATGGCCAGTAGTGTATTATCCACTCACTACCTTCTAACAGACCTAGAAGCTGGTAACGGGAATTTTCGAACACACTGTATATAATGTTATGTTAAAGGTATAACAGTAAGACAAGCGTCACACTTAGCAACTGCATACCTGTCTTCAGGCTCCGTAACAAGCATTACACTTAGAAACTGCTTACATGTCTTCAGGCACCGTAACTCACTGAGCGCAAATACCCAGACTCTATGCATCATTAGTATTGGTTTGGTTTGCAACAAACTAAACACACAATGTCAAACCTTAACGAAACTTTTTCCCGCTACTTGCTCGATGCCGGCACGTAGTTCGTTTTCGATATATCGGGAGAGAGAGATGTGGTAAAAGTCTATCGGATGAAATTAATGGAGCTTTTATAGCTCGTAATTTTTCTCTGCCTGATGGTACAGAATAATGATGATAGAATGTTTGGGAGATAGACGTGAATGGATCCTGATGGATGCGGATCTGCTTCGATGTTGAGACTTCCTAATTTTCCCAGCAAGAAACACCACCGTAACTGTTCGTACTGTCGTCGTGTTGCAGGAGCAGGCTTCATTTGACGCTGACACACATCATACACTGGTGGCAGAGCTACGACAACATGTTCCCACCTCAACCGAGTGGTCAAAACACACTCCTATAGCACTGACTCAGCTCACTCTGTTTCTAAACAGGTTGCAGAATATGGTGGATATTGCTCTCTCCGACTTCTGGGTAAAATTGCTAAAATTGATCTCGCTATCAACTGCGGTGTGTATTACTGTGTATTACAGTACATCGCTCCATATCAATGGCGCCTTTCCAATCCCGACCATCCATTGGGTGCACTGTTGATTACTGCCTAGTGATTGAGTGATATCACTCCACTGAGATGGAGGGAACCTTGTTAGAACACTGGATATCTGCTACTTGTCGCTGTGGAACATGGGATTAAGTGTAGAGGTCATCAGATTAATACAGTTGTTTGGATGCTTTCCTCATGGCTACAGACTCATCCTATTTACATATGCTGCGATACCCTACACATGTTTCTAATTTTATTTTTTTATTTTTTTCACCAGTAAGATAACAGTACCTCTTTTTATTTGTGCTAGCTCACGCGTGTTGTGAACAGCACATTCCGGCGATGGTCAGCACTGGGACAGTAGTCATGTACGTACATGACTGCAAAATGAAGGAACAGTGCTTTTCGAAACGGAGCACCGAGATATCCGCTATCGTTTCGATGGGGAGATGAGATTAATTGTAGAGGTGATCACTTTCGAATACTTGTTGGAAGCGCTGTACAGTACCGCAAACGCTTCCGGTTTCCATATGTTGCGATGTCTTCCACATTTTTTATTCAATAAGAAACATCGTATCTGTATGTTATTTCTACCAGCCCGTGGTGTGGTAGCTGTACAGTTTATGCCATGTGATGTTCAGTTTTCTGTGAGAGCCAGAGGATCGACGTGTGTCAATGTCGGTTTAATGGCAGCTGACATGGGTCTCTAACCCATGGTAGAAAAAAAAAGTGTATGGCGGTGTACACTGATTTGTTACAACTGAGAAAAGCGATGTATTAAACTGCTTACGAAGGAACAATACAGGAACCCTTTCATGTGATTGATAATGTGTTGGATATGGTCATCCTACAGTGCAGGTGAGAAACTTTACACCGGTCTGTGGAAGCGACTTCAATCACGAACCACCTGCTCCAATGAACCAATACTTATGTATTTTAATAGGATCGCCACATATGTTTGGGTGATAGACATGAATGCATCCTGAGAGACACAGATCGCCTACGGAATGCAGTATCTGTACCAAACATTGCGGGGTAATGTTTTGATTTTCTGCCCATTGTAAAATTGACAAATCATAAATACATTTTCCGGTTTGTCCAACCATGACGAAGAAACATATCCGTCTTGGTTTCTCAATGAAATACTTGAGGAGATTGATTTTTCCGTCCAAGTCGTAAGGTCCGATGACCCTAGTAAATTCGGCCCTCCCAAAGATAGAAGTGATGCTGTTGTGGAAGATACATCTGCATGATCCGTTACGTCGTTTACAGTTGTGAATGAAGTGGATGTGTTCTCTATTACTTCCTGCTTTTTCGAGGAAGAGAAAGACGAATTTTCCATGTTTTGTGTTTTGTGTGAATTTTCTATAAAAATTTGTAATGATTTTATAATTGTTTTTATATTGGTTTTGCCTGAAGACGTTATGTGACCAATTGCTTTCGAATTTGAACATATTGCAGAAATTAACGAAATGTTCTGGTTTTTGGAACGGTTCCACTTGTCTTGTATGCAATTCACTATTTTGAATAGTGACACTCGTATATTTTTTGATAAAGTGGTTATATAACCATACAAGGAATCTATACATTCTTGTTCTGATTGATATAATTTAACAATTTTAATTAGTAAAGTTATAATTTCTAAATATGGTACTGAATCAGTGCTGTCAGTGCTTTCAAGTTTCCTTTTTCTACCCCTTCTCTTAGGTGCTGAATTTGTATTGGTACTTTCTTCTTCTTCCTCTGCTTCAACAACTTCTAAATCTTTACCTGGGGTTTTAGGAGGTTCTTGGTCAGTAATGTCTTCAGTATCAGAATAGTCTGAAGAGGAAACAGTAGCACTAATTTTATTATTAGACATGATTTTAGATCCAAATAGTTGGTTAATGTCTTTTTGATTTGGACGAAAATAATAAATGTCTTCCTTTCCTGTTTTCAGTAACCTAAAACATTTTAAAATTACACTTTAGTCTGTATTTGTGACACATCATGATAAATATATTTATCAACAAATTTTGTATGTATTCTTTCTCCAAATGTCGCTTTTAAACATACATTGCAAAACAGAATTGAGCTCATATGCAATATTGTTTCAAACATATTTGTAATATCTTTACACCTAATTTCCATTGTCTGAAACGCATAATGATCTTGACTTGGAGAATAAGTTGCATAGATATAAGGTCTGCTGCCAACATATGCATGTACATTAGTTAATTCTTTAAGTGCTTCATTATCTTTCTTGTTAACAATTTCATTAATATAACATTCAGGACATAATGCTGATAATAATTGTGGTTTATAAACATTACTCTTATGTAAATTACAAAAAACATGTAATTTTCCAATATTACACACACGGTATATACAATTTACCAAAATAATTTCTGTAATTGGAAACTTATATTGATTTGGTCGTGACCATTTTACACAACATATATCTGGTATTATAGATAAATATCGCATAAAATGATCATATCTTCTGAATTCTTTTAATTTCCAATCAAAAGACCACTGAAAATTATTATCATTGGGATATATATCATAAGTTGTTTTTTCAATAACTTGACGAATGCGTGAATTAAAAACACATTTAGGCCATGTTAATTCAAAAGAATATACATCAGGTCGAGATGTAGTTCTATAGTTCAATGGATTTATACTTCGTATATCATTTGTACATTTGAAAGAAATATGTTTCAAACGTTCTTTTATTTGTGAATCAGTGATAGTTCTATTTGATTCTTCATCTGAGTGTGTAATAATATCATCAGATTCGTCTGAATCCCATTCTAACATTGCCCTTGCGTCTGATATAGATGGAAGAGAATCACTAGAATTGGTGTCCAAAGTTTCTACAGCTTCAAAGGATGGATTGTGTGACATTTCTAGAAATAAAATTAATAAATAAGTTAAGTATAGTAATAAATACCTGTTAGTGCTGTTATCTAACATAAAAACTACTTGCCAGAAGAAATGGAGATCAGATTACTCCGTGATAGTAGTACTGAACATCTGCCGTCTACTGCAGTCCTTTTATACCTACATCTGTTTGGATAGCCTTGACTGATCACTTGCCAACAGCAACCCACGACCCCCCCCCCCCCCCTGCGGTTTCTGACGTCAGCAAGTGTTCGAAGAACGCGCAAAGCGCACTTGCTGACGTGGTGTGGTAGCTGTACAGTTTATGCCATGTGATGTTCAGTTTTCTGTGAGAGCCAGAGGATCGACGTGTGTCAATGTCGGTTTAATGGCAGCTGACATGGGTCTCTAACCCATGGTAGAAAAAAAAGTGTATGGCGGTGTACACTGATTTGTTACAACTGAGAAAAGCGATGTATTAAACTGCTTACGAAGGAACAATACAGGAACCCTTTCATGTGATTGATAATGTGTTGGATATGGTCATCCTACAGTGCAGGTGAGAAACTTTACACCGGTCTGTGGAAGCGACTTCAATCACGAACCACCTGCTCCAATGAACCAATACTTATGTATTTTAATAGGATCGCCACATATGTTTGGGTGATAGACATGAATGCATCCTGAGAGACACAGATCGCCTACGGAATGCAGTATCTGTATGTAGTTTGGAGACGTGTGGCAATTCAGCAGCAAAAGCTTCGTGCTTCCTCCATGCCATGTAGGATGTGTAGTCTTCCAAATTTTCCCGACAAGAAACACCCCTGTAACTGCTCATAATATCTCCCCTACTACCTCGTGTTGCAGTGAAAAGTTTCGTCTGGCGCTGACCTTACACACTGTACACAGTTGACGGAACTATGACAACGTGTTCACATTTCCATCGAGTGGTCAAAACGCGCTCCTGTCGCATTAACTCAGCTCGTCCTGTTTCCCCACATAATGCAGAAGGTCTTAGATATAGCGCTCTCTGACTTCAGTGCAGGTCATACTTAAATTGGGACGATCACATGGACTAAGCTGCATGGAGGGCGAGGCAAAGACTTAGGAGGAGTTACAAGATGCAGAGGGACTGTCTAGAAACAGCGCTGGAGTTCTTGGTGTATGGGACCCTTAACAGATAATTTTAAAAAAAGTGACTCGTTTCGAGAGACGAGAGTGACAAAAATATGATTCACCAGTGGCTGTAATAATTAAAAGACGTCTCTACAGAATCCAAAGCAAATATGTGGTTGAATGGTAAGACTTGATTCCAAATTACTGACAGGATTTCGGGCAGCATTTCTGCCTGAAAGCGTAACGGTATCAGCAACCATGTGTGCCTGTAGACTCAAGACCGTTTTTTATGGAAGGTGATGGTAACATAGGTGTTATGATCATGTTTTTAGATAGCGCGGTCCTTATGCGAAATGTATGTTGTGGGTTATAGATTCCCTCTGTGGTCAGCTTCAAATGTCATTTCTCAATAGTGTTCCTCGAAAAGAACATGGTATTCCATCCATGGATTCCCAGTTGTCCTACTTGGCGAGTGTAATCCGACTGCTGAACAAAAAATTACTCGCCATACAAAGTGAATCTCATGATCAATTTAATTAATTAGCCTATCATATTGATACCAGTGACGAGCTGCCTGACGGATGGAAGAGGCGGCTAGGGCACAACGAAATTATTCTTGACAGGCATTTCTATTTTTTCGTTGCGGCGATATTTTTTAAACCAAATTTCAGGCTCTCACGATTTGTTGCGTAAATGCTAGTATGATATAGCATTGCCTGATAAAGGAGCCCTGTCATATTGTACAAAACAGCTAAGTTCTCTTGAATTGCCGGCCGTTGTGGCCGAGCGGTTCTAGGAGCTTCAGTCTGGATCCGCGCGACCGCTACGGTCGCAGGTTCGAATCCTGCCTCGGGCATGGATGTGCGTAGTGTCCTTAGGTTAGTTAGGTTTAAGTAGTTCTAAGTTCTAGGGGACTGATGACCTCAGATGTTAAGTCCCATAGTGCTCAGAGCCATTTGAACCATCTCTTCTCTGCCTCGACTGTTACTAATCGATACTTGAAGATAAACGTAAACAAGTCTCGTTTTGTAATTCCAGAACAGTTTTCACAAGGTGTGAAACTAGATTTTCATTAGTATTTATGTAAATAATCCATGTAAATATTAAGAATATTTTACAACTAATAATCATGATGTAATGTAAAGATTAAATAAAACAGCAACCCACTGATGATGGCACAGGGGTGCTGAAACATGTTTAGGAACTTGGAAAAAACGGTATTTTGCATAACTGGCGGACCTTACATCCAACAATTCCAGACAGGAACTTCTACGGAAGTGCTCGAACTCAGTGCCGCAAGCAAGTAAGTGCAAATGCTTGTTTCTTAAAATACCCTGTGCGAAATCGTCTTCAGTTGACAGAAGTAAGTGAAGGGACCAAATAATCGCCATTTGTAAAGAATGATCTCAAATTGAAACTGAAGGGTAGGGACGAGAAGGAAAACTGAAAGGAAAAAAAACCAAAACGAAACAGAAACAGAAATAGAGTCGTTCTGCAAAAACTAGATTTCTCAAAGCCTCTCAGAAAACTGATCCCGCTAAAAATTATTTTAGTTGGAATATGGATGTGATTTTTTTATGATGGACACACTGGGATTAATGTAATGAATGGTAGCATAAGACCTACACAGATTATGGAAGAGTAGCTCGTTACGTCTGTGACCACTGTTGAATGTGTACTCTTACCTGCCTGCGCGACAAAGAGAATGCTGTTAACGCTTTTGTATCCTCGCTCATTTTCAATCTGTCTTAGCAATAAAACTGAATTTATTTTTACAATGATTCATACGAGGTTCTTAAATGAAAGATTGGTACATAAATTCACTGCGTGACAAAAAAGGTGAAGCATGTCCAACACTTGGTCGGATGTCAATGTAACAACGTACACATTCACACCATCGGCGAGTATGTAAATGATTGGCTTCGCAGTTCTCTGAGACAGGTGGATGTGCCACGAGAGTGCATTCACATTGTTCGGTTTTAGTACTGTTGCCAGGTCTGCTATGGATATAGAAGGGCTATCAGAAGTTAAGTGATAACTGTGAAGGATACAGAGCTGTACTCGTGTGAGACAGCGTTATTAGCATTGACACAGTTTGAAAGGAGCCTCATTGTGGGGATCGATTTGGCCGGCTGCTCGAATAGTGCAATATCTAGATTCGTGAGGCATCCGGATGTGGCAGTGGACGGATGTTAGACTGAATGGGGATGTGGGGCAGGCATTACATCGCCAACATTCTGGTCGACCACATCAGACCACCAGAAGAGAAGATCGCCATATTGTGCACCAAGCATATTGTAACCCCTTCATATCTGCGCCTGTCATCCGAGAACTCATGGCTCGTGTCCCTATCAACTGTCTGCTTGATGCTGAGGTTCTCCCATCCTCAACAGAACATGTGTGGGACCAACTCGGACCTCTTCTCCGTCCAGGACATCAAGGACCAGTTACGGCAGTCGCGGGCTAGATTGCCTCAGGAGAAGATGCAACGGCTGTATGACAACCTGACGACAGGATGAAGGCTTTGACGATCGGATGGCTTTGCTGCTGGTGAACCTTTCGGGGTATAAGGAACTCTTCTGTTCCTAACGTTTCGTCCAGAACTGCGCTGGACATCGTCACAGGCGTTGGTCCGCCCTTGAGTCTTGCCGACTGATTGGGTGGAGGTCTGAGAGCGACATATGTACTGTAGAAAAAGAGGCGTGGCGGGAGTTACGCGTGATAGGCAAAGATAAAACTTAACCATCGATTGTCGTCTCGTCAAAGATAAAAAAATTGTTTAGCAATTCTGCAGAGCTATTGTTCACATATCGCTAAGTTTCATGGTCTCTTCTTTCCTACTGAGATTATCACTATGTTTATATATTCAATAGTTTCTATACATAGCCATGGATAATAGTTCATCGTCGTGGTAAAATTTTTGTTTCAGAAAACTGTAATAACATCACATATCCTTTCAAACCATTAAGTTTCATTTCGTGTCCTCCTCCACTTCCTCTTTAAGGCAGTGTAGCTAAATTACAGTAAAAGTTTAAGATGACACCAATTCAACGTTCCCGCCACTCTGGTACTGTCAGTACAAGGCGTACAACAGGACCTTGGTACTTATTCTGTATATGACATACCATTGGAGACATTACAATTGTAATTAATTAATGCATAAACTATAAATTGTGACTTCCTTTGAGTAAAATACGGAGTAGTAAAATTTACGATCGTTTAGTAACAATGTAACACTTTCCCCCCTTTAGCGTTCTAGGGTTAAATAGATGTACGCATTTTTTTCCTTAAACAGTTAACCGTTAATCCAACGTATCATGTTGGTTCGGACGCGAGTGCGTAAAGTAGGCGTTACTGCGACGGTGGACGAGCCCCCTTCAGACGTGAGCAGCACTCGGCAGCGCGGGCTGCGGCTGAGGCTACTTAGCAGCGCACTTGACACCACGGCCCACGCGCCGGACGTGCCGCTAAGCGGTTCTCGGTTCCTCTGGGAAAGCCGTGCGTCAGAGGTCACGCTGTCCTGTCCAACGGCCCTACCTGAACTTACATTACATTTCAGTAACATTACACGGCTGCCCAACTAAATTGCGTCATTGGCAAGGGTAGAAAATGACGAAATTTTCTTTTGCATACACAAGCACGGTAGTAAGAATACAACGATTGGGGTGTACAGAATGGGAAATTTAGTACACACAGCTGCCACTTCTGGCACCAAGAATGGCTCTGACCCGACTGGGCATCGAGTCGAAATAAGCGATGGGCAAAAAATATCGATACATTAATATTTTTTAGATGACATTATCGAAATACACAACAGGGGACATGAAGTCGTTGCGAATTTCATTCCGTGTACTCGGTTGGACCTTAAGTACGCCTCGCAGAAGGCACGTGAACAACATACGCTGATATCAGCATTTGAAAGAGGACGTGTAGTTGGGCTCAAAAAAGCCAGTTGGAGTAGTCGGAGAATCACTCGACATTTGTCCGCAGCTCGTGGTCGTGCGGTAGCGTTCTCGCTTCCCACGCCCGGGTTCCCGGCTTCGATTCCCGGCGGGGTCAGGGATCTGCCTCGTGATGACTGGGTGTTGTGTGATGCCCTTAGGTTGGTTAGGTTTAAGTAGTTCTAAGTTCTAGGGGACTGATGACCATAGATGTTAAGTCCCATCGTGCTTAGAGCCATTTGAGCCAACATTCGACATTTAATGGGACGGTTGCCTCTATTCGACGACGCTGGCAGGAATGGGTGAACAATGGTCGAGCAAAGCCTCAAGAAGGAAGCTTTAGACTTAGAGAGACGGCAGAACGTGAGCATTGAGCAATGGTCAGAGAGGCACTCGGAGCCCCGGATTCATTGTTACCATCGATCAAATGTGCAACTGGTGCTTCAGTGAGCCCAAGGATCACTAATAGGCGGCTCACAATAAGGGGGCTGAGATGACGGCGCCCCTCGCGCCCTCTGTACGCCAAGAAGCCTGTCTGCAATGATGTCGGGCACATTCGGCCTGGAATTTCACTCCGGTGGGGTACAAACTTGACTGTTGAATGCTATACTGCCCCGCAACGTGGAGTAATTATCTGGGGTGCCATTTCATCTCTTAGCAGGGCCCCTTGGTTGTCATCCACCGGTGCCCTTACGGAACAGCGGTACTTGACGATTTTCTACGCCCTGTTTTGTTGCCCTTCATGTTAAGCCATCCTGGGCTTACATTTCTGCAAGATTATGCCCTCATGCACACGGCGAGAGTTTCTACTGCGTACCTTCGTGCTTGCCAAACCATACCATGGCCAGCAAGGTCACCGGATCTCTCCCAAAATGAGAACGTTTGGAGCATCGTGGGCAGGACTCTCCAACCGGTTTGGGATTTTGACGCTCTAAAGCGCCAACTGGACAGCATTTGGCGCGATCTGGCGCAGGAGGACATCCAGCGACTCTATCAGTCAATGGATAATCGCCAGAGGTAGACCAACACGTTACTGACTTGCTCAGTTTGCGAAGCTCTTTGTCTTTAAGAAATTATTCAACTTTTCTGAAACTATATACGTCACATGTACCGGTTTTCGTCCTATTCCAATAATTTCTTCACGGTGAGGGGCTTTTTACTATTTTCTCTTCTATTTTCTTTTTCTTAGAGTGTACACCGTCGAGATTAAAATTACCGATATATCGGTTAATCTACATCAAATGCTGAACATCGAAAGCGAAATTTTTATTGTCTCTCTTTTCTTGACTCATAGCGGTACAGGTCTCATCGGCAGATTTCTTGCCCATGCCAACTACTACCAATCGTTGCAATTTTCCATAATAAGCACCAGACTTGAACAAGAATGAATTTATACCACATATTCAAGCGGTCAGGGAACATTTACAAAGTCTTACAAAACATATAGCGTCTCAGGTTTGCTACACCTAATCTAAGCTTGGATACTTATGAAACGGGAAATTTCTAGATTGCAGCCCAACGAGATATCTTCGAAGTGTTGAAGGGAAGTTCTCTAGAAGATATTCTAAGAAACGAATTCTTGCAGAAAGAATGAGATGGGTACATTGTAATGAATGGAAGTGCGAAGAAAGGGAGCTTATGGTTTAACGTATCGTCGACGAGGAGCCAGTTAGAGTTGAAGCACAAGCTCACATTGCGGAAATGTAGGGAACGAAATCCACCACGTCGTTTTCAAAAGAATTTTCCCAGCTTTTGCCTCAAGCGATTTAAGGAAACCACAGAATACCTAATTCTGTATTGCCGGACAAGGATTTGAATCGCTGTCCATCAGGATACGAGTCCACTATCTTACCACGGCACCACCTCACTCTTGTGCGATGTAACTGATATAGTGGGTGAACATAGAAATATGATGTCGCCCAACTGGCTGCCAATGAAACTTTTGAGATGTCGACGTAGCTGAAGGGTAGACCCAGAAAGATCCAGGAAATGTTGCACAGGAAATTATTTAACCAAAACCTTGAACGAAGAAGAAGAATATGATGGTGGTGGTGGTTCTGGTGGTGATGATGATGAACGGCAAGAAACAGAATTATTTAAAGAGAAATATTTGCTTATGTGAGAAGACAGACGACGCTACGATCACCGAATGCTGGGGCTTTCCCAGTACGGCAAGCGCCTTAATGTGCTAAATGAACCTCATTTCAGCCACTATCCTCAAGGAATATGATCCTACTCACACTGCCGAGAAACGACGGAGACTACTCGAATACAAATGTTTACTTCTGTGGGCCAGGACCTTTCGCTTGTGTTTGAATTTCTGTTTCCAGACACAATAACTTTCCTGCTACCGCAACTGACCGTTTTCCTCCATCACTGATCACCTTCAGAACCTTTTACTTCAAGCAGCATTTTATGGCATCTTGTATATGCGCTAGTAATGCGTTCTCACAATGTCAGTGAGTGGTGTCTGGGAGTCTGTTCCTCAAAAGAGATGCGACTCCATAACGGCCTCTAGTGGCCAGTCAGGAAGTAAGTTCGGCCCTGGATCCAGACATAATTGTTATCACCATTTGACAAACTCTCAAGGAAACAATAATTATGGGACTTCCTTCCTTTATCGTATAATCTGGCAGATTATTGTATTTCTTTGACGATAGTCTATGATTACATCTACATCTGCATTATACGAATGCATTATGGGCCGCTGCGAAAGTCGAAAGTGCGTCAGAGCCCCAGTATGGTGAAAGTTGTGGTGATTCCCGTGTACGGCTGTTATGGTGATATCCTATAGCATTATGTTCCTCCACAGCAGACCGTCAATGCACAGTATTACTGTTCGTTTTTGGAGCATCACCTGCGACCAGCTTTGTGAAAGAAGCGGCTACACTTTCTGCGCAACCCACCCATCATTTTGCACTACAGTGCGCGGGCGCATACAGGGCAAGCTGTGCCTCCTCTGTTCGGTCGATGGGACTGGTAAGTACTGTACCATCCACCATAATCCCCGTGCTTAAGTCCTGGTGACTTTGATTTGATTCCGAAGATGAAGGAACCACTTCGTGGCATTCGCTTCAGAACTGTTTCAGAGATTCGACAGGTAGTAGACCGCTCCATTCGCACCATCAACAGTACAGGGTCTGCTAACTGTATACTACGCCTTCCACATCGCTGGCAACGGGTTCTACACAACGTTGGTGACGACTTTGAAGGACAGTAACAGGTGGAAACATGTAACTCTTTTGTATCGGTAGTAAATAAATAGTTGCCACTATTTAAGTCCCAACTCTCGTGCAACTCTAACTTAAAGCATTCTGTGAGAGAAGTACATAAGCGTTTCAGAGAGATTGGACGCCCTTCTTCGGCTTCCACATAGATGACTGTTTTATCTACGAGTAAGAAGTAAGAATTATTAATATTCGGTAAGTCACTAACATCTGTAATGGCCAGTAATGGCCCTGTAACCTGTCCCACGGAACATTTGAAGTTACTGTGGCCGCGAATGAATCTATCTACGCATCTCGCATTCTGCTTATCAATAAGTCCCGTCGCATACATGGTGAGCTATTCCGCGGGCAAGAATTCCCTTTAGTGGGCGTCGTTTAGCATTATGACGAAGCGCTCTCAAAAATATAGGAACATCGAATCCTCTTGGTTATCTCTGCCTATGATACTTAAGATACCATTTTTCTGGAGTCTGTTTCAGAATACATGCCTATTTCGAGTGCGAAGATTATTCACTTCACGGTCCCCAGTACGTCATTACGTTTGAGCTTAGAGTGGCCTAGAGTTATGTTGCAAATGTGGGTTAGTAATACGGGACAGTTCTTGGGCCATTCTATAATTAGTCAGACAAATACCCGTACAGAAAAAAATGTTTACTAACCAAATTCTTTTCTCTCTATTTTTACATTTAATTTCGAGCAATTTCAAAGCACTTGTCCTATCTTCCTAGCATAATTATTACCACTCAAGGAAGAATTCTTCATCTGATCCCGAAATCAGGCTGTGACTCAACCAAAAAGCTCATTGATACACAAACATGTAAGCTTTAGAGTTATACTCCTCAGATTAAAGAGAACTCCCACGAACAAACAGGATTACATACAGAAGTTAAATACAATAAAACAAATAGTAGTGAAGAATGTACTGGTTATGATACTCTTATGATAATGAAACTAATCAAAAAATATGTTAACGGCCAGAGACTTAATAGACCACATGCACACAAGACTTTGCAAAACAACATAGAATGGCTCAACACATAGACAATGGCCATACACACATGACACAACAGAGCAAGAACCTATACACAAAATAATATGGCACACAGTCTCCTACTATCATTAAATAGTTCATAGCATAGGCAACGTTTTAAGGAAACAGGTACTTCAAATAGGATACAGAACAGGCAACACAATACAGACACAAACTCAGAACACCGGAAACGTCCACAGGCAAATTCAACAAATCTGCATATACGAGCTTACATGTAACCCTTGAAAGTCAGTATACGTAGGGCAGACATACTGAAACGTTAAACCAAGATATTTAGAATACTACATTCGCTGACTACAACCATCACACACAATAGAAACATATTTAAAAATACTAAATCCAGTCACAGCCTTAGCTATAAATTTGCTATAGAAGATAAATTCCACATACGAGGGCTTTAGCAGAAGGAAAACAGATTATAAATGACTATACTTCACTAAGAAATGACACGCTATTCAACATATTAAAGAAGCTGTATAGCTTCCGCGTGCACACACACACACACACACACACACACACACACACAGAAAGAAAGAAAGAGAGTGACAGAGCGAAAAGTTCAAATCTGGGGCCAAGCTGACATTAGAACAAGTGGACTTCAACAGGAACTGGATGCAGAGCACTCAGAAGCAACGAAAACACTGTGTTTTGTAAATTGGCAAAGTGTTCCTTGCTAGCGAAGTTCTGCAAAAACATATGTTGGTGTTTGTGTGTACATTTCCACAACAGATGAGAAAGCAGATGACAAGAGATATTTTGAAGCTAACTGTATGTTATCAGAAAAATAGAGTGGCGAGATATTTTTGGCAACAAAATTACAGGGTGACAATTACTGAACGTTCAAACTGCACGGTTGGCCGCAGAGCATGATGGTAATTATTACGCACAGTATGGTTTAGTTTAGCGACGAAGTCCACTTTCGTTTGAATATGTTCGTCAATAAGCAAAATTTGGTGCATTTGGGGGCCTGAGAACCCGTTTTTCGATATCGAGAACTCTCTTCACTCTCAGCGGGTGACTGTGTGGTGTGCAATGTCCAGTCATGGAATAATCGGTCCGATATTCCTGGATGGCACGGTGACTACCGAACGGTACGTGAAGGTAAAGGAAGATGATTTTATCCCCATTATCTTGACCTTTATTTCGACGAGATGTGGTTCATGAAAGACGCACCTCAACCCAAGCGAAGCAGGAGAACGTTTGATGTTCTGGAGGAGTACTTTGGTGACCTCATTCTGGCTCTGGGCTACCCAGAGGCCACTGGCATGGGCCTCGATTGGCCGCCATATTCTCCGGATCTGAACACATGCGACTCCTTTTTGTGGGGCTATATTAAAGACAAGCTTCGCACACACGTGGTGTGACTAGAAACACGCAACTGCTTAAATTTTGATTAATAATCAGCATTGGCGGCCGAAGACATGGAGCATGAGAAGTCACCCTCTTCTTCCGATGGTCATGAAAAAAAGAGGGAAGAGAAGGGGACAGAGGTGGCACAGGAAAGGAATTCGTGGCGGGAGTATCAAACCAGTCAGATGACCGATGAATCAAAAAAAATTGAACATATGCAGCAGTAACCACAAAACCAGCCATTCAGGGAATCGTCAGCATCGATGTTCCGCATCAACGGAGCATGCAGAATTTCGCCTTTCGTCTGTGCCACATCATCGCCAATGATGACAGGCATATTGAACATGTCAAACCTAAATCTGAATATCTGTAGTGACGTTTACATGTTGAGCAAAGCGTGTGCACGCCGCAGTTTGTAACTAATTTACGTTTTTTTTCATATAGCTCAGTAGTTGTTACCCTGCATATTTACAGATGAGGTAAATTGTTAAGTTGCCGACAGTAACATGTATTAGTTGCAGTTGACAAGCGATTAGTGTACAGCAATGTAAAGTTGATCCTACATAGCCCAACCGCGAAGAAAAAATTAAGGTAAAGATAACAACAGACAAAAACTGTAGTTACGCCTGATACCGCAAGAATCAGTGGTACATAAAACATGTTTACATTTTCCATAACTAAGTAAAGAACATCCACTAACGATGGCACAAAGGAGCTGGAGCGTGTTTGTTGTTTGCATACCAACCAAATAAGAAATCCATTAATTTTGTCTGCAAACACGACTACTGCTAGAGCTTCAAAACTAAATAATGAATAATCGCTTCAATACCATTTCATTGGTTACATGATCTACCCATCTACTCTTCAGAATTCTTATGTAGCACTATATTTCTAAAGCTTCTATTCTGTTCCTTTTTATAATGTTAATCTTCCACGTTTGATTACTATATATGACTACATACAAATACTTTTAGAAAAGGCTTTCCAACACGTACATCAATATTAAATGTTAAAAACTATCTCTTTTTGAGAAACAATTTTCTGGTTACTCCCAGTCTGCATTTTAGATCCTCTCTGCTTCGACCATAATCACTCACTTTGCTGTCCAGATACCAAATCTCCTCTATTGTTTTAGTATCTCATTTCTCAATATAATTCCCCCTGCTTCGTCTGATTTTATTTTACTACGCTCCAACATCTTTGTTTTTGTTTTGTTGAAATTCACCTCTGAACCTCTTTTGTATTCGCTACCCATGACGTTCAACGAATCTTCCAAGCCCTGTGCTATTTTTGAAAAATGGTTCAAATGGCTCTTAGCACTATGGGACTTAACATCTGAGGTCATCAGTCCCCTAGAACTTAGAACTACTTAAACATAACTAACCTAAGGACATCACACACATCCAAGCCCGAGGCAGGATTCGAACCTGCGGCCGTAGCAGTCGCGCGGTTCCGGACTGAGCGCCTATAACCACTCGGCCACCGCGGCCGGCGCTATTTTTGACAGAATTACCATGTTACCGGCAAAGCTTAAGGTATTTATTTCTTCTCACGGAGCTTTTAATTCCCTTTTCAAATGTCTCCTTAGTTTCCTTTAGTGCTTGTTCTGTGTACAGATCGAATAACATGGAGAATACGCTACGAACCTTTCTCACGCGCTACTCAGTTACTGCCCCATTTACATGTCCTTTGACTATTCCAACTGCAGTCTGGTTTCTGTGCTAGTTATAGATACTCTTCGTTCGCTCCCTGTATTTTATTCCTGTTACTAACATAATTTCATAGAGTGTTTTCGCTATCTGGTCTAAAAGGCAAATTTAACACAAACATATTACAAAAGAGTGTGCAATAACCTAAATAATAATTTAACTACGTTTGGTAACTGCAGACGGCAAGCGCGCTGTCAAAATGTGCCAAGCGAAACTTAATTGAAAATAAAAATATGACTTATGGAAAAATGTGTAAATTAGTAACTTTCACTAGGCAGTTGCAGACCTTATCAAATTTCATTATTGTTGTTGTGGTCTTCAGTCCTGAGACTGGTTTGATGCAGCTCTCCATGCTACTCTATGCTGTGCAAGCTTCTTCATCTCCCAGTATCTACTGCAGCCTACATTTCATTATAATACGGTTAAATTTAAGGTTTTCTCAATCTTCGATTAACAACGCTTTCCTTCCGACAGACAGAAATTTTTGAAAGCAATAAGAGCCTTACGACAAGTGTATGTCCTTTCAAATATTTTCGATCGACAAACGTAATCCCATTCTCTGACGTTCCATGGAATTTCGCTTCTGAAGCAGCCTACATTCAGCCAAGAGCTTCCGCTATGGTACTGTTATAATGGCAATTGGCGGCCTAATTTTAAAAAGAAAACGTTTTACTTCATTTGTAACAACTAGATTATGCGTCTTGTTCCGAGGTAGCATAAAAACTCCCAAAAGCAGATATCTTCTTGTGCGTTAGAAAAATAATTGTCTTCGGAGTTTTGAAGGTAACTTCTGAAGTAGAAAAGGCTTAGTATCACTTTTCGGCAATTATGCTGCATTCATTTGAGAGACTCTAATAAGATGCAAACTCTTTTTCATCGTTTAGCCAACTAAAGCCCTCTAAAAGTTTCGCGTGGTTTAACAGACAGTAATCCATATTAACGACGAAATAACGCCGTTAATTGCCGATTAGTTGGTAACAACGAAAGATACTTCCAAAGAGACTTCACGTTTCCGAGCGAGATTCTCAGCCTCATTTCCACTGTAATCCTGGATACTCATTTTATTTTTCAGAAACTAACAGAGATAAGGATGAAAAGAAAGTCATTGTTTAAAGTCTCACGACAGCGGAAATGGCGATTAAGGTTTAATGTCCCGCCAGTGGCAAAGTCCTTAGAGACGGTGAAAAAGCTTCGATTGGTGAAGGAAGTTGAAGGAAATTGACCGTGTCCTTCTCAAAGAAACCGTTCCATCATTTGCCTTATTATAATATGGGAAATCACTACGACTACTGAGTTACGGAGTACCAAGCACTAGGAATCAGACACAAAAATATGAATGTGGTGTTATTCTGTTAAGTCCGGCTTAAAATGCATTATGTTTAAGTTGTGTATGTGGCAAGATTCAGGTACTTTACTACATAGGATATTTGTCGCTCGAGGAGACTGACTAAATGTCGATGATTGCGAAATAATCCCAATCTCGTGAGTTAATCAGTTGGTTTATTGTTCATATTTTTCTTGTGATAATGTAAATGTTTCTGAAAAGCAACATGTTTTCATTGCTTCTGTGGTTCTTGCTGATCGCTTACTCAGAAGAGAACAGTGGAGGACACTTACACTACCAGTACAATCCTTGAGAATACCGTTGTTGCTCCGAGATTGCTACTGTCTGTTGATGAGAAGAGTACCTGATTATAATTAAACTGATGGTGTTCCGAGTGGTGGAGTGTAGTGCGTGCTGTATACACTGAGGACGCTGAAATATCGTAGGTACGTTCATTAATCGGTCACCATGCTGGGTAGCCGCGCGGTCTTGGGCGCCTTGCCACGGTTCGCGCGGCTTCCCTCGTCCAAGATTCGAGTCCTCCCTCGGGCATGTGTTTGTGTGTGTGTGTGTGTGTGTGTGTGTGTGTGTGTGTGTGTGTGTGTGTGGTCCTTAGCGTTTAGTTTAAGTTAGATTAAGCAGTGTGTAAGCCTAGGGAACGATGACCTCAGCAGTGTGGTCCCATAGGAACTTACCAAAAAAATTCCAATTAATCGGTCTGCTCACGGAGTAGTTCCATTTTCTGCCACCAAGCGAAAATATGGCGCTGTAAGCAGTCAGAATGTGGTGTGAGTGCAGGAATAGGGAAGGAAAGGTCAAACACATGATAACAGTGGTACTGGCACGTTCATAAGGATATGCTCACAAGTTATATGTGTTCAGTATGATCTGCCGACTCAGCAACATGCTGCAGCCACAAGGCTGCAGGGTCGACAGTTGCCCGCAGCAAATGTGGTGTAATCAGAGCGATATGTCATCGTATGCTATCCTTGAGATCAGAAAGAGTCCGGATACATGTATGATAGACACGGTATTCAAATATCCCCACAATCAGAAATAACATGAATGTATCCTGTAGGTCGGGGGATCTGTAAGGTCACACATCTTGAAACTGTCGAGAGATGAATTAGGCCTGATCCTGTTTTGTGTTTATTCGACTAAGCTGCATGCACCAACAAGGACACCGCGCAGTGTTCCCGAATATTTCACGAGGGCAAGATGAAGTGTGAGGTTGCCCCATTTGCAGGCTTATATAAATTTTGTAACGTCCTTTTTCGATTTATCTTGTCATTTTACCACTCAGTTTATTATACCGTCTTTAGCTTCACTACATCTCTTCTCGCCGGCCTCTGAGACCGAGCGGTTCTAGGCGCTTCAGTTTGGAATCGCTCGAATCCTGCCTCGGGCATGGATGTGTATGATGGATGTCCTTAGGTTAGTTACGTTTAAGTAGTTCTAAGTTCTAGGGGACTGATGACCTCAGATGTTAAGTCCAATAGTGCTCAGAGCCATTTGAACCATCTCTTCTCTGGCTCGACTGTTACTAATCGATACTTGAAGATAAACGTAAACAAGTCTCGTTTTGTAATTCCAGGACAGTTTTCACAAGAAGTGAAACTAGCTTTTCATTAGTATTTGTGTAAAGAACCCATGTACATATTAATAATATTTTACAACTAATAATCATGACATAAGCAACTTTATAAAAGGCATTGTTATCGAACATATTTTACTATTTGAGAGCTAAAAACTAAGAACCAAGCAAAACTTACTGTCGCAGCATGGGAAGAGCGAACTAATATTTAATTCTGTAATTTCAGTCTGTAAACGCCAACAAGTTTTTGACTGTATTCCTTAAATTTTCTTTCTTTAAAAATGGATAACGTAATTGGTAGTTATTGAAACGCTGTACAACAACTGGATGGAGTCACTTTTGTTACGACTTTGGAGTGCCAGTTTTGTGACAGTTTTTGGGAGTCAGTTCTGTTACCGTTTTGTATCAATTTTGCGCAGTAGTCACGTATCTGTGTAAGTGAAACTTCGTGTCAACCTTTTTACTTAAAATTTATCTTGGCATGCCAAATCCTTAGATACGCTGTGATTAGCTCAGGAAGTAGCAGCAAATTTTGGTGGAGCAGATACTCGCAAATACGTTTACAGCCACTCATGCCGAGATCGACGGAAAACAAATATGAGTACCGTATTTTCTACAAACTGTTACACCCAGAAAGCCGCTTTATATTGCAACTGATACCTGGCATCCCTTCGACACCCCTTAGATTATCCACGTGGCCTGCAAACGCAGCTTCAGCGACTTAGCGCCAATCAGCTGAAGTGTATCGAATTGGTTGCCTGTGAATCTGGGGTGTAAGAATCAGTGAGTGGCTGGCGCTGTACAGACATTTGGAAGGTGCCCTACAAAAGCGCGCCGCTGGCACCGAAGGTGTCAGCAAACTAGGGTCGGGGGGGGGGGGGGGGGAGGGGGTCTTAGAGGTATCCTTTGCAGTTTCATTCGCGTATAAACGGAATTTGCTGCTTCAGATCGTCGAACGGTTTTGAAAGATCCGTAGTGGTTCCACTCTGTACATCAGAGCCAAAATTGCGGTTGCACTACAGTCCAAAGAGATCAGATAAAGTTCAGTGTCATTGCAACCTGACAGTGTCCTTAGAGAAGGGTTGGATCCTCCAGGGGTGTCAGCAGTGTCAAAGTTATCAAGAACGTCATGCTGTTGTGCATCACGCTGCAAACTGTCAGTTCCGAACGCGAAATGTATGGGAATCCACGCTCCAGGGAAAGGGATGTTTTCACTGTGGCGCCCTTTATGTTACCCGTTGAGGCTTCTTCGTGCCGATTCTGAGCGACGATGTATCTGAAACGTTTTCCTCTGCAACATATAACAAAACCGCGTGATTTCAATGCTGGACGTTGCGCTTCTGGCCTCCATCGCAGAGGGGTCAAGAGAAGGGGTGAAAAGTAGGCAAGAGGGGATGTGACGACCTTCCCATCCCGTGATATATCTACGGAGGCATTTGGCAGAATCGAAGTGAAATTTGCGTCCAACGTGACATCTTTAATCCACCTTACGACAGCTCACATGAACTTCTGAGCTGTGGCCTCTCTTTCTCATGCTTTAACTCCTTGCTGTTTGAAGCATCGCCGAGCCCGAGTTTGAAGTCGCAGGGCATCACAATTTTGTACGATTGTACAGGAAGTTTGTAAGCACCTTCAAGCCTAGCGGACTCGTTTAGAGGCTTCATCCCTTCAATTGAGTACTCTAGCGTCTCAGTTGCCATTTGAGTATGATGTAAAACATCGATAATAAGCAACGCAATCGCAGAAAATAAAATATCTGAATATTGGGTTCGTTATCTCCAAAACTACCAACCATGCTTAAAGCAGTTATTGATTATGTTCAGAATTTAAAAAACGCACAACTTAGTTCAAAGACCACACCCAAACATACTTAAAACTGGTGTCTTCGTTACAGAGTATTTTTCATACAGAACTGAAAGCCGTTGGTATTTTTAAGTCATAGTCAATATGTAAAGAACTGCTTGGAATTTGTTATGAACGTAACATTCATGTGTATCTCCAATATAACACAATGATCGTCAGTAATAAAAATTAATTTGGTTTCATGAATACAAGAGGGTAGATTACTGGTAGTCATGCAGGAATAGTAGGAACGTTGTCTGACAGTGGGAAATTATTTTTCCTTCAGTTTATTGCCAATATATTCCCTTTACGCTATGGACTCTGCACGAATTTTCTAGCCGTGCCTGTGTACTCGTTCTGTCCATCACTGTGGGCGCTAGAGCCGGATTCCGGGATCTGAGAGTTTGTTTGTTCAGCATGGAAACGATGGGCCAGTCTTCTCGAAAGTTCTAGCAGGGAGGTGTTGAGAGCAGGAAATGCTCAGCTGAAATGTCTGCATCCGGCTCCTGGCTGGGTGGATAACAATTTCGTGGAGCGGTTTGGTGCTCGCGAAGTCTAGTAGTCGAAAGATAACCATCACGGGATGCGGGAGAAAAGTCATATACGGATGTGATGTTCTAATGTGCATTTCAGAAGCCAGTAGCTAGTGATCCTCTGTGGTCAACCACATTAATTTTTAAATACGGTAACTCTAGAAGATTCCGAAGCGCGTTCCCCTGTGCGGTGGACGGATTTCTGGTGGAGACATTTCTCTGGGCGAGAGTTGCGAGATATGATAGCAGAGTCAGTAGATAGCTGGAGGTCGTTTTTGGATTAAAAAGATTGACTTAGGAAGTTTTAATCGAAACCAACAAATTTCATTTGATTCCCTGGGAACTCGAAGTGCCGTGTTCTTTAACCAGTCGACTTTGAACTGTATTCCTCTTTTGTGATTGTGGTTACTATCGGTGGATGTTGATAACAGGCAGCTGAAAACAGTTTATGAAATGTTACAGGTATGCATTTTCCAGTCCAGTCTCGGAATCTTTCTGGAAGTATTTAGATAGTAAAAGGGCTTTATTATTATTGACTTTGGAATAGTGAGATTTTTAAGCCTGTCTCGCGGGGTCAAAGCGGGGACAGCGGCCCTTGTTTGGACTGTTTTTCATAGCGTAGCCGTGCAGAGGATCAGTCTGAGTCTGCCAATAAACGTTCCCGAGTAAACCTACAAAGCAGTACGGCGCGTAATTTGCCTAGCGCGCCGCACCTGGCTAAGAGTGCGTCCATTCTGACCGCATTCGCGACTGGAACTTCAAGAGGCAGGGTAGGAAGCAATGTTTCAAGTGAAGCCACAACTGCGGCAAATATGCAGCTCTAACTTTCTCTATTTGTACAAAATATGTTGCAAAATCGTTTGAATGAATTGATGCAAGAGGAGTAGCTAGATAATTTCAGTTCGAAGACGTGACGTTTGAAGACAGCTTTTGGTGCAGTAGGGTGTTCATGTTTTCAAGTGTTTCGATTTTCCTCTTCTTGGAATTTTGTATCGACTTACTACTGTGTATATCGAAGAATAATTTTTTAAAGTAACATACAACATTCGTATAGGCTTATTAGTTTATTATGAGCACGCTATAGGTTCCACATATTTACCAGATTTTTCTATGGCAAATGTACTGAAAAGGCAATGTGCGGCTCTCGGCTCTTGTTACTTACTTCTTCTTCCTCCTCTTTTTACAGTTCCGTGCCTCAATCTGTAAAATCTGGAACTTTATAGGATTGCTTTGTTCTCCACTTATCTGTTTGTCCGACTGTTGAGAACCCTTTTGCTCAGGAATGAATAGACGTAGCGAGTTCAAATTTGTCTCACGTATTAATGTCTATGGTACCTTGGCAGTGTAAAACATTTTAAGCTTCTAAGTCAATTCAATCAAAAGATACGGCTATTTATGTCATATATTTTTATACTCGAAAACGGACTCGCCAAAACCTGTAGGATACTTCCCGTTGACCTAGAACCATAAAATATGACAAGAAGCAAGGCTTCACTGTGCAAGTAAAGGGAAAATATTTCTTTTTTCGTTTGTTTTTCGACTTTAAACTTGAAATCAAAACAGTCTCGAAAGCCTTGGAATCCCTCGGACCGATATCTTAGCATCAATGTCGACAACGGGCAAAACGCGTCAGTATCCTCGATTCCCGAAATGGATAAACTGAGTACACGGAACCCTCAGAGCGCTATTCCTCCTCGCACATGGCCCTTTCTTTGTTATAAGTTTCACTGCAAACACGTAAGCGGTTTATCTTTGGAACAGCTGCTGTATGCCATTATATAGAATATTAATTATTTAAATAAAAAACTTTTTAGTGTAACACCAAATGAACAACAGAACAATATGCAATTAAAGACTTTAAATCTACCTGACGAAAACAAATAAATCTAACAATAACTAAAAGTTATAAAATAATCTCTCCTAGCCCCATAAATTTTTGTAGCCCTATACAGAAAGTCCTTAAAATTTGTTATTTTGAATTTTTAATACTATGACAATATTTGTAATATTTAAAACGAAAAACGTGGAGGGCATGTATTAGATAACTGATGCATGAATAGTCAGTAGCAAACATATTGCGCTGCAAATGACATGAACTGTTGTGTGATTTTTCCGAACGATTGCTACTCTCTACGCTTCTTACTGTTATCTGTTGGATGCGTTCCACGTTTTTCATTTAAAATTTTACATTTTGTCATAGCTATTAAAAACTCACAAGTTCAAATTTTAAGAACTGTCTGTGTGGAGCTAGGGATCTGTATTGGGCTAGCAGAAAGTATTTTTTTTTTTTTACTTCATAGTCGAATATAAAAACGTGTTATATTAAAAAGGTTTTTATCTATACAATTATTTTCTGGTTTTTAGTTTTGTTTATGTGAAATATTTCAAAAGATTTCAAAAATTTTGACGAGATTACAACAGACATATGGCAAATTTCAGGTTTATTTCAGTTTCTCTTCGTATGAGTCAACCAATATATTGCTTCCTTCTAGGTATATCTCGCGGAAAGATCGTAAAAGTAAAAATTAGAAAGAAACGAACTCTTACGGAGGCTTACCAGCAGTCGTTCTTAACTCGGGACGTTTTTGACTGGAACAGGAAAAGGAAGAAACAGAAGTGGTACACAAAGTACCCTTGCCACACACCAGATAAGAAACCATGTTAATATTGCATTGTCATCTAATTCTCAGCTATGTTGAAAGTTTCAAGTCTCTAGCTTCTCGGGAAGTTAGTTTGAAATAAATTGCAAAATATGTACCGAACAGATATACAAACAAGAAAGCGACTTAATAAAAACATGTTAAAAAGTCATAGATAAAAAAATCGCTTCACAGTCTCAGTAGATAAAAAATGTTCAAGGTGATTACCCCAACGGCGGCCGATCGCAGTGGACGAGCGGTTCTAGGCGCTTCAGTCTGGAACCGCGCGACCGCTACGGTCGCAGGTTCGAATCCTGCCTCGGGCATGGATGTGTGTGATTTCCTTAGGTTAGTTAGGTTTAAGTAGTTCTAGGGGACTGATGACCTCAGATGTTAAGTCCCATAGTGCTCACAGCCATTTTAAAAAAGATGCGGTACAATGGTCGAGCAGCTACTCAAAAGCCACACATTTTCGGAGCTAATGTTAAGCGATACTTGAGGTGCTGTAGAAAGAGACGCCACTGGACAGTGGGTGACGGAAACGAGTGATTTGGACTCAAGAATCACGCTACACCCTATGGCAATCTGATGGAAGGGTTTTGGTTTCCGTGACCAGCAAATTTTACTCGAATTTGTAATCACTGCGATAACATCAGGTATCCTCCCAAACCGTGAAGTTAAAATACGTTTCCTCATCCCCTTCGCTTTGCTTCACTTTTTTGTCAGGCAGTGTATATTGCATCGTATTATAATTTAATTTATTTGAAGTATACTATAAGGTATCGATGTTTTCGAATTACATAGGTCTACTGAAACAAAGAATTGTGGAGCAAGAGTAAGTCTGTATTTGTTGTGCAATAAGTACAACGGTTCAGCAGCCATCCACGGTCAAGGCAATTAAATTGATAGCTAAACTAGCAAACAGGGCAATGCTTCGCAACTGTTAAATATGTACAATTGTATATACGTCCTAATGTCCCCCTCACGCCTCTCACTGCCCACCTCCTCCCCCCCCCCTTCTCTCTCTCTCTCTCTCTCTCTCTCTCTCTCTCTCTCTCTCTCTCTCTATCATTTCCTTACCCCTCCCTCTGTCGATTTCGTCCTTCCCCCTCACTGTGACCATTTTCTCCCCCTCCTCGTCTCTGTCCATCTTCTCTTTCCCTCCCTTTCAGACCATGACACTTTTTTATTGTTATCGCAAACGAAATCTCGATAAAGAAATGAAGTCACTCAAAATGCATGGGTAAACTGGCTAGGGTTATTAATATAAGGAGTACAGGATAGACCTCTCCAGCTGCTGGATTATGAGGACAGTAGCTACAACGACAGTATTTCTCGGAGTTTTAATCTGTGAACAGGTAGGAGTGCAAAGTTTCGGATGATTCAGATTCCATAGTAGTATTCTAATCATTAATACATAAGTTTATATATATATATATATATATATATATATATATGTGTGTGTGTGTGTGTGTGTGTGTGTGTGTGTGTTTGAGGAGATGGGACCTCGATAAACTGAAAGAACCAGAGGTTGTACACAGTTTCAAGGTGAGCATAAGGGAACAGTTGACAGGAATGGGGGAAAGAAATACAGTAGAAGAAGAATGGGAGCTTCGAGGGATGAAGTAGTGAAGGCAGCAGAGGATAAAGTAGGTAAAAAGACGAGGGCTGCTAGAAATCCTTGGGTAACAGAAGAAATAATGAACTTAATTGATGAAAGGAGAAAATATAAAAATGCAGTAAATGAGGCAGGCAAAAAGGAATATAAACGTCTCAAAAATGAGATTGACAGGAAGTGCAAAATGGCTAAGCAGGGATGGCTAGAGGACAAATGTAAGGATGTAGAGGCTTATCTTACGAGGGGTAGGATAGATACTGCCTACAGGAAAATTAAAGAGGCCTTTGGAGAAAAGAGAACCACTTGCATGAATATCAAGAGCTCAGATGGAAACCCAGTTCTAAGCAAAGAAGGGAAAGCAGAAAGGTGGAAGGAGTATATAGAGGGTCTATACAAGGGCGAAGTACTTGAGGACAATATTATGGAAATGGAAGATGATCTAGATGAAGATGAAATGGGAGACATGATACTGCGTGAAGAGTTTGACACAGCACTGAAAGACCTGAGTCGAAACAATGCCCCGGGGGTAGACAACATTCCATTAGAACTACTGACAGCCTTGGGAGAGCCAGTCCTGACAAAACTCTACCATCTGGTGAGCAAGATATATGACACAAGCGAAATACCCTCAGACTTCAAGAAGAATGTAATAATTCCAATCCCAAAGAAAGAGAAAATTACCGATCAGTTTAATAAGTCGCGGCTGCAAAATCCTGACGCGAATTCTTTACAGACGAATGGAAAAACTAGTAGAAGCCGACCTCGGGGAAGATCAGTTTGGATTCCGTAGAAACACTGGAACACGTGAGGCAATACTGACCTTACGACTTATCTTAGAAGCTAGATTAAGGAAACGCAAACCTACGTTTCTAGCATTTGTAGACTTAGAGAAAGCTTTTGACAATGTTGACTGGAATACTCTCTTTCAAATTCTGAAGGTGGCAGGGGTAAAATACAGGGAGTGAAAGGCTATTTACAATTTGTACAGAAACCAGATGGTAGTTACAAGTGTCGAGGGACACGAAAGGGAAGCAGTGGTTGGGAAGGGAGTGAGACAGGGCTGTAGCCTCTCCCCGATGTTATTCAATCTGTATATTGAGCAAGCAGTGAAGGACACAAAAGAAAAATTCGGAGTAGGTATTAAAATCCATGGAGAAGAAATAAAAACTTTGAGGTTCGCCGACGACATTGTAATTCTGTCAGAGACAGCAAAGGACTTGGAAGAGCAGTTGAACGGAATGGATAGTGTCCTGAAAGAGGATATAAGATGAATATCAACAAAAACAAAACGAGGATAATGGAATGTAGTCTAATTAAGTCAGGTGATGCTGAAGGAATTAGATGAGGAAATGAGACACTTAAAGTAGTAAAGGAGTTTTGCTATTTGGAGAGCAAAATAACTGATGATGGTCGAAGTAGAGAGGATATAAAATGTAGACTGGCAATGGCAAGGAAAACGTTTCTGAAGAAGAGAAATTTGTTAACTTCGAGTATAGATTTAAGTGTTAGGAAGTCGTTTCTGAAAGTATTTGTATGGAGTATATCCATGTATGGAAGTGAAACATCGACGATAAATCGTTTGGACAAGAAGAGAATAGAAGCTTTTGAAATGTGGTGCTACAGAAGAATGCTGAATATTAGATGGGTAGATCACATAACTAATGATGAGGTATAGAATAGGATTGGGGGGAAGAGAAGTTTGTGGCACAACTTGACTAGAAGAAGGGATCGGTTGGTAGGACATGTTCTGAGGCATCAAGGGATCACCAATTTAGTACTGAAGGGCAGCGTGGAGGGTAAAAATCGTAGAGGGAGACCAAGAGATGAATACACTAAGCAGATTCAGAAGGATGTAGGCTGCAGTAGGTACTGGGAGATGAAGAAGCTTGCACAGGATAGAGTAGCATGGAGAGCTGCGTCAAACCAGTCTCAGGACTGAAGACCACAACAACAACAACATGTGGGTGTGTGTGTGTGTGTGTGTGTGCGTGTGTAGCTGATTTACTAACGGCATGGCAGAGTCGCAGGACCTAATTCATTTACACTGCGTCTTACGTGCTGACCCCGACGTGATCCGAACACGCATCATTCTGATTTGGAGTCAGCTGTCACCACTTTAGCCGCACAGTAAATGAATTAGGTCCTGCAACTGCCATGCCGGTTTTTTTTACGTTAAAGCAAACGATGGAACTTTATTTTTGCGTGTGGCGCTAAAATACAGAGCTCACGATTCTAGTAACGTGCAATAGTCTAGTCGAGGTCAGTGAGCTCCTCATTGCTAGCACTACTAAACACAAATGAAAGGCACACGTACTAGAGAAAGAGAAATAAAAAAGCATAGCATAATTAACATACAATACGTACAAAAACAAGGAATAAATGATCCGCGCGCGAATAAACCCAGCGCCTCTGGCGGCGCGCACGGAACTACTGACTCACGTGCGAAAATTTGACACTGGTGCACTAATACACACGGACACGCACACACACACACACACACACACACACACACACACATATATATATATATATATATACATATATATATATATATATATATATATATATATATATATATATATATATATATGGTAGGCGGCTGCGGGTCTCTACATCAGCCTCCTCGGCGGGATCGGAGCGCCATGCAGAAAACGCGCCGGGAAGTGCACATGACGGCCAGACCCCGTGCTGCGTTGTGTTGCAGGCAGGAGCTACTGGCATAGACAGTGCAGGTGACCGGGCCGTTTCTGGTGCTCGCGTCGGCGCTGGGACAGGCGTTGGGTGAGGCAGTAGTTGTCTGTTCGCTGGGGGCGGGGGGGCGGCTCATGGCAAACGTAGGCCGGTTTGGCTCTGAACACTATGGGACTCAACATATGAGGTCATCAGTCCCCTAAAACTTAGAACTACTTAAACCTAACTAACCTAAGGACATCACACACATCCATGCCCCGTTCCAGACTGAAGCGCCTAGAACCGCTCGTAGGCCGGTTTGACTCTGTCGATAGTGACAGTGGTACCATAATGAAATTTTCACACTGCAGCGAAGTGTGCACTGATGTGAAACTTCCTGGTAGATTAAAACTATGTGCCGGACCGAGACTCAAACTCGAGACCTTTGCCTTTCGCATGCAAGTGCTCTACTGTCTAAGATACCCAAGCACGACTCATTACCCGTCCTCACAGCTTGTGTGGAGTTTGGACCGTAGGAGACGAGGTACTGGCGGAACTGAAGCTGTGAGGACGGGTAGTGAGTCGTGCTTGTGTATCTTAGATAGTAGAGCACTTGCCCGCTAAAGGCAAACGTACCGAGTTTGAGTCTCGGTCCGGCATACAGTGATAGTAATACGTTTGCCATTCAGGAGAATGTTCAGTGTGCGGTCTCCTCTACTGACAACCTGATGTGGACCGGTGTAGGGCTGTCGGAGAGCCGCTTTGTAGCTGTCACTACGTAGCATCACGTGAGAGCACGACCTGAAGTTCTTGTGCGCGAACAGCGGGTCTGTGGCGTGCCTGGATGGCTGTGGGGGTGTATCTTCTGGGTGTGACCTCTGAGACGCCCAACGAGCGCAGAAGGATCCGCTTCTTGTCTTGGAGCTACTTCTACGATATCACAGGACGGACTCAGCGCTTCCCCATATACTAGCTCGGCCGAGGAACCACCCAGGTCGGGTCTGTATGTGTTTCGGAGTCCACCCACTCGCTTGGTACATTAGGGCTGCTTTTATGTTGCGATGCCATCGTTCCATCATTCCATTGCTTGCCGGGTGGTAGCTGGTTGTCCGAAGATGGTCCATCTGCAAAGTACTGACAGTTTCGAGAACAATTCGGACTCAAATTATCTGCCTCTGTCGGTCGTGATGTCGAGCGGGCAGCCAAACCGCAATATCCAATGCGACACAGACATGCGCCAAGGTCTCGGCCCAGATATTTATTGGTTCAAAAATGGTTCAAATGGCTCTGAGCACTATGCGACTCAACTTCTGAGGTCATTAATCGCCTAGAACTTAGAACTAATTAAACCTAACTAACCTAAGGACATCACACACATCCATGCCCGAGGCGTAGCGGTTGCTCGGCTCCAGACTGTAGCGCCCAGAACCGCACGGCCACTCCGGCCGGCCCAGATATTTATTATCTCTTGGTACTGCTTCCCGCCAACGAGTGAATCTGTCGACGATGGTAAGTAGGTAGTTTGAATGCGGCAGCGGTCCGACGACGTTAACGTGAACATGTGAGAATCGCACTGTGACGTCGGAGAAATTACCTACTGGCGCTTGTACGTGTATGCCGACTCTACTGCGTTGACACTGGCGACAAACTTCGTCTGGCGGCGCGCACGAACTGCTGACGCACGCGCGAAAATTTTACACTAGCGCACGCCCCCCCCCTCCCCCCCCCCCCCCCCCCACACACACACACTCACGGTAGGCGGCTGCAGTTGGCTGCAAATACTTTTTCTTTCCTCTTGAAATTGACTGTGACAAAGAAAACAAAACAATACACTGTTGTGTATACACTTTCTCTTTTAAATTATATATAAGCGCTAATAAAATATTGTGGAAGACAATTAGTCTAATGGTTTAAGTGACTTGATATCAAAGTTAAAACTGACTGCGAGAAAGAAAACTAAACCGCACATTTTCACTTTTAAAAGAAAATCTGTACATTGTTGGTTAAAAAATATATAGGCTACGTCCAGATAAATGTCAGTAGAGTATCGTATAGCAATTTGAAGCAAAACGGTCGATAACTTTTGCTGGAAACTGTTTTCCCCTTAGATATTACTTACAAAATATGTAGCCGATGTCTATCAAAAAGTCTGTTAGAGCCTCTGATATGAACAGGAAATCATTCAGTGAAGAGATTTTTGCTAACCATAGTTTGCTCTTTATGTATACGTATTACATATATTTAAAAAATATGCAGCCTATATCTGTCGGAAGCTTAATTAGAGCACTGAGTAAAAATTTCAAGATAATTGGTGAAGAACTTTGCCATATTTTTGCTAACAACGTTCTTTAGCAATGTTTATCCTACTGTTTTTCGTCGAACCCACATTTAACGCTTTGCTGTTGTCGATATACTTGGGTTAATGACCAGTATGTCGGCATCCACGCTTTCGCTACTTCCTTTGGGTCAGTAGTTAGACAGCGAAAACTAGATTACAAGCTCACTTACTGATTTAACACACAGCACGATATATTGCTGGTAAGTGAAAATCTGCCTGAGCTGCAGCGCATCTGTCTTGGGTTCACTCTGGAAGTGGATCCACGTGTTTTTCCAGGTAATTAATGCTAACACGTAGATACTGCATTAACACAATGAATCACTCATATACCACATGTATCATAACCAAACATGATCCCTGAGTGAAACCTGTTAGATCACATGTCGGATTAGTATTTTATGTAATGCTATGTAGCAGTATTATTTCTGCGAAGACAGAGTTTCAGTCACTAATACCCGTCATTATAAGTGAAAATAAGCAACTTACCTAGTTTCTTTCAATTTTCGAGCAGCTAGTAACCAGCAGACTCTCTTTTAAATACTTTCCCTCCCTGCAGTCGGTACTTACAACGAAGTTTCTTTCGTGCAGAGCTCAGCATGATGACGACTGATGCAATTGTTTCTAATACCCTGTTTTCATTTACTGCAAAAATTCTCTCGCTGCATGCAAGAATTAATTACAATTTTTTACTCTCTTGGTATTAATATGGTCTGAATCGAAGCTGCTCTTTATCTATCAGTTCAGTGAATGTTCTATATTTTTCATCTTCCACGACGCTGTATACGTCACAACTTTTACTTTCTACAGATTCTTCTGCGCATCTGACTGAAATGATTAGGCAGCGGGTGAGGGGAATGGTAAAGTGCTGGTACAAACAAGAAACAATTAACAACACAACAACGAACATTTATTTTGTGTCAACACAATGTTCACATCACACAATCTGCCAAATATTTAAAACATTCACTTAAATTTCAGTCAGCGATTGCAGTTTCTATAAAACATTCAAAGGGTTTCTTGCTATAATTTTTTCTTTTGGCTTGAACAGGAGAACACTCCCCACTAAAGCACAAATTCAAAGATTACAATGTGTCTCAAGGATATAACTACAGTGATGTCAGGAAACTGAGTTTACATGGAAGCTTAATTGCTCAAACAACATCAAGATGAAGCAACAACCTCCAAAATATTACAGAAGATTCGAGAGCGGCCTCGCGCCACAGTATACAGCCTCTGCCTTTCTTGCGACATTTCTCAAAAAATGGTTCAAATGGCTCTGAGCACTATGGGACTTAACATCTGAGTTCATCAGTCCCCTAGAACTTAGAACTACTTAAACCTAACTAACCTAAGGACATCACCCACATCCATGCCCGAGGAAGGATTCGAACCTGCGACCGTAGCGGTCGCGCGGTTCCAGACTGAAGCGCCTATAACCGCTCGGTCGCCACGGCCGGCGACATTTCTCAAAAATCCGTATAATTACACTAACGTATGAAGCAGGACGCTATAAGTAATAAAATACGTTGCCTCAATTATCAACATCGCGACAGACAGCGTCAATTCACAGTACAACCAAGGAACTAAGCTTGAACTGGGATGCTGAATTATATAAGTGTAACCAACTAAACTGCGTCCGAACAGGCCTCGGAAGGCCCAGCGGTACCGACCAACTGCTGTGCCATCCTCAGCCGATAGGCGTCACTGGATGCGGATGTGGAGGGGCCTGCGGTGAGCACGCCGCTCTCCCGGAGCCACTACTCCTCATTTGGCTTCATGACGGCTGAGTGCAGCCCGCTTGCCAACAGCGCTCGGCAGATCCGAGTCGTCACCCGTCCAAATGCTAGTCCAGCCCGACCGCACTTACCTTCGCTCGTCTGAAGGAAACCGGTGTTACCACTGCGGAAAGGCCGCTGGCACATCAGCTTAACAGTACACGGAAATACAGTACAACTACTAAGTCCGACTGGTCACATATTTCGGAATTTCATCTGCGCAAATGTAGAGATCGGCGCAACTTACTTAAATAAGTGACGAAAGCGGAATAAATTACTCGTGACACAAGTCACTCCAATAGACATCAAACTTCATAAAACCTTTTTTTAAGAAAAGAAAAATATTCATTAGCCCACATGTGCAGTAAAATAGATTGATTATAATAGCTTGTACCCCTATGACAAATAAAA
The DNA here is from genome assembly GCF_023864275.1 of Schistocerca cancellata. NCBI lineage: Eukaryota > Metazoa > Arthropoda > Insecta > Orthoptera > Acrididae > Schistocerca > Schistocerca cancellata. Next base: position 410,820,241 of record NC_064628.1, read on the forward strand.
TATCTCTGGACAGTCACTTATGCTAAGGTCAGAACCACAAAGCCAGCATTTAAGCGATCACTCTAAGTTGATTTAAGTACACACAAATGACAGCATTTAGTAAGAAAGATTTTTAAAAAAGTCGATTATCTTTTGCAATATGATATAACCGGCGCCTTTCAATACACAGCCACATGAAATGGTAACTGTACGCCTTACTTTTTGCCAGGGGCGTTAAACACATCCAGCCGCCACACTAAAGTACACATTATCTTTAGGACAATTTGGATAAGCTTCACCTGCAATTTATAACAACGGTTAGTACAAAACATATTTCATTATCATAGGCCACAACAGACTGCGTTCGCTACGGTCGCAGGTTCGAATCCTGCCTCGGGCATAGATGGATGTGTGTGATGTCCTTAGGTTAGTTAGGTTTAAGTAGTTCTAAGTTCTAGGGGACTTATGACCACAGCAGTTGAGTCCCATAGTGCTCAGAGCCGTTTGAACCATTTTGAACAGACTGCGTTCTGCTTTAAGCTGTAAGTCAGCTAGTTACCGTATAATAATGTTCCTCAGCTAACTAACACACATGGCTATTGTGCAGACTTACGCAATGACGTGATCCCCAGTCATGAGTGGAAAGGCAGCCCTAAGTCAGGTTTTGCTGCCTTCAACTTCGAGCGACAAAATATCTAACGATTCTCAGTTCCACGTGAGAACAGGTACGACGAGCCAGGCAAGTCCGACCGCCAGCAAGCAAGGCAAACTTCACGTATCACCGCGACACGATGCACAAATTTCGACCACAGCCGTTAATTTCCCAACGGCTGCCTCTCCCCCTCTGCCCGTTCTCCTGTGTGCCGCTCCGCCAGGCCTCTCGTAACACCTCCTGCCCCGTTGCACCGAGACCTCCGTAACAACGGGTATATCGATACCAAAGAAATTATCGATTTACACGCTGCACGGCACACTGATATTCAATTATTATAATGCTTAATATTAAGCACCTGAGAAAGATCAGAATCATTTTATCTGTTAGTCTCGTAAGATGTCCAGCGATCATTATCTATACAAATAAAAATCAGTTGAACATGTATGAAAGAAAGATCGGCTTGACTTATTTGGCTGAATTTGTTGTTGTGTTGATAACTCTCAGGATAACGTTCGTTTGAAAGAAAATTTTTAGAAAGCCCACCGAAAAAGTCTAATATTTTGATGGTATTATTGTTCGAAACACTCAATGACAGAAATGTGACGGTGGTGTAGTTTAACGTTGTTACCAAAAATCTCGAAAACTTCTTGACCGGCCGGCCGGTGTGGCCGAGGGGTTCTAGGCGCTTCAGTCTGGAACCGCGCGACGTTACGGTCGCCGTTTCGAATCCTGCCTCGGGCATGAATGTGTGTGATGTCCTTAGGTTAGTTAGGTTTAAGTAGTTCTAAGTTTAGGTGACTGATGACCTCAGATCATAAGTCCCATAATGCTCAGAGCCATTTGAACATCTTGACCGGTTATATAAATGGCAAAGGTTTTTAACAAAAATAACTTTTTAATAAATCAACCGAGGTTTCGTCATCTCTTCGTCAGAATGAAATTTTAACAACCGTTAAGTTACATTGCGAGAAGGCCATAGTCAAACTGTCGAACAGACAAGCTCAAGTCGAAAATTAAAAAGTTCAGTTTGGTGTTGTTACCTGCAAGGTTAGGGTTAGTGGTGTTTAACGTCCCGTCGACAACGAGGTCATTAGAGACGGAGCGCAAGCTCGGGTTAGGGAAGGATGGGGAAGGAAATCGGCCGTGCCCTTTCAAAGGAACCATCCCGGCATTTGCCTGAAACGATTTAGGGAAATCACGGAAAACCTAAATCAGGATGGCCGGAGACGGGATTGAACCGTCGTCCTCCCGAATGCGAGTCCAGTGTACCTGCAAGGTATATGTACCAAAGGTTGCAACGTTTTAATTTATAATTTTTGAATTGAGCATGTCTGCTCGAAACTTTGAATATTGTTTTCTCGCAACGTAACTTTATGGTTGTTAAAATTTCATTCTGATGGCCGCACCCTTAGAGGTGTCGAAACCTAGGCCAAGGTATTAAAAGATTATTTGCAACCAGTTGGACGCGCTATTTCTCCGTTGAAACTTATGTACAGTTGCTGAAAGATAGCCATGTTCAAAGCTGTGATATATCTAACACATAAAGGGGAAACATTGTCACCAAGACTCTCGAAAACATCTTGAAAATTTACTTCAGATTTTTATACAATCCTCTTAATTAGACGCTGTGATGGACATAAGCTACTCATTTTTTAATACCTAAGGTATGTATTTGCCTCAGTCGTCATCATGCTCAGCTCTGCACAAAAGAAACTTCGTTGTAAGTACCGACTGTAGAGAGGGGAAGTATTTAAAAGAGAGTCTGCTGATTACTAGCTGCTCGAAAATTGAAAGAAACTAGGTAAGTTGCTTATTTTCACTTATAATGACGGATATTAGTGACTGAAACTCTGTCTTCCCAGAAATAATACTGCTCCATAGCATTACATAAAATGCTAATCTGACATGTAATCTAACAGGTTTCACTCAGGGATCATGTTTGGTTATGGTACATGTAGTATATGAGTGATTCATTGTTGTAATGCAGTATTTAAGTGATAGCATTAATTACCTGGAAAAACACGTGGATCCACTTCCAGAGTGAACCCAAGACAGATGCGCTGCAGCTCAGGCAGATTTTCACTTACCAGCAACATATCGCGCAGTGTGTTAAATCAGCAAGTGAGCTTGTAATCTAGTTTTCGCTGTCTGATTGACTACTGACCCAAAGGAAGTAGCGAAAGCGTCGATGCCGACATACTGGTCACTAACCGAAGTATATTGACAACAGCAAAGCGTTAAATGTGGGTTCGACGAAAAACAGTAGGATAAACATTACTAAAGAACTTAATTAACTTAGAAACAGCGGCAAATAAAATAAAAACTAAACTCACAAGTCTTCACTTAAAACTTCCGGGCTGATAGGCCGTGGTCGATGTATAAAACCCTCCCCTGACGTTTCGTCTCCGACTGCGGGAGACATCCTCCGAGGTAAAGCGGTGAACTGCAAAGAGAACTCGAGGAAACGCTGATTATATAGGCAGTACTGAGGGCGCCACTGTCCATCACGTGCCGTCGACTATGAGACTGTCTCTGGTAATGTCAACATTCTCTATTGAAAGTAATCGATCATCACGCTTCCGGTGGAACACTGACATCCAAATTTTATCCAGTTTAACACCTTCGTCTTTCCTATTAAAATTATTACGGCGCTTATCATTCTCGATAGCCTCTCTATACATGCGTGCATAAATAATGCGAGGTTTTAGATTTGACGCTAATGTCGCTGTATTTTATTTCATGATTACCTTCCCGGTAAACATGTTCTGCTGCGGCCGATTTATCCGTGTGACCCAGGCGGCAATTCCTCTTATGTTCAACAAGACGGGTGTTCACGCTTCTCTTCGTGGTACCGATATACACCTGCCCACAACTACAGGGAATTTTATATACCCCCGGTGTAGCCAAATTGTGTAGTACACCTTTTGCAGATCTTAAATATTCTTTTATTTTCCTGGTTGGTCGGAAAATAGTTTCCACACCATACGTGCTTAACACTTTCCTAATGCAATCTGTGACCTTACTAATAAACGGAAGAAAAATCTTGCCGTTGGGCGAGTGTTGTTCGTCGTTGCTTCTGATTCTCTGCCTAGAGCGAGGTGCTCGATCTACACTCCTGGAAATTGAAATAAGAACACCGTGAATTCATTGTCCCAGGAAGGGGAAACTTTATTGACACATTCCTGGGGTCAGATACATCACATGATCACACTGACAGAACCACAGGCACATTGACACAGACAACAGAGCATGCACAATGTCGGCACTAGTACAGTGTATATCCACCTTTCGCAGCAATGCAGACTGCTATTCTCCCATGGAGACGATCGTAGAGATGCTGGATGTAGTCCTGTGGAACGGCTTGCTATGCCATTTCCACCTGGCGCCTCAGTTGGACCAGCGTTCGTGCTGGACGTGCAGACCGCGTGAGACGACGCTTCATCCAGTCCCAAACATGCTCAATGGGGGACAGATCCGGAGATCTTGCTGGCCAGGGTAGTTGACTTACACCTTCTAGAGCACGTTGGGTGGCACGGGATACATGCGGACGTGCATTGTCCTGTTGGAACAGCAAGTTCCCTTGCCGGTCTAGGAATGGTAGAACGATGGGTTCGATGACGGTTTGGATGTACCGTGCACTATTCAGTGTCCCCTCGACGATCACCAGTGGTGTACGGCCAGTGTAGGAGATCGCTCCCCACACCATGATGGCGGGTGTTGGCCCTGTGTGCCTCGGTCGTATGCAGTCCTGATTGTGGCGCTCACCTGCACGGTGCCAAACACGCATACGACCATCATTGGCACCAAGGCAGAAGCGACTCTCATCGCTGAAGACGACACGTCTCCATTCGTCCCTCCATTCACGCCTGTCGCGACACCACTGGAGGCGGGCTGCACGATGTTGTGGCGTGAGCGGAAGACGGCCTAACGGTGTGCGGGACCGTAGCCCAGCTTCATGGAGACGGTTGCGAATGGTCCTCGCCGATACCCCAGGAGCAACAGTGTCCCTAATTTGCTGGGAAGTGGCGGTGCGGTCCCCTACGGCACTGCGTAGGATCCTACGGTCTTGGCGTGCATCCGTGCGTCGCTGCGGTCCGGTCCCAGGTCGACGGGCACGTGCACCTTCCGCCGACCACTGGCGACAACATCGATGTACTGTGGAGACCTCACGTCCCACGTGTTGAGCAATTCGGCGGTACGTCCACCCGGCCTCCTGCATGCCCACTATACACCCTCGCTCAAAGTCCGTCAACTGCACATACGGTTCACGTCCACGCTGTCGCGGCATGCTACCAGTGTTAAAGACTGCGATGGAGCTCCGTATGCCACGGCAAACTGGCTGACACTGACGGCGGCGGTGCACAAATGCTGCGCAGCTAGCGCCATTCGACGGCCAACACCGCGGTTCTTGGTGTGTCCGCTGTGCCGTGCGTGTGATAATTGCTTGTACAGCCCTCTCGCAGTGTCCGGAGCAAGTATGGTGGGTCTGACACACCGGTGTCAATGTGTTCTTTTTTCCATTTCCAGGAGTGTATATCCTTGCTAGATTAGCCATTCTTCACGAAAGCTGACCGTAGATGTTCAATCACACCTTTTAAATAAACAGGTTCACAAATTTTGTGCACCCTGTCTACCAATATTTTTATTACACCCCTTTCTTGTCTAGGGTGTTGATTTGAATATTTATGCAGATAACGATCAGTATGTGTGGCCCTTATATACGCCTTATGGCCCAACTTTCCGTCCCGTCGTTTAATCACAAACACATCCAGGAAATTCAATTGCCCATTACTCTCCGTCTCCATAGTAAATTGGATTTTCGGATTAATGCTGTATAGATGTGTCAGGAAGGCATCCAACTCCTCTATTACGTGTGTCCATACCACAAACGTGTCATCGACATAGCGATGCAATCTGGCTAGTGTCTTACTGGCAGTCTGCAACGCCCGTTGCTCCAAAGGGCTGAGTGCACCCCGCTTGCCAACAGTGCTCGGCAGACCAGAAGGCCACCTATCCAAGTGGTAGCCCAGCCCCACGGCGCTTAATTCCGGTGATCTGACGGGAACCGGTGTTACCACTGCGGCAAGGCCGTTGGCCGGAAAATAAAATAGTTTCTATTAAATTGAGATGCTGCCTGTCTTTCTCTCTCTCTCCCTCTGACGACATAATTAAATGAGGAATTCAGAGATGATGAAAAAGCTGAAATGTTGAAAAATGAGATAAGGAGCCTCGATTCCCCAGTCTAAAAATTCGTTTCACTTCCAGTATTAGCCTATGCATTGCCTACTTCAAGTATGTCCCCAGTCTTCTCCTTGTTCTGCTACCATGTCATCTCTTCCGGTTTCAAGTCTTTCAACTTTATGGGCAACTTCCTCCGCAGCTGTTTACACCATAGTCTTGCTTTTCTTTTTTGTTCGCTAATTATTCGAGACTTTGTCCGATTGTCCTTATTTTGAGTTTAGCAATTTATACCCTTTGACAATTCTTAAAAACTTCTGCACCTTTAAAAGAATCGTTCTTTTTTTATACACTGAAGAGCCAAAGAAACTGGTACACCTGCCTAATATCATGTAGCTCCTCGCGAGCACGCAGAAGTGCCGCAATACGACGTGGCACGGACTCGACTAATATCCGAAGTAGTGCAGGATGGAATTGACATCATGAATCCAGCAGGGCTGTCCACAAATACGTAAAAGTACGAGGGGGTGGAGATCTCTTCTGAACAGCACGTTGCGAGGCATCTCAGATATGCTCAATAATCTTCATTTATGGGAAATCTGGTGGTCATCGGAAGTGTTTAAACTCAGAAGGGTGCTCCTGGAGCCATTATGTAGCAATTCTGGACGTGTGGGTATCGCATTGTCCTGCAGGGATTGTCCAAGTCCGTCGGAATGCAGAATGGACATGAATGGATGCAGGTGATTAGGCAGGATGCTTACGTACGTGTCATCTGTCAGAGTCGTATCTAGACGTATCAGGGATTCCCTATCACTCCAGCTGCATACGTCCCACACCATTACAGAGTCTCCACCAGCTTGAGGGTCCCCTGCTGACATGCAGGGTCCACGGATTCAAATGGTTTTCTCCGTACCCGTACACGTCCATGCGTTCAACACAACTCGAAACTAGACTCGTCCTACCAGGCAACACGTTGTCAGTCATCAACAGTCCAATGTCGGTGTTGACGGGCCCAGGTGAGGCGTAAAGCTTTGCGTCGTGCAGTCATCAAGGGTACATGAGTGGGCCTTCGGCTCTGAAAGTCCATATCGATGATATTTCGTTGAATTGCTCACACACTGACACTTATTGATGGCCCAGCATCGAAATCTGCAGCAATTTGCGGAAGGGTTGCACTTCTGACACGTTGAATTGTTCTCTTCAGTAGTCGTTGGTCCCGTTCCTACAGGATCTTTTCCCAGCCACAGCCATTTTGGAGGTTTCATGTTTTACCGGATTCCTGATATTCACGGTACACTTGTGAAATGGTCGTACGGGAAAAACGCCGCTTCATCGCTACCTCGGAGATGCTGTGTCCCACAGCTCATGTGCCGTCTATAACACGACGTTCAAACCCACTTAAACCTTGATAACCTGCCATTTCAGCAGCAGTAACCGATCTGACAACTGCGCAGACACTTATATAGGCGTTGCCGACCGCAGCGCCGTATTCTGCCTGTTTACATATCTCTGTATTTGAAAACGCATGCCTATACCACTTTCTTTGGCGCTTCAGTGTATATAAAAGCTATTACCCACTTCTCTATCTCAATGCTGGAAAAGCAAACATCTTGTAAAATTTTACTCATACATTTATTTCTGTCTCTGCTTTCAAGTATCGCAATTTAGCCAAAACAGTGCCCGTTAGAAGAGATCAGAAATTTTTAAAGTATTGTGCTACAGAGTAACGCAGAAGATTGGTTCGGTAGTTGGAATAGGTAGTGAGAGGTACAGAACTGAACTGCGAAGGAAAGAAATTTATGGCACTTCTTGACTGAAAAAAGAGATCGTCAGAAAGGACACATCCCGAGGCATCAAGAAATCGTCGATTTGCTATGCAGGGAAGTGCGGGGGGTAAAAGATGAAGAAGCAGAACAAAACTAGGCGACAGTAACCAGTTTCATCTGGACATCGGTTGCAGTTGCTGTGCAGAGAACCCAAGTGTGACGAAGCTTGCATGGGATATACTAAGATGGGGAACTACATTAAACAAATTTTCCAACTGGAGGCTATAACAATAACATGCTCCTTATTTTGAATATCACTTCCAGTCACAACGTAGGCAATTAAAACATTGTACCCAGTCTAATATTTTATTATTAACAGTAATTTTGTTTTAGACACTATCTCTGTCCAGTGCAACCTCTGTTTTTCGCCTTAGGAGCTGATACTTTCTTATTATATTCAACACATATTCTGTTTATTCCATGTTTTGCCATTTGCAGGTCATCTTCTTTTAGAAAAACCAGGGTGAGGTCATTACAGCCTAGAAGTGAATTCAGGAGTGACTAGTCATACGGATGATTCCCTATGTCAATTATAGAATCCCATTGTCAATATAAATATTAAATAACGAGGAGATAAACTCCATTCTAGCCTCACATCTTCACTGAAAGCAACCGTTCTATTATTTTTCATTTATTTCTATCATAATTGAATATTCGTAAAAAAACATTCAACTACCAATAAAACTTGTAAGACGTACCCTTGCGTTGCGTTCCAAGCGAGAGGTTTCCTTTAATTTTGTCAACATTTTGTTGAAGTCTACGAAAGCTACGTGAATTTCGTCGTTAAATCCTCTTTCCTTTTCGATACATTGACGTTAAACGAATATCGCATCAATTGTGGAATATCCTTTCGTACATCCCACTTACTTTTTTCTCTCAGGTAGAATGAAGCCGAGTTACTAGGCTTCTAGTCATGGGTAGCGCAAGTCGCTTGTTACCAAAATGAAAGATATTACGAGGGCATCCTGTAAAGTTCCGTAATGCTTCAGAATTTTTTATTCTGTTCTGAATATCGGTTGAGGTATTAGATGTCATGCGTATTACTCGGTCGACTATTCCGCTTCGCTGAAGCAAATTGCAACCATCTGCCGCTGGAAGGCTCCGAATTATAGTGTGTAACACGACGGTGTGTAACGTAACTTTGTCTGCGCTGTAGAAGAGTTCGTCCACGAATGGAGCACCACTCCTTCAGCATGCCAGTGCCATACTACACACGAGCGCTGCGACATCTATAGCAATCACTGTCATCGATCATCCTCCATACAGTCCCGACTTGGTCCCATCCATTTGCAGCTGCTTGCAAGGATTCGACGATATCTTCTAAGATTTCACTTTTATAGTGATAAAGCGATGCAAGCAGAGATACGGTTGTGGCTCCGTCAATAAAGTCAAACACTCCACAATAATGGCGCCAACAAACTGGTCTCTCATTGGGAGAAATGTGTTCGTCGCCAGAACGACTCTTTTGAGAAATAAATATGTAGACATGAAGAATAAAGTTGTCGAATGTCAACAACATCTGTTTTATTCAAAAAGCTTTAAGAGTTTTCACATATAAAAAGTTTGAAGGTCTTACTTTTCGGCACGCCCTCGTACTATGCATGGCGCTGACGCACACAATCCGCCTGAGTGTGAAATAAAATAGAAGATATTATTTACTTGTAGTTTACATGTCTTTTTATTCAAAATAGGCTCCTTGTGAGTCAGTACATAACTGGAAGAGTTGGAAGAACTGTTCGAAATAATTCTGATAATCAGCCTTTGAAATAACCTACAGTACCGAGGTCGTAGCCTTCTTGATACCTGTAATCGTGTCGAAACGCTTTCCTTTCATGGTCATATTCAGTTTTGGAAATAACCACCAGTCGAGAGGAGACACATCGGCCGAATAAGGAGGTTGTTCAAGCACCACGATACATTTTTGACCCAGGAAACAGCGTACAATCTTGCTTTGGTGCGCCGATGTGTTATCTTGCAACAAAGACCATGCCTCTTGATTCCGATATTTAGGTCGAACCTGAACAATCCTCACCCCTAAACAATTTTAAACACCCAAGTAGTAATCTGCAACCACTCTCTGACTTTCCGGAGCGGGTTCTTTATGAATAATTCCTTTTGAATCAAAGAAAATAGTAAGCACTCTCTTGACACGGCTTTTCTGCATGAGCACTTTTTTCGGTCTCGGATCTTCCGTGTTTTGTAACAGCTATTACGACGCAAAACATGAAGTCTGGATCCATAGCGGCCGATCTTTTCACATCTCTGCAGTGTTCAATTCTGCAATCTTTTTGATCGTCAGCGAAGAAGTGCGCCACGACGCGACAACAGACCTTCTTTTTGCCCAAATTTTCAGTTAAATGGGATGCACAGTTGTTTTAGGAATTCCAGTGCGCTTCGTTTAACTGTTAGCTGTATAACGACCATTAACGAAGAATTTCAACCACTTTTTGAACATTTTCTTCGAGTCGATCTGTCGATGATACTCCTGCACATGGATAGTCTTCGTTGCTCTCTCTACCATCACGAAACGGAACATTGCGTATCACTCAAAAAGGTTTTACGACTCCTTGCCACACCACCGTTTACAGTCCGTATAATTTCAAAAGTGTGGGACTTTCACCCAAGTTCAGACAAAACTTAATGTCCACACGTTACTCCGTTGCTTCTTCATGACCGAAATTCAAAACGTATTGCCAACGTTTAGGTTATTATGTGACGCCAGCTCTGTTAAATTTAAAACGGTAGGTAGTCGAAATAGTACCCTACTTAATTCATGCATCCTTTCACGAATGGCGATTATATACTAACTCACATTTCCTGTGGGGCGTACTGTGTATAGACGTGTAGCATTTGACAATGCTCCACTTGTGAGAGTACTGTCGAGTACGATATTGATACCTCCCATCCCTCTTTCTCGAGCGTAAATACAGCGGCGCTTCCACCCCGGCATGGTCTTGAGTTCACTTTCCCGCATAATAACAAGAAGGCAACAGCCCTAGCATGGAATATTGCAATAGCATCGACCGGATCAGACTTTAGAAATAATGATAACAATAGTTCGTCCAGCCATAGCACTCTTGTACAATAATTATTGGTCCCTGTTCCGTGGCCTAGGAACCACTTGTACTGTGCAGGCGCATTGTTTGACTGCCACTTGCTAGGAGTGTTAAAGTTTTGTATCACTAAGTGGGTATTGCGGCCTGTGAGTGCAGAAACTGCTTGTTACAGTTGCTAAGTGCAAGGAGATTCCTATTTATTGGCATTCACTCTACTATTGTCGTCGACGTTCCTCTTCAATATGCCCATCTCGATAAAAGGGGACTGTTTGTCTTACACAAGAACACTTCGCTGCAGAAGCCTTTCCACAGATCCCATACGCTGAGATCACAACATGCTGTTACTTTCGATATACCTAACAAAGTGACAGATCTCGACACAGAGGTTCCAGTTTTACATTCTAACTGTTTGTCCTCACTTATAGGCAGCTCTTCCACAGTGCCGAATAGTCAGCGAGACATGCATCATCTCTCTTGTAGTGCTCGAACGACAAGTGCTGCCAATTTATAGGATGCTATGTTCCTCAGAGTCAAGTTCCAATATCTCCATGACCGTTTTGGTTCTGTTAATCCATTACCGACAACGTCTCTCATAACGGAGGGCGTCATCATAAACAGAAATAAGAGTTGCCGTTTGCTACAAATTTGTCATGTTTGTTGCGGAGAAAACGATACTTCATTCTCTCGCAATTAGATCGCTGTCAGCTGGACAGCATTCTCTGAGAGACTGTGTAAGGGACCCGGCAAACCTTTCACTTGCGTTAGGATCGAGATACTAAACTGGATGCATGCTGAGGAGAATATTAGCTCAAACAGCGATCTAGATGTGCATGTTAACGTTTCCCGCAAGTTTCCTAATCATCCGGTTTCCGGGACGATTCTTTCGGCAAGACAATGATCGCAAGATTTGCTGATACTCAGTTTTATGTCGACGAAACGGTATCTGCAACGAGAAAGGAATCATTTAATTTGCTGTGGGGGCAATGATACGTTGGTTGTGCTTCTTTTATGGAGGCATGAATGAGCAAAGACGGTCGTTTGAAATGCCGCAGTGATACACGAAGCTGGGAATTTTTAATGGGTTCAGTCTTAAGCGGTGAACTCGACGCTAATAAGCAAGTGGACCATTAGGCCATCAGCGTCAACTGACAACGGGCAACTGTCGGCGCATGCGGGCATCCTCAGCTAGGCTTCCACTACGGTACGTCTTCCCCTGCTCTTGTACTGTTGAAATACCCATGACGTAGCTATAACATTTGTTCACACATCACTAACAAGCATAATCGGTTTGAACAGACATCATTACAAAGTTATTTATGTGATTTCTTTCAGACAGAAAGTGATCTTTCTAAATGTTTTCCACTGTATGATGTAAGGCGGGAAAAAAACTGTTTACAGCTGTCAGCACTGAAAAGTATGAAGTCAGTACCGCCCAAAAGCCACATGTGCTTGGAGCTAAAGCAGCCACGAGATGTCGCCATAGAAACATAAACAAACTCACGTTATTTTGTTAAAAAAAAGAATGCACAAATATCGGCGGCCAAAAGTTAGTAGCAGTACGTGCATCTATAAAAATATCGATGCGAGAAGCATACGACTTCAACCGTTATACGTAAGCGAAAGATCTTGTTGAGAAACTCACAAAATTGCAGTTGTAAGTAAAATCACTAAGCGAATCGAAGGCTTCTGTTAAGCCTCCCCCCCCCCCAGCCGACGGCCCATGCATGTGCCAATGTTAACACCACGACATCGGCAAATACTACTCAAATAGGCCCATTATCATTGGTACTGGTCATTGACGCAGTGGCAGAGCGTTGCATGGTCTGATGAATCCCGATACCTTCTTCATAGTCGCGATGCGAGTGCGCGCATCCGTAGTCTTCCAGGGGAACAGCTCCTTGACACCTGCACTGCGGGATGGAGACAAGCTGGCGCGGGCTCCATTACACTCTGGGGAACATTCACGTTGGCATCCATGGATCCAGTGCAGCCCCCTCAAGGCACCAGGACGGCCAAGGTGTGTCGTACACTGGTTACAGACCACGTACGCCCCTTATGGGGACTGGTGCTTGAATACCAGAGGAAACCTTGAAAATATTCTCCGTTTTCTAAACAGTGTAACTCAAAGAATAAGATTTGTAAATCTATAAGTCCATATCATGCTCACCATCTTTTAAGACATCTTTTGGGAACATTTTTAGCTCTCACTCTTTTTAGAATTGTATTTTTTTGTTGCAAGTGAAATAAACCATGCTAATTATTTATGTACTTCAAAGGTACACATTACTCAGGATACACACAAACAGGTTTATTTTTTCTTTACTTTCTTTACACTATTATCTTTAAAACAGACTATTGAAAAGATGGTGCTGTCATAAATTGTGGTACAAAAAAGTTTAAGTATGACTATCAAAAATTTTGGAAATGAAAATTCAGGATTTTTCTTCAAAAAGCGTTTTATTTTCAAAGTTAAGTCACAAGAGTAGCCTACTTTTTAGTGAAGCGTGTTTTAAGACAGTAACTTTCTGGAAGTGCAAGTTAAAACTTGCTTTTTCTATTAAACTTGCATGGCACTAATGCATCCCAGGTCCATATTCATCTTGTTTCCTGTGTTGTTCTTCCTTCCTTCTCTTTTTCACACTACTACTTCTTATTCTTGCTTCTTTCGTATCTTCCAACACTGTTTTCTGCTTCGAACAGTCTCCTTCAGTCAATGGCTATTAGAACTCTATGCATGTTTAGTTCACCAGACACTCCCATAAGTTCCATAACATTAAGCCTTTACACTGCACCATCATTGAAAAACATAGGACAACATCTAGCACACCTATTTTCAAAGTATTTATTCTTACTAGAACAATTCTTGGTGTCTTTTCACACATAAAGTTCCTGAAACTTTCATTTGGATTTTGAGCCTTACCATGTAAACATTTCTCTAATAATCGTGTGTCACTGATGGAAATGGAAATGCCGTGTGGCTAGGGCCTCCCGTCGGGTAGACCGTTTGCCTAGTGCAAGTCTTTCGGGGTTGACGCCACTTCGGCGACTTGCGTGTCGATGGGGATGAAATGATGATGATAAAGACAACACAACACCTAGTCCCTGAACGGAGAAAATCTCCGACCCAGCCGGAATTCGAACCCAGGCCGTTAGGTATGACATCCCGTCGCGTGTCACTGACGATGATGATGATGATGATGTTTGGTTTGTGGGGCGCGGCTATCAGCACCTGTACAAATTCCCAACTGGTGCTCAGTCCAGTCTCATCACTTTCATGAATGATGATGAAATGATGAGGACACTACCAAGAACCGGTCATCTCGAGGCAGGTGAAAATCCCTGTCCCCACCGGGAATCGAATCGGGGTGCCCGTGCTCGGGAAGCGAGAACGCGACCGCGAGACAAGAAGCTGCAGACCTGTGTCACTGAGATCCCTATATATAGGTTTTATAACTTCCATTATAGCAAATGGCAAAGAATGTTTATGGTTGTAGGCCTCACCTTGAGTAACAGCCCTCTAGCAGTCACACCATTAATCACTGCCAGGTGGGCAGAGTGCATGACAGGAATTGTCATCTGTGGAGGATTTATGAAAGAAGGTAGTCCATGCTGCCTTTTTCATTCCCTCAAGGTCATTTTTATTTTTTCTTGTGGCTTGTCCTTAATAATTCAATGAGGAAATCACGCACACAGTTACCTCGCTGTAAACAAAATATTCGTGCAAAACAACAGCAAACATTGGCTACACTCTCTGTATAAACAAAAGATAAGCAACTGTATAGCTTTCGCTGGTCAGCCAATTTAAGGGATTAAAAAGTCATAAAAACGAAACAAATGAGAGCAAAACATTATATTTAACAGAGCGGACTGTGTACCATAGTGACGTCGTGGTGCGTGAAACCACTTTTAAGTTCCTCTAATTTTTTACTTTCTGTGGTCCACTTTCCTGGAAGTAAACTTTTCCTCGTTTATAAAACTACAGAGAATTTTTTAAGACAAAAATTAAAAAAACGATTTTTTGACAGTTATTCACGTACAAGTCCCCTTAATGACGATCATGTTTCCCGGCGGTATTGGCATTTTCTAACAAGGTAATGCGCCATGTCGCAAGACCAGGGGTGTGATGGAGTGGCTCGAGTAACACGATGGCGTTCCAGTTGATGTGTTGGCCTCCTAACTCGACAGGTATGAACTCTATCGAAAATATCTTGGGTGTGATTGAACGTGGCGTCAGAGCTCATCGCCCCCGTTCCCGCAATTTACAGGAATTACGTGAATTGTGTATGCAGATGTGATGCCAACTCCCTCCAGTGACCAATCCAGGCCTCATTGTTTCCATGCCACGACGCGTCGCCGCTGTTATCCGTGCCAAAGTTGGACATACTGGCTATTAGGTAGATGGTCGATGACGCTTTAGTGCACGGGACAATGTCGTCTTTAAGTGACTAGTGGGATTCAGGGTGACCTAAACACAACTTATATTTAGTGTGATGAATGGCGGCTTGTACAAAGATGGAAAAATGTTATTAATGCAGATGAGTAGGAAAAACAGCCCTGAAATGTTATAATACAATATTTGTGGTGCGCTGCCTGAAACAGCCACGTCAGTTAAATATCTAGGCGTAAGGTTGCAAAGTGATATGCAATGAAATGAGCGCGTAAAGTCAGTTGAAGGAAAGGCGAATGGTTGACTTCAGTTTATTGAGAGAATTCTAAGAAGTGTAGCTCATCTGTAAAGGAGTCCGCGTACGCAACACTTTATGGGACACATTTTTTACTACTATTTGAGTTTTTGGGGTCTCCATAAGGTCAGATTGAAGGAAGACATCGAAGCAATTCAGAAACATATTGCTAGATTTGTTGTCGGTAGGTTCGACCAATACGTGGGCATTAAGGAAATGCTCCGTGAAATCAAATGGGAACCCCAGGGAGGAAGACGATGTTCTTTTCAGGAAACGCTCTTGAACAAATTTAGAGAATTAGCTTTTGCGGATTTCTACAGAACGATTCCGCCGCCACCAACGTACACCATGTGACCTGGCTGAAAATGACTTACAAGTTCGTAGCGCTCTCCATCGGTAATGCTGGAATTCAGTATGGTGTTGGCCCACCCTCAGCTTTGATGACAGCTCCCACTCTCGCAGGCATACGTTCAGTCACGTGCTGGAAGGTTTCTTGGGGAATGGCAGCCCATTCTTCATGGAGTGCTGCGCTGAGGAGAGGTATCAATGTCGGTCGGTGAAGCATGGCACGAAGTAGGCGATCCAAAACATCCCAAAGGTGTTCTACAGGATTCAGGTCAGGACTCTGTGCAGGCCAGTTCATTATAGGGATGATATTGTCGTGTAACCACTATACCACATGCCGTGCATTATGAACAGGTGCTCGATTGCGGAAATATTCAGTTGGTACCCACCTACATAGGGAGAAATTATCATCACGATAAAATAAGGGAAATCAGGGCTCGCACAGAAAAATTTAAGTGCTCGTTTTTCCTGAGTGCCGTTCGAGAGTGGAACGGTAGAGAGACAGCTCGAATGTGATTCATTGAACCATCTGCCAGGCACTTTATTGTGAATAGCAGAGTAATCACGTAGATGTAGATGTAGATCGTGCTGACAGATGCAATCGCCATTCCGAATTGCTCTTCAACAGTGGGAAGCAAGAAGGTGCTTAAAACATCAATGTAGGCCTGTACTGTGATAGTGCCACATTAAACAACAAGGGGTGCAAGCCCCACCATGAAAAACACGACCACAGCATAACACCACCCCCTCCAAATTTTACTGTTGGCACTACACACGCTGGCAAATGACGTTCACCGGGCATTCACCATACCCACACCCTGCCATCGGATCGCCACATTGTGTACCGTGATTCGTCACTCCACATAACGTTTTTCCACTGTTCAATCGTCCAATGTTTACGCTCCTTACACCAAGCGAAGCATCGTTTGGCATTTACCGGCGTGATGTGTGACTTATGAGCAGCCGCTCGACTATGAAATCCAAGTTTTCTCACCTACCGCCTAACTGTTATAGTACTTGCAGTGGATCTTGATGCACTTTGGAACTCCTGTGTGATAGTCTGGATAGATGTCTGCCTATTACACTTTCCGACTCTCTTCAACCGTCGGCGGTCTCTGTCAGTCAATAGACGAGGTCGGCCTGTACGCTTTTGTGCTGTACGTGTCCCTTCGTGTTTCCACTTGACTATCACATCGGAAACAGTGGACCGAAAGATGTTTAGGAGTGTGTAAACCTCGCGTACAGACATATGACACAAGTGACATCCAATCACCTGACCACGTTCGAAGTATGTGAGTTGCGCGGAGCACCCCATTCTGCTCACTCACGGCATCTGATGACTACTGAGGTCGCTGATATGGACTACTTGGCAGGATGTGGAATCACAATGCACCTAATATGAGAAACGTATGTTTTTAGGGGTGTCCGGATACTTTTGATCACATAGTGTACGTATTATGTATGGACGTGAAGACAGGATAGGAGAAATCCGGACTTGTAATGAAGGATACAGATAGTCTTTTTTTATCTCGCTTCATTTGCGAGTGGAACAGGAAAGGGAATGACCACCAATAATACTAGGTAACCTCCAAATGCACTGTAAGTTGGCTTTTGGAGTGTAGATGTAAATGTAAAGAGATTGCGATAGGTGCGCGAAGCAGCCGCACAGGCCGTCTTTGTCAGAGATTTTCTTTCGTGATATGGACTATGGCTCTCAAATTGATTGACGACTCTATAGACGATTTCGATCACATTTAGACGGTTACAAAGCAAAACAATGCTTTTTCTTTATGTAATTATTCGAATATATCCCTGATAAACAACTTGTGTGCACTTCTGCACAAGTTTTCTCTTAAAATGTAGAGGCTGTTACTTTTACTGTATGGCATTAGAGACCATACTCATATACGTACACAATGAATTTACGGGTTAATGTTTAAATATGACATCCAGATCACAGTACTCCCTATTACTTCATGCAAGTCTTGAAGAATTCCTTTAAATGCGTGGAGAGGGCAGTTCCTCTGCACTACGTCACAGGCAGCACTTTCGCAGTGACCCCATTTTTCGAGATGTGGCCACATCTCACTTGTCTCGTTCGCATAAAGTCAATCTCGACCATTTCCAGTATGAGGAAGTTCAAACACTGCACTCTTCACTCACTGGGTATGAAATTCAGTGAGCGTTCTGTGGCTGATGTCATATCTCTCGTTCGTTCCACTTCTCGCTGACAGCGAAATTTTAACTTCCGAAGCGTACTAAAAGTTTCCCTCTTCGGCTGCCCCTCCCCAGTCCCTCAAAAGAACAAATGCTGAAGCCGTCGCTTGTCGGTGTAGTGCATATAAGAAAGATGGATAACACCGTTGTTGTTTCAGAAACTGTGGAGCTTGCACGGAAATTGCAGCACTTTACTATTGCCGCAGCGCTCATTGAAAAACAATATATTTTCTAGACTCAGTTATGTGTTCTGGGTGAACACTACTCATTTTTTGTAGCTTGCTTCCCTTTAATTTCTAGTAAGTCTAGAACCCTGGTCGATCCTAGAACTTTTATACGTCACGTATCACCTATTTCACCTCTCGGAATATTTAGTAAACTGTAGGTTTCCTACAATTGGCTGGGCAAGTCAGTTCAAAGGTCGGTGAAAGACAACACCATACTGCTTCCAACAGAATCATGCTTAACACTATGGCTTTCAAACCAGCCTTCGGGAATGTGATGGTTTTACCTTTAAAGCTAGATAAAAATTATTTAGTGTTACCGATGTATTGCATGCTTCCAGAATTGTGTAATTTTTCCAAGTTGGATTACTTGTTTCAAGAAAACACATAAAATTGGGACCTGAAAGAAAAGAAAATATTTGTTGGGAAAAATATCACAGGATTTATTAAAATTCAAGTGATTGGAGTTACCTTACGAATGAAAACAATAAAATACCTGGTTTCTCTTGAATCGTATCTATATGACGCAGGTAAGTCCGATTTCGATAGAATTATAATCCAGGTGCGAGTAGGAGCTGCGCTCTGAGGGTTACCTACAAACTTAATTACGGATATAGACAATTCATCCCTTCGCGGAATCGAAAAATTCGATATTTTTATACGTTATCAACACAGACAATTGACATAAGTCGTGTTAGCCAAATACTAACACGAATTCTTTACATAAGAATAGAAAAACTGGTAGAAACCGACCTTGGAGAAGATCAGTTTCGATTCCAGAGAAATGTTGGAACACACGAGGCAATACTGTCCCTACAACTTCAGTTGGAAGATAAGTTAAGGAAAGGCAAACCTACGTTTCTAGTATTTGTACACTTAGCGAAAGCTTTTGACAATGTTGACTGGAACACTCTATTTGAAATTCTGAAGGTAGCAGAAGTAAAAAACGGGGAGCAAAAGTCTATTTACAAATTATACAGAAATCAGATGGCAGTTATAAGAGTCGAAGGGCATGGAAGGCGAACAGTGGTTGAGAAGGGAGTGAGACAGGGTTGTAGCCTATCTCCGATGTTATTCAATCTGTACACTGAACAAGCAGTAAGGGAAGCCAAAAAAATTGAGTAGGAATTAAAGTTCAGGGAGAGGATATAAAAACTTTAAGGTTTGGTGATGACATTGTAATTATCAGAGACAGCTAAAGACTTGAAAGAATAGTTGAACGAATGGACATTGTCTTGAAAGGATGATATAAGATAAAAGTCAACAAAAGCAACACAAAGATAGTGGAATGTGGCTGTATTAAGTCAGGTGATGCTCAGGGACTTAGATTAGGAAACGAGGCACCAAAGGTAGTAGATGAGTTCTGCTATTTCGGCATCAAAATAACTGACGATGACCGAAGTATAGATGATATAAAATGCAGGCTGTCAATTGCAAGAAAAGCGTTACTGAAGAAGAGAAATGTGTTAACATTGGATGTAGACTAAAGCGTTAGGAAGTCTTTCCTGAAAGTATTTGTATGGAGTGTAGTCATGTGTAGAAGTGAAACATGATCGATAAACAGTTTAGATAAAAAGAGAATAAAAGTTTTTTTAAATGTGGTACTGTAGAAGAATACTGAAGATTATATGGATAGATCATGTAGTACTGTAGTCATGTATAGAAGTGAAACATGGTCGATAAACAGTTTAGACAAGAAGAGAATAAAAGTTTTTTACATGTGGTACTGTAGAAGAATACTGAAGATTATATGAATAGATCACGTAACTAATAAGGAGATACTGAATAGAAATAGGAAGAAAAGAAATTTGTGGTACGACCTGATTAGAAGAAGGGGTCGGTTGATACAACACATTCTGAAGCATCAAGAGATCATCAATTTAGTATTGGAAGGAAGTGTGGAGCGTTATAATTGTAGAGGGAGACCAAGAGATGAATATAGTAAGCAGATTCAGAAGAATGTAAGTTGCAGTAATTACTGGGGGATGAAGAGGCTTGCACAGGGTAGCGCAACCTGGAGAGAGCTGCATCAAATCGGTCTTCGGACTAAAGACCACAACAACAATTGACCAGATATCGCTCCTGAGAATTCCAAGACTGCCGAGAATATTTTAATATCGAGTCTGAAGTCGGATAACAAATAACAAAAAAATATTTTTTTTCGCGTACTGTATAGGGATGGGAAAAACTGAACAGTTAAAACCGATACCGGTATTTCGTTTTTGAGTAATCGGTATTTTTCGGTATTTGTTTGTTGTCGGTTACAACAGGTGTTTTTCTTTTTTACTAATAACCGGATAGAAAATCGAAATATCAATTAGCAATAGCAGTAAAGCTAAAAATTTTCGTATTTTAAATAAAGTAATTTTTATTCCTAAAATGTGCGTTATTGCAGGAAATGGGAAAAGCGATCATTGCTATGTTAATAACAATCCCAACAGAAACGAGTAACAAAACATGATATAAGAATTGGTACAGCATTGCTGAGACAATGATGTACATGTTCCTATGTGGCCTGTCCCATTAGATGGTAAGCGTGTACAAGCAGCTTGCAAGAGTTGCTCCCTCACATCTGTATGGTGGATTCTCACTGACGTCAGACATCTGTTACAGAATGGCACTGTTGCTTGTCTGGTAGTATTTTAAGAAGCATCAGTGAAGTACAATGCTCCGTTTGCTTTAACAGATTGAAAACGGCAGGAGCAACAACGAGCTTACAACTAATATAAGGAAAACACTTAAAACTTAACAGTTCATTCATAGTTTACAGTAAAAATAGAAAGCAGTTTATGTGCTGCCTGTATCTACACATGTCTTTATCTATTTTTAGCCCTTGAAAACGAACAAATTAGCACGAAAAATAGAGTTCTTCAACGTCAGTTTTCATCCTTAAGCACTGAGTATTTTAATGTCCACATAGTGGTATGGTCCCTGATTACAACATGATTTTTGAGCAGAGTTTCAAAAAATTGGAATAAATTGAAGACTACTTGTGATTTTTGTAGTAGTTAACCAAGTATCACTTTCCGACAAAAGCAGCGATCTGCGAACGGATTAAGTGTTTTTATTTGCCAGTTTATTATAATTTTATGTATCTTGGGACCCGGAGAGTAAAGTTTTTCAGTCTTTATTCGATTTCTACGTTCATTACGGGAAATAATAGGAACAAAAACCAAAATCGGTATTTTCAGAAACCGGTTATTTTTAGCGGTTTTAACAGTCCGATTAAACTGGCGTTAGAGTATAACAGAAAACCGGTTATTTCAGCTATATCGCCATCCCTATGATATAATTACAGATTAACACTTTTGGGATTATTTCCTTTACTTGTAAGTTAGAGGGTCCTAATGCCGTCACCTTATTAAGTTAGGAACTGTATGAGCCATGAGAGGTTATGGAAAAAGCTACAAATTGGTATATATATTCTAAAATTTATCCTCCACTTGTAGGTAACTTACAATTAAATTGCTATAACATACTAAAACCAGCTGCGAAAACAGAGATATAAAAAAAGTGTTCGCGATTTCGTCCCCCACGAAAATTCTCAAAATGCAATTAATTTGAATATTATTTTCATTATAATATTACAAAATTAGTTCCCTACTGTAAATCACTTGAAGGCCAGGAATGAACAGTGCTTTCACGTTAGTTACAACCTTCTAAACATGTGTCACATATGAATTAGAATTTGTATATCTGGGTAAATGAAGAGCATGTTTCTTGATAACAAACCAAGCATTTTACGCAACGAACCCGTCTCTCTCCGCTTGTCTATTTCAATAGGAAAAAGTAAAATAATCTCTATAAATAGCGAATAAAATGGATTTTTAATAACAGTTCCATACTTTGTCCCCGGGACGAAAGTAGGAACTGCAAGGGGGACAAAATTACGAACATTCTCAGATTTATTGTAATGGCCGCTAGAGCAACACGTCAGAAACTATTACACACGCCTGAAATAAAGCCCAATATTGAACAGAAACCAGTGCTCCCACCAGAAATAGAAGGCTGTGAATTTGAGCGCGCACTAACTCACCTCAGTGTGATAAGATCAGTTCCCTTGTACACGGAAACCAAAAGTTCTGCAGACTCTCAACAAAAACATGAGATGAGGTCACGCATGCACGCACAGTTAAATATTTCTTACCAACTGCGAAAACCAGAAACTCCTAGGACGACGAAATTAGGAGCAGGGACGATGTAAGAGCCCTTTATCTTAATACTAGACCTTGCTTACCGCCAAATTCCATGATTCTAGGTCAACGGGAAAAACCATACAGGTTTTTATCAGTGAGATTGCGAGAATCAAATATGTGGCATAAAAGTAAAATTTGATTTCATTGACTTAGAAGTTAATATTTATTACGTAGCCAAGGCACTATAGAGCTTAGTAAGTGACAAATTTAAACTTGATGCGTCTACCTGTTCCTGCGAAAAAGGGTTCTTAAAAGATAGAGGAACAGACATGCAGTCGGATGACAAATGACAAAAAAAATTTTCGTGTGACATAATTACGGTGATTGTAGGTCAATGGGAAATTCCCTATAGGGTCTGATGAGTGAGTTCATGGGTATCAGACAATGTGACATACATGGCGGTAACTTTTGATAACATTGACCTACAAGCCTCAATTTTTTAGACAGCCAAGGGACCGTAGACCTTATTATGTAACATAAATTTCAACTTGATACGTCTCCCGATTCCTGAGCAAAAGGACTATTAACAGTCGGACAGACAGACAGAACAGACTAGCAGACAGGCGGACATTCAGCAAAGTGCTCCTGTAAGGGTTCAGTTTTTTAAGCGTAGAGGTAGAGAACCCTAAAACACGTGTAAGGTGTCTATAATTTCGCACCTTACAAGCACTCATCTACATACTTTTCCGTGATTTACAACCGGAATTAGGTATCATTTGGTAGGTTGTACATCGTACATATGAATATTTAAAGAAGACTGACACTGTCACGTACACCTTGTAAATAGTTGTTAACGCTTATTGCATGAAAAGTGATGGAGTGTCTTTATCGTCGAAACGGCGTAATGAATGACTGCCTATACTAGTAGAGGTTGGAACGTCAGTGGAAATGAAATGGCAGGCGTAACCCAGGCCCTGGGTGGAAAAGCCCGCACAGGTGTGTTGGTCCTGCTTAACACAGGAAGTAGCCCTAGCCGGACGGTCGGGCAACTGACCGCTGTAGTAGTTTGAAACCACGGACATTTTCAAAAAAAAATTTCCCCATTTATAATGTTTATGCGTTATTGATAGTGATCACCAGCTTGCGTGTTTAGTTTGCAGTGGTAAAGTTATGCGATAACATTAAAAATGATATTTGTGTATTTTGTTGCATTTCTTTCAGAGGCATTGCGCTTCAGCCCACTGGCTGCAATTTATTGATATTTATGTTATGTCATTTGTCGTTGTATTTTGTTTGTATGGTAACGACACTGCTCGTTCACGACGTTGCCGTTATTTTAGCTTGTTTGTTGTAGATATTTTATGTTACATCCCGTTACATAATAAATGTGGGTAGTGTAAATTCTTTTAAGAGAGAACTATTATCTGGGTTCATTCCATGATAACTAGGGCGAAAGCGCACTTAGTAGCATAACAGATCACTAGTTGTAACAATACAGAAATGGCAGATACACGGGGTAGTCAAGAAAGCCTATGGGATGAGAAAGAATTAACTTTGTTAGCAGCACAAGACACAGGTGAGGAGAATACTGTTCCAAGGGAACTTTTTGAGGATGATAGACACAGTCAAGCCCGTGCTGAGCAATCTGACAGCGAAGATGAGGAACAGCGACACACTGAGGCAATCGTAAAGATACGGGTATAATGTATGGAGTCCAAGTGAACGCGGAACAACTAAGAATAGTGGCAGATCGCCGTCAGTGACGTCGTCACGAGGCAGCATATCAGGGGCGCACGTGATGAGTTTCTTGAATACCAAAAAATGGAAAGGGAAAAGGGGAGAAGATCACCTAAGAGGAGAGGAAGAAAAAGTCACAATAGGAGAGAAGATTTAGACAACACAGGTGTGTTGGACATCCTTGCAAATCGAAAAACAATGTGAAGTGAAATGCGAAGTAAAATTCAGGTCAGCTCATAAATGCGAAATAAAATTCAAAAGGTCAGCTCTGAATTTGGAAGCCAAATAAAAAAGGGGAATGATGAAGTTCGCTCTGAAATGGGAGTAAAATTCAAAACGTTAGTGTCGAGATTCAGCCGATAAAACATGAAATGAGGGAAGTGAAAAATGAGGTAGTGACGCTGCGAACAAAACAAGAATGAGAGATTGCGGAGGTCAGAAGAACCGCGAACGAGGCGCGATTACTAGCGAAAGGCGGAAGCGGATTGCTCTTGAAACATTAGAGAAGACAGAAAATACGACAAAGATAGCTATAGGTGCATTAACGTTATTAAGTTGTAGAGGCGCTTTAAACAAGTAGAAACAACGCAGCTGCAGACAGAAATTGCGCCACATAAGGCATTGACCGCGGAGCTCTCATAATTTAAACAAAACATAGAAAGCGAAATTAAGCAATTATCTCAGGAAGTCAGATCGCAACCTAGCCAAAAATCACATCTCAGAAAAGAAATAGTAGGCGATTTGGAAATATCATAAACCGAAAGAGCCAGTTCAAACTCAGCACGATCATGTCCAAGCCCAGATGATGCTAGAATGTGCTCGAATGTAAGAGTTGCTTGTCAACTACAGACTGAAAGCGTATCTGCAGAGCAACGAAATATCGCTAGATATATGGCCCCTGCGTCTACACAGGGCACGACTGGGTCGCAAATTGCGAATACGGAGAACGGCAATGAGATATTTCATATGATATTGTTACCCAATAATGGACACTATGGGACATTTTTCCAGTGATAAAAACGTAAAAGGGAGTAGAAGAGAGGATGCAAAAAGTAACGGTATATCGGAGACGTTAGCACCGAGTGAGAATGTGGTAGGCAGAGCGCGAAGAAATTCTAGTGAAATTTTCGATTTTAAGCATTTTATCTCTGTACGAAAATTCCAGCATACAAAGACGAGGGTAATGTTTTACACTCAAAAACTTTCATTGTACGGTTTGATTTATCATTACCTCCTCACTGGCCTCTGATACACAAACTGGACTTCGTATGTTGACATATCGAGGGAACATCGGCCAAATGCATGCGGAACATTGCAAAAACGTGCACGTCATTGCAAAAACGTGCACCTCGTACGAAGAGTTTCGTGACGCATTTTTAAACAAATACTGGTCCAAGGAGACACAGGACAGGATCAAACGGGAAATAATGACGAGCAGAGACTTGGAGAGTTTAGGGTTCCGTAGTCCGGTGAAGTATTTCGAAAACTTGACCAAGAAAAAACAATATTTTGACGACCCATGCACATCGGCTGAGATCATAAGACTTGAAGTTGCCAATTTCGTACCAGCAAACGCTCGTCAGCCGCTGTGGAAGAGATGTAGAAGAATTCAAGGGTATCCTAAGAGAGTTGGAGTTCGCTTTCTACGAGCAGCAGGCACGAGAAAAACGTAGACACAGAGACGTTCAAAATGAAAGAAGGGAGAACATCGGAGGGAATAATAGAGGCCATACTTGGCAAAACAATGTAAATCGGCCGCCTCACCGAAACATGGACCATACATATCGTCGTGGAAGCAATGTAAAAATGTACAGTGGGAGAACTATGGCAGAGAATATAGGCAACAAAATGAACTCAGACGGGAGCCTCAAAATAATGGCGCATCATGGGGCGACAATAGAGAAACTCGTCAACGGTCTGACCCAGGATGGGGTGGAATGAATAACAACAGGAATCGGGAACAATCAATTGAAATTAGACCACCTAACCCTGGGAAAGTATGCCAAAATGACATAGAAAGTGAACAATGACTAGGCCAGACGACGGGCACTAGTGAAAATACGCCCGTAAACCTTATCGGAAGTAATAACATAAATATTACAGAATATGAGGACATGAGGGAGATATTACTTGAAGACAATGAAAAACTGCCCAAATAGGAAATCTATCAAAAAAGGCTCCAAGCACTATGGGACTTAACATCTGACGTCATCATTCCCCTAGACTTGGAACTACTTAAATCTAACTAACCTAAGCACATCACACACATCCATGCCCGAGGCAGGATTCGAACCTGCGACCGTAACAGCAGCGTGGTTCCGGACTGAAGCGCCTAGAACCGCTCGGCCACAGCGGCCGGCCAGGAAATCTATCCAGTCGTAAAGGTACAAATTGGAGAAATTATGGGTACTGCTGTAACAGATAGTGGAAGCGAACTCTCAGCTATTTCAGATAGGCCTTTCGCTAAATGCAAGGATTCTGTTAATCCACCTATGCGCACACTGAATAAACAAAGGTACAAGGGGCGTTAGTTGGAAAGGGTATGGAAATATCGCTACAAATACGTCTAGATGTTGAATGCCAAGGACACCAGATGACTGCAAATCCATTCATAATACCGAAACTAACAACTGATATAATAATCGGTGTAGATTTTCTTTCAGCGAAGAAAGCTATAATTGATCTAGGAAGAGGGGAGTTAATATTACGTAGAGAGAACAAAATAAAAATCAGATCTGATGAGAAGGCAATAAAAACTCAAATTCCGGCAACCTGTTTAAAACTAAAATTCATGGACCAATATGGAGTTCAGAGGGAAGAGTGAAGAAAAAATAATGAGAATAGAGCAGAGAACGCGAGCAGATTAATGAAATTAACAGTAAGATTGATTCGAAACTCGAGAATCTGGAAAACATAGATAATATGGACAGGCAAGGGTTGGAGCTTGCACTAAAAAATAACGCAGAGCTCTTCTTACCTAAAACCGGATGCATTATGGGGTATCAATATAAACATAAGGTAAAGAAACATAGACCATTTCGGGTAATTCCTTATGCCATCCCATGGTCATACCGGGAAAGGGTTCTAGGTGAACTACGAAGAATGGATGACGAAGGTGTAATTGAGTCAGCGAGATCTGAGTATAATAGTCCAGTACGCATAGTAGACAAAAAGGTCGGTGGAATTCGACTGGTGTTAGACTCACACCAAGTAAATACCATTATTGTGCCAGATACGGATCGCCCTGAAAGGCTTGAGGAGCTCCTTCAAAGATTTCATGGGGTTTCGATGTTTTCCTCACTTGATTTGCGATAGAGCTTTTGGCAGATAGCGCTCGATCCTGACTGCCGAAAATACACGCCCTTTATTGCCTTCGGAGGGTGTTTTCAATTCAAAAGACTCCCTTTTGGATTGAATATATCTTCAGCTGCATTTATCAGGGGTTTTAGAAAAATATTGAGTGAAGAGTTAAAAGAGAAGCTCACGTGTTATGTAGACGATATACTGATAGCAGAAAATACCTAGGGAGACATAACAAACACTTAGAGGAAGTGTTAGGTAGTTTGAAAAGGTATATTGGTAAGTCTTGTTTTGGGAGCAGTAGGATTAGCTTTCTGGTACACGTGATAACAGGACAAGGGATTAGTCCCGACCCAGACAGGATGGCATCAATTGCAAAGTTTGCCACTCCCACAACCAGAAAACATCTGAGAGGATTTCTAGGGAAAATCAATTGTTATAAAAAGTTTATCCATGTAGAAAGATTAGCTAGTCCTCCACTCTACCAATTGACGGGAAAAGGAACACCCTGTGAGTGGAATGAGTGTGCATACCGAGAGTTCAATAATTTGAAGGCGGCACTCTTCAATGCTCCTATTTTATCACGTCCTGACTTATCGCAGGATTTTTCTATGGCCACTGACAGCGCAAAGACCGGTCTGGGAGTTATGCTGTTAGAAGAGTTTGAACAAGACGGGAAATTAGTTCACAGAACAATTGCCTTTGGTAGCAGGTTCCTATCTAAAAGTGAAAGAAATTACTGTTACTGAACTTGAATCCCTTGCAATAGCATGGGGATTTAAAAAGTTTAGATACTCTCTGTTCGGTAGAAAAACAAAAGTCTGTACGGACCATAGGGCACTAGAATTCCTCCTAACCGCCAAACTTCCACATGGAAGACTAGCGAGACGGGTAGCTGTGCTTCAAGAATGTCAGTTTTCAATAGTCTATGTGCCTGGTCCGACAAACGTCATTGCTGACGCCCTGTCCCGTTCACCTATTAGTATAACAGAAGAGACGGCTGAAGCGTTAGATCAGGAGCACCTTTTCATTGTTCTGCCTCAAAGGGGTTGCGTTTGAAAACTTCGTCACTGTAACGATGCGTAATATCCAGAATGAGCAGGACAAGAACCCAATTTTAGTCAAAATAAAGGAAAAATGGAAGGATCGGACGCAGGCCCTCATAAGACAGCACTGCCTCTTGAGAAAAAAGTTTCTGTTTTATAGGGCAAACGTTAATGATTCGTTGTGGGTGGTGTGCATACCAAATGAGTTAATAAATAAGCTTACATGGTATACACACCTAAGTTACGCACATTTCGGTCCACGAAAATGTTTTATGAAAATGAGGAGTGTCTGCTAGTTTAAAAACATGGAGAAACATGTAAGGAAAGTACTAGCCATCTGTAAAAACTGCCAAAAGGCGAGATCCACAACCGTAGGGACCCAGGATCCTTAATACCCAGTTATTCCTGAGAAACTAAGGCATATGGCAGCTACGGATTTAATGGGACCATTACCCAACACACCGAGGGGCCATCAATATACACTCATAAATTAAGGCTAATGTTGGTACATGGTGAAACAACGCTCTGGTGGGTGGTTTGCGGGTTTAAATCACCTCAGCGTATGACCATGCGGTGCATTTGACCTGCGGTCGTCGCACGGTCGCGCTAGCAGCAGTCCACATACGCAGAGGTGTGTTGGTGCATGTCAGAATACGGTGCAGAGAGTTAGTGTGCAGACATTATCAGAAGTGCTAATGGTGACCGTGTGTTGAAAATGACTCAAAGAACACATATTGATGACGTTTGAGGGGTAGAATACATGGGCGACTGGAGGCTGGTCAAACACAGCAGGTCGTAGCATGGGCCCACCGTGTGCCACAAAGTGTGATCTCAAGATTATGGCAACGACTCCAGCAGACAGTACGGGACTTCCACAGTGTACAACACCACAAGAAGACCGATATCTCATCATCAGTGCCTGCAGACGGCCACGGAGTACTGCAGGTAGCCTTGCTCGGGATCTTACCGCAGCCACTGGAACAGTTGTCTCCAAACACACAGTCAACAGACGACTGAACAGACATGATTTATTCGCCTGGAGACATGCAATTCTAAATGAATTTTACTAGTACGAGTGAATGATTAACTGTCACTTGCGCTAGATCTACAGTAAAGTAAAGTTTTAACGTTGAACGGCATTACCTTTTTAGTAACGGATTAACGATAAGCGAAGTTAACTTTGTGACTAACGTTGCGGTACACAGACATGTCACAGAACCGCATCACCCCTAGCCTATGGGATAAATACCTGATGGAATGTACGACGTTAATGCAGGATGGCAGCAGACCGTATTATTCGTTTCGGATCTCTTGATAAGTATGGAAGTGTGATTACGCATGTCAATCACATCGCGATTACGGGCAGCATGGGGTTCACGCCTGAGCCTCAGGACGTGCGCGAGCAGCGCATGTCGGGTGTTTCAAGCGTCAACTTCGCGTCTTAATATCTCGGTATGTAATGGGAATATTGCGATGCAATCAACGCCATTGTGTATGTGCTTTGTCATGCTATGGATTGCTGAAGAAAAAATACAGGAGGTCCATTTAAAAAAACATAAGTTTGTGTTAAAAAACACATATGCTTTCGTTTTAGAATGTTCCCAAATATGTACATTCATGGGCCCCAGCCCTACATTGATACCGGTGAAAGTCGTTTTCCAATAGCTGTTATTGTTCCAGAGATATTTTGGGTGGACAAGATAGCTGGGACACCCTGTATAATGTACTAAAATCTTTACATTTGCAGGTACCACTAGTAAAATAAAATGTAACTTTATTAACATAAAAGGAAGAGTTAACGACAGGTAAAGCTAATAGCAGCAGCTCCGGAAAAAGGACAGTGACAGAGAAGCTATTACTGAGTAAAAACATGAAAGAAGGTACGTGACAGTTTGATTCAAAAAAGTATCAGTAATTTTGTACTAAACTTGCTATGTAGTTTATGATTGTTCACAGGAAGCACGCCGAAGCATGAAATGAAGAAGACGCCCACCTTCTCATTCATTCATGGATGTATGTGCAGACGTGCACATTATTGGTCACAGATGTTAATGACGACATTCATGATAAAATCAAGAGACATGAGATCGGACGATCTTGTGATATCCAACGACAGTGTAGTACTTTGAATGGGGTTGTAGTTAGACTAGTATAAATACCCTAATGGCCAGTAGTTTAACAAGTAGTATTTGTAATTATTAACATGGGGATCTGGTGATGATCATAATTCTACTGTTATGTGTATTTTTTCATAGGTATGCTGGTGCCAACAGATATTTAATAATTAAATTACATAGGTTGAGGAATATGTTCTTTTATAATTAACATTAACCATGTACATGAAATTTTGATCAGAATAATAAGAGTAAATAAGTGAGCATCTTGAATGATTGTACAACTAGAACAGTAATAAATGTAAAGATAAATAACATATATATATATATATATATATATATATATATATATATATATCAATGATTTTTTGTTGTGTATTGTATAGTATTTGTGTAAATCGGAAACTAATTGTATGTAATAGTGGATACAGGATTCATAAAAAGAAACTTTTGACTCCTTCTGTGGGGCTACATTAAGCACAAGGTGCACAGCAATAATCCCAAAACCATTGCTGAGCTGAAAGCAGCCATTCAGGAGGCCACCGACAGCATCTATGTTCCGACACTTTAGAGGGTCATTCACTATTCGTTTGCGCCACATCATCGCCAACGAAGGCAGGCATATCGAACATGTCGTATCCTCAGTCCGAATATCTGTAATGGCGTGTACATGTTGAACAAAGTAGTTTGTAATTAATTTACGTTTCGTTCCATCTGGTTCAATAAGCATCACCCTGTAGATATTAGGCCAGACTCATTCTCCAGCTCATTCTTGTAAAAGAACTTTCCACTCTGGCTGTGACTGATTCAACTGTCAAATGTCTCCCTTAACTGTACATTCACGGTTTATAATGAAATTATGTTTGGCCCACACTACCACTATTTCGCATTTTTTGCAGTAGTTACGAGAAATAAATGTTCACTTGAAGTCTTATTCCTACTAAGCTTTTTCTTAGGAGTTTCGAAACAGTCTTACAGGCAAAATACAAATTAATACTTCAAAGATCCGCCTCAGTTGCGAAAAGTTACTGGTCTTTACCCAGGTTTCAGCTAGAGTAATCTAGCCTTCTTCAGAAGCATAAATAAACTAATACATGCCAGAATAAGGCACAGTCAAACATGAAAAGCTTAAGTACCGTGGTACCATGTAAAGCAACGTTACTTAGCTGAGGAACAGCCCCGGCCTCACTTCATGGAAAGCGGTCCGTTAGCCGCGGACGCTGCGTTCGAACTCGATATCAATTAAGTTAAAATTTGTGCATTATACTTTTTATCTTCCCTCCCATGAACCATGGACCTTGTCAGTGGTGGGGAGGCTTGCCTGCCTCTGTGATACAGGTAGCCATACCGTAGGTGCAATCGCGACGGAGGGTATATGTTGAGAGGCCAGACAAACGTGTGGTTCCTGAAGAGGGGCAGCAGCCTTTTCAGTAGTTGCAGGGGCAACGGTCTGGATGATTGATTCATCTGGTCTTGTAACATCAGCCAAAATGGCCTTGCTGTGCTGGTACTGCGAACGGCAGCTTTACTGTATGGTTAAATGATGATGGCGTCCTCTTGGGTAAAATATTCTCGAGGTAAAATAGTCCCCCATAGGGATCTCTGGGCGGGGACTACTCACGAGGATTTCGTCATCAAGAGAAACAAAAGTGGCATTCTACGGATCTGAGGGTGGAATGTCAGATCCGTTAATCGGGCACGTAGGTTAGAAAATTTAAAAAGGGAAATGGATAGGTTAAAGTTAGATATAGTGGGAATTAGTGAAGTTCGATGGCAGGAGGAACAAGACTTCTGGTCAGGTGACTACAGGGTTATAAATACAAAGTCAAATAGGGGTAATGCAGGAGTAGGTTTAATAATGAATGGTAAAATAGGAATGCGGGTAAGCTACTACAAACAGCATAGAGAACGCATTATTGTGGCCAAGATAGATACGAAAACCACGCCTACCACAGTAGTACAAGTTTATATGCCAACTAGCTCCGTAGTTGATGAAGAGATTGAAGAAATGCATGATGCGATAAAAAAAATTATTCAGATAGTTAAGGGACACGAAAATTTAGTAGTCATGGGGGACTGGAATGGGGTTGTAGGAAAAGGAAGAGAAGGAAAAGTAGTAGGTGAATATGGACTGGGGGGTAAGTAATGAAAGGGAAAGCCGCCTGTTACAAATCTGCACAGAGCATAACGTAATCATAGCTAACACTTGGTTTATGAATCATGAAAGAAGGCTGTATACATGGAAGAGGCCTATAGATACTGGAAGGTTTCAGATAGATTATGTAATGGTAAGACAGAGATTTAGAAACTAGGTTTTAAACTGTAAGACATTTCCAGGGGCAGATGTGCACTCTGACCACAATTTGTTGCTTACGAACTGTAGATTAAAACTGAATAAACTTCAAAAACGTAGGAATTTAAGGAGATAGGACTTGAATAAACTGAAAGAACCAGAGGTTGCAGAGAGTTTCAGAGAGAGCATTAGGGAACGATTGAAAGGAACAGGGAAAAAAATACAGTAGAAGAAAAATGGGTAGCTTCGAGAGATGAAATAGTGAAGGCAGCAGAGGAACAAGTAGGTAAAAAGACGAAGGCTAATAGAAATCCTTGTGTCACACAAGATATATTGAATTTAATTGATGAAAGGAGAAAATATGAAAATGCAGAAAATGAAGCAGGAGAAAAGGAATACAAACGTCTCAAAAATGAAATCAACAGGAAGTGCAAAATGGGTAAGGAGGGATGGATAGAGGACAAATGTAACGAAGTAGAAGCATTTATCACTAGGGTTAAGATAGATATTGAATACAGGAAAGTTAAAGAGACCTTTGGAGAAAAGAGAACCACCTGTATGAATATCAAGAGCTCAGATGGAAAACCCGTCCTCAACAAAGAAGGGAAAGCAGAAACGTGGAAGGAATATATAGAGGGTCTATACAAGGGCGATGTTCTTGAGGACAATATTATGGAAATGGAAGAGGATGTAGATGAAGATGAAATGGGAGATATGATAGGCCGCGGTGGTCTTGCGGTTCTAGGCGCTGCAGTCCGGAACCACGGGACTGCTACCGTCGCAGGTTCGAATCCTGCCTCGGGCATGGATGTGTGTGATGTCCTTAGGTTAGTTAGGTTTAAGTAGTTCTAAGTTCTAGGGGACTGATGACCTAAGATGTTAAGTCTCATAGTGCTCAGAGCCATTTGAACCATTTTTTTGGAGATATGATACTGTGTGAAGAGTTTGACAGAGCACCAAAAGACATAAGTCGAAACAAGGCCCCTGGAGTAGACAGCATTCCATTAAAACTACTGATAGCATTGGGAGAGCCAGCCCTGACAAAACTCTACCATCTGGTGAACAAGATGTATGAGACAGGCGAAATGCCCGCAGACTTCAAGAAGAATATAATAATTCCAATCCCAAAGAAAGCAGGTGTTCACAGAACCTCGGGAAAGGTCGGTTTGGATTCCGTAGAAATACTGGAGCACATGAGGCAATACTTACCCTACGACTTATCTTAGAATATACGTTAAGTAAAGGCCAGCCTACGTTTCTGGCACTTGTAGACTTACAGAAAGCTTTGGACAATGTTGACTGGCATTCTCTCTTTCAAATTCTGAAGATGGCAGGGGTAAAATACAGAGAGCGTAAAGCTGTTTAGAATTCGTATAGAAATCAGATGGTAGTTATAAGAGTCGAAGGGCATGAAAGGGAAGCAGTGGCTGAAAAGGGAGTGAGACAGGGTTGTAGCCTATACCCAATGTTATTCAATCTGTACACTGAACAATGAGTAAAGGAAAAAAAAGAATAATTTGGAGTAGGAATTAAAATATGTGGAAAAGAAATAAAAACTTTGAGGTTTGCCGTCGACATTGTAATTCTATCAGAGACAGCAAAGGAACTGGAAGAGCAGCTGAACGGAATGGACAGTGCCTCGAAAGGAGGATATAAGATCAACATCAAGAAAAGCAAAACGAGGATAATGGAATGTAGTAGAAATGAATCAGGTGATGCTGAGGGTATTAGATTAGGAAATGAGACACTTAAAGTAGTAAATGAGATTTGCTATTTGGGGAGTAAAATAACGATGATGGTCGAACTAAAGAGGATATAAAATGTAAACTGGCTATGGCAAGGAAAGGGTTTCTGAAGAAGAGAAATTTGTTAATATCGAGTATAGATTTTAAGTGTCAGGAAGCCTTTTCTGAACTTATTTGTATGGAGTGTAGCAATGTATAGAAGTGAAACATGGATGAGAACCAGTTTAGACAAGAAGAGAATAGAAGCTTTCGAAATGTGGTGCTACAGAAGAATGCTGAAGATTAGATGGGTAGATCACGTAACTAATGAGGAGGTACTGAACAGAACTGGGGAGAAGAGGAATTTGTGATACCACTTGACTAGAATAAGGGATCGGTTGGTAGGATACGTTCTGAGGCATCAAGGGATCACCAACTTAGTACTGGTGGAAGCGTGGAGGATAAAAATCGTAGAGGGAGACCAAAACATGAACACAATAAGCAGATTCAGAAGGATGTAAGTACCAGTAGTTATCCGGAGATGAAGAGGCTTGCACAGGGTAGAGTAGCATGGAGAGCTGCATCAAACCAGTCTCTGGACTGAAGACCACAACGACAAACAACATTCGTTTTATTTGCAAATCACTTCGTTACTGGACTCCTTACTTCTGAACTGACACAAGTTGGAAGACTTCAGGGTGCCAACCCTTTTTTATATCAATAATAATAATAATAATAATAATAATAATAACACTGTGTAGGCCCTCCAGCAGAGTAGTAGTCATCACTTCTTTAGTCTTTTCTTGTGCTCTAAATTAATTCGTTTATCTGTTGTGAAGGGAATAATGAAGCAATTTCTGGTCTACTGCGGAAACTACCTACTACTTGGAGAAGGAAATATCATGAAATACAAGTGGTTCAATTTTACTGCCATAGATGCATGGTATAATGTAGAAAGTATATGTGCAGTGGATATACTATAGAACCAAGATGTTGTTCGTACAGCGATTTCAGAAGCATAACTTCCTCCACACCGTGTCGCACATTAATGTTAGAATTTAAAAAATGTAATTACTTGTAACTTAAGTAATCAGTATTACAGTGTTACGAAATATTGTTAACGGTCATGATGTTTTAAAAATAGATTCGTGAGAAACTCAATGAAGAACACTGTCCCAGAAATGAATTAAAAATGAGTCCCCCAGTTCTGGCACAGATTTTCAGGACGTTTCCCTTCCTTATCACGCAAAAGTCGTAACTGGAAATTGTGAGGTGACAGGCTGTGGGGGACGGATGTGAAGACCGCAGTTTGTGTTGTAAAAATCGCGGCCAAGTGGCAGTCGAGAATCGGGCGTCTTTACATCTAACAAGGGAACCTCCCCATCGCACCCCCCTCAGATTTAGTTATAAGTTGGCACAGTGGATAGGCCTTGAAACACTGAACACAGATCAATCGAGAAAACAGGAAGAAGTTGTGTGGAACTACACTCCTGGAAATGGAAAAAAGAACACATTGACACCGGTGTGTCAGACCCACCATACTTGCTCCGGACACTGCGAGAGAGCTGTACAAGCAATGATCACACGCACGGCACAGCGGACACACCAGGAACCGCGGTGTTGGCCGTCGAATGGCGCTAGCTGCGCAGCATGTGTGCACCGCCGCCGTCAGTGTCAGCCAGTTTGCCGTGGCATACGGAGCTCCATCGCAGTCTTTAACACTGGTAGCATGCCGCGACAGCGTGGACGTGAACCGTATGTGCAGTTGACGGACTTTGAGCGAGGGCGTATAGTGGGCATGCGGGAGGCCGGGTGGACGTACCGCTGAATTGCTCAACACGTGGGGCGTGAGGTCTCCACAGTACATCGATGTTGTCGCCAGTGGTCGGCGGAAGGTGCACGTGCTCGTCTACCTGGGACCGGACCGCAGCGACGCACGGATGCACGCCAAGACCGTAGGATCCTACGCAGTGCCGTAGGGGACCGCACCGCCACTTCCCAGCAAATTAGGGTCACTGTTGCTCCTGGGGTATCGGCGAGGACCATTCGCAACCGTCTCCATGAAGCTGGGCTACAGTCCCGCACACCGTTAGGCCGTCTTCCGCTCACGCCCCAACATCGTGCAGCCCGCCTCCAGTGGTGTCGCGACAGGCGTGAATGGAGGGACGAATGGAGACGTGTCGTCTTCAGCGATGAGAGTCGCTTCTGCCTTGGTGCCAATGATGGTCGTATGCGTGTTTGGCGCCGTGCAGGTGAGCGCCACAATCAGGACTGCATACAACCGAGGCACACAGGGCCAACACCCGGCATCATGGTGTGGGGAGCGATCTCCTACACTGGCCGTACACCACTGGTAATCGTCGAGGGGACACTGAATAGTGCACGGTACATCCAAACCGTCATCGAACCCATCGTTCTACCATTCCTAGACCGGCAAGGGAACTTGCTGTTCCAACAGGACAATGCACGTCCGCATGTATCCCGTGCCACCCAACGTGCTCTAGAAGGTGTAAGTCAACTACCCTGGCCAGCAAGATCTCCGGATCTGTCCCCCATTGAGCATGTTTGGGACTGGATGAAGCGTCGTCTCACGCGGTCTGCACGTCCAGCACGAACGCTGGTCCAACTGAGGCGCCAGGTGGAAATGGCATGGCAAGCCGTTCCACAGGACTACATCCAGCATCTCTACGATCGTCTCCATGGGAGAATAGCAGCCTGCATTGCTGCGAAAGGTGGATATGCACTGTACTAGTGCCAACATTGTGCATGCTCTGTTGCCTGTGTCTATGTGCCTGTGGTTCTGTCAGTGTGATCGTGTGATGTATCTGACCCCAGGAATGTGTCAATAAAGTTTCCCCTTCCTGGGACAATGAATTCACGGTGTTCTTATTTCAATTTCCAGGAGTGTAGTTTTACTAGGTAACTGATTTTGAACTAAAATTATTGTGATCACCCAGTGCAACCAGTGTGTTTCTCCCGATTCCCCGCATAGAGAGAAACCGTAGCACGTCGAAAATGGTTTTCTCGAACCAGCGAAGTTCACAAATGGGTATTTCTCGTCCGTAGTAGCTCGCAAAATGCCTTCCGAAATGTTCTCATTTGGGAGTTCCCGTTCCCAAGCTGCTGGAATATTAGATTGAAAAGAACGAAGTTTTAAAGCAGTCTACCCTTCTCTCATAAGTAGGAAATAAAGACGATCAGTTTCTTGGTCCCATTTGGGAACTCTTTCTGTCCCACTACCAGTACCAGCCTGTCTGCTTATTGTCTTAAAAGAACCGCCACTCTGTAATGCGCCAGATCTCAAACAGTCCGTTCTGCTCCACGGAACAGAGCATAAAAAGTAAATATAAAAAATCCTTTAATTTTTGATTTCCTATCCAATCCCATCTTCTCGCCATTGAGAAGGTTCTCTAGTTCTCCACTGCCTTTTGATTTTTATTGTTCTTTTCAATTTCCTACATTCTACTCCACATGTAATTATTCTTTTCACAACGTTGAATGGTCTGCTATTATCACATCGTTGAGTGGTCTGCACTCTTTGAATTCTGAAAGCAGCAGCAATAAAGTACAGGGAGCGAAATGTTTCGCGCAATTTGTACTGAAAGCAGACTGCAGTTATATGAGTTGAAGGACGTGAAGGAAAAGAATTGATTGAGAAGGGAGTGAGACAGGATTGTAGGCTCTGCTCGATGTTATTCAATCTGTACATCGAACAAGCAATGAAGGAAATCAAGGAGAATCTCGGAAGGTATTTAAAGTCCAGGGGGAAGAAACTAAAAATATGTGTGTTAGCGATGACATTGTTCAAAAACTAGCTCTGAGCACTACGGGACTTAACATCGGAGGTCATCAGTCCCCTAGAAGTTAGAACTACTTAAACCTAACTAACCTAAGGACATCACACGCATCCATGCCCGAGGCAGGATTCGAACCTGCGACCATAGAAGTCGCGCGGTTCCGGACTGAAGTGCCTAGAACCGCTCGGCCACCGCGGCTGGCGATGGCATTGTATTTCTGTCACAAGCGGCAGTAGGACCTCGAAGATTTGTCTAACGGAGTAGGTGGTATTGAAAGAATATCAACAAAGGTAACAGAAGATTAATGGAATGCAGTCGAATTAAAGTAAAAGAAGAGTATTGGGGTGTAGTAAAATAAAATCTTGTGATGATGAGGGAATTAGATTAGAAAATAATTTTTATAATAGCAAGTAAAGCTCTTCAGGAAATGAGATATTTGCTAATATCGAATATAGATTCAAGTGTTAAGAAGTCTATTCCGATGTATCTGGAGTGCAGCCCTGTAAGAAAGTCAGACTTCGGTGATAAACATTCCAGACAAAAAAAAGATAAAAGCTTCTGAAATGCCTTTTCGGAAGGCATGTATCTGGAGTGCAGCCCTGTAAGAAAGTCAGACTTCGGTGATAAACATTCCAGACAAGAAAAGATAAAAG
Source organism: Schistocerca cancellata (assembly GCF_023864275.1). Lineage (NCBI taxonomy): Eukaryota > Metazoa > Arthropoda > Insecta > Orthoptera > Acrididae > Schistocerca > Schistocerca cancellata. The sequence continues at coordinate 410,859,203 of NC_064628.1, forward strand.
CTTCTGAAATGTGGGCTACAGAAGAATGCTGAGGACTAGATGGGTAGATATACTGCAAAGTTATTGAATCGAATTGTGGAGGAAAGAAACTTACGGCACAAGTTGACCGAAATAAGCTTCAAGTTAAGGAAAAATGAGTGGGGACAACGGTGGTAGAAACTGCATAGGAAGACCAAGGCTTGAGTACGATAAGAGAGCTTAAATGAAAGTAGCTTGCAGCAGTTACACAGATATGTAGAGGCCTGCGTAGGTTACAATAGCGTGGAGAGCTGTAGCACATCGCCGCGCGATATTAGCCGAGCGTTCTGGGGCACTGCAGTCATGGACTGTGCGTCTGATCCCGGCGGAAGTTCGAGTCTTCCCTCGGGCATGGGTGTGTGTGTTTGTCCTTAGGATAATTTGGGTTAAGCAGTGTGTAAGCTTAGGGACTGCTGACCTTAGCAGTTAAGTCCCATAAGATTTCACACACATTTTTTTTTTTTTTTTTTTTTTTAGCACATCAGTCTTCAAACTCAAGTCCTCAACTTCAAAAGCTGTCAGCACACTGCTACCCTCACCAGCAGGCACACAGTTCACGTGATCTAAGTGTACCATTATTTGTCAGAAATCTTGTTTCACTACTTCCGGCGCCCCCTGGCACGTCTGAAATTAAGAGCCTAAGTAATTAATGTTGTATAACAAGAATACCTCCCTCGGACACATCCATGACTTACATGTCTACGGAGTATACTGGAATGCTCTGGAAGTTGACCGCATTCCACCGCTTAGAAGGGAACTTTATTTACACGTCATGCAGACCATCTGCAAGATTTCTTCCGAAATAAAGTGAGTATAAGTTTAGATGTTGTGTTTAAGTCATCTGTTTACATGTCTTACTGGACTCTGTCATTCATAGATTGCTAGGTAGCACAGTGTCTCCATTGTAGTTAAAAATATCATAAGTCTTTGTCATCAATCAGGTTAACAAAACAAGTGATACACAAATTTAGCTACAAATTAAACATATTTGTCTGCCATACTACACATGCTACCAGCCTTTAATTAAATGTTCATCTATAGATTAAAACAAGTTTTACAGAAGCAATGATTTTACATCAGCTTTAAAGTTTGATCTGTTATGTGTCAGACATTGTAGTTATTGAACAAATGATCAAATTTTTGTGGCTCCATATTAGACCTGTTTCTGAGACAGCAACAGCTTGAGTAATGAATAACGAACGTCAGTTTCTCTTCTAGATTTGTACCTGTGAACAATTCTCAAAATGCGATGGGTTACATATGGAGAATTTTCTTAGCTAATGGGCATATATTGTGAAGATGCAGTTAGAATTTAGTACTTCTTGAAGAGGTGACTGCAAATTGTACGTGAACGCTACATATTATTCTCGCTGCTCGCTTTCATACACTCAGTGATTGCTTCCTATGTGAAGAATTACCCCAAAAAACTATATCATAAGACATCAATGAGTGGAAAATGTGTAAAATATGTTAATATGTTGATTGTTTGTTTCCAAAATTTATATTACTAGCATACGAAGAGTAAACCGTCATGCACGCAGTTGTTCGAGAAATTTAATCCTATTCTCAAAAATTTGTACATCGGAGACTGCAAAACATTCACCCCTGCCCACTGACTGCTACGTACAAACTACATGAATCGTTGGTGTTCTTTTCCTTGTTGTAAAGAAGTGGAAAAACTTTATATTTCCCTAATGAAGCAGAAGTCTATTTGCGTAAAATCGCTTCATAATTCTTCGAAAAACATTATTGTCAATTTATTGTGTTGGTGTATCTCCAACAGACTAATTACAAGATTTGTGTATCTGCGAAAGTATCAGGTCTGCTTGATGCATGTTAACTGGAAGATCATTCAGATACAGCATTAATTGGTTGATCTGGGGGAAGGGACCAAACAGCGAGGTCATCGGTCCCATCGGAATAGGGAAGAGTGTGGAAGTAAGTCGACCGTGCCCTTTCAAATTATTCATCCCAGCATTTGCCTGAGGCGATTTCGGGAAATCACGGAAAACCTAAATCAGGATGACCGGACGCGGGTTTGAACCGTCGTCCTCCCGAATGTGAGTCCAGTGTGCTAACCACAGCGCCACCTCGCTCGGTCCGGTACAGGGTGATCTCAGACTCCACAGAGAAAATTCTGTGATTGTTCAGGGATATTGCCTTAGTATTTGATTACAAGTGAGCCGAGTTCTACGGTGGCACATAACAGAGTAATAATGTGATCATGATTTATTCTGTTTGTTACCCCAGTTACCTCTGTTTCTGCAAAAATACGTTCAGATAGTGAAGGAGCCTGTAATATTGAATCACCAACACGTTCAACACGAAACACTGATCAAGCACCTGTGTTCAGATGCGAAAAGAACTGTGGTGTTGCTGTCATCGATGAGGGAACAGCTCGGCATATAGTCGTGCCGCTCTTCTATTGTCTTCAGTGTACCCATATACGATGTGGATATCGGCCAACTCTTCAATAGTAATTCTGGCCATACTGCTGTGTATTACTGTTCACTTAGTATTAGCACTGTGGGAAAAACAAACCCAAGACAGAATCAAACATACTGAATGCAAACTTGAGGCAAGAGGGTAAAGTGAGCATTCCTATTGTCAACAGCAAGTACTGTGAGTTCCTTTCCAAACAAGGCACACAGCGCATAGTGTCGACATTTGCATTGTTGTGCAGATATCTGCATTTCAATACAGGTGCAAAGAGTCATTGGGGGTAGGAAACAAAAGAAATGCATTTTTAAATGCATGAAACATAGCTGCTTAATTGTCTTTTATTGGTTTCGGTTTACGTGATCATTGCAGTATCTGTATAAATCAATACAAAGCATGAAACCCCAAGAAATGCATAAACTCCAATCAATTATACATAAGTGGTATAAATTAATAATTACAAATATTAATCGTATGGTACAGCGTTTCATATCAATATGGCAGACCATAATATTACTGCCCCATCCGAATGGCTATTAATCTACAGAACCAAACAGATACCTTTGCACAAGAAGTGGTGTGTCCAGTCTGGAACGACGGCTGTAACTAATCATCAGCTAAGTATAAACGTATCAAAGAGCATCCAATCATTCATGTTTGTTATGGAGAAGGAACCAATACAACTAATTCTTCTTAGTCTATTCAATGTAAAAGCTGTTGCATAAAATATTGATTCAAGGCATAAGAAGAGAATAAGAACTGTTTTGCATAAAATACGAAGTCAGTTGTACAAGATCATAATGAAAAGGAAAATAGTAATATCTCAGAAACAATAGCGTAAGCTTGTGAAACATTAGTATACTATAAAATGGCACAAAAGCTTAAAAAATAAATAAGCAAGGTATGAGTGATAGCATTACATGAAAGAAAAGTAATTAGACCTAAGCTGTGTAACAAGTATAGCACATTGCTTTTTCCCCATGTATAAATAATGTACATCATTTCAACATATAAATGAAAAGATAATTCAGCTTTTGGATGTAGATGTGCAAACATAGCAATCAATATAAACGAAAAATACCATTCATTTTATCCTGCATACGACTAACAGAAAAGAGGAGCAGACATCTATGTTATCATTTCTAATATTACATGTTTAAAATCCATTATAGTTGCAGGTTGGAATCGTGCTGTACCTACTAGTGTAAGCAACGGAAATGATATGTTTACACTTCGCAGATGATCAGTTATAGATGAGATTTCAAATTGGACACAGTACCTCTTGTGCAAAGATACCATTCTGGTTCTGTAGATGTTTAGCACTTCAGGTGGGCAGTAATTATATGATTAGCCATATTGAGATGATGTGCTACGATGCACGATAAATATCTTTTTTATGTATTAATTTGTACTACCTGTGTATGATTGGACTTTATGGATTTCTAGGTGTCTGATGTTGTGTTTTGATGTATGTAGATACCTTGATGATGGTGTGAACTGCAACTTGTATTTATAATAAAGGGCAATTAGACAGCTGCTTGCCATCCGTTATGAAAAATAAGTAACAGCGTTTGCTAATCCCATTCATTTATTCAGCATTGAGCCACCAGAGATCAAGGGTTCACTATACTTAAATACTGAAAACGAATCCCTTAAGTGAGGCCACAAAAGGCCAATGATGTTTACGACATTCGACGCCCCACATGTTGTCTACCGCAAATACAATATTGGCTACTAGTGTCAGGCGGCTAGACTGGACGTATCGAATGGTAAGCACAGAATGAGTCTATGGAGTGTATTGGAACTGCATAGTTCTACAGTGTTACCGGTGTTGATACAATGCAGAGCAACAGCAACGATAAACAAAGCAAATATTGCATTATATCTCCAACAACAGTTGCCTAAATTGACCTTTCGTCGGAAAGAAACCTAAGGAATATCGTAGAGTGAGAAAGAGGTAGCATATAAAATATTAAGAGTTTCTGCAAAGTGAGTCGGTAGAATGTGTGGTGTCGTATAGCTCGACTGTGCGGACAGTGCACATGAGGAGTACAATAATGATGATACCTGCTTAACAAGTGAAAGTGAAACTGAAACAGGTGTCGAGCCATGTCATCATCCGTGTCAAACAGGGAGCCACAAATCTCGTATCCAGTGGAAAGTAGTAAGGGACAGTCGTTGTCCAAGGAAACATAGTTATGTGCAAGGAAGATGTAGTGAAGGACAGTCGTTGTCCAAGAATCGGTTACTAAATACAATCACGTACATGAAAGGTTATCCGCAGCATAGTAAGAAAACAAATATGAAAAGATTTCGAATAATTCCGCAGCAACATGACCGTGTAGTGCACAAAAAAAACTACGGATATTCAAGAGAGGAGCAGGCGCACATGTTACAAAAAATGGTGTTTGCGCGTTTCAAGGATGCTCGATACAATTTACAGGATGTGCATGACAGTGACCTGCTACGTTGGGCAAATCAAATTGCAAGCCACATCGATAACAATGATTTCAAGGGAAGCAGTGGATGGCTGCATAACTTCAAACAGTAGTACAGAATTGGAATATATAAGGTAGCGAAATTTCAAACAAAGCGTCAACTTGACGAAGCACAGCAAACTGTGGAATCGGTACCTAAAATTAGTAGATGTGATAAAGAAACTTATCCCATCGTTCAGTAAGGAATTTGTTTTCACCTCTGACCAATCTGGAGTTGAAGAGAAAATGCATACGAAAAGAACCGCGGAGGATTAGAGGTTCCAAGAGAATTGTATCAAAATCAACTAACATCAATGCCTTAACGCATTCGTATACAATCATGCCGACTGTTAATCTGGATGTTAAATTGGTTGGAAAGCTATTTATTGAGCTGCAAGAAGTTGGAGGTGCTCGTGTGTGTGATCTTGCATGGGCAGTAGGAAATATTTAGGTCACAGCAAGAAAGAGTGGGAAAATGGGTATAAGAGAACTAAAACTATGTTATGAGCACCTCTTTTGGACTATATCTGTTCAAATTAACTTGCATTTGCTTGATTCCTGGTCTGCGTATAAAAATCATATTTCCTATAGAGCAAATTATCCCTCCTGAATTGTGTGACAATGCAGCTCATACCACCTGAAACCTCTAGGCAAATTCAGACTCTGGATGTTTGTTTTTTCCGTGCTTATAAAACATTACCGCACTACCTGCAGCTATTTCTTAAGGAATAGCCAGTTTCACGATAATCTCCACGACAAACTGTTTCGAATTCGGTTGCACGCCATCACACTCCATTAGTTCTCATCACTGCGTTACACCAATATGATTCCATGTGGATTCTTTAAGAGTAGATACGTAGCGGAACGTCCTGCAGGGTTTGAAACTCCCAAGGATCTCGATGGTGCGAACCTTTGTGATCAATCGGTGTTGATAGTGGAAGTTAACTGTTTGTTTTGAACATTTCTTGAATGTCGACGACATCCATGTAGTGAAGTGTAATACATACTGTACATCCCATTCAATATTGATCTCTGCACCTCCCAACACTCATTTTCTGTCGTCCTCCTGATGCATATGGTGATTCATTAGCTGCTAATATTTTTCCTGTAGTAATCCTTAACACAACACTTTCGGACGAATCTTACTAACGACTTAATTTTGCGAACTCGCACTCGAGGGTTCCTTGGAGAAAATGCCCCGGAAAAAACATTGAAATTGTGTCAGTGGAAATAGGATTCATCCTGTACGGATAAGGAACAGCAGTGGACCCCAAATCGAGCCCTGTGGGACTCGGATCTTGGCAGGCTTACCTGCTGTGATGTGACCCCACGCCGGCGCAGCGGCCCGGTCACGCGGGGCAGCGTAGCACAGCACAACTGCGCTCGTGCGTGCGCGCTTGTGCGTGCGTCAGCCGCGGACGGGCCGTCGTCCGAGCAACCCGGGCGCGGGTCGCCGGAGCGTTCCACATCTCGTGTGCGCGGCGAGCCCGCACCCGGTCGGGAATTGAGCGATCGCTTCCACCGCGGCTCAACTGACGCGAGCGGACGAAAGCCGCACGGCCTCGCCCCGAGCCAGGTTTCTCACGATCGCGCCCGCTATGACGGAGAGGCGTGTCCGAACTCGTCTGTCAGTTTCTGGTGGAATCGAGGAGTTTAAGTTAAGTTAGGTTACAATATTTTTCATCAAGGAGGTTAGAACCTACACTGACGTGAAAAAAAATCACAACGCCGAGAAGGATTGGTGCAACATAAACGAAAGTTGATAGGCGTCTTTCTACATCTGAATTCTAATTTCGCGCCAATCATATAAGAGGCGCTAAGATCGCCACTATGAGGATGAAAATCAGAATTGTTTTAAATACACGCTGTAACGGTCGTGAGCGTTTGTTACCTTTGAGATTTGACGTGGTGAGTTGTTAGTCGAGGACGCCTTTAAGGTGATAAAGATGCCATTATCAGCACCTCGCGGAGTTTGAACGAGGTCGTGTAACAGGACGACGAGAAGCTCGATGTTCCTTCTGCGATATTTTGTAAAGGTTTGGCAGAAATGTAGCTACTGTACACGATTGATGGCAGCGGAGGTTACGAGAACGTAGGTCGCAATAAGACCGGGTTCCGGGCAGCCACGTGGCACTGCCGACAGGGAACACCATAGTACTCGACGTATGGCTCTGGCGCATCATACTTCATCTGCAGCAGCAATTTGAGAAGTAGTTGGCACCACAGTGACACAACGAACTGTCATCAGTCGTTTACTTCATGGGCAGCTCCGTGTCAGGCGCCCTGTAGTATGCGTTCCACTGACCCCAAACCACCGTCATCTGTGACTTCAGATATTGCAATCGAGAGCTCATTGGAGAGCAGGTTGGACTTTCGTTGTATCTGGTGATGAAACTGGTTCTGCCTTGGTGCCAGTGATGGCCGTGTGTAGGTTAGAAGGAGGCCAGATGAGGGCCTGCAACCAACCTGTCTGCTCGCTGGATACCGTGGACCTACACCTCGAATTACAGTCTGGGCTGCGATTTCGTATGACAGCAGGAGTACTGTGGTGGATATCCCACGCACTCCGACTGAAAATGTCAGTCTGGTGATTCGACCTGTTGTGCTGCCAGTCATGAATAGTATTCCAGGAGTGTTTTCCAACTGGATAAAACTCTCCCACATACCGCTGTTGAAAGCCAATATGCTATACAGAGTGCTGACGTGTTGCCTTGGCCTGCTAGATAATCAGGAGTGTCTCCAATGGAGGACATATCGGACATTACTCAACAGCAACTCCAGCATCACCCATAGACGACTTTAACCACACCAGTATTGACCGACCAAGTGCAACATGCATGGAACTCCATCACACAAACTGACATCCGGCAAATGTGCAACACAATGCATGCACGCTTGCATGCTGGCATTCAAAATTGTGGCTATGGCGCCGGTTATTACCGTACCAGCATTTCGCATTTGCAGCGGCTTATCTCGTGCCTACATTAACCTATGATTTTGCAGTGTTAATCAGTTAAATATGTTACCTAGACAAATGTATTCCCGAAATTTCAGTACTCTACATCAATTGTATTTTGGTATCGTCATTTTTTTACGTCAGTGCATTCTAAGCTCCTTGAGCGGGTTGGATACCCCGACGAGTGCTGCAATGCGGCTTTTGCTATTAAAACGGCGCCAAATGTATGTGAATGAGCTGTATCTGTCTCGAAAAGAACACGACGAGTACTGCATACTCTTTCTCTGTTACTTGAATGATCTGACAAGCTTCACGAATATGAGATGAAGAGAGAAACGTTCCATTACATTCTCGAGATGATTCGTGGTGAGATTGAAAATCAAGATTACAACCAGTCTGCACAACTTCAAATAAATCCATCAAAACAGACGTATGACCTTTCACCTTCAATGACTGTCATTCGGCACATGTGTGAAATCTACAGTTGCGCTCTACCAAAACTATGGTTCGGTAGTTTTTGCACAGTACATAAATATCGTAGTAAATAGTAGGATTACCGGTAGTACTCGTAGCATTGCAGGGGAAGAAACATAAACGAATGTATGAGAGAGGAATTAAGAGCTGATGACTTCTCTTTGCTTTTTATTTGTCTGTTTGTTTGTTTTCACATAATTAGAACAGTACATCGCTGAGTTTTAGTCCATTGTGCATTATATATCCTTACAAAACACAAACTGTATTTTGTAAATAATAATAAATTAGTTGATTGCATAACTTCTGCGCTTTTATATAGCCAAATCAATATTAATAATGATTCAAGTACAGCCTACATGGGCAGACATAAAAAAGTTATATAATTGTTATTGTTTCTTTGCACTCAGTGGAACGTACTTCATTATGGTCAAAGGCAAGAGTTGCCTGTTAGTACTTATCAGTGTGAAAGTTCCTTATGAATGACTAAAGAGTGTTTTATACAAGTTAGATTAAGTATTGAAGCAATTTTTGATATGGTTTTGTTTTTAAGTTTTCTTTCAATTTTACCTTTCCTTTGAGGAAATTGCGTTTTATAGCGCTGAAAGGAAGTTTGTATTGATTTTCTTATTCTTTCTACAGCATCCGCCAGTTTCACGTTATAAATCAATAATTTCCGAATAAAACCTAAATTAAACATAGATAATTTCAATTTTGCTACAAATATTGTTTATTTCTAAGTAATAGACTGGAAGATAATAATCTAGAACAAAAAATGTTCAGTACGTTATGTGCACCTTTATACAGTGTGTTCCATTGATAGTGACCGGGCCAAATATCTCACGAAAGAAGCATCGAACGAAAAAACTACAAAGAACGAAACTCGTCTAGCTTGAAGGGGGAAACCAGATGGCGCTACGGTTGGCCCGCTAGATGGCGCTGCCAAGGTCAAACGGATATCTACTGCGTTTTTTTAAATAGGAACCCCGATTTTTATTACATATTCGTGTAGTACGTAAAGAAATACGAATGTTTTAGTTGGACCACTTTTTTCGCTTTGTGATAAATGGCGCTATAATAGTAGCAAAAGTGTAAGTACGTGGTATCACGTAACATTCCGTCAGTGCGAACGGTATTTACTTCGTGATACATTACCAGTGTTAAAATGGACCGTTTAAGAATTGCCGAAAAGGTCGATATCGTGTTGATTTATGGCTATTGTGATCAAAATGCCCAATGGGCGTGTGCTATGTATGCTGCTCGGTATCCTGGACGACATCATCCAAGTGTTCCGACCGTTCGCCAGACAGTTACGTTATTTAAGGAAACAGGAAATGTTCAGCCACATGTGAAACGTTATCCACGACCTGCAACAAATGATGATGCCCAAGTAGGTCTTTTAGCTGCTGTCGCGGCTAATCCGCACATCAGTAGCAGACAAATTGTACGAGAAGCGGGAACCTCAAAAACGTCAGTGTTGAGAATGCTACATCACCATCAATTGCACCCGTACCATATTTCTATGCGCCAGGAATTGCATGGCGACGACTTTGAACGTCGTTTACAGTTCTGCCACTGGGCACAAGAGAAATTACAGGACGATTACTGATTTTTTGAATGCGTTTTTTTAGCGACGAAGCGTCATTCACCAACAGCGGTAACGTAAACCGGCATAATATGCACTATTTGGCAACGGAAAATCGACAACGGCTGCGACAAGTATAACATCAGCGACCTTGGTGGATTAACGTATGGTGCGGCATTATGGGAGGAAGAATAATTGGCCCCCAATTTATCGATGGCAATCCAAATGGTGCAATATACGCTGATGTTCTACCGATGTTACTACAAGGTGTTTCACTGCATGACAGAATGGCGATGCACTTCCAACATGATAGATGTCCGGCACATAGTTCGCGTGCGGTTGAAGCGGTATTGATAGGCATATTTCATGACCACCCCCCCCCCCCCCACCCTATGAACCATGGACCTTGCCGTTGGTGGGGAGGCTTGCGTGCCTCAACGATACAGATAGCCGTACCGTTGGTGCTACCACAACGGGGGGGGGGGGGGGGGGTTATCTGTTGAGAGGCCAGACAAACGTGTGGTTCCTGAAGAGGGGCAGCAGCCTTTTCAGTAGTTGCAGGGGCCACAGTCTGGATGATTGACTGATCTGGCCCTGTAACACTAACCAAAACGGCCTTGCTGTTTTGGTACTGCGAACGGCTGAAAGCAAGGGGAAACTACAGCCGTAATTTTTCCCGAGGGCACGCAGCTTTACTGTATGATTAAATGATGATGGCGTCGTCTTGGGTAAAATATTCCGTAGGTAAAATAGTCCCCCATTCGGATCTCCGGGAGGGGACTACTCAAGAGCACATCGTTATCAGGAGAAAGAAAACTGGCGTTCTAGGGATCGGAGCGTGGAGTGTCAGATCCCTTAATCGGGCACAAAGGTTCGAAAATTTTAAAAGGTAAATGGATAGATTAAAGTTAGATATAGTGGGAATTAGTGAAGTTCGGTGCCAGGAGGAACAAGACTTTTGGTCAGGTGAATACAGGGTTATAAATACAAAATCAAATAGGGGTAATGCAGGAGTAGGTTTAATAATGAATAAAAAAATAGGAGTGCGGGTAAGCTACTACAAACAGCATAGTGAACGCATTATTGTGGCCAAGATAGACACGAAGCCCATGCCTACTACAGTAGTACAAGTTTATATGCCAACTAGCTCTGCAGATGATGATGAAATTGAGGAAATGTATGAAGAGATAAAAGAAATTATTCAGGTAGTGAAGGGAGATGAAAATTCAATAGTCAGGAGTGACTGGATTTCGACAGTAGGAGAAGGAAGAGAAGGGAACGTAGTAGGTGAATATGGATTGGGGCTAAGAAATGAAAGAGGAAGCCACCTGGTAGAATTTTGCACAGAGCATAAATTAATCATAGCTAACACTACGTTCAAGAATCATGAAAGAAGGTCGTATACATGAAAGAACCCTGGAGATACTAAAAGGTTTCAGATAGATTATATAATGGTAACACAGAGATTTAGGAACCAGGTTTTAAATTGTAAGACATTTCCAGGGGGAGATGTGGACTCTGACCACAATCTATTGGTTATGACCTGTAGATTAAAACTGAAGAAACTGCAAAAAGGTGGGAATTTAAGGAGATGGGATCTGGATAAACTGAAAGAACCAGAGGTTGTACAGAGTTTCAGGGAGAGTATAAGGGAACAATTGACAGGAATGGGGGAAAGAAATACAGTAGAAGAAGAATGGGTAGCTCTGAGGGATAAAGTAGAGAAGGCAGCAGACGAGGGCTAGTAGAAATCCTTGCGTAACAGAAGAAATATTTAATTTAATTGATGAAAGGAGAAAATATAAAAATGCAGTAAATGAAGCTGGCAAAAAGGAATACAGACGTCTCAAAAATGAGATCGACAGGAGGTGCAAAACTGCTAAGTAGGGATGGCTAGAGGACAAATGCAAGGATCTAGAGGCTTATCTCATGAGGGGTAAGATAGATACTGCCTACAGGAAAATGAGAGATCTTTGGAGAAAAGAGAACCACTTGCATGAATATCAAGAGCTCAGATGGAAACCCAGGTCTAAGCAAAGAAGGGAAAGCAGAAACGTGGAAGGAGTATATAGAGGGTCTATACAAGGGCGATGTACTTGAGGACAATATTATGGAAATGGAAGAGGATGTACATGAAGATGAAATGGGAGATATGACACTGCGTAAAGAGTTTCACAGAGCACTGAAAGACCTGAGTCGAAACAAGACCCTGGGAGTAGACAACATTCCATTAGAACTACTGACGGCCTTGGGAGAGCCAGTCCTGACAAAACTCTACCATCTGGTGAGCAACATGTATGAGACAGGCAAAATACTCTCAGACTTCAAGAAGAATATAATAATTCCAATCCCAAAGAAAGCAGGTGTTGACTGGTGTGAAAATTACCTAACTATCAGTTTAATAAACCACGGCTGCAAAATACTAACGCGAATTCTTTACAGACGAATGGAAAAACTAGTAGAAGCCGACCTTGGGGAAGATCAGTTTGGATTCCGTAGAAATATTGGAACACGTGAGGCAATACTGACACTACGGCCTGTCTTAGAAGCTAGATTAAGGAAAGGCAAACCTATGTTTCTAGCATTTGTAGACTTAGAGAAAGCTTTTGACAATGTTGACTGGAATACTCTCTTTCAAATTCTAAAGGTGGCAGGGGTAAAATACAGGGAGCGAAAGGCTATTTACAATTTGTACAGATAGCAGATGGCAGTTATAGGAGTCGAGGGACATGAAAGGGAAGCAGTGGTTGGGAAGGAAGTGAGACATGGTTGTAGCCTGTTCCCGTTGCTATTCAATCTGTGTATTGAACAAGCAGTAAAGGAAACGACAGAAAAGTTCGGAGTAGGAATTAAAAGCCATGGAGAAGAAATAAAAACTTTGAGGTTCGCCGATGACATTGTAATTCTGTCAGAGACAGCAAAGGACTTGGAAGAGCAGTTGAACGGAATGGACAGTGTCTTGAACGGAGGGTACAAGATGAACATCAACAAAAGCAAAACGAGGATAATGGAATGTAGTCGAATTAAGTCGGTTGATGCTGCGGGAATTAGATTAGGAAATGAGACACTTAAAGTAGTAAAGGAGTTTTGCTGTTTGGGGAGCAAAATAACTGATGATGGTCGAACTAGAGAGGATATAAAATGTAAACTGGCAATGGCAAGGAAAGCGTTTCTGAAGAAGAGAAATTTGTTAACATCCAGTATTGATTTAAGTGTTAGGAAGTCGTTTCTGAAAGTATTTGTATGGAGTGTAGGCATGTATGGAAGTGAAACATGGACGATAAATACTTTGGACAAGAAGAGAATAGAAGCTTTCGAAATGTGGTGCTACAGAACAATGCTGAAGATTAGATGGGTAGATCACATAACTAACGAGGAGGTATTGAATAGAATTGGGGAGAAGAGGAGTTTGTGGCACAACTTGACTAGAAGAAGGGATCGGTTGGTAGGACATGTTCTGAGGCATCAATGGATCACCAATTTAGTACTGGAGGGCAGCGTGGAGGGTAAAAATCGTAGAGGGAGACCAAGAGGGAATACACTAAGCAGATTCAGAAGGATGTAGGCTGCAGTAGGTACTGGGAGATGAAGAGGCTTGCACAGGATAGAGTAGCATGGAGAGCTGCATCAAACCAGTCTCATGACTGAAGACCAAAACAACAACATTTCATGACAGGTGGATTGGTCGTCGAAGAACCATACCATGGCCCGCACGTTCACCAGATCTGACGTCCCCGGATTTCTTTCTGTGGGGTAAGTTGAAAGTTATTTGCTATCGTGATCCACCGACAACGCCTGACAACATGCGTCAGCGCATTGTCAATGCATGTGCGAACATTACGGAAGGCGAATTATTCGCTGTTGAGAGGAATATCGTTACACGTATTGCCAAATGCGTTGAGGTTGACGGACTTCATTTTGAGCATTTATTTCATTAATGTGGTATTTACAGGTAATCACACTGTAACAGCATGCGTTCTCAGAAATGATAAGTTCACAAAGGTACATGTATCATATTGTAACAACCGAAATAAAATGTTCAAACGTACCTACGTTCTGTATTTTAATTTAAAAAACCTACCTGTTACCAAATGTTCGTCTAAAATTGTGAGCCATACGTTTGTGACTATTACAGTGCCATTTATCACAAAGTGAAAAAAATGGTCCAACTAAAACATTCGTATTTCTTTACGTTCTACACGAATATGTAATAAAAAATGGGGGTTCCTATTTTAAGAAAACGCAGTTGGTATTCGTTTAACCTATGGCAGCGCCATCTAGCGGGCCAACCATAGCGTCGTCTGGTTTCACCCTTCAAGCTAGACAAGTTTCGTTCTTTGTAGTTTTTTCGTTTGACGCTTATTTCGTGAGATATTTGGCCCGGTCACGATCAATGGACCACCCTTTATATCCCCTCTCAGTTTCTAGAAAGTTCACGGCTCAAGGTTTCTAGGAGAATCTTCAAATCAGTCTCATAAAAAAAGATTTGCTATCCTACTTGCATAAAAACGCCAGTAGGCAATAATGATAATTCTTAGGCAGTTAATGCCCACCTTCCACAATCCAAGCAAATCCATTGCAGTAACTTTATGCATGCGAGACGCTACTCTTCTTACTTGAACAAATTATTATTTCAAGCTGTAATTTATGTTGAAAATTTAAGACAAAAGTTTTGGTGGGATAAGTGGGTTCTGAGCGCAACTTTGATATCAAATTGATACGCAAATTAATTAAACTGATCAATTAATTACCCCTGAACCACCCAACCCCCAAGCGCCCCCCCCCCCGGGCCAGGTGATGTCACGTGTCTTCCCCAGGATGCACGTGGGTCCCCCCACCTACCTCCCTCCACCTCTACCCCTCCCTAGCTCCAACCCACATTATTGGTGGAAATTTCGAATTTTGGCTGGAATTTCACTGTCCCAAGGCTGTACTGATATCCCACCCCACGCCCAACCTGGGATATAAAAAATGACAGATGCCCTTTCCAGAACCCACATCCCAGTCCATCTGGACAGAAGGCCCACGTGCACCCCCAACACACGGAAACAATCCAGATGCAGCAGAGGAAGGTTAAGTTACTGTACTTTTATTTATTTTGGTTGGGAAACTGAAGTAGAGATCGGTCCTAATTACACAACTAATTATAAAGATTGGCCATAATTACACAACCATATAAATAGCGCGACACAAGGAGCGCTTAAATCGCAATACAGCAGAAATATTGACGATGCCATATAACTTGTGTTATCCTGCTGGGAAAAAATTTCACAATACTACTCGAAATTAGTGGCAGACGTACTCAAACTATACCCTTCGCCTACACGTTGGCTCGAAAATGGCTGGAGTGGAAGGTACAATCTTTATTTTTTGGTGGGAATTGTGTTTCACTGACGCTATGATTGTGCTTGACAGAGAGGAGTTTAGTGTCTTACCTATAAGCACGCAGCTGAGGACTGTATCAACTGGTGTTCGACGTCAGAGTTCGCTACAGACACCTCCAGGCGGCCGCTCTATACTAATGATGCCGGCGTACACAATAGGTCGCAATGACCCCAAACAAAGTGAGGTAAGTGACAGCCACCCTACAGCTCAGGTAATCGAAATTCAGGAAATACAATACACGCTACCACAACGGATGGAAAATGCTTCACTCTTCTAATTACACATCGAAATTCTCGTGAAAAAAAACCAGCACTCGTAATCAATGGGTTGTAATGCAACACTTATACTGGGGATTGAGGAAAAGCTTTGTCCCAAAAGATTGCACCAGGAAAGAGGGGCGGCAGTAGAATGTGCATTCTCCTTGATGTGCGGTGACGAACTAGTCTACTAGAGCCACTTTTACCTCCTCTTATCCCTCCCTGTCCCCACCGATACACGTTTTTTTTCAAATGGTCAGCTGCTGCCACTTTCACGTGCAGCCTATGATGACAGCAGCCTCCCGCCTAATATGGCGGCACAGTCTTCAGTCCAATGTGCCTCCGGCGAGCACATGACTGCGTGGTCAAGGCGGCCGCTCTGAGCTAACGATGGCGACACACACAGTAGATCGCGATGACCCCAGACAAACTGAAATAAGTGATGGCCACCCCGAAAGCAAGTACTTCCTCTAAAATGTAGCCGCACCACACCACCTATGCCACCCCCACGCCTCCAGCAGTCCCACCAACCGCATGCTACACTGCTATTGAGAGCACATTTATTTAACATCAACGTACTTTCTCTAAGTGAGCATCTATTAAAATAAAATTGTGATGATAATAAATGTCCTGGTTCCACGAAGATAGGCTTAGTCCATCTTCTTTTAGCTTTTATGAGCATAATCGGTATAGTTTTTACATTCGACTGCAGGGTACAATTCGCATCTCTTTCTCCCACATTTTGCGACGTCCAACGAAGTGAAAAAAGAATACATCACTGCCGCCAATTACAGATGATCAAACTGCAGAGGTCGGGCTACACATCTGAAAGATGATCTCACATCTCCTATACATGTCCACCCTGCATAAAATCGATAAAAAAATTCCACTATTTCGCTGCGAGAACTACCGATCTCTGAAAAAGGTTCTCGTTATTATGAAGCCATCATCAAAATTAAGTAAAAGCAGGAATTTAAACTCCAAAAGAAAATCACCTACGTTAAGCAACTTCTTTCAGCTTGATGGATAAATTAAATGATTTGCGAGGGCCCTCACGTTCAAATCAGTGTGTGTAAATCAATTGTCATGCATTACAGACGTTTCAGACATATGAAATAACATTACAGAATAAAGCCATTCATGCCATTTGCTCACATGTCGCAAAAAACACAATCATTTTACATTCGGCAACAACAAACTAAAATTCAAGAGGATCTCTATTTACATCTACATCTACATGGATACTCTTCGAATCAGATTTAAATGGCTGGCAGAGGGTTTATCGACCCACCTTCACAATGGAAAGAATGAACACCTGTATCTTTCCGTAAGAGCTCTGATTTCCCTAATTTTATCGTGGTGATCGTTCCTCCCTAAGTAGGTTGGTGTTAACAAAATATTTTCGCATTCGGAGGAGAAAGTTGGTGATTGGAATTTCGTGAGAAGATTCCGTCGCAACGAAAAACGCCTTTCTTTTAATGATGTCCAGCTCAAATCCTGTATCATTTCTGTGACTCTCCCACATTTCACGATAATACAAAACGTGCTGCCTTTCTTTGAACTTTTTCGATGTACTCCTTCAGTCCTATCTGGTAAGGATCCCACACCGCGCAGCAGTATAAGAGGACGGACAAGCGTAGTGTAGGCACCTCCTTAGTAGGTCTGTTACATTTTCTAAGTGTCCTGCCAATAAAACGCAGTCTTTGGTTAGCCTTCCCCACAACATTTTCTATGCTTTCCTTCCAATTTAAATAGTTCGTAATTGTAATACCTAGGTATTTAGTTGAATTTACGGCTTTTATATTATACTGATTTATTGTGTAACCGAAGTTTAATGAGTTCCTTTTAGCACTCATATGGACGACCTCACACTTTTCGTTATTTAGGGTCAACTGCCACTTTTCGCACCATTCAGATATCTTTTCAAATCGTTTTGCAGTTTGTTTTGATCTTCTGATGACTTTATTAATCGATATACGACAACGTCATCTTCAAACAACCGAAAACGGCTGCTCAGATTGTCTCCCAAATCGTTTATATAGATAAGGAACAGCAAAGGGCTATAACACTACCTCGGGGAACGCCAGAAATCACTTCTGTTTTGAAACTTCCTGGCAGATTAAAACTGTGTGCCGGACCGAGACTCGGGAACTTTGCCTTTCGCGGGCAAGTGCTCTACCAACTGAGCTACCCAAGCACGACTCACGCCCCGTCCTCACAGCTTTACTTCTGCCAGTATCTCGTCTCCTACCTTCAAAACTTTAAAGACGCTCTCCTGCGAACCTTGCAGAACTAGCGCTCCTGAAAGAAAGGATATAGCGGAGACATGGCTTAGCCACAGCCTAGGGGATGTTTCCAGAATGAGATTTTCACTCTGCAGCGGAGTGTGCGCTGATATGAAACTTCCTGGCAGATTAAAACTGCGTGCCGGGCCGAGACTCGAACTCGGGAACTTTGCCTTTGGTAGAGCACTCGCCCGCGAAAGGCAAAGTATCCGAGTTCGAGTCTCGGTCTGGCACACAGTTTCAATCTGCCAGGAAGTTTCATATCAGCGCATACTCCGCTGCAGAGTGAAAATCTCATTCTGCACTTCTGTTTTACTCGATGTCTTTACGTCAATTACTATGAACTGTGACCTCTCTGACAGGAAATCACATATCCAGTCACATAACTGAGACGATATTCCATAAGCACGCAATTTCACTACGAGCCCCTTGTGTGGTACAGTGGCAAAAGCCTTCCGGAAATCCAGAAATACGGAATCGATCTGAAATCCCTTGTCAATAGCACTCAACACTTCATGTGAATAAAGAGCTAGTTGTGTTTCACAGGAACGATGTTTTCTAAACCCATGTTGACTGTGTGTCAATAGACTGTTTTCTTCGAGGTAATTCATAATGTTCGAACACAATATATGTCCCAAAATCCTGCTGGATATCGACGTTAACGATGTGGGCCTGTAATTTAATGGATTACTCCTACTACCTTTCTTGAATATTGGTGTGACCTGTGCAACTTTCCAGTCTTTGGGTACGGGTCTTTCATCGAGTGAACGGTTGTATATGGTTGTTAAGTATGGCGCTAATGCATCATCATACTCCGAAAGGAACCTAATTGGTATACAGTCTGGACCAGAAAACTAGCTTTTATTAAGTGATTTAAGTTGTTTCACTACTCCGAGGATATTTACTTCCACGTTACTCATGTTGGCAGCTGTTCTCGATTCGAAATCTGGAATATTTACTTCATCGTCTTCTTTTGTGAAGGGATTTCGGAAGGCTATGTTTATTAACTCTGCTTTGGCACCACTGTCCTCGATAGTATCTCAATTGCCATCACGCAGAGAAGCCGTCGACTGTTTCTTGCCGCTAACATACTTCACATACGACCAGAATCTCTTTGGATTTTCTGCCCGGTTTCGAGAAAAAGTTTCGTTGTGGAAACTGTTATAAGCATCTCGCATTGAAGTCCACGCTAAATTTCGAGCTTCTGTAAAAGATCGCCAATCTTGGGGATTTTGCGTTTGGCATGTTTGTTTCGTTGTTTGTGCAACAGTATTCTAATGTGTTTAGAGTATCAAGGAGGACCAGCTCCGTCGTTTGTTAATTTATTTGGTATAAATCTCTCAATTACTGCCGATACTATTTCTTTGAATTTAAGCCACATCTGGTCTACACTTATATTATTAATTTGGAATGAGTGAAGACTGTCTCTCAGGAAGGCCTCAAGTGAATTTTTATCTGCTTTTTTTAATAGGTATATTTTTCGAGGATTTGGGGATAACAATATTCAATCTCGCTACGACAACCATGTGTTCTATAAGCCCTGAATCGGTTTTGATGCTCGTTATTAACTCAGGATTATTTGTTGCTAAGAGGTCAAGTGTGTTTTCACAACCGTTTTCTATTCGCGTGGGCTCATTAACTAACTGCTCGAAATAATTTTCAAAGAATGCGTTCAGCACAATTTCGGATGATATTTTATGCGTACCTCCGGAATTAAACATGTACTTTCGCCAACATATCGAGGGTAAATTAAAGTCACCGCCAACTATTATCGTATGAGTCTGGTACGTGTTTGAAATCAAACTCAAGTTTTCTTTGAACCTTGAAGCAACTGTATCATCTGAATTGGGAGGTCGGTAAAAGAATCCAATTATTATTTTATTCCTGTTGCCAACAATGACCTCTGCCCATACTAAGTATCTAATTTCGCGACAAGTTAAACTACTTTTAACAGCAACAAACACGCCACCGCCAACCGCGTTTCATCTATCCTTTCGGTACACCGTTAGGTTCTTCGCCAAAATTTCGGCTCAGCTTATATCCAGCTTTAGCCGGCTTTCAGTGCATATAACGATTTGAGCATCAGCGCTTTCTATTAGAGATTGGAGCTCTGGTACTTTCCCAACACATCTGGAATGTTGTTGCTACGTACACCATGGCATTTCCCGTTTTACCGATGCAATTCTTTATCTCACTGGCATTTAGGAAGCAAATTGTGAGACCATGTCTTTTAATAGAACCTCCTAATGTCACATAGTAGAGAACACTACAAGAGTCCTCCGATACACTGAAAACGAGTACCGTCTGGATGCTTACATTTGATATTTTTGCTCGATACGTCACCTCTACCGACCTGCGTGTAAAGTCTCTGTCGTTGGGCAAACAATGATTCTCAATAGCAGCAGATTCTTGCATTTTAGTTTTTAAGCAATCTGAAATCACAGAACAGCCTGTTCGACACAATCTACTCACATGTCAGGAAAAGCCGGCCGGAGTGGCCGAGCGGTTAAAGGCGCTACAGTCTGGAACCGCACGACCGCTACGGTCGCAGGTACGAATCCTGCCTCGGGCATGGATGTGTGTGATGTCCTTAGGTTATTTAGGTTTAAGTAGTTCTAAGTTCTAGGGGACTTATGACCACAGCAGCTGAGTCCCATAGTGCTCAGAGCCATTTGAACCATTTTTTTTTTTTTTTTTGTCAGGAAAAACGCTATCATCTCTGGGTTCCACAACAGGCTTTAATTCAAGTGGTGTCTACGTTATAGTTAGAGGTTAGGAATACGAAGTAGCACAGGACATGCGCTAACAACTATTTTTAAAGACACAATCGTGACAATAATAATACAAATAGTCATGATTACGTGAGAATAGATACAGTCAATTTCTCTTAGTTTTATGAGTAAAATCGGTACAGTTTGAGAGCATTCTGCATGTTCAAATTACAAATTGCTATGTACAAGGGCATTACATTCACTTCAAATGTATGAAATGATAATACAGATTAGCATCTATACAGTCATTTATTGTATTTGAGAGCACTCCTCATTTTTAGTTTGTAACATCCATTGTAGGTATTAAAACTATGAACAATCTGCGTCCAAATTTCATACCATTCCTTGTAATAGAACCTCCTTTAGATTTTACTGCACCCCTCTCTTCTGATACATCGAAAAACAAACGCCATCTACGTCTTGACATCGAGCATATTACATATTCACGTGTCAGTTCATTGGAGCTCCAATGAACAATTTGTTAAAGTTATTATGTTCAAAAATACTCATATATCAAGATATCATAAATACGTGAATTAACTATTATGGACAACATTCGACAATATGATGTTATGATAGCCTGAAAGATCTACACAGCCATCAGCACATTGTCGACGTTTGGCGTTCACATCGGCCGCGTGTCTGAATTCCGTGTTCGAGAGCTTTACAACAGGAAGGAGGGCCTGCGCACACCAAAAACGGCTCTAGAACACACAATCCCAATATTAATATACAGTTCACCAAAATGCAAAAACCAACAGCCAAGCTCATTAAACAGTCTCCAATGACGTGAAATTTCACTTAATAAATTTATAAACCACGACTAGCTCAAGGCGATGATGACCGGACAATCAGCACACAACCTTAAATACCAAAGCACCGTTTGGCGGCGCAAAATTGTTACTATTGTAGTTGCCAACAAGGAAGAAGTTTGCAATTCCAATTAAAATTGGCGGCTGAAATCATATACAAAGAATAAAACTTTGATTCATAAAATTGACCACTTAAAATACCAACAATAATAACAAAAAAGAATCGCCGAATATCGGCGACACTTGTAATTCAAGATAAATGCAGCGGAACGAGGGCACAGCGCAGTTACATGAACTTGTAATACCAAGTATCCCGGATCCACATCCAAGTGGTTTAAGGAATGACCAGCGAAAATCAAAGCGGCTACACGAAGCAGTCACATCCAAAAATTCCACCACAAAATGGCTCACCATTGAAAGTTAGTCCAGCAGCTCGCTGTTAACATGCACGCCAGGGTAAACTCCCGCGCTCTCACAGGATGCGAGACAGAGACGACTCTTAAACAGAGCCTAGGCTGACCGGTGACTGCTTCCGCACTCGAGTTCGGCTCGCCGCCAGAGCCAGGCGCCAGAATGTCAACACCGTGCGCCCTCGCAGACTGACTACTCGCGATGCTCCGTGCGCCGTCTCCCTCCGTCACTGCCCCGACCGAGTCTCACCTCGCGAGCCGCGGCCGTCCTAAATAGAGGGCGCTAGCCAAGCAGGACGCCGCAAAGCGCGTGACTTCGACAGAGAAACGATCCTGCCAAGAACATCGCAGGAAGTCACGGCTCGCAGACGAATTACATCCATGTATTCCCTGATGGCGGACAGCACGTCTTCAGTTGCCTAAATAAAACAACAATCCAAGCGGGGGTTGTCCGAACTGCCGTCTAATGCATCCTACCTCTCCGGAGCACTTTTCCACGGGCGTCAAATGACGCTACAGGTTATATGACATTGTCAGCCCACCACGTTTTGCTTTGATCTGCCCGTAATCTGCCAGTGTTTTGGCAATCCCTGATGCTGTTCAGGGTATTCGCTCTGCCATCCCACTTTCCTAAGACTCGAATACCCGGTTTCGATCTGTTTCTACCTCACTCTCACATCCATTCATTACGAATTATTGCGAAACGTAGGGAGTCCGTTGGCGAAGATTCATTGAAATCAATTGTAAAACAGCCTAGATCAAAGTGCACGTTTATTTGAAGGTGGCTGGTTTCGATCATCGTCTGAATATCTTGAGGCTTTCAACTTTATTGGACAACAGCTGCACACGGAGCAGGAACCACTGAATGACGGTAGTCAACTGGAGTTGACTACAGTTATTCAGCGGATCCTGCTTCGTGTACAGCCATTTTCCATCAATGTGGTCGAAGGTCTGAAGATGATCAAGTCATGATTGAAACTGATCTTCTTATAGTAAACGTGCATTGCGATCTAGACTGTTTTATAATTAATTTGCAATGTTCAAGTTTGGTCACTGACTTTCACCAGCAATTTTTTCAAAAATAGCTAAGATTCAGTTTTAACTTCTCAGTAACTCATAGTTAATGGGTCGCTATACCCCTCTTCCATTATGTTCAGTGAATCCATTCACGAGAGGCACATCGGCCAACTCTTCATCTGTAAACCTATTCGTACTGGTGTGCATCACTGTTAACCTACAACTAACTATGCTGGGAAAACAAACATGAGATGAAAGCGGGCAGTACTGAAGTGATCAAAGTCGCTTTCACAGACCTGTGTAAAGTTTTGTCGCCTGTACTGGAGGAAGAACATATCCAACAGACTATGAAATGCAAGATGCGGTTTATTTGTTGTTCTTTCATAAGCAGTTTAATACGTCGTTTTTCAGCTGTAACACAGTAAGTTGTGTATGACTACGGCTTTGTGCACCACAATGCACTTTGTTCCTCTATCACGACTTTGGGGTCTGTTTCAGATGCTGAACCGACATTAACATATTGTTAATGGGGGTGGGATGTCATCACAGCCCTGGAACAATGAATTTCTTGTCAAAATTCAAAATTTCCGCCAATAGTCGAAACTTCCGCCTAAATCCGAAATCCACGCCAAAATTCAAAATTCCCACCAATAGTGCAGGTGGGCAAGGGAGAGGGGTGAGGAGGGTTAGGGAGCAAGTACCCACATGCCGGCTGGGGATAACACATGACGCTGTACGGGATGGTGTGGTAGTTAACAGATGAAGTTAATTAATTTGCATCTCAATTTGATACCAAAATTGCTCT
This sequence comes from Schistocerca cancellata, assembly GCF_023864275.1. Classification (NCBI taxonomy): domain Eukaryota; kingdom Metazoa; phylum Arthropoda; class Insecta; order Orthoptera; family Acrididae; genus Schistocerca; species Schistocerca cancellata. Next base: position 410,882,891 of record NC_064628.1, read on the forward strand.
CAGAATCCCATTATCCCACTACTGATTTGCCTACATTTGATTTACAATAAAGCTGCGTTTTCAGTCCGTAGATTCCAAGTTCGTGTGTCTGAGCGTCAGTTGATTTGATCAAAGAAAAGAAAGTGATTTGAATTTCATTGATTGTCGTCCGAAATCTGTACGTTCAGTCGATCGACTGCACTGTAACTGCACACGTAGTATCGTACTGATATGCAAAAGTCGGCCGTCTTCGGCCGGTGTCGGACGTTAGTGAGATCAATCGACGTCGGTGCTACTGTGATTTCCTTGGTGGAACAGGGACCTGGGTACAGTATGTAGTCTAAAATCTAGAAGACTTCCAGTGGCACTAGTAACTCGAACATTGACCTATTTTTGGTTTATCGTCTAATAATGGTGAAGATTATACATATGTCACTACCATACAACGACATTAGAAACTCGAAACTGTTCTTGTAGTTAACTGTTTCTTCGTGCATATCAGCAGATGCACTTATAAAATCGGAAATATACCCTTTCTTACTTCGTATTTGTGATGATGATGGTTCAAATTAGTATTTCTATGATGTCGCTAAATCGCTTAAGGTAAATGCTAGGATCGTTCCTTCGAAATGGCGCGGCCGCTTTTCTTCTCTATGCTACCCTAATCAGAGCTTGTGCTCCGTCTCTAATAACCTCGATGCCGATGGGTCGTTAAGCCTTAATCTCCTCTTCCTCCGCCTCTTTCTTATTGTCAGGTTTAATAGAGATCCTTTCTGAGCCAACGGCCTTGCACAGTAGTAATATTGGTTCCCGTCAGATTACAGAAGTTAAGCGCTATCGGGCTGGGCCAGCACTTGGATGGGTGGCCATACGGCCTGCCGAGCGCTGTTGGAAAGCGGGGTGCACTCACCCCTTGTGTGAGGCAAACTGAGGAACTACGTCATTGAGAAGTAGCGGCTCCGGTCTCGCAAAGTGACATACGGCTGGGCGAGCAGTGTGCTGACCACATGCCCCTTCGTATCCACATCCAGTGACGCCTGTGGGCTGAGGATGACACGGCAGAGGGTTGGTACCTCTGGGCCTTCAAGGCCTGTCCGGGCGGAGTTTAGTTAGTCGAGTTTCTGATAGAGGACTTTGCTGAAAATTAATTGCAGACATCAGTATAGAAACTGACACACGTTGTTGTTACACGCAGTATGACTGTTTACACGAGCATAACTAAAGTAGTGGCACTTCGGAGACTAGAACTAATAACAGCAAATGGACAAATCAATGAACTCAAATACTTGGGGGTAGCATCTTAAGTATACAAAATCAAGTGATGTTATAACGAAGCTTCATCGATTTAGCGATGTATAATCTGGCAAACATTAAAACTTAACGTTCAGAAGGGAATGTTACCCAAACACTACAACATTATAGTACTTCCATCATTGTTGTATGGATGCAAAAGCTGAACTATAACTTTAGAGCAAATTGTTTTAGAGTATAATCCCAGAGGAAAACGAAACATAAATCAAGCCAATAAGCCTAATCAATGATGATGATCATTTGTCATACGGTATGGCTTAGGGACGGGTAGAAGAACATTAAAAACTTGTTAATGATGTACACAAATACAAACATTAAATTCGCACACATCACTGTATTATCGAAAAGGCGACAAGGACAATCAGTTAGGCATTTACAGAACAAACAGAGCTTACAGCAGGTTGCATGCAGGCCGTTTCGTCCAACAGTGTGTACCGCATCAATGTTAGTATCATGTTCACACAGTCGATTTCCTAAAAGCAATATTACTTAAAATCGGCACCGACAGGCTCTAAAATTTATGGCTGAAAAGTGTCAGTCCACCCTTTCCCTCAGGAATCAGAATTAAAGATTTAAAAAAATTGTAATTTAGTCATAGTATTGTAGACAAGACTGGAGAGGACTGAGTGACACTATTAAGAAACCGAGCTGACTGAGAGGGTGATCGGCTCCAAGAGACTTAATAAAGCCTCAGATCTTCCTACATAGTAAAATCGTTGAGGCTGTTGTGTCTATGTGTCTTCTCTTTTTAGTAAGGTTGCTGCTGCAACTATCTTGCATTTTCATATTTATTGATCTCATATCAGGTTGTAGCTCTCTTCTTCTGTGTTTTATCTAGTTAGTTCCCTTCTCTCCTCCCTATGCATGAAATTTTTAAAATTTTAAGGATTTTTAAGTGGCAAAGCTATGCCACTTTCATTTATAAGAAGAAAATGGTCGTATAAGTGATATGCAAATTCCACCTTTCACTTGATGAGTGTGGCATTATAATAGTGCAGTACAACGATGTGTTCAAAGGTTTTATATCAGAGCCTGCATCCCTTCAACCTGACCCTTTCCCTTATACCAGAACAAATTCTGCCCTTCGCATTACCACTTGTTCTTGATGTTCTTAAAATGTAGATAACTGATTTGCAGCACCTATCATGAAACATAAGTATCATGTCTAACAGAACTGACATGCACACAGTCGTTTCTGAGCTACCTGCTGTTCGTGCCTCCTTGGACTGTCTGCCTCTTGTTCTTCTAGGTCTACCTTTAAATGCAGCGAAACAAGGGCAGGCCAAAAGATGTGAGGCAAAACATCTGAACAATGACACCTCGCAAAGTGACTCTGTAGTCGCGTGAGGAACCACTCACACGTTCGGTAAGAGCGATTGGTCAGGGAGGTAATTCTCATGGGACGAACCAGAAATACACAGACAGAATTAATGTTGTTACGTCTTGAAGCACATGTCTTTTTCATGTTGACAGTGACTTTGCACATTTCCTGTTGTTTTACATCTGTGTTGACATAGTATACTACAGTATAACCATTAGCAATAATGCATTGCTATGAATGATGGTGACACGTTTCATAAGCCTGTTACCTGTTTGGAGGGCCAACGTTCACTCAACACTGACTTCTGCTATTTCGTTGAGACAGGTTGATAACTGTTCGATCACGTCTAAATGCCTTGACAACCAGGTGGCGTTTTTGCGATTCCAGAACTTTTTAAAAATTTGTACAAATTATTTTGATGCTCTGTCAATCTGTGAATGTTAGTGACACTTTATTGTCCTGTTACCTATATGGTGAGCCAATGTCCATCCAGCGTTCAGTCCGATGAACTGCTGATTGAAGATGAAACAGTTTGTCTAGATAACCAACTGGTGTTTATATGATGTCACACATTACACATTCGTACAAATACTTACGGATATTTCTACATCTACATCTACATCCATACTCCGCAAGCCACCTGATGGTGTGTGGCGGAGGGTACCCTGAGTACCTCTATCGGTTCTCCCTTCTATTCCAGTCTCGTATTGTTCGTGGAAAGAAGGATTGTCGATATGCTTCTGTGTGGGCTCTAATCTCTCTGATTTTATCCTCATGGTCTCTTCGCGAGATATACGCAGGAGGGAGCAATATACTGCTTGACTCTTCGGTGAAAGTATGTTCTCGAAACTTTAACAAAAGCCCGTACCGAGCTACTGAGCGTCTCTCCTGCAGAGTCTTCCACTGGAGTTTATCTATCATCTTCGTAACGCTTTCGCGATTACTAAATGATCCTGTAACGAAGCGCGCTGCTCTTCGTTGGATCTTCTCTATCTCTTCTATCAACCCTATCTGGTACGGATCCCACACTGCTGAGCAGTATTCAAGCAGTGGGCGAACAAGCGTACTGTAACCTACTTCCTTTGTTTTCGGATTGCATTTCCTTAGGATTCTTCCAATGAATCTCAGTCTGGCATCTGCTTTACCGACGATCAACTTTATATGATCATTCCATTTTAAATCACTCCTAATGCGTACTCCCCGATAATTTATGGAATTAACTGCTTCCAGTTGCTGACCTGCTATTTTGTAGCTAAATGATAAGGGATCTATCTTTCTATGTATTCGCAGCACATTACACTTGTCTACATTGAGATTCAATTGCCATTCCCTGCACCATGCGTCAATTCGCTGCAGATCCTCCTGCATTTCAGTACAATTTTCATTGTTACAACCTCTCGATACACCACAGCATCATCTGCAAAAAGCCTCAGTGAACTTCCGATGTCATTCACCAGGTCATTTAAGTATATTGTGAATAGCAACGGTCCTATGACACTCCCCTGCGGCACACCTGAAATCACTCTTACTTCGGAAGACTCCTCTCCATTGAGAATGACAGGCTGCGTTCTGTTATCAAGGAACTCCTCAATCCAATCACACAATTGGTCTGATAGTCCATATGCTCTTTCTTTGTTCATTAAACGACTGTGGGGAACTGTATCGAACGCCTTGCGGAAGTCAAGAAACACAGCATCTACCTGTGAACCCGTATCTATGGCCCTCTGAGTCTCGTGGACGAATAGCGCGAGCTGGGTTTCACACGACCGTCTTTTTCGAAACCCATGCTGATTCCTACAGAGTAGATTTCTAGTCTCCAGAAAAGTCATTATACTCGAACATAATACGTGTTCCAAAATTCTACAACTGATCGACGTTAGAGATATAGGTCTATAGTTCTGCACATCTGTTCGACGTCCCTTCTTGGAAACGGGGATGACCTGTGCCCTTTTCCAATCCTTTGGAACGCTACGCTCTTCTAGAGACCTACAGTACACCGCTGCGAGAAGGGGGGCAAGTTCCTTCGCGTACTCTGTGTAAAATCGAACTGGTATCCCATCAGGTCCAGCGGCCTTTCCTCTTTTGAGCGATTTTAATTGTTTCTCTATCCCTCTGTCGTCTATTTCGATATCTACCATTTTGTCATCTGTCTTTTTTCACTGTACATTCTCTGTGAATTGACAAGAAACAGTACATCGATTCCGTTCTTGCTCCCAAAATAACCACTGACATATTGATGATTTCTGTTATTGCCATTTCTTGTATAATTGTAAAATGTCAAATACTCATGTGTACTTCATTATATATATTTTGTTAATTTGACCCACACTTTTACTTATAATGTTACAGCTTACATTTAGCTTATGCATCTTCAATTTCGTTTTACAATATGTCTCATATTTTGACGCAAAGTCTTAGCTTGCATCTGGCCATCACTGATCCTGTAACATCGCTGATCGATAACAGTATGTATCAATTCAGGTTTTATTTCGTAGATAACTTAATATTTATTTGTGGGACATCCACAATAGTAGTATAATTGGGAGTATCAGGACAAATTTGAAATCAAATTGATCTGCATTCAATTAAAGTGACCAATTAATTACCCCATCACTCCCAACCACTCCCAGGCCCACACCCTACCCCTGATAGCGTCATGAGGTTTCCTCCGCCTTCTTCGCCCCACCCTTCCCCCACCCCTCCCCCTACCCCATTGGCGGGAATTTCGAATTTTGGCTGGAATTTCTTTGTCCCAGGGCTGTGTTGAGGTCCCGCCGTACCCCCCCACCCAGGAATTGGCGGGAAAGTAAAAATGGCGGTACCCTTTCTGGGATTCGAACCCTGGTCCTTGGAAAATCCAATTACACCCCACCGACACATGGAAATGGCCCAGATGCAGGAGAGCAAGATCAGGATTCTGTACTTAATTTATATGGCTGGAAAGTTGAAGTAAATATCGGTCCTAGTTACGTATCTAACCATAGAGATCGGTCCTAACTACACAACTATACATATAGTGCTACACAAGGACTGCCTAAAATCGCAACACAACTCAAGAATTGACGATGTCATACAACTGGTGTTATCCTGCTGGGAAAAAATTTCACGATACCACTCGAAACCAATAAGCTGGCAGGGAAAAAAGGCTGGAGTAGGAGGTACCATCTTTATTCTTTTGGTGGGAAATATATTCAACTGACGAGATGCTGGTATTTTACAGAGAGCAATTTAATAAATGTATTACCTCTAAGCATATGGCTGATGACTATACCTATCATGGTTTGACGTCAGAGTTCGCTACAGATGCCTGCTCGAGAATCACCCTGCAACCCTGGTAATTGGAACCAAGACACACTACCACAGCTGATGGAAAATGCTTCACTGCTCTAATTACACATCGAAATTGGCGTGAAAAGAAATAGCACTTATAATGAATGGGTCATAATGCAAGACATGTACTGGGGAAAATCATCAGTCCCAAAAGATTGCAGAGGAGGTGGTAGATGAATGTGCATTCTCCTCAATGTACGATCACAAACTGCTGAAATTAGAGGCCCTCTTACCTCTCCTTTTCCCTCCCCTTCCCTCCATCCCTCTCTCTCTCCCACTCTCCTTCCACCTACAGGTGGACACAGGCCTTTTCAAATGGCAAGCTGCTGCGGAGCATCTCACGGTTTTTCTGTGGCCCCTCGCCATCACAAAAGGAAAATTTGACCAATCGAGCAACTATTAAAAAGGTTTTACCAAGGCGATTCTATATTACACTGGCGTTTATGAAACAAATCGTAAGAGCCTGTCTTGTAACAGAACCGCCTATAAGATTTTACCGTGTCTCTCTCTTTCGGTACATCAAAATCGAATACCATCTGTGTGCTGACATTTAACATTTTTGATCCATAACTTACCTCTATCGACATGTCTCTAAAGTTTCTATCATACAGCAGATTCTTGTGTTCTAGTTTTGTAAGCAGTTTGACCATTACACACAATCTACGCACATTTCGGAAAAAAACAGTATCATTTCTAGGTTCCACAACGATATATAACACAAGTGGTGTCTATTTTAAAATTAGAGGTTATGAAGTGTGACACAACATAGGACTTACGGTAACACCTATTTTTAGACACGTAATCGCGACGATAATAATAAAAACATTCAATATCACACGAGAATAGATACAGCCAATTTCTATTAGTGTTAAGATCAAAATCGGTATAGTTTTGAGAGAACTATCTGCATCCAAACTTTAACCAGTTATATCAACCCCTGTAATAGTACCTCCTATAAGATTTTACCACGTCTCTCTCTTCTGATGTACCTAAAAACAAATACCGTGCGTGTGTTGACATCGAGCATATTCTATATACACATATCGCTCCATTGGAGCAGATGATCAGTGGTCGAAGTCGCTTGCACAGAACTGTTCAAAAAAAAAGTGTGTGGAATCTTATGGGACTTGACTGCTAAGGTCATCAGTCCTAAGCTTACACACTACTTAACCTAAATTATCCTAAGGACAAACACACACCACCATAACCGAGGGAGGACTCGAACCTCCGCCGGGACCAGCCTCACAGTCCATGACTGCAGTGCCTAAGACCGCTCGGCTAATCCCGCGCGGCTGCACAGAGCTGCATAAAGTTTTATCGACTGTATTGGAGGAAGACCATATCCAACACGCTATTAATCACAAGAGAGAGTTCCTATATTCCTCCTTCATAAGCAGTTTATTACATTGTTTTTTCGCCTGTAACACATCCAAGCAGGTTTCAGCACCGCCATACACTTTGTTTTTCTACCACGACTTCGAGGTCGGCGTCACGGGCTAAACAGACATTAACACATTTCGATCTATTGGTTCTCACAGAAAGCTGAACATCGCATGGTGTAAAGAATGCATCTCCCAAACCGCACAGGTCGGTAGAAATAAAACTCAGAGCCGATTTTTCTCACTGACACAATTGTGGAAGACATTGCAACAATTGGAAACTGGAAGAGTTATTGGCATTGTGGAGCGTTTCCAACAGCGATCTGGAGGTGATAGCCTGCACAGTTAATCTCATCTTCTACAGTGACAGGATAACGGATGTTGCGGTATTCCATTTCAATGAGCATTGTTGCTCATTTTAGAGTTTTTACTGTTCCAGTGTTAAGCACTGCCAGAAGGTGGTGTTCAGAACATGCGTGGCGAAGTAGAAATTAAAAGAGGTACTGTTACCTTATTGCTGAAAAGAAAAAAAAGAGAAGAACATCGCAGTATGTGGAAACAGGACGAGGCTGCATCATTGAGGAACGCTTCCAAACAACTGCCTGAAAGTGCTGGATGACCTCTACATTTAATACCATGCTCTACAGCGAAAAGCAGCAGATATCCAGTGTTCCGCCAAGGCTCTCTCCATCTCAACCAGGTGTTGTCGGTCAATCATTATGTGATAATCAACAGCATACCAGTAGATGGATGGAATGGGAAAGACACCACTGATATGGGTCGAAGTACTGTAATACGCACCGCAGTTAATAACGCAATCAATTTAAACAATTTTCACAGTTGTTCTTAATTTCAACGCCAGCCAATGATACAGCAGAATACTTGCCAATTTCTGTATTATCGCTAAAGCACTCTGCACTATTTTGCGAGTACCAGATACTAGATTGCAAGTGCAAATAGATGACTGTTCAGTACGTCCATCCAGTCAATTTCAACATCAGCCAATGAAACAGCAGCATGTTTCTCAATTTCTGCATCACTCCAGACTGCGTCCTATAGAGATGCAATTAGGTTAGCTGCATATTTCCAGCGCATCGATTGTAGTGCAGAATTTACGATTACGACTGGGTATCTTTCACTTTGTGAATGGACGTCACAGAGTATTCTCGCATTCATAGGATATAGTTGGAGATTGACAGATACCTCCCACATTGTCCTGGACCAATCCTCCTTGCAACACCAGTGTCACCCACGGCTCCCATCTAAATGCATAAGATCTCCCCATATGGGTCCGTGTCGAGGAAGGTAGCACCTCTTATCAGTGTATAATAGAGATGAGAGTGTCGCAGTGATATAACAGACAGTTAAGAAGCAATATGTGGTATATACATGCTTTAACTCCAGTCAGATGGAGTTTGAAACATTTCACGTAAATCAACAGTGCTAGCAATTCTGAAGGATTATTCCACTGTCTGGAGTCATTAGTAGAAAGGTACTGGCATGAGAGGAATGAAATAGATCAGTGGTTCCCAATAGGTGGTCCGCGCACCCCCAGGGGTCCGCGAGCTATGCCAGAGGGGTCCGCAAGATGCTATTAGAATAAAAAATATATTAAATATATTTCGTATGATAACAGATTTTTCGTTTTGGCCGCTTCCTGCATGAACAGAGCTCTAGCGAACGCTAACTTCTACGTCTAGCGTCTTCCTAGACCCAACTGACACTACCACACTCTAGCGCACAACTAGAATTAGATAGAAGCAAATCGTTCTGCTGTATGCCGTTAGACTGCGCGCGCTGTCTCATTGCAGCTGACAACTGACAGTCACTTTACACAGAAACTCGCATTTCAGACGACAATCGGCCATTGTTAATTTATTGCCAGTGCTTTCACAGACCGTGTTGTTTACATATTCAATATTCTGTATTAAAACAGTAGTGTTTGTAAAACGTTGTTTTTCGCGGAAGCTACAGTTCGCGTAGTTAAAAATGGGCCGTTGGTTAAAAAGTGGTTCGTTAAAACGAGAAAGGCCTACAGATGAAGAGGAAGATAACGCATTTGATGTTCAAGCAAGTAAGTCAGTGACTCTCAAACCGAAGTTGTCAGTGTCCATTGAACCTAAATCGTCGGCGTCCCTTAAACCTAACGCTTCCAAGATCAGCATTAAGCTTACTGGAAAAATTAGAAAATTTAATCCTGATTACTTGGTAATCGGTTTTACGTTCACTGGACCTGAGCAACAGCCTAAACCTCAATGTGTAATTTGCTATGAAAGCCTTTCGAATGAATGTATAAAACCAGCACAAAAAAATGTTCAAATGTGTGTGAAATCTTATGGGACTTAACTGCTAACGTCATCAGTCCCTAAGCTTACACACTACTTAACTTAAATTATCCTAAGGACAAACACACACACCGATGCCCGAGGGAGGACTCAAACCTCCGCCTGGACTAGCCGCACAGTCCATGACTGCAGCGCCTTAGACCGCTCGGCTATAAAACCAGCAAAACTCCGGCGCCATCTTGAAACAAAGCACCCTGAGTGCAAAAGTAAGTCATTAGATTTTTTCAAAAATAAATTAGGAGAGCTGAAAACATGTCGTACAACAATTACCAAACATTGTGGTGCAAATGAAAATGAAAATGCAACCCTTGAGTCTTACGAGGTGGCACAGCTTGTTGCTAAATGTGGGAAAAACCACACAATTGCTGAGGAACTTATACTGCCATCAGCAATAATACTTTGCAAGGGAATGTTAGATGATGCAGCTGCTAAGGTAATAGCAACTGTCCCGCTCTCAACTAATACTGTTCAAAGACGAATTACTGATATGGCAGTTAACATCGAAGAAACATCGCTGGCTAGACTTTGCATAAGTGACATGTACGCTCTACAATTGGATGAAAGCACAGACATATCACAAAAAGCTATAATATTGGTTTTCGCACGATTCTTATGGGAGGACCAAGTATTCGAAGATTTTCTTTTTTCATGCGAATTACTGCATACAACAGCAGACGATATTTTTACTGCATTAAATAATTATCTCAATGAACACGATGTCACCCGGAAAAAATGTGTAGGCTTGTCGACGGATGGAGCAAAGTCAATGGCTAACAAAAAAACAGGACTTCTAGCTCGTATCAAAGCAGTAGCCCCTGAGGTGAAATGGACTCACTGTTGTATCCATCGTGAAGCCTTACGATTTCCTGAACCGTTGCAAAAGATACTTAACGAAGTAGTTCAAATCATCAACTACATTAAAACTCGACATCTGCAATCCAGATTATTTTCTTTGTTGTGTAAAGAGATCGGCAGTGAGCATGAGCAACTTCTTATTCATACGGAAGTAAGATGGCTTTCTCGAGGTAGGATCTTGTCAAGATTTTCTGAACTTAGAGACGAGGTTCGTGTCTTCCTTCTTGACACGAAGTACGCGGATTTTCTCACTAACTTCTCTTGGCTTTGTTCAGTTGCGTACTTAACTGACGTGTTAGAACACTTGAACGTGTTAAACTTGAGTTTACAAGGAAAAAATGTAGACACGTTCAAAGTTGAGGATAAGATTAGTGCTAAGGTCAAAAAGTGTCAGATCTGGGCGTCAAGGATAGAAAACGAGTCACTAACTAACTTTTCTACTTTAAAACAATTCTTGGAGTCATCAGAGGAGAGTTTGCCTGGCCAGATAAAGATCAACGTAGCGGAGCATCTACGCAGCTTAGCCACCACTTTCAGAAAGTATTTCCCTGAACCTGACCCTGACGACAGATGGATTCGAAATCCCTTCAGCTGTGAAGAAATAGAAAAAATCCAAGGCCTCACTGAAGAAGAGCAAGATCAACTTTTGGATCTGTCCAGCTGTGGTTCAATGATAAACATTTTCATCGGTGTTAAAATTACAGACTTCTGGGCATCAATACGCAAGGACTACAAGAAACTTGGAGATAAGGCAATGAAGAAGATCCTTGCATTTGCAACCACATATCGGTGTGAGCAAGCATTTTCTTCCACGTGTTTCATGAAAAACAAATATAGCAATCTCCTCGACATGCGGTCGGATTTAGGAGTGGAAGTTTCAAGTTTGGAACCTAGTATTTCAGAAATAATGGACTCAAAGGTCAGATTGAACTCATCTCATAGTTCTTAATTAAAACTAACTGTATACTGATGGAGTACTCTGTTGTAACTGTATTTTTTTTTTAAATAATACCTTGTATGAAATTAGTGTTTTCTTATTTTTCACACATGTCTGCTCAAAGCAGTCTCAAGTGTAGTACAATTGAAAGACCAATACACTCAGTTTTAATATTTTCCTGTCATTTTCAGCTCATACTTAATTTTTATTTTTTAAAGGAGTTTGTTATACTTAACACCCAGATTTGAAGACAAATATTTTGAGCAATAATCAAAAATTTAACAGTAACAATGATGGCTCAAGTGAAAAAGTTTTAAGCTCAATATTTTTTCAATAATGAATATGTCAGTGTTTTTCTAAGTACCAAAAATAGAAAACGTATAAAAAGACTCTTAATTTGGCGTTTTTAGGTACTTGATACTGTGATATGACAAGGTACCAATCATGCTCGATGAGGGGGTCCTCTAGAAAATTTTGTTGGGAACTCCTGATACAGAGCATAAATCCACCATACTCCTATGGTTAGAGGGAGCTGCACCTAAAAATGTTATATTGTTAAAGCCATGTGGTTTCCGAAGTATTAGTCGTGTGGAATGCAGCGCTCTTTATACTCTAATGAAGGATATATATGTCTAACATCAGACATACAAGCAGTCCACAAGTTTCCTTCCCCAGTAAGTACGGTGACAAAATTTAAAGTGATTAAACTACTTCCTTCTACACTATTCTACTGTCCTAGCAAGGGATCTTCAATGTGTATCCACCGATTGAGTTGATCATAAACCAATTGGAACAAAGTAAGAAGATTCCTGTTCTGTCCCTTAGGAAATTTAAGTCAGAAATGTACGCACCCTCAATCACACTTCCCACATCAGACGTGTATCATTAGTAGTAGTACTAGTATCAGTTTCGATGGATGCAGCTATGTCTCACGAGGAAACAGAGCAAGGAAAAACCCGGCATGAATATTTCTGATAGCTGATACGTTGAGGTAACCCCCCGCCCCCTGCTGCATAAAAAATGCACACGAAGGAGCAGCAACTTCTTACGGTGGAGTAAGCACCACAAACATTAGCGAAAGGGGATGCAACCGCCTTATTGCTGTTTACTGTAGCGTTACCACAGCTCTGATAGCATACTTCTTGCACAATTAGATTAGATTAGATTAGTACATGTTCCATAGATCATGAATACGACACTTCGTAATGATGTGGAACGTGTCAGGTTAATAAAAGGTGTCTATACAAGATATTACATTAGACAAAATATTACATGACACTCAATAATTTTTTTTATTTTCATTTTTTTGTGGAGGTTGGGAAATTACCCACTTACTCTATACAAAAATGCATCTAATGAGTAGAAGGAGTTGCCATTAAGAAATTCTTTTAAAATCCTTGTAAATGCTACATGGCTATATGTCAGACTTTTGATGCTATTAGGTAAGTGACCAAAGACTTTCGTGGCAGCATAATTTACCCCCTTCTGAGCCAAAGTTAGATTTAACCTTGAGTAGTGAAGATCATCCTTTCTCCTAGTGTTGTAGCCATGTACACTGCTATTACTTTGAATTCGTTCGGATTGTTAATAACAAATTTCATAAGTGAATATATATATTGTGAGGCTACAGTGAAGATTTCTAGCTCTTTAAATAAGTGTCTGCAGGATGATCTTGGATGAGCTCCAGCAATTATTCTGATTACACGCTTTTGTGCAATGAACACTCTTTTACTCAATGAAGAGTTACCCCAGAATATGATGCCATACGAAAGCAGAGAATGAAAATAGGCGTGGTAAGCTAATTTACTCAGAAGTTCTCATCTGATGTTAGGTAGTTTTGTTGATGTGTAGAATAATATAGCAATTTCGTCCTAACACCACATGTCTTGAGTACACCGCCTTTATACTATTGAAGGTGATGAACGCGAAATCGGTCCACTCTCCTGCAGAACGCTCAAGAGATGGCTTAAGTCTGATAAACGCATTGATTCTTCTCCTTAGTACTTAGGGAATAACATTGTTTGTGAGAACCAACCGTAATTCGGTAATATTTATATTCAACTGCATCTGTGAGAACACAGTTATGGATTGGAATATATATGTTTCGCGTGCTTTAAAAAGGTGCTTCTGTGTAATATTTATGTCGCCTTTGTTGTAGTACGTGCTACAAAAAACCACGTAGTTTACAGGGGAAGGGAGAGGGTTAAAAGTTAATGCAAACAGAGCGTAATTTTTCTCGGTCTTGAATGTCCGGGAACCTCCAACCCAACTCAATTCCTCACATTTCGTGGTACTTTTTCTCTAATTTTATATACCGTCAGTCAATTTGCGTAATTTTGAAAGTACACTACTGGTCATTAAAATTGCTACACCACGAAGATGACGTGCTACAGACGCGAAATTTAATCGACAGGAAGAAGATGCTGTGATATGCAAATGATTAGCTTTTCAGAGCATTCACACAAGGTTGGCGCCGGTGGCGACACCTACAACGTGCTGGCATGAGCAAAGTTTCCAACCGATTTCTCATACACAAACAGCGGTTGACCGGCGTTGCCTGGTGAAACGTTGCTGTGATGCCTCGTGTAAGGAGGAGAAATGCGTACCATCACGTTTCCGACTTTGATAAAGATCGGATTGTAGCCTATCGTATCACGTAGCGGTTTGTCGTATCGCGACATTGCTGCTCGCGTTTGTCGAGATCCAATGACTATTGGCAGAATATGGAATCGGTGAGTTCAGGAGGGTAATACGGAACGCCGTGCTGGATCCCAACGGCGTCGAATCACTAGCAGTCGAGATGACAGGCATCTTAACTGCATGGATGTAACGGATCGTGCAGCCATGTCTCGATACCTGAGTGAACAGATGGGGACGTTTGCAGGACAACAATCATCTTCACGAACAGTTCGACGACGTTTGTAGCAGCATGGACTATCAGCTCGGAGACCATGGCCGCGGTTAACCTTGACGCAGCATCACAGACAGCAGCGCATGCGATGGTGTACTGAACGACGAATATGGGTGCACGAATGGAAAAACGTCATTTTTTCGGATGAATCCAGGTTCTGTTTACAGCATCATGATGGTCGCATCCGTGTTTGGCGACATCGCGGTGAACGCACATTGGAAGCGTGTATTCGTCATCGCCATACTGGCGTATCACCCGGCTTGATGGTATGGGGTGCCATTGGTTACACGTCTCGGTCACCTCTTGTTCGCATTCACGGCACTTTGAACAGTGGACGTTACATTTCGGATGTGTTACGACCCGTGGCTCTACCCTTCATTCGATCCCTGCGAAACCCTACATTTCAGCAGGATAATGCACGACCGCATGTTGCAGGTCCTGTACGGGCCTTTCTGGATACAGAAAATGTTCGACTGCTGCCCTGGCCAGCACATTCTCCAGATCTCTCACCAATTGAAAACGTCTGGCCGAGCAACTGGCTCGTCACAATACGCCAGTCACTACACTTGAACTGTGGTATCGTGTTGAAGCTGCATGGGCAGCTGTAACTGTACACGCCATCCAAGCTCTGTTTGACTCAATGCCCAGGCATATCAAGGCCGTTATTACGGCCAGAGGTGGTTGTTCTGGGTACTGATTTCTCAGGATCTATGCACCCAAATTGCGTGAAAATGTAATCACTTGTCAGTTCTAGTATAATATATTTGTCCAATGAATACCCGTTTATCATCTGCATTTCTTCTTGGTGTAGCAATTTTAATGGCCAGTATTGTATTTTCACGATTTTACATATTTCGTAGTATTTCTCTCAATTTTACATGCTTCCCGTCAATTGTTCGTAATTATGCAAAGTTTTCCTCGATTTTTACCGATTTTACGTCATTTTTTTCATATTTTTTGAAATATTTCTCTATCTATATATCCATATTGCATGCATTTATACGAGGATATTTGCGTGTCCTATATATCAGCTTACTAAAGTATCCTAAGAATTCCTATCTTCCCCATGATACATATGCATGTATTTTGGATTGGAAGACCATGAAAAGTATAATAACATTCGGCTCATACCTATATTAGACTCAGCGAGAGGTGTAGATTGGAAACTGGAAACAAATCCATGTATTACTTTGATACATCAGAGATCTTGTCTGCAAACGCATGTAGCGATGCTCTTGATGGAAACTCAACATTTAGCACAGTTCTACATGTTCATCTGACTTCCACTCTATCGTGTAGGAATGTGCAACAGATAGTTGACATGTGGACAGAGTTGATTTCTGCTGCTGCTCTCGGTTCTTTTTCCGATAAGTATATGCTCTTATTGATTACCAGATGAGCTTCGCTACTTTTGTTTACACTTCCAAACTCTGATACATCGGCGGCCGGTGTGGCCGAGCAGTTCTAGGCGTTTCAGTCTCGAGCCGCGCGACCGCTACAGTCGCAGTTTCGAATCCTGCCTCGGGCCCGAATGTGTGTGATGTCCTTAGTTTAGTTAGGTTTAAGTAGTTCTAAGGTCTAGGGGACTGATGACCTCAGATGTCAAGTCCCATAGTGCTCAGAGCCATTTGAAGCATTTCTCATTCATCTCCGGAACCATGTCAGGACGTCTACAAACTGTAGAGTTCGTTTTTTATCCTAGCAATAAGTAAGTTATTCGTTAGTTCACCGTGTGTCGACTGCACTTAGCGTACTAGAACGTGAGAGCTTCCCCTCCCTGTATCTATAGAGTGTTCACCTTCAGAAATGTAATTTACAGACGAGCAGCTAGCAAGCTTTGCATTTGAACTGCAACCGTCCACTGCTGATAGCTCTACACATGCATACATACAGAGACTATGTATGCATATTACTGCATATTACCAATCGCGGAGTCTCGATTTCAACCGCTTGTACGTCATTTTCGACAGTGCAAACAGTGAAAAGCTCTTCGCAGAATGGTTCTGTATGGTATGTAAGCACATTTAAACTCATCCTGCTAAAGAGCATAACAGCTTCGATGCAAGCTATATTAACGATATTTCGTAACAAGTTTGTCTAGATTCCTCAGTAATAACAATAAACCAATGCATCCTGCTGCGCCTATCTCACTTCCTTTTATACCCTTAAAGTTGCTTGAGGACAGCACATTATCATTCCAGTTCCACTATATTGTGTGCTAGATGTCCTTTGGACGGAGGGAGACAGTCCTTCATATCAGTCTTATGTATAGTACAAAACAGCACATTACTCAGACAGTATACCACTGTACTTGAATGCACCCACTCACCCACAACCATATATTCTACAGGTGCAGTGTATTTGCTCTATTTTCTGTATGTCTATGTCTATGTGAGTGTCATGGATGGCTGCCATAAGCCTCATCCAGTCTTCTCGTCGGTGGATCCGCCTTCAAATCCTATCCTGGATGTACTGCATTGCGGATCATCTTCTAGACACCATTCAGATATAATGTATGGCAGGTGCACCAGCGAGAGGACTGGGTCAGTTTTATTGGAACCACCTGCAACACATGCATGGACATAGACATACAAAAATTAGAGCAAATGCATTGCATCTGTAGAATATTTGGTTGTGAGTTACTGGACACATTCGGGTAGAATACTATACCATCCGACTAATGTGTTGTTCTGTACCATACATAAGAATGATACTCATGAAGGACTGTCTCCATCCTTCCAGCGGACATCTAGCACACAAAATAGAAGAACTGGCATGCTTATGTTCCGTAGTTGTGGATCTTTAAGAGTATAAAAGGAGGCATGACTGGTGCAGCCGAACAAGTTGGTTTGTTGCTATTACCGAAGAATCTAGACGATATTGTTACGAAATATTGGTAATATAACTTGCATCAAAGATGTTATGCTCTTTAGCAGGATAAACTTAAATGTTCTTACAAACCCTATAGAATCGTTCCATGAGGAGTTTTCGCTATTTCCACTGTCGAAAATAACTTACAAGCGGTTGGAATCGATACTGCCAGACTGGTACTATGCATGCATAGTCTCTATACGTGTGTGTGTCTAGAACTATCCAGTGGTGGGCCATTGCAGACTGACTGCTCGTCTGTAAATTACATTGTCAAGGCTGAGAACTCCATAGATACTGGGAGGGAAGCTCTCACATTCCAGTATGCTAAGTGCGGTCGACACACTGTCAACTAACGAACAATTTATTACTAGGAAAATCTACTGTTTGTAGATGCCTTGACTTGGCTCTGGAGATGTATCACAGATTGAAGGCAGTGAAGCTCATCTGGTAAGCAATAATAGCATATACTTATGGTTAAAAGAAACCAGAGCAGCAGCAGAAATCAACTCTGTACACATGTCAACTCCCTGTTACAGATCCCTACAGGGTAGAGTGGAAGTCAGATGAGCGTGTAGAATTGTGCCAGATGCCAGACTTTGAGTTTCCATCAAGTGCGTCTCTGCATGAGTCTGTAGAAAAGCTCTGTGATTTGTCATAGCAATTAATGGATTTGTTTACAGAGTACAAGTTTCCAATCTGCACCCATCGTTGAGTCTCATCTGTGTATGAAGCGAGTATTGATATACTTGTCGTGATCTTCCTATCGAAAATGCATGCATGTAGATCATAGGGAAGATGGGAATTCTTAGGAAATTTTAGTAGGCTGGTGTATAGGACACGCAAATATGAACGTATAAAATCAGCAATGCATGGGAATGCAAGGAATATGACCATATAGATATGGAAAAATATCAAAAACGTATGAAAAAATGAAATAAAATAAGTAAAAATCGACAAAAACTTGCAATAACTACGAAAAATTGATGTGAAAAACGTGAAATTCAGGGAAATTCTACGAAATACGTAAAATCCTGAAAAAACCTCCAAAATTACGTAAATTGACTGTGAATAAATAAAATTAGAGATAAAGTACCATGAAATGGGTTTGTTTGAGGGGTACCCAGATACTCAATACAGAGAGAAGCATAAAATTATGCTCTGTTTGCATTCACTTTTAACCCTCCCCTCCCTTTGTTAACTACGTGCGTTTTCGTAACATATACTGCAACAAAGGAGATATAATTATTAGACACAGGCGCCATATTAAAGCATGCAGAACATACATATCCCAGGGGATAACTGTGTTCTTACACATGCAGTCGAATATAGATATTGCCGAACTATGGTTGGTTCTCACAAACAATGTTATTCCTTAAGTATTATGGACAGGAATCAATGCATTTATCAATTTATCAGACTTAAGCTATTCCCTAGACCGTTCTATAGGAGAGTGGACCGATTTCACATATATCACCGTCAATAGTGTGAGGGGTGTGTACTCGAGAGATGGTGTTTTAGGGCGAAGTTACTATATTATCCTGCACACGAGCAAAACTACCTAACATCAGACTGGGACTTCACTGTGGAAGAGGAATGCTATCAGAGATGTGGGGATGCTACAAGAAACAGCAATAAGACTGTTACATCTCCTTTGGCTAATGATTGTGTTGCTTACTCCCTTGTAGGAAGCTGCTGCTTCTTCACGTACATTTTTGTGCAACAGTGTGGGTGATATGTCAATGTATCAGCTACCAGAAATATTCACGTCATTTTTCCTCGATGTATTTACTACTGAGACATAGCGACATCAGTCATAACTGATACTACCACTACTACTAATGATAAGCATGACTGACACGGGATGTACAGTTGACTGTGTGTATGTTTCTGACTAAAAAGAGACATATAAATCCATTAATTTCCTAAGAGACAGAAGTCTCCTGACTACGTTTATAATTTGAATGAGTTTATAAGCAGCTTGATTGGCGGATAGATATTGGTGATGCTTCCTAGAACAGACACATAGTTTAGAAGGAAGAACTTTTATGATTTTAAAGTTTTTCCCCATAGAGACTGGGGTAGGAAACTTGCAGGGTGTTTGTATGTCCGACGTTGGTCACACATATCCTGCATTAGAGTATTAAGAGCACTGCATTCCGCATGACTGATACTTCAGAAACCATACGGCTTTAACAATATAGCATTCTTAGTGGAGGACCGTGTAACTACAAGAGTTTACGAGTGTGCTCTATGATCATTTCCTTCATATTGGTATTATTCTGGTACTGATTCCAGACAGTGGAAAAATTCCTTAGAATTGATAGCACAGTTGATCCATGTGAAATATTTCAAACTCCATCCATCTGGAGCTTCATCATGTATGAACCACACGTTTCACCTTAACCATCTATTATATCACTGCCGTACCCTCATGTCCACTGTACACCGATAAGACGAGACGCACAAGCATATGGAGAAGTCTTATGCATTTAGGCGGATGCCTTGGGTAAGGTTGGTGTTGCAGAGAGGATTGGTCAAGGATAATGTGGGAGATATCTGCCAATCTCGGTCTTTATTATACAAATATGGGAAATACTCTGTGACACCCGTCCACACAGGGAAAGATGGCCAGTAGTAATCGTAAATTCTGCACTATGGTTGATACGCTAGAAATATATAGATAACCTAATTACTTAGGTATGGAACACAGTCTGGTATACTTTGCGTATATGGGTGAAAGGACTTACTGTACAGTCATCTGTCTGCATTTGCTACCTAGAGTATGGTACCTGCAAAGTAGTGTAGTAGCCAATTAGCGACGATAGAGAAATTGGAAAGCATTTTGCTGTGTCGCTGGCTGGTGTTGAAATTATGGAACAACTGGTAAAATTGCTAAAACTGATCACACTAGCAACAGCAGTGCATATTACAGCATATCATCCCATATCGATGAGGTCTTTCCTATCCCATTTGTCTACTGGTACACTACTGATTGTCACATAATGATTGACTGACACCACTTGGTTCAGATGGAGAGAGCCTTGGTGGAACACTAGATATCTCCTGCTTGTTGCTGTGGTGCATGGTATTAAATGTAGACAGTTGTTTGGGAGTGCTCTTCAACACTGCAGACCCATCCTATTTCCATGTGCCGTGGTGCCCTCCTCTTATTTTTTCTTTTCACCAATAAGATAACAGCAACTCTTTCTATTTCTACTACCCCATGCATGTTCTGAACAGCACCTTCCAGTTATGGTCAACACAGGAACAGCAATCATGTACATGACTCCAAAATGAGGATCAATGGTCTTTGAAATGGAATACCATGATATCCACTATCTTGTCGCTGTGGAAGATGAGATTAACTGTATAGGTCATCACATTCAGATAGCTGTTGGAAATTCTCTACAATGCCGCACACTCTTCCTATTTCCAAATGTTGCGATGTCTACCACACTTTTTTCACTGAGACTGTGTTTTATTTCTACCAGCATGTGTGTTGTGGGAGCTCCATAGTTAACACCATGTGATGTTCAGCTTTCTGTGAGAGACAATGAATCGAAATGTGTTAATGTCGGTTTAGCACCTGACACAGACCTGAAGATCATGGTAGAAACACAAAGTGTATGGTAGTGCACAAAGCTGTAATCGTACACTGCTTGGATGCATTACACTACCATGTGTACACTACAATGGTTACGGGGTTTTAACACCAACAACAGGTGTATCTCAAATCTAGCAGTAGTAGGGCATCATGTCTGTGCCCTAATAATTAATAGGCAAACATCTACTGTAGGTGGACTGACAAAAAACAATTTGGGATGTGCAAGATTTCGGTCAATAAAGCCTTTTATAACTCTGGCGGATTTGTTTAACAAGAACATCATAGGCAAACCACTTGGCATCCTGTCAACCATCTCTGGAGTACATACAGCTATTGCAACCTCTTACAGCAGTTAGGCCACATTGAAATATCGTATGCTACAGAATATTACTTCTTTTCAATTCTCTGTTTTAAATAAAATTTGTTTTCGTTTCATGATTTATACATCATCTCATATTTTAGCTGCATAATTTGTACATTGTCTCATATTTTATATTTTTTGCTATTACGTCTACAATGCCGCACACATTGCAAACTTCCTATGAAATTATTTATTTATTTATTTATTTATTTATTGATTTATTTAACCTGGCAAGATTAGGGCCATCAGGCCCTCTCTTACATCTAACCAGGCATTCTACTTATTGTACATTCATACGTTTTAGTAGGCATGTTAAACTACATCTAGTACAAAAAGTGAAATAAACAATTAGAAATACATACATATAGAGTTTATATTCGTAGATCATAAGTACTGTTATAATTAGACATTATTGAACAGACAGATTTTAGATAGGAGTGCTGGCAGCAGGGAGTATGAGGGAGACTCATGGTGAAGGGAGCAGAAGAATAGAGAGACATGATGAAACATAATTAGGGAAATATAAAGGAAAAGAAGATTGCGTGGCTAATAGAGATAGATGAAGAGGAAGGCATCTCAGGAGCAAGATAGGAGACGCTAGCTTTGCTATTTGACAGATCAGAGGATTGGCCTGGTACATTAATTTTGTGGAGAGCTTTATGAAGATGATAGTAGGAAATGCTTCAACTTCTTCTTAAAAGCAGCAGGAGATTGAATTTTGCGCAAGGTAAGGGGCAGTTTGTTCCAGAGGCGGACAGCGGCAACTGAGAAGGAGTTTGCAAAAGTTTTTGTTTTGTGAGTGGGCACAGTTAGGATACCAAATAAGAGTGACCTCGTGTTTCGATTATGATGGCATGACAGGTTTTTAATCTCTGAAGCAAGGTATTGGGGTGCTTGCGCGACGAGGAGTCTGTGAAGTAGACATAGAGTGTGGTAGTCACGCAATTTGTCCGGCCGCAGCCACCCTAGCTCGGAGTATGAAGCACTAACATGATCATATCGGCGAATGTTGCAGGTGTAACGCACACAGGCATTCATGGTTAGCTCTAGCCGTCTTTTGTTTTCACTACTCGTGCCTTGCTGAATCACATCACAATAGTGGAGGTTCGGTAGAACGAGTGCTTGCACGAGCTGGCGTTTCAAGTCCTGTGGAAATACGTTCCGAAACTTTTTGAGAGCATAGAGACAAGCAGACGTCTTTCGGCACACTGCGACTGTATTCTCCGCCCAGTTGAGATGCTCATCCAAAGTTACACCCAAGTTATTCACTGTTTTCTGATATGGTATTGGAGTACCGTCGAGCAGAATCGTAGGTAGCCGCTCGCGGAAATCTGAACTTATTAGTTTCTGATGGGCTATTAAGATTACTTGCGTCTTTTTTTGCATTTAGTTTAAGTCCCAGGTTTTTCGCCCATGTCACTACTGAAGACAGATCATCATTCATCTGAGCGATTGCAGTGTTTACGTCTTCAGGTCTGACGCTTAGGTAGAGTTGGAGGTCGTCGGCATAGAAATGATATTTACAGGAGGACAGAACCGACGAAATATCGTTGACATATAAAGAAAACAAAAGTGGTCCTAAGACTGATCCTTGTGGCACTCCCGAGGAAACATGTTTCCAGGAAGATTTTTCATTTAGGCAGACAACACATTGCTGTCTGTCTTTTAAGTAGCTTT
Organism: Schistocerca cancellata; assembly: GCF_023864275.1. Lineage (NCBI taxonomy): Eukaryota > Metazoa > Arthropoda > Insecta > Orthoptera > Acrididae > Schistocerca > Schistocerca cancellata. The sequence goes on from NC_064628.1 coordinate 410,905,772, forward strand.
CAAACCATCTCATTGCACTATCAGAGAAATTAAGCTGTTGCATTTTTCTGAGCAATATGTCAAAGTTAACAGTGTCAAAAGCTTTGCTGAAGTCCAGTAGCGTCAATACTGTTGCCTTTCGATTGTCGATGGCACGTTTCAGGTCATCAGTTACTTTAATTAGAGCAGTGTTTGTGCTGTGATGTTTACGGAAACCGGATTGAAATTTGTCATATAGGCTGAATTCATGCAAGTGTTCAGTGATTTGGTCATGAACAATATATTCAAGTGCTTTGGAAACAGCAGGCAGTATGCTAATTGGTCGGTAATCACTAGGCAGTTGCGGGTTTTCGATCTTAGGGATGGGTCGAATTATGCTTCTTTTCCATGCAGTGGGGTATATTCCGTTCACGAGGGAAAAATTAAATATGTCAGTTAAGACAGGTACTAAGATATCGGCAACATTCTTAATCATGGTTATACCGATACTGTCGTTGCCTATTGCATCAGAAGAGATTCTCATTATTGCTTTTTTTACCGTATTTGTTGTTACATGTTTTAAATGGAAGGTATCGTTTTTAGTTATCATGTTTGGGGATTCTTGTGGACGGTAATTATCAGCCGTGCTGGTATTCAGAGGTGCAGAGAAGAATTCATTTAATTCGTTAGCTGACACATGAAAAGTAGTTTCCGATTTTGCCTTTCCGACCCCCAAGCTACGGAGATTCTTCCATAGAGTCGTGGGCGTCAGATCGCTGCATACAAGGGAGCGAGCGTGCCTGATTTTAGCATTGCGAATGCATTGCTTCACTCTGTTCCGTAGCTTTCTGTATTCTTCGAAACGCTCGGGTTTCGGATCTGCCTTGAAACGCCTGTGGGCAGCATCCCTATTAGTCATCATTTGACGTAATTCAGCTGTCAGCCATGGAGCAGGAGATTTTCTTACACGGATTGTCCGCACAGGTGCATGTTTGTCATAGAGAGCAGTGAGTTTATCACCAAGTTCATTAATTTTGCCGTCGATTGTAGGTTCTCTGATTATTTGATGCCATGAGATTTCTGAGCAATCGGCTGTTAGAGCGTCAGGGTCAATGCGTTTCATATTCCTACAAGTTATGTAACGCGATTTGATCCTTGGGGGTTGCACAGAGTAGGCCAGGAATATTACATCATGTGCTGAGAGGCCAGGGGCCGATGTTTGACCAACATCTTTTACTTTGTCAGTCTGTTTCGTTGCGATTACGTCTATAAGAGTATGACTGTGCGCCGTATGGTGTGTAGGTTGTAATGGAAGAATGTTCATGCTATTGCAACTAAACAGTCTTCTTAGGTTTGTTGCGGAGGGAGTGTCTCTTAGCAGGTCTATGTTCAAGTCACCCATTACGACGACATGTTCGTATTGACACTGAAGTGAATGTAATTCCGACTGGAAGGAACTCATTGAGTTTATTTTTGGCGGCTTGTACACGACGCCAGTCACGAATTTCCGACTTTGTATATTTATTTCAATGAACATGAATTCAGCCTCTTTTTCTTCAGCGGGATTGACGTACATAAGACTTTCGCTTTGAGATCTGTTCGTATATACGCGCCGACCCCGCCACCTCGCTTTTTTGATCTGTCTGCCCTAAGAAATTATGTCATACTCTGTAACAATTGGCAGTAAATGAGTTATGCAGGAGACAATGGATGGCGCCTCCGCTACTTAAACTGCAAGAGGCTGTGCACTGGTCAGCAGCGTTTACCATCACCGTACATACTGGGCTGCTCGTCACCACACTCTCTCCGGCCGTCATCATGAGTACTGTACATATGGAATCATACTTTTAATTAGTTACATTAATCACATTTACACCTATGTCTTGTCCTCTGAAATATTGCATTACTCTGTTCACAGAATTTGAATGGTCTGATGACAATTGTACCATGATCGAAACCAGTCACCTGATTAATAAAGCTTGAATTTTAACAGCTTATGTGTGATCCCTTTTATTCAAAAACATTTATTCTAATTTTTGACCGCTGTTTCCTAGGAACAATGTTCCAAAAGATAGTCAGATAGTAATCAAACTTCACAGAGATGCTCACCACATAATGAGAGAATAAACTTTTATCCCATTTGGAACTGATGTCCATCATCAACATCAGTATGAGATCTGGTTCCCACCCTTGTATTCATTTCGTCTTGGGTGCAAACAGCCTCCTTACCCCGTCCTGACTGAAACACATGTTGCGTCAGTTCATGATGTTTTCTGGCTGGAAGTTGATATGGAAGTATCTGTATTCCCATGTCATCCAGAGGTGCTCTAGTGGTGTCAAATCAGGGGACTTGGCAGGCATTCCTCAAGGCATATGTGACATGAACTGCAGTATGGGATCTTGCATCAGCCTCCCTTCAACAATTACCAAATCAATCTTATTGTCATATCCAATAGCTCCTCACACTGTAATTCCATGAAGACATGTGGGTCTCAAGAATCACTACTTCCTGTGACCTTTCACCAGGTTGTATACAGACAAGGCGTCCACTGAGCACCTCAAACAGAAGCAAGTCTCATCGATGGGCGCCACATAACGCCACTCAGTGAACCAGCTGACTCTGTTTCTATATCATGCCAGTCCTGCTAGTCTGTACTGTGGTGGCAGCAGTTAACGATGCATGACTACTGGAGATCTAATCCCAGCTTCTAGTAATCTGCTCCCAGCTGTTCCTAGTGATGCTCTGCTTGTAACTTCTGTCCAGATTTCAATGTGGCATCTGTCTGTTCGTCACATCTCTACAGAAACGCCTCAGTGTTGTCACATTTCTATATCCAGCTATTGTTTTCACATGCAGCCATTTGCGGTTTGTAGTTACTAGCTGGCAACAGTACTGCGAGTTGTCAGGTATGTTCTTATGCAATATTGGCTATAGTCGTTGTCTGGCCCAACTAGAATAACTCATGCTACACTGTTGTCGTGGTCCATCTCGTCACCATTCGTTTAGCAGCCATTACACTACAACCATCTATCTGCTCGATATGTCGGCATGATGCCCCTCGTGTCAAAGGCAAAACCTTTCTCAAGCTCCAGTAGCTGTTGGTAAGCTGTATGTGCTCGTCCCCTGGGTATGTCGTCTTGCTATCATCACCTGAAAACTTCCAGTAACATTAGAAATAAGCTGCAGCCATCATGTACTCTCTCCATCCCCTGTCTGTAAGGATGGCTTCTTTCTGTAGTTAAAATACTGAAAATGAGTTCACATAAAGATAAAATTTTAACATACATATCCCTCAGAAATAGAAACACTGCAGTATTATTTTGCTATCGTTCGGTCAACACTTTACACCCGATAACAGCACATCAGTGTGAATTTGAGAGGTCTCATGGACGTGTGCAGAACTGATAAAGAAACATTACGAAGAAACAGATACATAGAGTTAAAAACAAAAAAGGAGTTACCCGAGTACGACTCACGACCTGCTCCCACAGCTGTTCATCTTCAAGTATTTACCTCTCTCATACCTTCGAAATGTCATAGTTCTCTCACACACCTTGCTTGGTGAGCGTTCCTGAAAGAAAGAATGTCCAGGAGAAAAGGCATAGTTGCAGCCTAGAAAGGTAAACATCTGGCATCGAGTTCCAGTCCAGTATACTTTTATTGCCAGGAAGATTCAAAAATCCTGATGTACGTCGACCAAGAACTTTATACTGTTATTTTTAGTCAACTGATATTTGATAGCATTCCAGAATCATTTGCTATGTGACTTACAAGACCATAGAAATTTTAGAAGTCCATCACGCTTCACCTCTTCCAGAGAGCTATAAGAGCTACTGAGAATGAACAAACCTGATAGACTGGCTTCATACAGTGTCACTGTGGACGATGATGTGGAGGCCACGACATTGGACTCGCATTTGAGATGACTGAGGTAAAAATCGTAAATAACTTTCTGAGAAGCCAGAATGATTCCTTACAATACATCACAATCGATTTTTTTCGCACTCTGCTCCTCTTTCTCTCTCTCTCTCTCTCTCTTTCTATCTCTCTCCCTCACGCCCCCCTGTCTGCCTGTCTCTGTCTTCAATTTTGTTGACATCCCGCCTCCTTTTCTCGTACACGCAGTGTTATTTCTGTAGAACCTTTGCTTGATCTGGGTAGTACCATAGCTACATAAAATTCTAATTATAACCAGAACTCGACCGAAACCAAGTCACGATGTAATTTAACAATGGAAATTGAAATGAGCGTTTGGCGTCATTGGCCGCGAGGCCCCTTACGGGGCAGGTCCGGACGCCTTGGTGCAGGTCTTATTACATTCGACGCCACATTGGGCGACCTGCGCGCCGGATGGGGATGAAATGATGCTGAAGACAACACAACACCCAGTCCCTGAGCGGAGAAAATCCCCTGCCCAGCCGGGAATCGAACCCCGGCTCCTTAGGATGGCATTCCGTCACGCTGACCATTCAGCTCTGGGGGCGGACAATTTAACAATTTAAGATAAGGATTCGAGTCAGCCATACCTGTAATGTCAATCACTGTAAGCTCTGATCACATTAAGAACATGCGTCACATTTGTGCTTAGAGAGGGTCCGTCTTGAGCAAAAAACAGTTTTTATCTTTCCTTTTATTTCTCAGACACGTTTCGCTGAGGTTTCAGTATCATCAATGGGCTTCAATTATCTGTCATGAAAAATGCTCTTTACTACTTGTACACATATAAATCTGAATTTGAAGAAGAGACACAGTTTTGCACGTATACCTCGTTACCACATGCTGTGATTTTCCTGGAATTTTTACGTTTTTGATTTCTGTTGTTTCTCTCACCTGAAACCATATAGAACTTAATGTAGAACAGTTATTTACTTCGAAAGTTTACGACTAGGAATGTTATGGTTATGCCCAACATTAACTAGTTCTATGTGGAAGATTGTGTGTATGTGTGTGTGTGTGTGTGTGTGTGTGTGTGTGTGTATGTGTGTGTGAGTCTGCAATATGTTTCACTTAGTTCTTCTGGTTTGCCCATTGGCTTGAGTGTGAAGACCTGCACTAATGAGAAGAACACCGCAAGTGCCATCGCCCGATTTCCCAGGAACTTGGTTCAAATGGCTCTGAGCACTATGGGACTCAACTGCTGTGGTCATAAGTCCCCTAGAACTTAGAACTACTTAAACCTAACTAACCTAAGGACATCACACACATCCATGCCCGAGGCAGGATTCGAACCTGCGACCGTAGCGGTCGTGCGAGTCCAGACTGTAGCGCCTTTAACCGCTCGGCCACTCCGGCCGGCCCAGGAACTTCGCTCAGTGGAATAGGAGTCAAAATAAGTCAACGCATGTCTTGGCTTACCTGTAGCAACTCGACCATTTCTGAAAAAACAATGGTCAAGATATTCGAGGTATTTTATGTTCCTTTTACTATGTGATGTTCTCAGACGAAATCTTAGCTCAGTGGTTAGCATTGTGGCTTCTTAATCTTGCGCCCCGTGTTCGGAACCAGGTTATTGTTTTTATTTACTGTATTTCGTTTTTATTGTTTTCATTTATCTACCCAAGTCCACAGAAGGTTTTTGGGCAAATGTTTCTTATCAAAGCAGAGGATACAAAGAGGTTACATTAACAGTAAAATGAGAACTGGATTTCCCAATAAGTGTCACACATTTACTGTCTAACAGATGGGTGTATGGTATGTTAAGAGGTTACAATCTTTTTAAATTCACATATTCCGATATTTTATCCTCCCATCAATTCTTATATCAATTTTTATATTTTCGTGGAGGTATGTACCGTCTACGCAACTAAATGAAGTCAGTTTGCTTATTGCCATACGCGTTTCGCTTCTTTTATTTGGGAAGCATGATCAGTGGCCTGAAATATATGTTTCCTTTTATACATACAATAAACGTATTATGTGGGAGATGTAATATGCTGCTATATTACATTTCGTCGTGTTTTTCTCTTGGTTTTTAGGTTAGAAGCAAATTTTGTAGCACAACTTCCATATCGTTTGGTGTTACTTACGATTTCCAGGGAAATACGGAAGCGTCCGATCCCGCCCGTCTGCTTTGACCCATGACGTCACAAATATGGCGGAAACAAAAACAAACACACACACTTTCCACAAGAAGCCTAATGACACTAACGGGACAAGTGCGGGAAATGGGGTGTTTTGGGTGGGGGGGGGGGCAAACTAAATATAAACAAATTTAGACGCCTTGCGTAACTACAACGTGTAAGTGAAGACAGCCATGCATGAATACCCACCCACCTCCCCAGGGGTCGTAACCCCTGCAACCCATAGAAGATAAAGATGCTTCAGTAGCTGATTAGTGTTTTTTGTCTTTTTTAAAAAAATCTCATGGGATAGAACGAAAAGATCAGAAAGATAAATATAATAAACTAAAACAGAAATTGGAGGAAACAGATAATTAAAATAAGTAATAAGCGTTTTTAAATTTAAAAAAATCTCACGAGATAGAACGAACAGATCAGATAAGTAAATAAAATAAGATAAAACAGAACTGGAGACAGCCACACTCGAACCAAACTCCGCGCCGTCATAACGTCACACATGACAACACCCTTACGTCACGGGTCAAAGCCGACGCGTGGGATGGGACGCTTCTGTCGACCCATTTCCAGCGCTGTTAACATATGAGTGTGGTCCTGGAGACGTATTTTTTAGTTTTCATACTCCAGCTAGCCGATTTCTGGCGTTCTTTCATCCTCATTTGTCACATTGCATATTTCACTTTCACTTTCCACTTGGTGATCAACATATGTGTGTTTTTGGTGTGTAGTGTTGCCAACTGTTGTGTGATTGTCTGTCTTTTGTTTATGTTCTGTTTGATGTCTTTCATTTGCGTTGTGTGTGTGTGTGTGTGTGTGTGTGTGTGTGTGTGTGTGTGTGGGAGGGAGGGGGGCGTGTGTGTATATGCTGCTGTGGTCTTTCTTTCTTTTTTTTTTAAATAGGAGTTTGTGTGGGTGTTTGTGTAATTTTCTGTGTGCAAATGTATTTCTTTTTATTTTATAATAAATATGGGTTTGTGCTTGTGTTTATTTTGCTGTGTGTAAATGTATTTTCTTTTTTTTAATTTTATAATAAATATGGGTTTGTGTGTGTGAGTGAGTATTTTGTTGTGTGTACGTGTTTTTTTAATAATAAACGTGAGTTTGTGGTGTTTGAGTGTGTGTGTGTGTGTGTGTGTGTGTGTGTGTGAGAGAGAGAGAGAGAGAGAGAGAGAGAGAGAGAGAGAGAGAGAGAGTATGTGTGTGTATTTTTCTGTGTGCAAATGCATTCTTTTTATTTAATGATAAATATGGGTTTTGTGTGTGTGTGTGTGTGTGTGTGTGTGTGTAATATGCTGTGTGCAAATACTACTTTTTTTGTAAATATGAGTTCATGTGTCTGTGTGTGGGGGGAGGGGGGGGGGAGAGAAGAGGAGAAGGAGATTCATTAATTATTTATCTTGATTACATTTCGGTTTGTTATTGGTTTGGTGGCTAGCATGATCAGAGAGTTATTGTTTATATGGATTTGGTCATTGAGTACCTTCTTTTCAATAGCAATGCCTCTTTGTATGTGAAAGTTTTCTTGCAATATCAGGAGATTTTTGTTGTGAACATTCACTCTGATAACTGTCCGTCACATTCCATGTTGGATGGTTCATGTCCATGTTTTATCAGGTGTTTGGCAAAGATAGAATGGCTATTTTCTTATTTCCATATTCTTATATGTTCTTTATATCTAGTTTTAAAGTTCCTGCTTGTCATCCACAGGTACACTGATTTGCATTCTTGGCACTCCAGCTGGTATATACCTGCTCCTTAGTATTTATCTGGTTTTCTGTTGTTTGTAAATGTGATTGGAATGTGTTTCTTGTTCTGTAAGCTATTTGTAATCCATGTTTCTTTAGTATATTTGCTATCTTGTGTGTTGCTTTGTGTTTCTATGTAAGAGTGTACCATTTTCTTTCTCTTATTCATGTCATGAGTGTTATTGTTTTGTGTTTTTGTGTGTGATATAGTGTCTGTTGGGTTCTGTGCTCTCTGCTTTGTTACGACTTCTGCACCACTTGTTAGCTGCAGACACAGTGGCTGCGCCAAAGACTGAGACGGCGTGGAGTTTTACAATTATTTATTGAACTTTCTTTACAATTCTCCCTCGTCGTCGCTGTCCTGCAGATCCCTCCGCCTGGCTGCTGCTGTGTAGATTCTCCGACAATGCGCCACTGATCGCAATCAGGAGCCTCAGGCCACCAGTGCTCCGCTAAAGCCAGGATGCCCTGTGGTTGAGATGAACTCGTCGCCGTTTGGCGCCCCAGTATGGGCACGCCCACAGAGCCGCGTCGCAGTGAGGTCAGCTTCCGACGCCTGCTGCACCGGAGGCTGGGAAGGCATCAGTCGTGATGTCCGGAGGTCCCGTCATGGACGGACCATGCGCCGTGGGGCCAGGTTGCCGTGAAATCTGGGCGTCGGTCCCCGGCGGCGCCTGTGACCAAGACCACGCTGCGGCCGGTCCTGCTGGAAGTTCTCTCTGTAGTTAGTCACCCATGGTGCCGACCGAACTCGGGCCGACCTCCAGAGCAGAAGTTGACATCTGGCAGCGAATGGATGACTCCTGCAAGCTGGAACAGACTTCCGGAATCGTCACCTACGAAGATTGAACATTCGGACATGGACCACGTCCGTCCTCAGATCCGAACTGCTTCCTAATGGCTTCTGTCTGTTGCTGCCTGTTCCTCCTGTGTTTCTTTGTCCATGGTAAATTGAATATTTTTATGTATGTTTGTTTATATCTGTATGAAGTTTATCAGTTTTCTCTGTTGGTTCATCTACGATACAGATTATGTCGTCCACACATCTGTATCAGGAAACAATTTTGTATCCTTTCTTTGTGATGACTGTATCAAAGGTTGTGTTTTCTATGTGGTTGATGAATATGTTTCCCAGTGTTCCTGAAATTGGAGATCTCATTGGAAGCCCATCTTCATGTAAGTAAAATTGCTTTTCAAATTGGAAGTAATTTTGGGATGTGATTTCTTTTAGGGTTTTAGTTATTTGATTAATGTTGTCACAAAAGAAGCTCAGTAGCACCGTGATGCAAGGTTATGATACTAAACTGTTGCAGGGAGTGTCGTAAGTTCAAAACTTACCTGGACAGTACAATTTTAATTTCTATATTCGGTTCGAGTACATACTAGAAGTACCCACAAATGTCGAGAATCACTGTACTGGAATGTTCTGTAGAGGCAGTTCGCTCCGCGCTCTTGTATGTGCAAGTGCTGAATAAACCTTCATTAAGTGAAGTTAGTGTTCGTCATTCATCTGATTCTACCTTCTTCCACGTGACATTATTCTGATTGAGGTGCCGGGTATTGGAACTTGTGATAGCGCACATTATCGACGACACAGTGGCCCCCAGGCCACGACAGAGCCGCCGTTTACGTGGCGAGAAACCCGAGTTCGAGCCGTATTCAACAGATCACAATCTATCGGGGACAGAAGAAGAAGAAGACGTTACGATGACAGCAACTGTGTGCCAATACATGAGACATCCATCCGGGTTCTCTCGTGACGATGGCCAAATTCAAACAAGTGGCTGAAGGTATATGATCGTATAGCCACATTTAACAAATGGGATGACACCGTGTGTTTGGCTAACGTATTTTTCTACTTAGAGGGCACAGCCAAGCAAATGGTATGAGAACAACGAGGAGAAGTTCACAAGCTGGGAAATATTCCAGGTGGAACTGCGCAAGTATTTCGGCGACACACAACGTCAGAAGTGCAAGGCTGAAGATAAATTAAAGTGCAGGGCACAGCGTCCAGGAGAAACTACAACATCCTACATTCAAGACGTCTTGGAGCTGTATAAAATAGTGGATGCTAGAATGAAGGTTGCACATCTCATGATGGGTGTTGCTGAGGACATGTATCAAGCCCTACTCCTGAAGGAGGTTTCCACAACAGTGCCAGAAAATCGAGACAATGCATCAAAAAAGAATTACATGCAAGAACTTTGAACGGCTTCAAAAGGTCGTATCGATGTCTGTTTTGGAGGAAGCAACTGATTTCACAAGTGTTCTTCGTCAGATAGTGAGAGAGGAAGTTCAGAAGGCACTTGGATTACACGGCGAGCAAAAAACCGAAACGCTTCAAGAGGTCATAAGGAAGGAAGTGGAACAGACATTGAACCCAATCTCTCGTCCTTCATTTCCCTTTAAAACGGTGAAATGAAAAAGTCGATACCCAGGCGGAGTTACGTTCCTGCAATGCTGCATGAGGAACCTGTTTAGGCACCAAGGAAGACTGACGTCTGGAGGACCCAGAATAACCAACCAGTATGTTTCCACTGTGGACGACCGGGACATCGTCCAGTACGCCTTAGATAAGTTCGTACCGACTAAGGTCCAAAGCGAGGGGAAAGATCCACCGTGGTATAACAATCATGTACGAAAGGTACTACGGAAACAAAGAAAGCTTCATCATATGTTTAAGAGTAGTCGAATCATAGCTGATAAGGAAAAGCTGAACGAAGCGAAAAAGAGCGTAAAGAGAGCAATGAGAGAAGCATTCAACGAATTCGAACATAAAACATTGGCAAACAATCTAAACAAGAACCCTAAAAAGTTTTGGTCATATGTAAAATCGGTAAGCGGATCTAAATCCCCTATTCAGTCACTCGTTGACCACGATGGCACCGAAACAGAGGACGACCGAAGAAAGGCAGAAATACTGAATTCAGTGTTCCGAAACTGTTTCACTGCGGAAAATCGTAACACGGTCCCTGACTTCAGCCGTCGCACGGACGCCAAAATGGAAAATATTGAAATAAACGATATCGGAATTGAAAAACAACTGCTATCACTTAGTAGCGGAAAAGCATCCGGACCAGACGAGATACCCTTAAGATTCTACAGTGATTATGCTAAAGAACTTGCCCCCTTTCTATCAGCAATTTATCGTAGATCGCTGGAAGAACGTAAAGTACCTAGCGACTGGAAGAAAGCGCAGGTCGTTCCCATTTTCAAGAAGGGTCATAAATCAGATGCGAATAATTATAGGCCTATTTCGCTTACGTCAATCTGTTGTAGAATAATGGAACATGTTTTGTGTTCTCGTATTATGACGTTCTTAGATAATACAAATCTCCTTCATCATAACCAACATGGATTCCGCAAACAGAGATCATGTGAAACTCAGCTCGCCCTATTTGCCCAAGAAATTCACAGTGCCGTAGACACTGGCGAGCAGATTGATGCCGTATTCCTGGACTTCAGGAAGGCATTTGATACGGTTCCGCACTTACGTTTAATGAAAAAAATACGAGCTTACGGAATATCGGACCAGGTTTGTGATTGGATTCAGGATTTCCTAGAAGAAAGAACACAACATGTAATTCTTAACGGTTCAAAATCTGCAGATGTAGAGGTAATTTCGGGAGTACCGCAAGGAAGCGTGATAGGACCTTTATTGTTTACAATATACATAAATGACTTAGTTGACAACATCGGTAGCTCCGTGAGGCTATTTGCAGATGACACGGTTATCTACAAGAAAGTAGCAACATCAGAAGACTCGTACGTACTCCAGGAAGACCTGCAGAGGATTAATGCATGGTGCGACAGCTGGCAGCTTTCCCTAAACGTAGATAAATGTAATATAATGCGCATACATAGGGGCAGAAATCCATTCCAGTACGATTATGCCATAGGTGGTAAATCATTGGAAGCGGTAACGACCGTAAAATACTTAGGAGTTACTATCCGGAGCGATCTGAAGTGGAATGATCACATAAAACAAATAGTGGGAAAAGCAGGCGCCAGGTTGAGATTCATAGGAAGAATTCTAAGAAAATGTGACTCATCGACGAAAGAAGTAGCTTACAAAACGCTTGTTCGTCCGATTCTTGAGTATTGCTCATCAGTATGGGACCCTTACCAGGTTGGATTAATAGAAGAGATAGACATGATCCAGCGAAAAGCAGCGCGATTCGTCATGGGGACATTTAGTCAGCGCGAGAGCGTTACGGAGATGCTGAACAAGCTCCAGTGGCGGACACTTCAAGAAAGGCGTTACGCAATACGGAGAGGTTTATTATCGAAATTACGAGAGAGCACATTCCGGGAAGAGATGGGCAACATATTACTACCGCCCACATATATCTCGCGTAATGATCACAACGAAAAGATCCGAGAAATTAGAGCAAATACGGAGACTTACAAGCAGTCGTTCTTCCCACGCACAATTCGTGAATGGAACAGGGAAGGGGGGATCAGATAGTGGTACAATAAGTACCCTCCGCCACACACCGTAAGGTGGCTCGCGGAGTATAGATGTAGATGTAGATGTAGTAGATGTAATGCGCTGTTGTCGTGAAAGGCGGCGGATATTTGATGACGCCCGCGCCAAAAGATAGCAGACCGATCTTAGCCGACGCCAACTCCGGGACGACGAAGATGAACAAGAAGATGTCGGCGCAGGACGACGTAGGTCACCATCGCCGCAAGCTAGCCGCTGGAGAAGACGCTCCCCAACACGCCGATCAAGGTCTCCAGCCGATCACCTAGCTGCCGCAACCTGGAAAACTTAAGGGTGCGACCTTCCTTGGAGGTGAGGCCGCCGAAGAGAAAAATCCTCTGCCTTCGATCACTACAAAAATGATAGGAAACTACGTCGATATCCTCATGGATGGCCGACGAGCCCAAGCTCTTGTGGACTCTGGAGCATCATATTCAGTCATTTGGAAGAAGTACCGTCGCCAGCTACAGAATACCGTCTTCGTCGACAGCAAAACATCTCTGCTGAAGGTGGCTATTGGCAAATATGCAACACCTACAGGAAGATGTACCATTCGTGTGAGTATAAGTGGCCATACACAACCCTTAGAATTCATCGCCTTACAAGAGTTTAGTCATGACGTTATTCTCGAATGGGACTTTTTGAAAGCTTCTCAGGCAATTATAGATTGAAGTCGCTCGAAGATTATGCTAGACGAGATGAGATACTGTGGACAGGAAGATCCGCATCCGAGTGTGTGGAGACTATGTGAGCTGGATGAAGTGATCATTCCTGCAGTCAGCGCTAGAAAGGTAACCATCACGTGTCATGCCATGTTTTAACCCATGGATCTTGTAGTGGAATGTAAGAGAACCATACCACTGAAGAACAACTTGCTCATCCCACCCTCTGTAGTCTCGTTTAAGAACGGATTCGGTGAATTGTGGATAGCTAACTGTCGCCAAGGACCGCAGACCCTTCCAAGACATATGTGCGTACCAAACGCTGAGCTGTTAACTGCAGAACAGCTGAGCGTAATAGAAACCTCCCATGCCGAGTCTGTGGGCGAAATTAGCGCTACCAATACGAGACAAGATCTTCTAGCTCGACTATCACCAGATCTCGCTAACGAACAACAGAACAGGCTACTTGCCATTCTTCAAGAGTTCTCTGAATGCTTCAATGCACAGAAGAAGAGCAAATTAGACAAATCGACGGTGAAGCACCGGATTAGCACTGGAGACCATCAACCAATAAGCCAGAGAGCATACCGTGTGTCAGCAACGGAACGTCGAATAATTCGCGACGAGGTAGAGAAAATGATGAAGAATGATATCATTCAGTCTTCGTCACCAGTGGCCCTCGTCAAGAGGAAAGATGGCAGTTGGCGCTTTTGTATTGATTACAGGAAGCTTAATAAGATAACTAAAAAGGACGTTTACCCTCTTCCATGAACTGACTATACACTATATTGTCTGAATGGATTAAGTTTTTCTCAATCATGGGCATGTACTCGAGATACTGGCAAATCGAAGTAGATGAGGCTGATTGTGAGAAAACTGCATTCATCACCCCTGAGGGCCTGTATGAGTTTAAGGTAATGCCCTTTGGTTTGTGTAATGCACCAGCAACTTTTGAACGGATCTTCTAAATCATCTGAAGTGGACGATGTGTCTTTGTTATTTAGATGACATTATAGTGTTCTCAGAGACATTTTATGAACACATAAAAAGACTGAGGGCCATTCTTAAGTGTCTCCATCAAGGCGGACTGAAACTTAATCCAAGAAAGTGTCTCTTTGGGTCAAAATAAATCAAAATACTTGGACACCTTGTGTCAAACCAAGGCGTGCGGCCAGATCCAGAAAAGGAGAGATCTATAAAGGAATTTCCTATTCCTAAAAGTATTAGATATGTTAGAAGCTTCCTCGTATTATGTTCTTATTACCGTTGTTTTATCAATGACGTTTGTATCAAAGCCAGGCCACTCCAAGAGCTGTTAAAAGCTGATGCTAAATTTATCTGCGGTGGTGCTCAACAAGATCCTTTCGACGTGCTGTGAAAACCTCTGACGATTGACCCTGTACTTGGTCTGTATGATGATAGAGCACGTACAGAACCACAAACAGATGCCAGCGGGTATGGAATCGGTGCTGTTCTGGTGCAAATTTATGATGGAAGAGAGAAGGTTATAGCCTATGCTTCTAGGACACTTACAAGTGCCGAGAGAAACTACTCAACTACAGAAAGAGAATGCCTTTCTGTGATCTGGGCCATGTATAAATTTCGACAGTATCTCTATGGAAGGTCATTCACAGTTGTTACAGGCCATCATTCACTTTGTTGGTTGACAGGTCTTAAGGATCCAACAGGACGACTCGCCAGGTGGGCACTACGTCTTCAAGAGTATGACATTACCATAGTGTACAAAAGTAGAAGAAAACACCTAGATGCCGACTGTCTCTCAAAAAATCCTGTGCAAGACCATCAACATTTTGATGAAGATAGTGACTGTCTCGCTGCACTCCAGGATCTCCCTGCTAAGCAGAAAAAGGACGCCAAGATATCTCAAATTATGCTTGCCTTAAATCAGTCAGATGTGAAAAGACAATTTAAGGCAGTTAATAGATTATATCCAAAAAAAACTTTGAGCCGTTTGGAAAGAGGTGGCTACCAGTGGTTCCCAAACACATGCGCTTAGATGTTCTACAGAAATTCCGTGACACACTTGAGGCCGGACATTTAGGATTTATTAAGACATACGATAGAATCCACAAGAGGTTTTATTTAGGAGTGTCCGTCACTGTCGCACTGTCGAGAGTGCCAGAGGAGAAAGGCAGTTCCTCAGAAACCACCTGGCCGACTCGTACCAATTCCACCAGCCGAAACTCCTTTCCAGCGTGTTGGGATTGACCTCCTCGGACGATTTCCAACGTCTGCTAGTGGCAATAGATGGATTATTGTTTGCACTGATTATCTGAAACGCTTTGCCATTACAAAAGCTGTGAAAACAGCCGAAGCATCCGAGATAGCCAAATTCATCGTGGAAGACATTGTATTAAAACACGATGCCGCAAAGTCGTTAATTACGGATCGAGGGAAAGCTTTTCAATCGAATCTTGTGACAGAGGAAAACGGTCGGTGCAACATTACTCATCACATGACGACTGCTACCCATCCGCAAACTAACGGGCTTACTGAATGCCTTAATAAGACCTTGGCCGACATGCTATCAATGTTCGTCACTGTTGAGCAGAGCAGCTGGGATGAGGTGCTACCTTTCGTGACGTTTGCTTGCAATACCGCCAAACAAGACACCACAGGATTTACGCCATTTTTCCTGGTGCATGGGCGTGAGGCGACTACGACGATGGACATTGTGTTTCCGTTACATCCTGATGACGTGGACGACGACTACATGGGCCAGTTGTTAACTAGAGCTGAGGAATCTTGGCAGTTGCTTGACTCCGCACGCTGCAGGCTCAATAAAACGACCGCCGAAGGTATGACGCGAGCCACGGCCCTGTTGTTTATCAGCCTGGTGACCTCTTTTTTTATGATTTTAGGGCGCAAAACTGCTACGGTCATTAGCACCCGGAACCTGCCTGGTGACCTCGTCTGGCCCTTCACTCCTGTTCAGAAGGTTGGTCTCTCTGAGAATCTCCTCAGGCGCTACTTTGGACCTTATAAGGTTGTAAGACACTTGTCTGATGTTTCTTATGAAGATTTCGACCCCGACACAAGACGACGAAAGATCTGAGATACGGTCCACATCCTTCGAATGAAGCCCTATAAGGATCCTGCAACCCAGGGTAAATTCGAAGCTCCAGTGAGAGGCAACAAGCGGAAAGGTGACGAAGAGCGTAGCGGTAAAAGAAGTTCTCTAAGATCACCACCAGGGTGAGAATCAGTCATCAGGAGTCGGAGTATGCAGGGCCGATGATTCGTTCCCGGACTAGGACGTAGAACCGAGACGCTGTTCGCTTAAGGAGGGATCAATGTCGCAGAAGAAGCTGAGTAGCGTCATGGTGTAGTGATTATGATACTAAACTGTTGCATAGAGGGTCGTGAGTTCAAAACTCATCTGGACTGTACAATTTTAATTTCTGTATTCGGTTCGAGTACATTCTAGAAGTATCCACAAATGTCAAGACTCATTGTACTGGAATGTTATGTAGCTGTATATATACTGTATGTGCTCTGGCCGGAGGCAGTTTGTTCCGCGCTCTTGTATGTGCAAGTGCTGAATAAACCTTCGTTAAGTGAAGTTAGTGTTCGTCATTCATCTAATTATACCTTCTTCTATGTGACAATATTGTCTGCAGGTAGTTTGTTGTGTGTCAATAAGTTTTCTTCAATTAGTTTTATTGTGTCTGCAGTGGGCATTGAGGTGTACATATTCTCTATGTCAAAAGAGATGAGTGAAGCTGTTTGTGCCAGCCGCAGTGACCGAGCGGTTCTAGGCACTTCAGTCCGGAACCGCGCTGCTGCTACAGTCGCAGGTTCGAATCCTGCCTCGGGCATGGATGTGTGTGATGTCCTTAGGTTAGTTAGATTTAAGCAGTTCCGAGTCTAGGGGAGTGATGACCTCAGATGTTAAGTCCCATGTGAACCTATTTCATGCTGTTTGTGGGATGGGCAAGTCTTTAATTTGTTGAGTGCATTTGTGCTTTTGACTGTTCTGCTGTTTTTCATTTAATAATGTTGCATTATGATTTTGTTCATGTGTTTTGCCACATGGTATGATGGAGCATTCATGAAATTAGTAACAGGCCTCAATGGAATGTGGGGTTTGTGGACCTTGGGCGGGCTTCTGAGTGTTGCTGTGTGATGTGTTGTTTTTGTTTATCTGTGAGTATGTGTCTGATGTCTTTGAGGTTGTTTTTTATGTATGTCTGGAAGCGTGCTGTAGGATCAGATTTTAGTTTTGTGATATTGTTAGAAGAGACGAAATCTTTAGGTTTTTTTTATATATTGTTCTTTATTGATCAGTACTGTGCTGTTCCCTTTATCAGCTCTTGTAACTACGAGGGCCGTTCAGAAAGTAACCTCCGGTTGATTTAAAAAAATACACCAAGTTAAATAAAAATATTTTAATATATACATCTTACAACTACATCTTTGCACTATTTTTCTACATAGTCTCCATAGCGATTGAGGCACTTATCGTATCTCTTCACAAGCTTTGAAATTCCTTCTGCATAAAAATCACCCGCTTGTGCCTGGAGCCAGCCTGTGACCGCATCTTTGAGCTCTTCGTCGTCATCAAACCGCTGTGACCCGAGCCATTTCTTCAAATGCATGAAGAGGTGATAATCACTTGGCGCCAGGTCTGGGCTGTAAGGTGGATGGTTGATAACGTCCCACTTGAAGGACTCAAGAAGGGCCGTTGTTCTGCGAGCAGAGTGAGGACGGGCGTTATCGTGCAAAAAAACGATACCGGAAGTCAGCATACCACGGCGTTTGTTCTGTATAGCCCGTCGTAACTTTTTTATTGTTTCACAGTACACGTCTCGATTAATGGTCGTACCACGTTCCATGAATTCAACCAACAACACCCCTTTGGCATCCCAAAACACCGTTGCCATCAGTTTTCTGGCAGAAAAATCTTGCGAGGCTTTTCTTGATTTGGTAGGCGAATTTGAATGTGCCCACATCTTTGATTGTTCTTTTGTCTCAGGGTTCACGTACTTAATCCAGGTTTCGTCACCGGTCACGATTCTGTTTAACAATGGTTCTCCTTCGTCGTCATAACGTGACAGAAAGTCTAATGCAGAGGCCATTCTTTGAGTTTTGTGGTGGTCGGTAAGAATTTTGGGCACCCATCGTGCACAGAACTTACGGTAACCCAATCTTGCTGTCACTATCTCGTACAAGAGAGTCTTAGAAATCTGTGGAAAACCAGTAGACAACTCCGACATTGAGAAACGTCGATTTTCACGAACTTTTGCATCAACTGTCTGAACGAGTTCGTCAGTCACCAATGATGGTCTACCACTCCTCTCTTCATCATGAACGTTTTCTCGTCCACTTTTAAATAAACGTACCCATTCACGGACAACTCCTTCACTCATAACTCTTGGTCCGTACATGGCACAAAGCTCACGATGAATAGCTGCTGCAGAATATCCTTTGACTGTAAAAAACCTTATGACAGCACGCACTTCACATTTGGCGGGGTTTTCTATTGCAGCACACATTTCAAACTGCCACAAAAACTAAACTAGCGCAGGTACGACGTTCACTCGACCACGGCTTGATGCCGACTGACCTGTTGAGTGCGTGAACGCACAGATGGCGTCGCTACTCCCCCCACAACCCGCACTGTGACCGATCGGAGGTTACTTTCTGAACCGCCCTCGTATGATGTTGTTAGTTTGTACTTATTCTTTTAATTTCTTAGTGTTTTTTTCTGTTTGAAGTTTTCTGTTTTGCTCTTTCTTTGACATGGTGTGTATGTTATTTATTTATTTCTTTACTAGTTCTCGTGTTATCCCAATATTTATAGTGTTATTTTCTTTTTTTCTCTTCATCTATCAGGATGTTTTCTGTTTCTGCAATCAAGCTTCTATGTAGTGGTTATCTATTTTTGTACTGATGTTGTGTTTGATCCCTTTCTGTAACAGCTGTGTTTCTTTCACTATTAATTCTGTTTCTGTGAGATTTGTTTATTTTGGGTGAAATTTGTGGTGATTGGTGTGTTGCACTTTGTCATGCTTTTCTTTATGGTTACCTTTGTTAGTCAGTGATCTGATTTTCGTTTTTGTTTATTCTATGTGTATTGCAGTGTTCTTGCTGTGATGTGTTCAGTTTTTTGTATTACGTTGATCGTCACTGTTGGGTTGCTAATGAATGCTGATAATTCGAGATGTACATCATATAACATCCTATTAAGTATGAATTTCTTAGTATAAAGCGATTTGGTTTCATTTTTTAACCAGGTCTTTTCTGCAAATGATTTTGGCTTTGTGCTACCAAAGAGTTGTTTCTGACCTTTATATTAATATAACTCGGAATTACTTTATTTGTTTTACAGGTCTGATTGAATTTAATGTGTTGGATGCATATTCTTGAAACTGCTGTATAACTTGACGGGAAATGCCTGACATGGCTGTATTATCGTTATTTTTATCTGTCTTCCATCTTTCCATTAGTTGCTCTAAATTGGTGGAGGTATGTACCGTCTATGCAACTAAATGAAGGCCGGCCTCTGTGGCCGAGTGCTTATAGGCGCTTCAGTCCAGAATCACGCGGCTGCTACAGTCGCAGGTTCGAATCCTGCCTGTGTGTGATGTCCTTAGGTTTGTTAGGTTTAAGTAGTTCTAAGTCTAGGGGACTGATGACCTCAGATGTTAAGTCCAATAGTGCTTAGAGCCATTTGAACCATTTGAACTAAATTAAGGCAGTTTGTTTATTGCCATACGCGTTTCGTATCTTTTATTTGGGAAGCATCATCAGTGGCCTGAAATATATGTTTCCTTTTATACGTACAATAAACATATTATGTGGTAGATGTAATATGCTGCTATATTACATCTCGTCGTGTTTTTCTCTTGCTTTTTAGGTTAGAAACATTCATATGTTTATTCTTCAGGAAGGTTTGGAGCATTTCCTTGGACGATAGAAAAATTCTAAACACAGATATTTCGAACACCACGATATTTGTGCGAACGCAGGTTTTCCACAGCGACATTTCTTCATAGGAATATCACTCACGAAAGTAACATCCTTAACACTGGTGAAGACTTCGTGTGTTGGAAATAATTAGGCAGCAAACCATGCATAACAAATCACCTTTTTGGAGATTGTCTATTATAGTGGATTATAAATCAATTCTTTTTTTAATTCATCAGACATACAGCCCATAGATAATAATGGCAACGTTGTATTAATATACACTGGAAAACTTGCTTGTAGTAATCTTCTAGAGACATGGATATATAGATAAAAACAAAAATAAAAATAATAATCAGTTTTCGAAAAAGAGGCTTCTCAAGTGAAAAACAAAAGAACCCCAAGGCGCCTATGCTGAACAGCCTACTAAAGCTCCACAAGAAGGACATTCCGATATCCACAATTGTAAAGTTCATAAGTTCGCCCACATATCACCTAGCCAGAGAAATACACACATTCTTACAGAAACATTATGTATACACACTGAAAAGCCTAAGAACTGGTACACCTGCCTAATATCGTGTAGTGCCCCTCGAGCGTGCAGAAGTGACACAATATAACGTGGTATGAACTCGACTAATATCAGAAGTAATGCTGGTTGGAATTAACACTGTGAATCCTGCAGGGCTGTCCACAAATCCTTAAAAGTACGAGGGCGTGAAGATCTCTTCTGAACAGCGCATTTGCAAGGCATCCCAGATATGCTCAATAATATTCATGTCTGGGGAGCAGGATGGCCAAGGGAAGTATTTAAACCAAGAAGAGTGTTCCTGGAGCCACTGTGTAGCAGTTCTGCACATGTTTGGTGTCACACTATCCTGCTGGAATTGGTCCAAGTCCGTCGGAATGCTCAAGAGACATGAATGGACGCTGGCGATCAGACAGGATGCTTAAGTACGTGTCACCTGTCAGAGTCGTATCTAAATGTATCAGGGGTCCCATATCACTCTAATTGCACGCGCTCCACACCATTACAGAGCCTCCACTAGTTTGAACAGTCCCCTGTTGATACGCTAGTTGGATTCAAGAGGTTGTCTCCATACCCGTACACGTCCATCCGCTCGATACAGTTTGAAACGAGACTCGGCTGGCCGGACAACATGTTTCCAGTCATCAACAGTCCAATGTCTGTGTTGATGGGCCCAGGCAAAGCGTAAAGCTTTTTGTAGTGCAGCCGTCAAGGGTACACGAGTGGGCCTTCAGCTGCGAAAGCCCGTATCGAAGATGTTTCGTTGAATTGCTCACAAGCTGACACTTGTTGATGGCCCAACATTGAAATCTGCAGCAATTTTCGGAAGGATTACACTTCTGTCATGTTGACTGATTCTCTTCAGTCGTCCTTGGTCTCTCTTGCAGGATCTTTTTCCGGCAGCAGCAATGTCGAAGATTTGATGTTTCACCGTATTCCTGATATTCGCTGTGCACTCGTAAACTGGTCGTACGGGAAAATCGCCACATCATCGTTACCTCGGAGATGCTGCGTCCCATCGCTCATGCGCTGACTATAACACCACGTTCAAACTCACTTAAATCTTGATACCTGCAATTTTAGAAGCAGTAACCGATCTAACTTACTGCGCCAGACACTTGTTGTCTTATAAAGGCGTTGCCGACTGCAGTGCCGTATTCTGCTTGTTTACATATCTCTGTATTTGAATACACATGACTGTACCAGTTTGCCGGCCGGTGTGGCCGAGCGGTTCTAGGCGCTTCAGTCTGGAACCGCGCGACCGCCACGGTCGCAGGTTCGAATCCTGCATCGGGCATGGATGTGTGTGATGTCCTTAGGTTAGTTAGGTTTAAGTAGTTATAAGTTCGAGGGGACCGATGACCTCAGATGTTAAGTCTCATAGTGCTCAGAGCCATTTTGAACTGTACCAGTTTCTTTGGCGCTTCAGTGTAGAAACAACAGAAGCATACACAACACCAAAGAGCTGATACAAAAATTCAAAGGCATCAGCAGGCTCACAACTGACTCACATCATTTGACATCACATTCATGTACATTAATATATCCACCACTGAAACCATCATTATCATCAATTAACAGTTACATCAACAGAAAGTAATTCCAAAACCTCACGTACAAGACATAGCTAGCATTCTATAAATAATCACAGAGCAAAATAATAGAAAGATCTTTCTCTTTGTGTCGGCTGATAGACGTAACCATGTACAATAGTATATTGTTTTTGTGCCACGTGTTTTGTCCACGTGTATCAGCGATGTATTATAATGTAGAATGCAGCTGGCAGCTTAAGATACCTGCTTGAAAATGACCAAAGGTCGAAATTGGCAAATCACATAGACAATTAAAACAAAGACGCAGCGTACCTTGACCATATTTTCATCCTCAAAACTTGAAAATTACCAAATGGAGGTACCCCTCCCCAACCCTCCCACAGAAATTAATAACTGAAGAAAACTATCAGATAGAAAAAGCCATAGTTGAGGAAAATAAATAATAAATGAATACACAGCTTTCTGCGATCTGCCCTCAAAGAACTATCAACATCAACCCATAAAAATCTCCAAATCATCCTCTCTCCACACACACACAATTTAAAAATAGGTAGAAATTGAATAAATTAAACTCACACCCGTTCACATACATACACACCACACACACATACACAGTCTTCCACATAGAATTAGTTAATGCTAAGCATAACTGTAACATTCCCAGTCGTAAAATTTCGAAGTGAATAACTGTTCTGCATTAAATTCTATATGGTGTCAGGTGACAAACTGTAAATAACTGTTCTACATTAAGTTCTACTTAGTTTCCACTAATGAACTGTGGAAAAAATAACCTCAACAAAAAGCACAAAGCCCGCATCTCGTGGTCGTGCGGTAGCGTTCTCGCTTCCCACGCCCGGGTTCCCGGGTTCGATTTCCGGCGAGGTCAGGGATTTTCTCTGCCTCGTGATGGCTGGGTGTTGTGTGCTGTCCTTAGGTTAGTTAGGTTTAAGTAGTTCTAAGTTCTAGGGGACTGATGACCATAGATGTTAAGTTCCATAGTGCTCAGAGCCATTTGAACCATTTGAAAAAAGCACAAAAATCCTGGAAGTACCACAGCATATGGTAACAATCTGTACATACAAACATTTGTCTGTTTTCAAATTTGTGAATACTGTCTTAAAAACCCAAATTTATATGTGTACAAGTAGTAAACAGTATTTTTTACGTCTTACAGAAAGGTAGTAAAAGACCGTTAATAATCCTGAAAGTTCAGTGTAACATCTCTGGGAAATAAAAGATAGAAATTGTGTTTTGCTCCAGGCAGACCCTCTCCAAAAAGAAATTTATTTGCAAGCAAACATGGACAGGAGAACTTCAACCTCAAGATGATTATAAAAACACGTGGTATGCAAGAGTAAGCTTCCATCCTCACCCACACAGTTACAATTATCAGAGTACCTCAACGAATTAAAGTATAAAACGATAAACAGCAATATTCTCAGAAAAAATGCCTTCTTTTACTTACAGTTTAACCTCACCATGTGGAGCCTCAGTTGATGTGTTCATATGTGCATGTGGTGTACGCTATTCCTAATGCACTGGATGAACAAGAAAACAAGCTGCTGGAAGTTGTGAAGCAAGTGCTTTGACCAAAGACATTGCACAGTTCAACTTACCACGTGGTCATAAAGGATATAGTGGCTAACAGATTACTGCCAAAGTTAGTAAACGAAGACAGATTTTATCCATGATGGATACGAAGATGTGGTTGTCTAATTTAGTGTTAAAATGTAGGTTCAACCTTCTTTCACAATGCAAAACTACTAAACTTGTCGTGTTTGGAAGAAGAAAGCCTTTATTGTCAAAATTATTCGAAAAGTATCTTATAAAAGCGATAAAGGTAAAAACATAAATAAAAACATTAGAAATACTTTTTCACTTTCCTTACAACTATATCTTTCTAACATGCGCTTCCGCATCAAGTATCTAGCCAGTAAAATAAATTAAACGAATAGGCATATGTAATCTGTGAATATATTCAATGTTACAGCGACAGGTATTTTCATGTATGGCTCATATTCCTCCAAGAAAGACACCCCTGGATACAGTCACACATATTGTGTGACTGATCATTGTGTGTACATAATCAGGAAATCATCCAGTGATCAAAGATAATGCACACCTGTACCTAATGTAACTGTTCTCTTTGGTCTATGGGCTCCAGCATATCTGGAGCTATAGCAGTTATTTTTAATAACTATCAGCAGAAGAAAATCTTCATTAATGCACAGCACCCTGCTCATGAAATCATGTACCACAAGTAATCCGTGGATGATACGTTGCTGTTAATTCATGGAGATGAAAGGAATGTTATGGAAATTGTAAATAAATTTAGTGATTTGTATAAGAAAAGTGAATTCACCATTGAGCAAAAACAAATGGTTAACTGCAATTCCTCGATCTAAATACCTGTAGATGAAACAAGATAGTATGTATGCCTTCAAAGTGTATAGGAAGGTGATAACAACAGATATTTTGATAAACAATAACTTGTCATTGAAATGGCTAAAAGCTTTCAATACTCCACTGTCTAGTAGATGGAGTGTTTAAGATCCTGATGAGCAAACAGTACAGACTGAGGAAGCTGAATGTTAAAGACAGCTAGACAATGGTAACAGATAGTATGAAACATGAATAAATTAATACTTAAGAAGAAGGACACAGTTATCACTCAATACCAACACCACAGAATTTGTACAAAGATAGTAAATATCGTTAGTTTAGTATTATTCACATCTGCTTTTAAGTACAAGTGAACAGTAACTGTTTATCTAGTGCTATTTATTTTGTTGTATTAATTGGTGTATGTGTTGATCGTTAGTGTAGTCCGATTTAACTTGTAGTATAGTGTGGGTGCAAGCACTAGCGTCACCTCATTTGCTTCAGTTATTGACAATGAAGTAGAAGATTAGAAACATTGAACAGAATGATTCGAGACAGTCGTATGGAATACATAAAAGCATACTTGTACAAGTAGATGGACATGTGATAAGCCTCAGCGTTTTAGAAGATACCTCAGTTTCCAATAATTCTCCAGCTAATTAATACACACACACACACACACACATATATATATATATATATATATATATATATATATATATATATATATATATATATGAGTGTATATTTGTATGTTCTGGATCTCCTCCCAAAAAGCTGGATGGATTTCAACGAAATATGACACAGAAACAGAAACAGCAGGCCTCTCGAGTATTGGCACTGTGGGGTTTATAACTGCCTAGCTCCATTAGGCGCATATATATGGGCACAAATGTGTTTTTTCAGCCCTTTATGTGTAGGTTGCCCTGCGTGACAGGAAGGTTGTGTGTGTGGGAGAAATACTGGCCTGCCAAATCAACCCGCTGTGCAGGACATGTCAGTGTCAAGAAATGGTTTTCTGGGCCCCAAGGTGTAGGCTGCCCTGTATGATGGACGTGTTGTATTGGAGTAGTATTGGCCTGCTTTAATGAACTGTATTTCAAGGGTTACATGTGCCTGTGAGCGACGCTGGGGACAGATTGAGATGGGTAGAGGAAGAGATAGAGTGAGGGAGAGCAGAAAATGGACAGAGAGAGAGGAGATGAGGAGGAGATGCATGAGGCAGGTGGAAGGTGTAGAGGAGTAGTGCAGGTGGAAAAGGAAGAAAGGGAGGTGGAGATGGAAAGAGAGAGGGGGAGGAGGATATGGTCAGAGAAAGGAGGGAGGAAGATGTGGTCAGAGAAAGGGAGTGGAGGAAATGGTCAGAGAGGGCAGAGGAGATGAAGAGACAGAGAAAGTGGGTTGTTTGGTTGATTTGGGGGAAGGAACCATAGAGATAGGTCATCGGTCCCATAGAAACAAAGAAGGATGGGGAAGGAAGTCGGCCATGCCTTTTCAAAGGTACCATCCTGGCATTTGCCTGTAGCGATTTAGGGAAATCACGGAAAACTTAAATCAGATGGCCGGACGTGGGTTTGAAACATCGTCCTCCTGAATGCGAGTCCAGTGTGCTAACCACTGCACCACTTGGCTGGGTTGAGAGTGGGAAGTAGAAGATAAACACAGACAGGAGTATGAAGAGCACACACAGAGGAAGAGGTAGAAGCAGGGAGAGGGAGGAGGAGGTGTTTTTAAGAATACATGTATTGAACACATATCCAGGTGAAGTGGGAAAAAGACTAGTCTACAATAATATTGATTCAGAGGTTATTCATAAATACAACACAAAATTTTGAACTACACAATTGACAGCGTGTTCACATAACGTATGACAAAAGCTTCTACATATTGCAATAGTGAATAAGCGGCTCAGATTACCACAATGGCAAACAAGATGGTAACTTGCCTAGCGACAGCACAGCGATCAAGGTGGCTGAGAAACTGGTGCAGTCGGCGGAACAGCAGGAGTGGATTTCACACGTGACGTTCACGTGAACGTGTAAATCGTGAGAGCTCGGAAACTGGCCGTCACGACATATCCCTTCAGCAATCCGGGCAACACAGACTCGCGGACTCTCGTGATATCGATCCAAGGTAGTGCTAAAAACACAGTTATTCTTCGGACTGAAATGTTCTGTGGCTTCTTTATGTTTCTTTAACGAAACACAACAACAGCAATTGCGAATAGTGTTCACTAGAGCCGGCGTAAGAATGGTTGTTCACCATAAAGATATGATATGTATCTCCGCATTTGTATTTAAATGCTATGTTGATGTGATTTCAGTGTAATGGTCGGTGGAACCCCGACATCAGACTGCAAGCAAACATTTTCATTCCAGAGGACTGAGTCTGAGACGTCGTGAAAGCAGAAACAGAAACCTGCGATATCACTGTACAGCGGAATAGGTTTTTACATACAGCTCAAGCCATTACCCTGTCAGTAACTCTTCCCAATTTCCCAAACGACAGCTTCTTACACCTTCTATTTTCATTTTGTACTCGATAACGGTGTCCACCAGTCACTTCTGTCTCCTGTAAATGGACACTGGTAATTAATTCTCATGAATTCTCATATAATATATCGAAGTTCGTCTTCTAGAAAATGACACAGCTACAGTGGCAAGGAAGTTTAATGAAAATGGCAATTTAATTTCTTCTAACCCAGAGATAACTCCTTCAATATAATCGCATCCATAACCTAAGGGATCTTTGAAACAAAAAAAAAAAAAAGAAAAAGAAAAACTAATCCGTCATAGCGACACATTGTAGCCTAAACTGTGAAGCGACAGCAAAGAAATGTAAAGGGCGACCAAAAAGTTTCCGCTTGAAGGCGATGTTGCAGTGTGTTTGCAGAGTATACGATTTTGATGCGGGTATAAAAGCAAGGCAAGGGATTACTATGACATTCGTTAGTTTCCGGCGTGCGTAAGGTAAACGCGCAAACGTGAAGGATGGTGAAGTTATTACCAAATACATCAAACAGGACCAACGTGCTATTAGCCTTTTCTTGGCTGCCGAAGGGTAGACATCCATCGAAGACTGTGTTTGGGGCAGCACGTTTGTCGAAAGCCATCGTTGTAGAATGATACGCCAACGGGCGCTGCTGCTTCTTAATAACGCACGTCCCCATATCGCAAATATCGTAATGCCTAAGTTACGCCGACTCAAGTGGGAGACACTCGAGCACCCGCCATATACTCCTGATCCCTCCCCGTACGATTATCAAGCCTTCGCTCCCGTAAAAAAAGACCTCGAAAGGTCGACGATTGCACTTGTACGGGGATGTGCAGCTGGCAGTTACGGACTTCTTCATCCAACAGGACAGTGTTTTACCAAGGTGCGTCTAGTGCGTCGTTGGGCCTATTGCCTCAGTGCTCACGGCGATTTTTCCTGATTGACATACCGATTCTGCACTGTACGGCCTTCGAACGGAAACAATTTGATCGGCCTTGATATGTAACATAAACGACACCGCTTGTTGTAACTGCAATAGTGGATGCCGACTGAGTTATTAATTAACAGGGTGAACATGAACTCCACTGACAAAATTTCGAAATTTTTTCAGGCATATTTTCTAGTGTTTTGGTATATGGGCCCCGTGGTATCATGTGGCTCATAGAGTAATTGTATTTCCATTGACTTCTTATTTCTATTTATCGCACATAAAATATCTGCAGAATACTGCAGATGTCTAAGGCATGTTCTGTGTGTCTCATTTGGAAACAACCTTGTTCTGTTAACTCACGGGACTTCTTGTTGACAATCATAATGCCCACTTCACTCTTCGCCATCGACCTTGCATTCAGTACTGCTCGCTTTCATCTCATGTTTGTTTTTCCAGTGTAGTTAGTTGTAGGTTAACAGTGATGCACACCAGTACGAATAGGTTTACTGATGAAGAGTTGGCCGATGTGCCTCTCGTGAATGGATTTACTGAACATAATGGAAGAGCAGTATAGCGACTCTAAGGTGAGCTATCGCCGCAGGGACGGCAGTCACATCACAGTAGTGTTGCATCTGTGTGCTGTTTCATTACTCTGCACTTTGTGTTGACAGAATTATAAACGCTTTTATTGCGAAGGTATTTATACACAGGAAAAGGTAATTGGGCCAACAAACTGAAAAAATCGTAATTACGTTATTACTCTGTAACTGACCACCGGAGACCACAGGTCCCTCAACAAAAATACTAGGAAAATTTCCCTGAACAACCAGATAAATATAAAAATATACTATATACCTAATGTTTTAGTACAGTTAGTCTAATTCTGAAGACGACGCTCATAGTAGCGTCGAAACCAGGTCAATTTTGACTTAATATTTGTGACCGAGGGCTTATTTGTTACAATACAACCTGAGAAAGTTTCATAACTGAAGGCAATGTGTCCACAGGGTATCGTGAGTATTTTATTTACAGGAAGACAAACATTGTCTACTCCCTTTTTTATTTTATTGGATAACCGTTTTCGACTATCTTCATGGCACCCTCAGACCCATTAACTATGAATTACTGAGAAGTTAAAACTGAATCTTTGCTATTTTTGAAAACATTGCTGGTGAAAGTCAGTGACCAAACTTGAACATTGCAAATTAATTATAAAACAGTCTAGATCGCAATGCACGTTTATTATAAGAAGACCGGTTTCAATCATGACATGATCATCTTCAGACCTTCGACCACATTGATGGAAAATGGCTGTACACGGAGCAGGATCCGCTGAATAACTATAGTCAACTCCAGTTGACTACCGTCATTCAGTGGGTCCTGCTCCGTGTGCAGCTGTTGTCCAATAAAGTTGAAAGCCTCAAGATATTCATACGACGATCGAAACCAGCCACCTTCAAATAAACGTGCACTTTGATCTAGGCTGTTTTACAATTGATTTCAATGAATCTTCGCCAACGGACTCCCTACGTTTCGCAATAATTCGTAATAAATGGATGTGAGAGTGAGGTAGAAACAGATCGAAACCGGGTATTCGAGTCTTAGGAAAGTGGGATGGCAGAGTGAACACATGTGAACAGCATCAGGGATTGCCAAAACACTGGCAGATTACGGGCAGATCAAAGCAAAACGTGGTGGGCTGACAATGTCATATAACCTGTAGCGTCATTTGACGCCCGTGGAAAAGTGCTCCGGAGAGGTAGGATGCATTAGACGGCAGTTCGGACAACTCCCGCTTGGATTGTTATTTTATTTAGGCAACTGAAGACGTGCTGTCCGCCATCAGGGAATACATGGATGTAATTCGTCTACGAGCCGTGACTTCCTGCGATGTTCTTGGCAGGATCGTTTCTCTGTCGAAGTCACGCGCTTTGCGGCGTCCTGCTTGGCTAGCGCCCTCTATTTAGGACGGTCGCGGCTCGCGAGGTGAGACTCGGTCGGTGCAGTGACGGAGGGAGACGGCGCACGGAGCATCGCGAGTAGTCAGTCTGCGAGGGCGCACGGTGTTGACATTCTGGCGCCTGGCTCTGGCGGCGAGCCGAACTCGAGTGCGGAAGCAGTCACCGGTCAGCCTAGGCTCTGTTTAAGAGTCGTCTCTGTCTCGAATCCTGTGAGAGCGCGGGAGTTTACCCTGGCGTGCATGTTAACAGCGAGCTGCTGGACTAACTTTAAATGGT
The DNA here is from genome assembly GCF_023864275.1 of Schistocerca cancellata. NCBI lineage: Eukaryota > Metazoa > Arthropoda > Insecta > Orthoptera > Acrididae > Schistocerca > Schistocerca cancellata. The sequence continues at coordinate 410,935,756 of NC_064628.1, forward strand.
GAGCCATTTTGTGGTGGAATTTTTGGATGTGACTGCTTCGTGTAGCCGCTTTGATTTTCGCTGGTCATTCCTTAAACCACTTGGATGTGGATCCGGGATACTTGGTATTACAAGTTCATGTAACTGCGCTGTGCCCTCGTTCCGCTGCATTTATCTTGAATTACAAGTGTCGCCGATATTCGGCGATTCTTCTTTGTTATTATTGTTGGTATTTTAAGTGGTCAATTTTATGAATCAAAGTTTTATTCTTTGTATATGATTTCAGCCGCCAATTTAAATTGGAATTGCAAACTTCTTCCTTGTTGGCAACTATAATAATAACAATTTTGCGCCGTCAAACGGTGCTTTGGTATTTAAGGTTGTGTGCTGATTGTCCGGTCATCATCACCTTGAGCTAGTCGTGGTTTATAAATTTATTAAGTGAAATTTCACGTCATTGGAGACTGTTTAATGAGCTTGGCTGTTAGTTTTTGCATTTTGGTGAACTGTATATTAATATTGGGATTGTGTGTTCTAGAGCCGTTTTTGGTGTGCGCAGGCCCTCCTTCCTGTTGTCAAGCTCTCGAACACGGAATTCAGACGCGCGGCCAATGTGAACGCCAAACGCCGAGAATGTGCTGATGGCTGTGTAGATCCTTCAGGCTATCATAACATCATATTGTCGAATGTTGTCCATAATAGTTAATTCACGTATTTATGAGATCTTGCTATATGAGTATTTTTGAAACCTAATAGCTTTAACAAATTGTTATTTTTCATATTCACAAGGCCTGATTTAATTTCACAATTAGTGAGCTCAGGTCAGCAGTTATGTTAAAGTTATATTTATGTAAAGTAATTTTTTATTAATTTAAAGTTGGGGCCAAAAGGCTGTTTTTCTTTTAAATTTTCTTTAATTATTCTCATTGCTTTTATACAATGGAATAATCGGCGTAGACCCCGCAATTTGCAAATGCTAATTAATCATTGTGTTGTTACCACTGCTCTGTTTTAATTAACGTTGTGAAAATAAATTTTTATATCCTCAAATGGGGTCAGCTTCCACTCCAGCAGCCCGTGTGCCCTGTTTACCAATCCTATATCTTACCAGTCCGCAAAAACGTTCACACAGTTCACAGCTGTCATTCTCCTTCGATTACCGCCACCCGTGGTCCCCTGGAAGCCTATGTTCCCCATGACATGATACTGCACTCACTCCCAAGATCCGTGCAGTGGTGCATGCTTCCAGCAGCCGTTCACCTGGGCGACAGTTTATCTGAACACGACAATCGACATGGTGCTACAAGGAAGGCGATTTATTCAACCAGGTGAACACTGTTTCCACGGATCTACAGTCCAATGTCGATGATCCTGTACCTCTGCAATCTTAATTGATGATGTCATTGTGTCAACATAGAAACACATAGAGATCGTCTGCTACAGAGCCCTGTGATCAACGATGTGCCCGAAACGGTGTGTTTCGGAATACTTGTGGATGTACCAGCACTGAACTCCGTCATCCGATTTGCCACATATCGATGCCTTGTCGTCTACTCGTGTTCCATTGTCCTATAATACCGACCTATAGTTGCTCACAACAGGAGCACGTAAACAGCCGACCAGCTTCCCCATTTCCGAGATGATCGTTTCCAGGTGCCCAGTCATAGTAAGCTGCATTTGGTCATAGTCGCTTACCTCAAGGGTGTCCCTATCATCACTGGAATCAGTCTCCCATTGGTATCGGCTCATCTTCTATAAATTCCTTACCGCACACATGCTCACAGTGTCACCAGGCGCTGGTGGATAGCCATATCGATATCCTAGACCGATGCCGTGTCACATGCAACGCGACGACACCAGGAATCTTTAGCCCCATATCGCTCCCAGGTTTTAAATCTGATTGCACATATGTTGTGTATAGATTTGGAAAACTACCGTAGACCACCATAAGTAAGTACAGACTATGATAGTTTTCCCGGTAGACTTGGTCAGTTAAGATCCCATCCGCATGAGCTGTTCATCAAGTGTATTGCGTACCAGTCAGGTGTTACTTCAAAACGATCGCTTTCTTATCGTAAGAGGTGAACAGTCTAGAAACTTAGTGAGGATATATAAAGGGCCAGTTAACTTACGGAACATTTATAACCTTCATAGTTATCCTCAAGGCTGTTACTCAAAAATAAACGGTATTTATTGAAAAACTGAAACTGTCAATGTTTTACTCAGGTTTTATTAGAAAATTGTTGATTTGTAACGTGAAACTGAGGAATGTTGTATTAAAAATAAAGAAAACTATACGGTTTTTAAAAAAAACGCAAAATAAAAATGTATGAAACATTGCTTCAGTACTTGGTCGAAAACATGTTTCAGTTGTCCATAAACAACTTTCGCACTTATCAATCATAGCAAAACAACTCTTGTTTTTGATTATGATGAAGAACGTTCTATGGAGTACAAAATAACAACAATATTTACATATATTTTTACGTTTGGGCACATAAAATCTATTTTCAGCAAAATAATTGCTTTGGTTACAAAAAATCGCAGAAGCAACGCGATCAGTTAATTTTTATCTCTTGTAAGGTGCAATTTATATTCTGCAAGCATATAAAATAAACAATGGACTAACACTGAATGGTGTGCGGTTCTAGTTATGTGCAAAATACACGCCCAAACAAACAAAAAGCAAATAGTAGTCGTCGGCTCCCATTTTCTCTCTTACACATTCATTTATGTTTCTTTCCCTACCCATACTATCGATAATCCTACCGTTTACTGCGTCATTTATGTACGGAATCGCAGAATGGTACACTGCAAGCCTAGTTTTGGCTCGTCAGAGAATTTACCTTGTACGATATGATGGATGGCAATGACCAATGGCCGCTGCTCGACAATATGAGTGTTCTGTTTAATTAAAACACACATGAGAAAATACAGAGTGGGCAAATGAAAACCAACGATTATTTCCTGAACACAATGTTTGTGACAGAACGCGTTACTATCTTTATAAAATCTGTTACTGTAGTGTAACCACTGGTAGTCTTGTAGGATACAACCCATAAGTAATCACTGAATAGCAGTAAGACCCCAATACTCGTAAAACAGTACATGCTTGATAGTTGACAACACTCGTGGGAACAGTCCCGTTGAATCGGACGCCACAAAGAATTGTCAATGAACAAATCCTCCGGAGATGCCAGACAAGGTGTTGATAAATAAACCGCTTACATCCTTGCTCTCCATGCTCTTAATCCTCTTCAAGAGTACTGTAATCGGATCTTGTGACTCTCTTCCCATTATCAGCGTCGGCGGTCAGCGCCAGGGCTGGAGAAACTTCGCATGCCGTTTTAAATTCAGTTGCACATCTGCCGTGTACCAAGCAAGAGGCACAGAAGAAACGCACACTCACCTTCCGTCTCTCGGTTCCGAGCAGCAGCCTCCAGGCGGCGAGCAAAAACCTAGACCTCTACCAGCTTCCAGACCACTTCCTTCATCTCGTCGTATAAGTCGACCTCAGGTGTTTCAGCCGCCATAGAGAGCGCTGTCAGCCGCGGACTACATTGCTTCCGCCTCTTACCGGCGGAAATGGAAATTCTTCCACTGACAGCCACAAAAAAAGACACGCCTCAGACGCAAAGACAGCTTTTACGAACCAACAATTAGACAGTTCGTTCAGTGACTTCGATGGAGTCAGCTGAGTACAGTTCTCCAGCTTAGCAGTCGCTAATTACGGAGAACTAGGACCATTAACAAAGTGTCTGCAATCATTACTATCAGTTATAGTGAAAATATATAAACACAGGAATGATCTTTTCATTCTGCAGTGGAGTGTGCGTTGTATGGTGAGTGGGCTCACATTTTGCCAAGGTGATTTCAACTACAGTTCAGAAGTTCCACGGTGGAACCCGTACACACTCTGCCGGCCGAAGTGGCCGAGAGGTTCTAGGCGCTACGGTCTGGAACCGCGCGACCGCTACGGTCGCAGGTTCGAATCCTGCCTCGGGCATGGATATGTGTGATGTCCTTAGGTTAGTTAGGTTTAAGTAGTTCAAAGTTCTAGGGGACTGATGACCTCAGCAGTTAAGTCCCAGCCGGCTGGAGTGGCCGTGCGGTTCTTGGCGCTACAGTCTGTAGCCGCGCGACCGCTACAGTCGCAGGTTCAAATCCTGCCTCGGGCTTGGATGTGTGTGATGTCCTTAGGTTAGTTAGGTTTAAGTAGTTCTAAGTTCTAGGGGACTGATGACCTCAGCAGTTAAGTCCCATAGTGCTCAGAGCCATTTGAACCATTATTGAGTTAAGTCCCATAGTGCTCAGAGCCATTTGAACCTTACACACTCTCTCCCTACTCTATTTCCATATTTTTGGAGCCCTGAAGAAAGACTTCTGTAGCTGTCAATTTGCTTCGGATGAAGATGCCCACGCCTGGGTACAATCAGGGTTCCGTAACCAACAGTAAACACTTTTCCATGAAGGTATTTTGAAATAACAAACAGATTACTTACTTTTTTCCATCTGTCTGTTTTTCATTTGACTACCCCATATAGCTAATAGGTCACTGACAACTGTCATCTAGCTCAACTCTTCGTAGCGTCAAATACGGGTGATTAATGAATGAGCTGTCTACTGTGACGAGGAACATTGTATAAAGAATCGAAATAAGTGGAAGTTAGAATTTTGTGATGTGTGACTGTTGTGTGTATGTGATGCGTCAACCTGTGGCGTGAACTGATGAACAAGTCGAAATCTCACGTCCTTGCCAATAATATGAAGTTATTGTACACGAAGTCTCGCACCATCATAAATGGTCCATCGCCGCTTTTCTAGTGTGCTTCGTATCACATCGCTGCATCACGTAAGTATGTTGACAGGGCATATTTTAGTACCCACACTACCATCATAGACTATGGTGTTTCATAGACGTCGAAACGCCCTTAATTCACGCGCACAAGCGTTTTTATCGATATAAGGAATCACTGTAGACGTTACAATATTAGGATTTCTTTTGATCACGATCCAAAATGAAATAATATGTTGAAACGTTTCAGCAATCAATAGAACAGTAGACGATATTAAAAACGGAAACAAGAACAATGCATAAAAATTTATCACAACAATTAGTTTTATTAAGTTGCTTGACATAGCAGTAAATCAACGACGTTTTTGTGATAAAAACTGCGAATGCAGCAATGAATTATGACTGTGGTACTCACGCTGCAAAATCTCATTATTAATGTCATACTAGCAGTCTCAGAATAGTCACTTCGTGTAAACTATGTTTTTAATAAAACTGAATTTTCCATGTGTTGTGTTGTCATATGCTATATTTCAAATTAAATTACACAATTATTCCGCTTGGTAGTGAACCAGTGTTTAGCCAAATAATTTCCGACCATGAACTCTAATGCCGGTGTCCGAATATTTATGAAGTTGTCCTTCTATGGCTTCACAGTACTTCATAACCTTTATGGGCAGCTTCACTCGTTACTCCGAGCTAAGGTCAGAAAGCAGACAGAAATAAGTTTCTTCGTAATAATAACATCTTTGTCGGCAACTGCATCAGCAGTAAACGGTTTTCGCCTACACGTCATATGGCAATACATTTATCTAACCAAAGAAATATAGTGATACAGAGGCGGGAGCTAGGAAAGGAAAGAGAGTTGGAGGGGGGGGGGGGGGCAAGGAGGAAACACAATGAGATGTTTCAGGCAGTTAATTGTCCTTTTATATAAGCTTATGTGCAATTTTCTGTTTATCTGGAAACATTTATTCTTTCACACCATATCCTGGCTACAGGCCCCACACAAACGCAGCACAGTTTTAAGATTTATTATTATTATTACTAACATCAGTAGTAGCAGTAGCAGCAGTTTTTGGTTGAAGGACGCTACTGCAACGAATTGTTTTACTCGAACAAGAAACACAGTATCCAGTGATCAGTTTCAAACGTGATACGTCGGCGCCAGAAATGTAATGTCGGCTTTTAACACCGAGCGTAGCACCATTCGTCATAGCTGGGTAATTATTTTTTGACAAGTACATTTCTGTCAGACATTGGATACAATTCAGTCAAGGAGATATTTCCCGTCCTCATATTATCTTCAAAATAAATGACGTTAGCTGAAACATCGCGATAAAACTTACTACTATTGATAAACTCCGATCGGAGAGCGGTTAGCGACTGCTGAACGTAATTCTCATACACTCTTGTCGGCAACCAACGCAGAAGTTTGGGGACACCAAACTAAATAAGCAACCGAAGAAGAAATAAATCTTCCCGCTCCACTTCTACCGCACTCTAGACCCGAAGAATGTTACCGAACTGACGATTTTCGTTTCGAAGTGCCATACAAATTATTTAACAGTTATTCAGTGCGGTCTATAACAACATGAATACGGCGGCTACTGAGAGAGTTTCGAATTACCTATCGCTCCATATTGTATGATACTTAAACAGAAACAATTTCAATTGCAGGAAGAACCCTATGTGCACTGCTCCTGCAGATGTCGATGCACTTATTTCTGCTAATCAGGTAAGCCTTTTGTGTGCACATTTTGACGGAACACCGCAAGCGACCTTGAGCAGCACTGCTATCTCACTCTGTTATGAAGAAGAAGTCGAATGGATACACCTGTACCGTAGAAGATTTCGTTGTGCTCTGATGGCGACAGAAATAGTCAGGTACAAGTAGCTGCAGCTGTCGGCGTGTAAGTAGTGCATCTTCATACAAAGTCTAAAATACTTCGAAATTTTTGCGACCGAGGTTTCGTATCAGACGGTAATGTTGCTAGCAGTTGAAAATAGCTCATGAATCGTGTTGTGCTCAACCCTTCATTAATATCTAAGTTTCATCATCTATATTCCGTTTTTACCTGTATCTTAACTCTACAATTTACGTCAGAGCCTTTGCATAGAACATTAGCTCTCCTTCGGTAGTCTGATAACACCTAATCGACAGGAGCGGAAGTGAACATTTGTTGAGTAGTAAACATTACTCTTATCTATCAAAGCCAAGTTTCCACATTTACTTGTGCTCGCTGCATGGGTATGTTCCTGACCGTCAGCCAAGAAACTTCTTACGCCTCTCTGTTTCCTCTGGATATGCTGGTAGTGAAATTTATTGAAATTAATATCTTTATCTTCACCACTCAGTCGAATTAAGTGTCCACATTTTTTGCTGGGGCTGATGTATGTCATCACAGCAAATTCAGAACAAAATTTTGAATGTGCAGTTTTGACGGAAAAAAGTCCGTTAACTTTACCAGTTTGGTGATAAAATATCTGCTATAACTCCTCGGTGTGTTTATTCGTTTCACTCCCCAAATGTTACTTGCTTTCTTTACCACAACTTTTTCGTTTTTCCTTAACTATTCTATGACATGCTAAATTGCACTCCATTACAATAGATTTTTTTGTTTCGTTAGATAAGTGAGGCGTCGTACTATGCATAAAGCACGTGTGACGGTCTCCATAAAATATTTCGTGAATTTCACTTGGCACTTGGCAAAAAAAAAAAAATAAATAAAAATAAAAAAATCTAGTTAAGTGGTAAATCATCTGAATAAGGAAAAAAAAAAAAACAAAGTAAAAGGAATCTGACGTTCTGTCCTTCACGTACCAGAGGAGGTAAGTATTTGAGAATGATTTTATTTTTCTGAATCAGAATCAAATTTAGAATGTTCATCTTACCTGCTCCTCACGCAGAAATCTGCTAGTATGAAGTTGTCGCAGGTTACTAGTGAATAACACTAGCTAGCACGCCGGTATCGGCGAATAGCAAAAACTTCAATGCCGATGCACAGCACCAACTTCCTTTTTCACACTTTTCCCCACAAAATCATATTATGATAGAAAGAAACTGCACATTCACACAAAAAAGACACACTGTCGAGATAAAATACCCGGTTAATACCTAGTTTACTTCAAGGTTTCGTATATAACAACGTGGGTTACACTAGAGATTACTAATCTGTTCGGAGATAATCTCACAGTATTTCACGAGAACGAAGAATTGTTTTTACTACGATGTTTTCAGCAGCGCATGCAGCACATGACCGAAACCGCTCAAAGGCCCGCGCATTGTGTTGCCTTCTCGATTGGGAGAGAGAGAGAAATGGAAGAAGTTCTGCTCTTCGCCGCTACACAGCGGGGCGGTCGGGCACAAAGCTGCCATCTAGCGTTCGTCTTCCAGACTCCAAGTGCATTGTGGCTTATTCAAATCCATTAGTTGTGGAACACCACGTTTCTTGCAGCTTTCCTCTGCTTCAGAGTCTCTCTTACACACACACAAACGCTCTGCATGTGCACGAGTGCGTTCTTTACAAACTTTACGATTAAAACAGACGGCCGACAGTGTAGATCTTGTACTTTTCTGAACAGAAGAACCGATTTATCATGTGGTACCTTACCACAGACATGAACATTTGGAGCCTATAATAGCTTCAGATAAGAGTAACTGTGTTCTAAATTAGAGATGTCTTATAGGACCACTCTCACGGATAACTATAAAAAAAAAAAAAGTTTGATCATGCGGTACACAAAAGAAGCGGCTACTCTAGTAGCAGAGAACATGTGGTGTGCTAATGGGAGTTTTCTCGATTACAGGAAACGCTCTTTGGAATCAACAATAAAACGCATGCCGAAAACGAAGATATAAGGTTAATCCGGAAAGTAATGTTAAAAAATGTTTTGAAGTAGAAATAATGAATTTATTTTAATAAAATTTACATGTATTGTAGTATAGGTCTTACACTATTTTTCCACATGATCACAATTTACCTCAGTGCATTTTGTCATCCACGGGAAGAGTTTTTTGATTTCTGTGTCATAGACGTCTCCCGCCGCCTTTTTCAGCCAGTTCTTCAATTTTATTTTCACCTCGTCGTCATCGGAAAATTGTTCTCCACGAAAGTGTTCCTTCAATTTAGTGAACATATGATAGTCAGTAGGTGCGAGATCGGGGCTTTGAGAGGGGTGGCTCAAAACACCCCAACCAAATGAAGCCAAGAACTCTTGTGTTGCACGAGCGGTTTGCAGACACGCGTTGTCATTAAGCAGACAGATTCTCGTTGTCAGCATCCCTCGACGTTCTTTTGTTTGATTCTGCGAAGTTTCTTCATGGTCTCACACTATCTTGCACCATTTATTGTTTCACCTCTTTCCAAAAAAATCAACGAACAAAACCCCTTTTCAGTCTCAAAGTACTGATACCACGGTTTTCCTCGCTGTTTGCTAAGTTTTTAATTTTTTGGCTGAAGGAGAATGAATATGGCGCCACTGTATTGATTGTCCTTTGCTTTCTAGAGTATGGCAATAAGCCCAAGTTTCATCTCCTATCACTTCAGTCTCGAAACGGTCAAGAAATTCGCGAGCAGCACTGATTCTGTTCATTATGTGTCCTTCAGTAAGCATCTTGGACACCCATCGCGCATCCGCCTTGCGATAATTTAGTCGATTAGTTACGATTTCAACAGTTCGTGAAATGTTTGGACAAACTGCATGCAGGTCGACGAACGGCGATCAGAAAGATGTTCTTCAGTTTTCTGCACCACAGTCGCAACAGACGGCCTCTCGCTCCTTCTTCATTGTGAATTTCCATCCTTCCAAAATTCAAATTCCGTACCCATTTTGTCACATGTTGCCTTGACATTACGTCCTCTTCATAAAATGAAACAACTTTGCGATGAATCGCAGCGGAGTTCATGCCCTTAGCATTTAGGTACCGAATTACAGAGCGCACTTCGCATTTGGCGGAAGCCGGAATGAGAACGCTCATTGCTAACAGTTACCACAATACTAACCGACGAGCTACTGATTGTCGGGAATGCTCGTTTCTTCCGCTGGCTTCCCGCTACACAGCAGTGCTACCAACATCCCCACGAACATACATTCCATGCTAAAGCTATGTGTCTTGTAACCTTAGTTTCCGGATGACACTCATAGATCAGCCACTTTAACCGCTTTTGGGAAGAGGTCAATATGATATTAGAAAACTATTGAAGCATCCATGGTAAGGCCCGAGAACAGTATCGCTTATTAAAGTTATAATGGCTAGACAGTATTAGGAACAGAAAGTTGTCTGAAACCGTAAGTCAATAGCAACTAACCGTGGTTTTATAACTATCTGAGTCCATGGCTCCCTTTACCTGAACATAAACATCCGTAACTCCTTTTAGGTATGATACTGAATCCAAGTGTGCGGTAAATAAACTTAAGTTTGGAGAACAAATGAATAAGAGGAGTTATTTACTTATTAACTCTTGCCATAACACATTTTGATCAACATTTAATGTTATTACGTCTTATTTTTGCTACGATATCTTTGAGAAGAATGAGCTTATCTCATCAGCAGATCTTCAAATCATGGCACAGCATTGGGAACTGCGACTCGCTTCTCTTTCTCCGCATTCATTCGCGATCTGCATTTCGTGTTGACGACTGCCACTACTGAAAAATAAGCCTAATATAAGTGGGATGATGCAAAAGGTATTGAAAATTGTAGGGCAGTATTACCTATTTCTGAATACTCTTGCTCCACCAGGTTCCAAAGCTCAAGCAGTGATGAGGAAACGAACTTCGATTTCAATGCGAAATCCGAAGAAATATCAATAAATTGCTTTTGTTCTTCAATGGTATGTGCTGAGTGAAGTTCTGCTGAAACGATCTTTGATCCAGCTGTTTTGATCAACTTCTTACGGAAAGTACTTCAGAAAGTAATCACTGAGTTAAGTTACATGATCCACAAACACAGATTTCAATTCTTTACTCGTCTTGCAGTTGTGGTACTGCGAACGGCTGAAAGCAAGGGGAAACTTCAGCTGTAATTTTTCCCGAGGGCATGCAGCTTTACTGTATGATTAAATGAAATAAAAACTTTGAGTTTCGTCGACGGCCGGTCGCCGTGTCATCCTCAGCCCATAGGCGACACTGGACGCCGATGTGGAGGGGCATGTGGTCAGCACACCGCTCTCCCGGCCGCAAGCCGCTACCTCTCAATCAAATAGCTCCTCAGTTTGCCTCACAAGGGGTGAGTGCACCCCACTTCCCAACGGCGCTCGGCAGACCGGATGGTCACCCATCCAAGTGCTAGCCCAGCCCGACAGCGTTTAACTTCGCTGATCTGACAGGAACCGGTGTTACCACTGCGGCAAGGCCGTTGGCGTAACATGTAAACGCTCCCTCCGCAACGACAGTAGCCTGCCGCGAAGTAAAAAGTGGGTTTGGCGGTCGAACTGAACGGCTCCTTTGTGTGAACGACACGCAGTATTTGGCTAGCCTTAGCACGGTACACTTTGACGGTGCTAAGAGAGCCAATTGGAAGCTGCATTAGAAGGTATTTGTCTCGGATGTGGATTTGGCTATTATTTGGTATTCACGGCTCTAATATGTTGAAAATCTGACGCCAAGAAGAGTATTTATAGAGCATTCGCACATGAAGAGTCGCAAGTATAGTTAGCCACCATTGCACCTGCTACCAATCTTCGCCACTGCTTCACGAACTTCACACATTCAATTAAGTAATATACACTATGTGGTCAAAAGTACCGGAACCCCCCAAAAAATACGTTTTTCATATCAGGGGCATTGTGCTGCCACCTGCTGCCAGGTACTCCATATCAGCGACCTCAGTAGTCATTAGATATTGTGAGAGAGCAGAATAGGGGGCTTCATGATACTCACGGACTTCGAACGTTGTCAGGTGATAGGGTGTCACTTGTGTCATACCTCTGTACGCGAGATTTCCATACTCCTAAACATCCCGTGGTCCACTGTTTCCGATGAAGTAGTGTAGTGGAAACGTGAAGGGACACGTACAGCACAAAAGCGTACAGGCCGACCTCGTCTGTTAACTGACAGAGACTGCCGACAGTTGAAGAGGGTCGTAATGCGTAACAGGCAGACATCTATCCGGACCATCCCACAGGAGCTCCAGGTTGCATCAGAATCCACTACAAGTCCTATGACAGTCAGGCGGAAGGTGAGAAAACTTGGATTTCATGGTCGAGTGGCTGCTCATAAGCCACACATCATGCTGGTAAATGCCAAACGATGCCTCGCTTGGTGTAAAGAGCGTAAACATTGGACGATTGGACAGTAGAAAAACGTTGTGTGAAGTGACAAATCAGGGTACACAATGTGGCGATCCGATGGCAGGGTGTGGGTATGACGAATTCCCGTCATCTGCCAGCGTGTGTAGTGCCAACAGTAAGATTCGGAGGCGCTGGTGTTATGGTGTGGTCGTGTTTTTCATGGAGGGGGCTTGAAACTCTTGTTGTTTTGTTTGGCACTATCATAGCACCGGCCTACATTGATGTTTTAAGCACTTTATTGCTTACACTGTTGAACAGCAATTCAGGGATGGCGATGATCGAGCACCTGTTCATAATGCACGGCCTGTGGCGGAGTGGTTACACGACAAGAGCACCGCTATAATGAACTGGCCTGCACAGTCTTGACCTGAATCCTATAGAACACCTTTGGGATGTTTTGGAACGTCGACTTCGTGCCAGGCATCACCAACCGACATCGATACCTCTCCTCCGTGCAGCACTCTTTGAAGAATGGGCATCTGATTAAACGTATGCTGCATGGGGGCATAGTTAAATAAAAAAAATGCAAATATTTTTTAGTAGCTGTAAGTCCGATTACGCAAGTCTCGCAAACGGCTGGCCCTGACTAGTTTTAGTACGCAATCTGACTGCTTAGAATGACAACAAAGAATGTAAGAAAATTTCTGTTAGCACAATTAATTAAGTAAGTCCCCAGCAACTATAAAACCTACGAAACAACAAACACAAGTGTAGCTGTTCTGTATGTGGTAGTATGACTCAACGCACATCTGGCACGGTTCTTCTTCAACAAGACAAGAATTTTTAAATACCAATTATACTGATGTGATAAAAGAAAATTAGAAATACTATAATTGCACAAGAAAATCAGAATTACACTCTAATACAAGAACACACGCCAGATACTTTGTTGACTGAACCTGTCATGACACACTATTCAGGACACTGAAAGAATAAAAGAAAAAAAGAGTTTATTACCTCCATATATATTGACGAAATGCACTCTGACCATTACAATATCTCCATTAGAACAACATCTGCTATCTTTCCCATCAAACCACTGCATAAAACATGGAACAACACTCTCCACTACCACATCTCGCTCTGACTTCACGACAAGCAGTGTCCACCACAACTTCTCGGTAAGAACAGCTTGCCGCTACGTCTCAATAATCACTGCCAGTGGAGGCGGCGGAACAATACTCTCTGGCGCGATCTTTGGCGCTGTGGCTCAGTGTAGCCACCTTTCATATGCCCTTCCTCCACGGGCTAGAATTTGATGGTATTTTTGCCAGCATTGGTGGTGAAAATACCACCAAATTCGTCAAAAAAATACAGACAAAAATAAAAGATAATATTAATACGTAAATATCATATAACTAGATAAAATTTTGGCTTTGCACTGACCTTTCAATAGCCTAATATATAAAATACACTAAGCAATACAAATTCTTTCATACATGTGACTTTACATAATAGTTTACACAAGTATTATGTGGTTAAACAGTTCAATCAATAGCGTCAGCAATGACGAATATGTACAGGTAAGAGTCTCATAACTTTTCACAAACAGTAATACACAAAAAATCAGTTTATACAAATATTCACATAAAATGTTTTCACAACAAGTGGTTGACAGTTCCAGCAGTAGCACCCAGCAATGTTGAGTAGGTGCAGACACCATCAGGTGACATCATTTCAGTAGAAGCAGTCCATCAGTGGCACCCAGCATTGTGGAACAGGTGCAGACCCCAACAGGTGACATCATTTCAGTAGAAGCAGTCCATCAGTGGCACCCAGCATTGTGGAACAGGTGCAGACTCCAACAGGTGACATCATTTCAATAGAAGCAGTCTATCAGTGGCACCCAGCATTGTGGAACAGGTGCAGACTCCAACAGGTGACATTATTTCAGTAGAAGCAGTTCATCAGTGGCACCCAGCATTGTGGAACAGGTGCAGACTCCATCAGGTGACATCATTTCAGTAGAAGCAGTCCATCAGTGGCACCCAGCAATGTTGAGTAGGTGCAGACAGCAGTCCATAATATTCACTATCACTGATCACACAGTTCATCAGCAGAAATTAAACATGTCCTAGTGGCACCAATCATGTAGAAAAAGTACAAGTAACAGTCCATAATATTTACTATCACTGATCACACTGTTCATCAGCAGAAATTAAACATGTCCTAGTGGCACCAATCATGTAGAAAAAGTACAAGTAACAGTCCATAATATTTACTATCACTGATCACACTGTTCATCAGCAGAAATTAAACATGTCCTAGTGGCACCAATCATGTAGAAAAAGTACAAGTAACAGTCCATAATATTTACTATCACTGATCACACAGTTCATCAGCAGAAATTAAACATTTCTAAGTGTCACACATCATGTTGAAAAGTGCAGGTAACAGTTCATAATATTCACCATCACTAATCAGACAGTTCAAGCATGAACAATAGTTTGAATGCACATACAAATGCTTTTACAATGCTCTTACACTAAACATACAAATCATAACAAACACACAAATGATGTCAGATAATTGTCATACTAACTATTACAAATACACAAACATCAGTAAACCTATAATATTTATGGGTGTCAGTGCAAGCCACTACAAACAAATAAAATAATATTTAGGAAATAGGTGGGTAGGATTAGGAAAGGAAAACACACAAAACACACTCACTCATCTTTCATCCACATTAAGTACTACTGTGTAATTGAATAGTGTTACTGTGTAAATGCAATTCTGTCAAAGGTTTGATGTTCATCATGTGTATCAAGTGGTAGTGGCAGCAATGTATAACAGTCAATAATAGTTAAGTCAACGTCATAGTCATCATGTCAAGACCAATGTTTGCCAAGCCAGATCAAAATGTACGGTTGCTGAACAACTGTCAGTGTGCCAAGATATGCAATGCTTCCTCTCTCCAAAAAAAAAAGTACGTACTGCTTAGTGATTTAACAAAGTGTGTGTAGACAATCTTCCTTCCATTTTAGTGTTCTAGTCTGCTATCTTCATCCTCCTTGTTCCATATAGACCAACAAACAAACAAAAAAAAATATGCACCTCACTTACTTTACCTCTTATACACCAAAACTCCAATCAACTTCATATAATCTCAATACCTCAATAATACCTCTTCAATACGTCGATACATATAAACCTTATTGCCAGTATCATTTCACTTCCATAACAACTCTTTTCTCTAGTCAGTCTCCTCGAATAAGTACAGATAAAATCCTAATGCAAACCTCATCATCCCATACAATCCGAAGACACACTGTCAACACACAACCTCTGTGTAATCCATCTGACCAAAATCTTCTACTCATTATGAATTATAAACAAAGAATGCATACATGACCTCTAACAGACTTAGTTCGAATAACTCTCAGTAATTAAGTACGATTACGGAGTGTGAATGATCCTAATTTTTCACAGTGTGGACACCACTTCAAGAATTATGGCAAACAGAAGCAAACATGTGGAGTATTTCTTGTGTCAAGTGTCACTTCCTATTTCAGTTGCTCACGAAAAATGCAGTGTAATAACTGTCAATGGTCTAAACCTAGTTTTGGTATGTCATATCGTTAGCTTCCTTCCTATTAGCATAAATTTATACAGCTTCCATAAAACCTCCAGCTCATGTGACTTCTGTGATGTTTCTTGTACTAAAGTCGCTCGTCGAATTACTGCAGTTCATTTTCTTATGTTAAAATATAAAGCACTGAGCGTAAGCAAAACAAGCAATAGCGAGTAAATATACCAGTAGTGAACAGAATGTCAACAAGTGGATGCAGCACAATTCTTACAACGAGGCTCTGCCAAGCGAACAATCTGTAATTAATACAATAGTGTGACCTAAACTCTATGTTCATACACAGTATACCAGCATTTCTATATACCAAATTAAAGTATAGTTATGACAACAAGCAGAAATGTGTAAATGTGCAATCCATACGCATAGCAGTAAACATATATCTTACGTACTAAACAGGTCATTAGCATCGTATCAGCGTAAGCAAATAAATGTTCAAATGTAATCTTAATAAGTAAACATGAAGGCGCAAGCAGATAAATCACAAAGTATAACTTACATACCTAACCACATCAGCACAATTAATCAGGTGACAATTATAATTTAAATAAATAGGCACAGCAGGCACATAATTAAAAAATATGACATCAGTGAAAAAGCAGTGCAGCCAAGCGATGCATAATATACACAAGTTACAACTCAGTTCATTAATAATCATTGTCAAAATCAGTTAACGTACGCAAGCACGTCGCTTCACAAGTAAATTCATATAACATGAAATTTAGCACAAAGTAGGAATCACGTAATCGCGAGTAGCAAATTACGTCTAAAGTACGTACCTAAGTGGAAATATGTTACCTGAAAATAAACTCAATTAACAGTTACCTTTTTTTTAGTTTATTAGTTTCTTCTTGGAAATTACATTCTTCCTGAAAATTTCTCGATAGCAAGTCGTCTTAACGTCGGACACGCACAGAATTTACCTGAAGTTCTTAAATATTTTATAGAACCGTATCCTGAAAAATACTGAATGTTGATAACATAATTCATCAAGTCACTATAGCTTTATACTGATTTTATTCGGAGAAAGACTGTGTATTTGTTTACGGCTGTCAGTGCATTCGCACTGAGCGCTCGATCAGCTGTAGGCGCGTGACGTAGAAAGCAATTGTTTGCGGTCAACGACTGCCCTGTGCGGCGCGCAGACTTGACTGTTGCTTTGAGTATATGCCGCCGCCAAAACACAGCGCGGTATCCTTGTACTCTCCGCATGTTTACATGTAGCTGTTAGTTTCTCACAAGTATGTCATTCTACAAAAATTTTTCAAAAGTATATCATTCCACAAAAATTTTAACGTTAGATATATGATGTATTCCCTTAGAGCGTCGTGATTTAAGAGTTTCTACTTCTACAGTGTTATCATGAATAATTTTGCGAATTCTATATGGGCCGTTATAAAGCAGAAAAAATTTGCGACACAAGCCTTTTCCTTTGTGAGACAAACGATGAGACTTAATTAACACCTTCTGACCAACTGACAAGATTTTTGAACGACCAGGACGCTTCGCTGATTTCTCTCTTCTAGCAGCCGCAGATGCAATATTTTGTAGAGCCAGGTTGACAACTTCAGAATGCCGCAGTTTCCGTGAAGGCGGAAAAGGAACGATTTCAGAAATGCGATTTGTCGGTGCTTTGTTTTTTAATATCAGTATAGGCGGTAAAGAAGTTGAATCATTAGGAAGTTCATTCAGAATGTTTTGAAAAATATGAAGATACTGATCCCAAGTTCTGTGATTCTGATGACAATAAAGACGACACAATTTATTGATTTCCTTCATCCATCTCTCTGATGCGTTAGATTGGGGGTGAAAAAGTGAAATGAAAATTGGTTTAATCTTACGACGCCGTAGAGTACGAAGCCAAATTTTAGAACGAAACTGTGATCCATTATCTGATATAACCTTATCAACATGACCAACTTCTTTAAGAAAATGTTTGATGAAAGCGTTAGATACTGAACGAGCTGTTGCTTTGCGTAACGGTGTAAAACACACATATTTTGATGTCAACTCCAATGCTACGAAAATGTACGCAAAACCATTAGTAGAACGAACCACTGGACCGAACAAATCAACTGCAGCCATGTCCTTTAATTTCGCTGGAATGATAGGAAACAACGGTGCTCTGTGAGAAACTGTTGGCGGCTTAGCCTTTTGACATAATTTGCAATTGGCCAGAACAAATCGAATACGTTTTTCCATATTATTGAAGTAGCAATTTTCTCGTAATTTATGAAAGCATTTTCTGGGACCGAAGTGTGCATAACTGAAATGCGTATACCAAATCAGCTTATTAACCCACTCATCAGGAATACAAACTAACCAAACAGAGTTGTCGACCGATTTTCGTTTAAAAAGAGTTTTCCAGATAGTTCGCAAAAACGAGGTGTGGCCAAATCGTCCAATCTAACAAAGCGTCTAAGAAAATTACAGACACCAAGGAAACTACGAACATCACGTTTTGTGGTAGGAACAGCATAATGACGAATAGCGTCTAGTTTCTCTGGATCAGGAAGAATGCCTTCTGTAGAAATAATGTGACCGAGAAATTTCACCTGTAAACGACCAAATTCAGATTTTTCCAAGTTCACTGTAATGCCAACTCGTGCAAAAATAAGTAATAATAAATCCAAAATTTTGTTGTGCTCACTCCAAGAACGTTTAGCAATAAGAATGTCGTCAACATATGAAGTAATATTGTCACGAAGATAAACAGGTAAAATTTCATTTAAGCTACGAATGAATGCTGCTGAAAATATACTAAGTCCAAACGGTAATTTCCAAAGTCACTTTTGGGTAAAACAGTCATATCCGGTTATTGTTTATCTACTCTCTAGATAGATTGATAGTTGAAGAGTTGTTTCGATAGATGCAAAGAATAGTAAAAGAGTAGGCAGCGGTACAGAAAACTAAAAGAGAAATAGCACCACTACAGCTCGGGGCCCTATGCTCGCTACGGCACATATTCACTTAGAGTAGTGAATCCCCTGAGGACTTTAATAGCTGCACATAAATTTCAGTTTGTGACTTAGTGGCCAATTTGGTGGAAGTGCGTACATAAATTGATCTAACCATGAACATGGATGTATGTCATTCTTAGAATTGCGGAAGATCTTAAATTTCCAAACAGTCAAAAAGTGTTTATAGTCAAAGTTTTCGCCTCGTGGCGACAAAGACCTACCGCGTCTGTCCCAGTCCGAATGTCGATTATCGTAAAGTTCGCGCGCCTGGCGCTCTCTTGTTGCTTCTCGTAAATGAAATAAATTACTATCTTCAAAACCCGCTGCTATCGGTGATTACAAATTTCTTCTACCGTCCTTTCCTACTATTTTGCTTTCAATTTGTTTGACTTGCTTTCCTAGTGCCTCAGACTCCCTTTTAACGCGTTCATTAATTTTTTCCTGATTTTCAACATGCTTATTTATGTTCTGGTTTCTGAAAATGGCAATGGAGCTGTGTCATCTGAATCTCTGTCCCCATATAAACTAAGACTTGTCAGTTTATCTGAGATCTCCTCAACTCTTTCCGATAAATCACCTATTTGTTCTTTCTGTTTATTTACATCTTCCGTAAGTTGTAACACTACCGCCCAGTCGGACGTGCGTTAGCTCAATAAAGCCTGTACTGTAATAAGTTCACGGGCTTCACCTTGTAAACAAGGATTTAGTACATAAGTTGACCGCGTGTACCTAATGGAAGCAATTCGGACTTATTCAGTAAGTAACTACAGTGAGGCGTCAAGCAAAAGTAAGGTACAATTACGCGTTCGCATGGACAAGAAGTATACACAGTAGATACTACCAATGATTAATAATACGGTCGCCAGCCTAATTAGGCATTGAGTGAGTTTTTCCCTGTACAAGTGGTAGCATGTACAAGCATAATGACACGTAGCAATGTTGCGTTTTATAGCAAAATCTAGAACCAGAAAGAATCTACTGAACTAAGGTTTTCTTCTTTTGTACTAATTTGGATGAGCTAAAATTACACAACACCACACAGCAATGATTACTACGAGCTGCACTTTGTATATTGATCAGACTGAAATCGGGCATAGATTACCCCAGAATCAGCAATTTTGAAAACACACATACAATGTCACTATTAAAATTGGAAACAACACTAATACACTTAGGTTTAACATAGAAATTAATTTTACTATTCAATTCTGATCAGTACACTTCAAAATGTGCAAGAATAGGCAAGAAAAAGGGGGGGGGGCCTGAAACTGTTATGGTTGTTATACTGAAACTAGTAAGTCCTGTAGGTAAATTAACACTCAAAGTTATCAATCTGTAAAGAACTATTCTTTTGTCTTATTTTGAATTACTTAGTTATCATTATTTCAGTCACAAATCAATTAAATAACATTGCTAGCTCAATTCAGATTTTATCTTTCAATTTAATCACACTGATATTCTTTACTAACATTTACATTTGCACTCCTATCCTTGAACGTCTTTATAGCATAAATTGTTCTGCAGATAATTTAGTACTAACTGTAACTTTCAGTTCGGGATACTCGGGTTGCACAATATGCGGTAAGGACCCTGTCTAGGTCAATGATAAGGATAAGTGATGGCTAAGGCAATTCTGGTAAAAGTCACGTTATTATTGAACAGTTAGAACAGTTTCAACACTGGTCCACACAGATACACTTCTAAAGATGAAATAAATGTTTGACCTGTGCACGTAGTTGCGGCGGATGGCGGGCAGCGAGATAGCGGGCAGCACAGCACACATACAAGCACGGCTAAGGCTCTCACAGTATCGGCACTTTCATTCTTCTTAGCGTCGTAATCTTTCCAATTTTGTGCCTAAGGAAATAGCCATGCCAAGTAGTCGTCGGAATCGGCCCATCCGAGGCTCAATGGAATCCACTTTTCCTAGATAGCCTCCTCGGTACAGTACATGTTCCTCTGACCGATACTCAACTCCAACTGATTGACTGAGCCCGTTGTGCCGATCCGCGCCAGTGTGCGTTTTCCCGCGCTCGCCTGCATCCACCTTTTCCCGCGCCCCTACAGGTAGGGTATTCACCACAGGTTTTCTACTACACATATTCTAATGCATTACCTACGTATGGACCAAGTGTTTAAATTACAATTTTCACATTATACAATAGTATTTAACATTAAATACATTTTCCTTTGGTTATCAAATTGCTTAAAAATCTAACATAAGTAATGACATTCATTTCAAAAGTTGTGTACAGTTTCTTTAACATGACACGAAAAGAAAAAATCAAAATAATATTTACATTATTTCACATAAATTCAGAAAGAAACATTTATCTAAATGCATAAAGAAAAAAATTATTATAGGTACATTATTGTTACAAAGTGTCGCGACTCGGGTTTCGGTATTGTCACATTTAGTAGTTAACTGTTCACACTGTTGCGTTAAGTTATTTATTCTGTCATTTAGTACGGATTCCTCGATTCCTTCAATTATTTCTTCCTTATCGTGTGCACGTTGTAAATTTAATTCTGAAAATTTCTGTTCTCGATCCTCTTCCTCTTGTCTAATCTCTACTGCAAATAATCTATTATTGTGAGAATTCAAAATCGGTTGTACTTCTTCTCTAATTTCTTTCTTTGATTCATCGTTCTTGTTTTTGAAACATGTCCCTATTCGTGAATCTAAACGTGTTGCCACTGTTTTTAATTCAGATCCTATTTGTGAGCATAACCGTGTTGTCATTGCACTTAATTCAGATCCCATTGAATCTATCTGTGACCCCAAATCTAATATTGCACTCATCAACCGCTGCATATCTTATGTTGTTAATCTCGTATTCTGAGAATTTTTTGATTGTGAAAAATTTTGAACTGTTTCCGGACTATTTTCCCGACTGATTAAATTGTTTTCCACTTCATTATTCATGATACTGTTTTCCTCTGTTGGCGAATTCGCCATGTCAACAATTTCGTTATTCTCACTATTCATCATTTTTGCCTTCTTCATCGATCGCGTTATCATTTACAAAACATACAAAACTCGTCACTATATGAAAATTGCACACAATGACACCAATACCATTCACACGAAATGATTCCTTCAAACATGATTATCGAACAATTGAAATAATTGCACTAAATTGTCAAACGCGTATACACGACAACAAATCAAATTCTGAGAAAAAAAATACCATTAGAAGAATGACAATTACCGAATCTACACATGCAATATAGACTACAATTACTAAACTACAAATTACTACAACAATACTACTGTCTACTATTTTTACAATCAGAAGAATTCCAAGGGACGATCCTGGCAGGGTCGCCACGTGCATGAGGGCTTAGTTAAATAAAAAAAATGCAAATATTTTTTAGTAGCTGTAAGTCCGATTACGCAAGTCTCGTAAACGGCTGGCCCTGACTAGTTTTAGTACGCAATCTGACTGCTTAGAATGACAACAAAGAATGTAAGAAAATTTCTGTTAGCACAATTAATTAATTAAGTCCCCAGCAACTATAAAACCTACGAAACAACAAACACAAGTGTAGCTGTTCTGTATGTGGTAGTATGACTCAACGCACATCTGGCACGGTTCTTCTTCAACAAGACAAGAATTTTTAAATACCAATTATACTGATGTGATAAAAGAAAATTAGAAATACTATAATTGCGCAAGAAAATCAGAATTACACTCTAATACAAGAACACACGCCAGATGCTTTGTTGACTGAACCTGTCATGACACACTATTCAGGACACTGAAAGAATAAAAGAAAAAAAGAGTTTATTACCTCCATATATATTGACGAAATGAACTCTGACCATTACAATATCTCCATTAGAACAACATCTGCTATCTTTCCCATCAAACCACTGCATAAAACATGGAACAACACTCTCCACTACCACATCTCGCTCTGACTTCACGACAAGCAGTGTCCACCACAACTTCTCGGTAAGAACTGAGTTAGTTATTCCTCTCCTCCCCCTCCCCCCTCTTCCCTCCCCCACTCCTCACCCCTCCTTCCCCCCAACCTACTCTATTGGCAGGAATTTCGAATTTTGGCGGGAATTTCGAATTTTCGTGGGAATTTCTTTGTCCCAGGGCTGTGCTGACGTCCCACCTCATCCCCCACCCGGGAATTGGCGGGAAATTAAAATTGATGGTTCCCTTTCCGGGACTCGAACCCTGGTCCTCCTGGGCAGAAAGCCCAATTGCATCCATCCCCCCCCCCCCCCAAAATCACCAGAGGCGCTTGGAATTGACGGGAAATTAAAAATGGCTTTGTCCTTTCTGGGACTCGAGCCCTTATTCTACTCGATGGAAGGCCCAAGTGCTGCACCCAGCATATGGAAATTGACCAGATGCGGGAGAGGAAGGTTAGGTTAGTGTACTTTATTTATTTTGGTCGGGAAAGACCGTACCTAATTATGTAATTAATCACAAAGATCGGTCCTTATTACACAATTATATGCATATGCATATATAGGACGGATAAAAGCGCAATACAGCTCAAAAACTGACGATACCACACAACTGCTCGGTAGGAATATGTCATCTATCACGGTTATGAGTATGCCGGCGTCACGCTTTGTACTGAAGGCACTGCGGGAGGGGCCATCTGTTTCAAAAACAACTGACTTTTGAAATAGCCATCTGGAGCGTCCTCCGGATGGATTGGGTTGTACTACTTAACTTCCCTTTTGTGTCGTCTAGGAACGTCATCTGAAAGCATGCAGCTTATCGCGAGTGGCGCAAAGCGGTCGCCGAACACAGCCGCTCTCTCTATAGGGGAGCCGGTGCGTGGGGACTCTGTCGCTGTATTTTGGACGAACAGCTTGGACTTAAGGCGCCCGTCCTTTTATCTCCTATTGTTTACTTGCCCATACATGCTATTGTGCAGATGTAATGCCTCCTGTAGGGACTTCACCATTGAAGCTTCCCTGGCCTCCAGCCCCCTCACAGCAGGCAGCAGCTTGCCTATCCAATGCCTCCTAACCAGCTGCGGGCCTTTTGACATGAAAGGCGCCGCACCACATGAGCTAAAGCGAGTGTCGTTAGGCGGTCATGTCGCAACTGCGACACATGGGCTGCTCGGCCACATGTCTGGCGGTCGCTACTGGTAACCACGTGTGTGCCTCCATCTCAGGGGAAGGGGGGGGAGGAGAGGGGGGCAGACAGCAGCTGGAATCTGTATACAATTCTGCTGTCAAGACGCGCTTTGTTGGTCATTACCGATTTCGAAGGTCAGCGTCTTCCGCCACAGCTCTGTCCTAAGGAAAATATTTTTCGAACACTGCAGCTGGCACGGGGTGTGTCAGACTTTCCATCTGTCTCAGACTGAACAAAGAATGCCTTTCTAAACCTCCATCCAATTTTCGATCCGCTTGCCGACAAACAAAGGATGGGCGTGTCAGACTAGCCATCTGTCCCATGATGAACAAAGAGTGTTTTTCTAAGGCTAGCAGCTGCACCTAATATTCCATCCACTTGCAGGCAAACACAGGATGTTTGTCTCAGATCTTTCTTTCCTCCCCCACAGATGTGTTACCTTCCTCAAACATGCACCATGCCTGCTTGAAGGAAAAAAATGCAAGTTATGACTTGCTGGCATGGCACTCTGAAATCCTATTGGTCCTCTACAAAATAGAGGGTGGAGTCTGAAGCTATATAAAGCCCAAACCCCACCACAATCATCATCAGTCTTTGACAGTCCATGAAACGCTCAGCCAACAGTGATGTAGCGGCAGTGATGGTGGGAAACGGACAAACTTTGGTCAATTGCCATGTAAGTGTTTATATAAAAAAAATATGAGTTTAAATTGTGATAGTTATGAAATTTCGTAGCAAAGTAGCCAAAATTTTTGAGATTGTGATACATTTTCGTAACAAGTGGTTATAAAAGTTCTTTTTTCTTACTATTACAGCATTCATTCCCGAAATGCTGTTGGAATTAGAACGCCAGCTGGAGGCTGAAAGTCTCATGTGCCAGCATCACGTAAGTACATCTCAAAATTCTGTGTGTGATAGTTATACATTCAGAAAGCGTCTCTTAAAGTGTTCAAATCGTAACAAGTGCTTATAACATTTCTACTGTCGTTCTAGCATTAGAGCAACAGCAACTGGAAATTGAAAGTCCTCATCAAGTGGAAGAGCTTGTGCTAGCATCATGTAAGTACATCTCCAAATTCTGTGAGGTTATTTTACATGTTCAGAAAACAGCTCTTCATGTTTTCAGATCCTAACAAGAGTTTATAAAACTTTTGATCTCGTTGTTGCAGCGTTAGAGCAGCAACTGATGGATATTAAGCTGCTGCTGCTGGAGTCTGAAATGCAACAAGAAAGTAAGTACAGTTGTAATATACAGTATTGCCGTTAGACTTTTTTATCATATACAGTTCTGCGAGGTATATATAAATTCATTGTTGTAGATGTTTCTACTACTCAAGAGAAAGTGGGATTCCTGTAGGTATGTGTCGAGAATGATGACCTGGAGTCATCACTTTCATCTGGTATGAACTTTTTACTTATTTATTTAATTTTTTCGTAGTTATAATTAATATCTCGATGTGTCAAATTCAGTACAAGTTTTTTGTTATTGTTTCTAATAATCAGTATCTTGTTGTAGGCGACTTCCACGAAATGGATCTATGGCTCCACAACAACAACAACAATTCTGGCGAGGGAATGTGCGATGGTGGCTGCTGAAAGACAGTGCGATCCCTCCCTTCTGGAGCAGGGGATGGACATATTTGACTGGTTGAGAGAACTACCAGAAAGATCGACTGAACTGCTCAGTCCTGGGACCCAGAATGTAAAAGGTGATTATAGTGTGACATCATCGTTTAAGCATATAATTATTATTTGGGAATGGTGATTTACTTAATTGTCCTTGATCGTTTACAGCATATATTTTCAAAAATCTTCAGCCTTGTGCTTAATTTTTCCAGTTATTCGTATGTCACAGAGGTGGCACCAACACTGCCATGACAGGATATGGCTGTGGCACATGCTCCTACAGTGATAGTTGTGGTGGCAGGTGTCAAACACACACCCGAGCAGCGTGCACCGCCGTGCCTTCAGAAGAAACTAAGTTCATTAAATTCAAGAATGCTCACCACGAGGAACGATGGTCGTTTGTTGTATACGCAGACTTCGAATGTCTCCTTGCCCCTATTATGCGCTGTGAAGGGAACCCCTTAGCCTCACATACTACCTTCATGCAAAAACACGTACCATGTGCAGTGGCGTACCAAATTGCATGTTCATATGATTCAAGTCTTCAATCGCTATGAATCTTATGTCGGGGATAATCCTGCGGTTTGGTTGCTCACTGAGCTAGAAAAACGCTCATGGGATGTTGATAGGCTTTACAGCACCAACAACCCCATAAGCAAATCAGAGGAGGTTAAAAAATTATACAATGATGTGGTTAACTGTCATATTTGTGGGCTGCCGTTAGATATAAAAGCTTAAACTCTGCGTAGAGATCATTGTCATCTTACGGGGAAGGTCTGTGGAGCAGCTCACAATGCATGCAATTTGAAGTATCAGCTAGAATGACACATACCCATTTTCTTCCAAAATTTAAATGGGTACGACGCTCACTTTCTAGTGGATCAATTGGCGTTGAGAAGTATATTTCATTCTCCAAACGAATTACGCCAAAAATTACGCTCCGCTTCCTTGACATGCTACGTTTTATGCAGACGCCATTCCAGAAACTCGTTGAAACTCTACCTTGAGAGGATATGCATGTAACCCAATCTGCCTACCCCAGCGAGGAAAAGTCTCAGCTTGTAACTAGGAAAGGAGTTTTCCCTTATGAGTATCTGGACAGTATGGCGAAACTTGACGAAACCAGGCTACCCAATATTTCGGCATTTACCAGTATTCTCACAGGCGATGCCATAACTAGTGCAGATTATGAGCATGCTGTGAATGTCTGGCGGGAATTCAACATTCCAAATTTGGGTGAATACGCAAGACTATACAGGACACTGACGTGTACTTGCTTGTAGATGTTTTTGAAAAGTTCCGGAGTGTATGTTTGGCCACGTACTCTCTGGAAGCTGCCTTTTATTACATGGCACCTGTGTTGTCGTGGGACGCAATGCTCAAGAAAACGAGGTGCAGCATCGAACTTTTGACTGATGCTGATATGCTTCTTTTCTTTGAGTGTGGGATCCGTGGAGGACTTTGCCAGTGTGTCCATAGACACACCAAGGCTAATAAAGAATGTATTGGAGCAGGGTTTAACGAATCTCTCGATTCTAGTTATATTCTATATTTGGATGCGATTAACTTATATGGGCACGCCATGATGCAGCCACTGCAGGTTGGTGGGTTTCAATGGGGGCCCAAAAACGAATTAGAGGGATTAGGTGGAAAAAATCAGTCTGGCGGCTGATTCTGATGTAGGGTATGTGGTGGAGGCAGACCTAATATACCCTGTTAGTTTGCATGAAATGACAAGCAACTTGCCGTTATGTCCAGATCAACACGTTCCGCGAGGAAACACTAACCTTAAACTGATGACCACTGTTGGACACAAGCTGAGGTATGTAATTCATTGTCGTAATCTCCAGCAGTGTCTCATCTTAGGGATGGAGCTAGGTAGAATCACCCTGGCTATTTCCTTCAATCAGTCCCCCTGGTTGAAGGAGTATATTGAATTAAATACTGAAAAGAGGGATGTCGCGATTAGTGATTTAGGAAAAGACTTTTACAAATTAATGGATAATTCCATTTTCGGTAAAACCATGCAGAATTTAAGAAATGAATGCGATATTTTGATTAGGAGCAAATGCGATGGGCGTTGGGGCGTAAGAAACTGCATCACCAGACCAAATTTTAAGCGGATCACTGTTTTCTATGAGAACTTTGTTTCTGTGGAGATACTGAAGGTTTCAGTAGAGTTTACGAAACCAATCTATTTGTGTATGTGTCTATTGGACACCTCCAAACTCCACATGTACCGATTCCACTATGAGTTTGCTAAAACTCATTTTGTGGAGGCAAAGTTACTGTATATGGATACAGATGGCTTCATCTACTGGGCGAAGAATTGTGATCCATATGAAGTAATTAGGTGACATGGTAATGAATTCGACACATCGGGATACGCAGCTGATAATCCTTATGGTATTTTTCCTCAGGACAAGAAGGTTATTGGCTTAATGAAAGATGAGGCGGGTGGATTGGCGATTTTGGATTTTTTGGGTCTAAGATCCAAAAAGTATGCATATTGTACAATAGATGGAGTCACCCAAAGGTGGGCTAAGGGTGGGCAACATGCAGCCTCACATGTCCTCACGGTTGAAGACTACTTGCAGTGCCTGTATGGTGTAGTTTGCGGTGCTCTGCCACAACCTCCGCATTTAGGACAGCAAAGTAGTATTCAATCACAAGGTCAAGAGGTGTACACTGTGCTGAAATCTAAAGTCGGATTGTCACCTCATGACGATAAAAGAGCCAATTGTGATGACAGGGTCGGAACCCTCCTGTACTCACACTATTTACTTGAAGCACGAGAGCGGGTGGGGGACTCTGATGGTGTGAATGAGAGAGTGTGTGAGTGAGTGAGTGACTGGCTGAGTTACAGCTTGTACCTAATAGTATGGCTCTTTTATCATAGTTTAAATATTGTATGTGTGATGTATGGAGTGCCTGAATGTGTGAGTGCTTAAGTGCATCTGTTTGCACACTTGTGAGTGCTTTTGAGTGTGGATGCCTGTGTAAATATGTATGGCTGTGTGTGAATCTGCATATATATAAGTACCATAATATCTAGACAGGACTATACAAGCAGTATGGGCTGAGAAAAAAATTATAAAAAAATTAAAAATGTACAATATATATAAAAGATTTAAAAAATTGAACCAAAATCATCAAGAAAAGGTTAAAAATTGTAAATGAAGGAAAAAATAGTTTACCGTATTATTTTTTGCTTTTGAACTTCATGTGTTTGTATGAGTGGATGAGTGCATGATTAGATTTTAAGTTTCACGTACCGTTTGCTATCCAAGCAATACTAGTTTTAAGTGTGAGTTCCACCGAGTTCATTTTAGTGCATCTGTTTGGGAAGAACATTTTAGGGCCATGCGCTTCATTGTATTATTAGATTATTTCAGATGCTTGAGGCGGAAAATGTTTAGAGCCATCCAGTTCAAAGTATAAACTAAGTCTTCTGTTTGGGCCGCACGGGATTAGCTGAGCAGTCTAAGGCGCTGGAGTCATGGACTGTGCGGCAGGTCCCGGCTGAGGTTCGAGTCCTCCCTCGGGCATGGGTGTGTGTGTGTTTGTCCTTAGGATAATTTAGGTTAAGTAGTGTGTAAGCTTAGGGACTGATGACCTTAGCTGTTAAGTCCCATAAGATTTCACACACATTTGAACATTTTTTTCTTCTGTTTTGGGGGAATTCCCCTAGTAATAGTATTAGTGTAAGAGAAACTACACCTCTACAATAACTGTAGCTAGTACTACAATGTAAAGTACAAAAAATTTTTTCAATCATTACTTTTATTTTCAAAAATTATGAACTTTACATTTAAAAAAAATTTCAAACAGATACGACAACTGTGAATTTAAAAGCAGTATTACTTCGTGTACTGTAAAAACAACAAGATTTATGGATGTAAAGCTGTATTACTACTGTGAGTATTTATGTCTGAATGAAAAATTGTTATTCGTTACCATACGTCTTTGTTGTTATTTCAAAAACCCCTACCCTTACAAATGAATATAAAGGCTGTGCAAGATGCACAAGTTATTAGTTTAAAGTATGATGGAGGTGACGTTTAAGATGAAGGAAAACAACATATATGTAATGATTGCATGGGATTTCGCCTACAGTGCTGCACGTATAGGTTTTTGGGAACAGGCGGCGCGTGATCGTGTCCGCTTCCAAAGACATACAGCAAACATGGCTGAAATTATATCTCCTGTGCTTGAACAGAGCCACAGACATAGCATCTGGGCAAAGCTACGCGCTATCTAAGTAGGAGCTAGGTAGAAAGAAAGGAAAACACAGAGTGTGAGGTAAAAAATTCATTCATTTTCATTAATCCTACTTAAAAGTAATTTTATATTTTCATAAGCACGCACAACACTATTTTCACATTTCTTCTTCTTCTTCGTGAGCTTATGGGTAGCAGGGCACCCGTAGAATTCCAGGTCTTGAATAGATGCAATCTTGAAGATTCGCTGCATCCATGCGGTCTTTTCCCCGCCTTTGACGTAGATGATGGTCACAGGATGATCTAATATTCGAAATGACGTCATCATTTCTTTATAAGGTATACCAGGATCGTCTCAGTGGAGTGCATGGAAGAAATTTGTTAGCCACTTAGCACTCCGTGTTGTAGCACAGTTCACATCCTTGAAAGGCCTCGGTGATGCAATGCGTGGAGAGAATGTCTCTATTATACCAACATCTTCTGAGTATGCTATGAGTGCAACATCTTTAAATACGAATTGTCTACACTCATTATCATAGAAACCTTGAATGCCGACAACGACGTTCACACTGCAAATTGTCATTGTGAAAATGATCTGGGCATGTCACAGTACTTGGTCATTTATACAGCACGGTGCAGAACACCCGTAAGTGGGCAATAATTAATCAGACGGTCATGTGGAACTAGAGCATACACTGCAGTGTGTTCTGGGAAATTTGATGAAGATTCAAATTCGGTTTGCACATCTATCGGTCCTGATTTAATTATCTCATTCTGCTTAGAACAGTCTATCGCTATGATTGGTACCAGCTCCTTGAATTTCAGTGGACTGAGTAGGCACCCTCCCTTTCAACACCTTCATAGTAAGAAGAACGGAATCTTGCATACATGTCATATGCTAGACTGTATACATTCCAATCCCACGGTAGCAGTAAATTGTCATACGGATAGAATTCGGAATTCAAGTAGACTCTGGCATTAGTTAAATTACAGTTGTCAAATACGGTGGAATCATTTGCTAAATTCCCTCATCTATTGGTCTGTAGTGCAAGTATGATCAATCTTGGTATTTCCAGCTGCACTGAGGTTTTAATGCCCATGTTTGTCTCTTCGCTGTTGAAAGCATTGGGTACTCAAAAACCTCTCATGAGCGCAGAGTTAATGGCAGATATGTACTGGAGTTCAGAACTTTTAAAAGCTTCAAATGCTCCTCGTCTCCTACAGTGATGTGCGGCGTTTTCCAAACAATTTTATTGATGATGATCTTATTCTTCTCTTGAGCTCCTTGAATGTATGAGTTGCTATCTGTTGTGCTCCGTGCCAGAATAAGCTACTGTTTAGCATTCATAATAATTCGCTGCATGTTCTCAAAGTACCCCATAAGCATTTTTAGTGGTATGCATGCAGTAAATCGGTGGTACTCTTCTGCTGTTCTACCCACTGGCTCGTCTACGAACTATCCTGCATTTTCTAAGCCATTCAAATCTGAGGGTGACGATGAGACATAAGTTTTAAGGGTTGATGCTATGCCAACATTATGTGTACGATCAATCTCTACCCCATTAAGTTCATAACGTATTTCCTGGAACAGAAATTCCAAAGTATTACGTGTAAGCCTTGATTCCACTGTATGACTACCATCCTTTTTCTTAAAGGATCCATCCAAATATATGAAACCCTTGCATGGAAGAGTTATAGCCTCTTGATGCTGGATGACAATCCTAATTTCATTGTTCTTGTTAAATGTCGTTGAAGCATGAGGTTCATGCGAGAAGTATTCCTGTTGTATGATTCGCTCATCATAATACAGTGGGTGAGATATATTGAGCGACGTCATTGGGAGGTTTCAAGCCTACTGATTTAAGAAATATGTAGTTCGCACGTGTTATCCCCTTGCGGTTCTGCTGCGAAGTGCTACGCTGTGCGCTGGTTTTATACCTCACGCCCATCGAATCGTAGGTGTAGTCATACAATGATTTCCTCACCATGAAAGTCAACAAGTTGGTTATTTTGATCCACAATACGCAGCTCCAGATAGTCCAATGTACGAACTGTCACTGGAAGGTATATAGCGGAGGTAGGCGTCTCGACAATCTTATACCCTGTTCCAACTGATAGGAAGAATCCGTAAATTGAATGAACCAATCTATCGTTGTGATAGGAGTTCGTTGCAATGTTACACTTAACACCAATTGTACTGACAGGGAGAATATCCACTGTCTGATCAGATTTGTAACATTTATCGGAATCCGTCTTCAAAACTTGTCCCTTTGTGAAACCCAGTAGTGGGCCTATTGAACCTTTGTGCTTAAAGTCAGTCGAAGCATTCACGGTCCTTATTTCAGATTTAAGCGTACTGATGTTTGCACGGAACTCAATCCCTTTTCCACACTGTTTTAATACTTCGTTTAAATAATCAACATCGTATGCACCAGGTTCAGTTTCTACGATTTCTTCTTTACCATTAATTTCAAGATGCAGTTTATTGTTAGCCTCTCTAATATTTTGGATGGTGTTGTATGTCTCCAGTCCAATCAGTGCGATGCTCCAATCTCCAACGCTGAAATCAATTGGAGGGAAGTAATTAGCACGTAGTACAGACGATCGTTCTTTTAATGTCAGAGTGTACGACATTGCACCTAAACATCGAACAGTGAATGGGTGCTTAATACCCGGCCTTACATTCCTCAAAGTCAGAAGGAATATGATGCATAGATGACCACACAGGAATGTATTAAAGTCTTGGTAGCGTCGAAAATTGTAGAACACATGTCTTCTGCCTGTGAAGTATCGTTGGAATACTTCTGGGGCTTGAAGGTCGCCGAATGGATCGAAATAGTAGATGCTACGAGTATTTGTATTTCTTTTTTTAAACGTATGCTACCCAGTGAGTTCCAGGTCCATCCGCTACATCCAGATTCACAATTCCGCATTCTCCCGATTTCCACGTAGTCTTCGGTAATGTATTCCTCATAAAAACACCTAGGAATCTCGGAATGTTGAATTTCTTCGCAACAAACGCAAGCGGATCTGTATATGTGAACACCCTGTCTAGTAGAACTGCTAGGGGGCTTTTTTTGTTTTTTTGTTTATGAAGAGACCTAGTCCTTTCTTGTATGGTTTCAAGTATAGCCCTTTTATGACGGCTGCTGCCTCCATCATGCGGTTATGTCTTCGTGCCTCCTGCAGTTGCTCCTGAGAGCTTTGTCCATTCTTGACTGTCCTGGCAATTGCTGCAGCACCTCCAGCTAGTGAACATACCGCTAAGAAACCGGCGAAGGCAGGAATAAGGAAGGGAATAATTCCACCCGACATCTTGGGTATTTGTAGAACCCTGGGTAGTTTAATCGATCTTTTTTTCCCACTCCTTTCTGCTTCAGGGCGCTTTTAGCTACATACAACGCTGTCCGCTGCCAGTTTTTTATGCACCCTTTGGTTTTCATCTTCTTCCTTAGCGCCCTACGTGCAGCGCTCATAGCTTGGCTGAACGTCTTCAAACCCAAACCCAACTTAACTTTACCACGCTTAGTTTTTTCAACTGCAAATGCTGCAATGCATTGACCTATACCAATATCCTTTCTCACACTATTGCCTTAGCTTTATTAGCTAGAATTCTTTCGGCGGTGTGACAATCTTTATTTGCTGCGTAAGCGATGTCGTGTTCCGTACACACTTCGTCTAGTAGATTAATTTCCTAATCACCGCGTGTTAATCGTTCTTGAAGTTTTGTTCCAGGTCCACAATAGTTATATCCAGGAAAGTGTAATTCGACTGGTACTTCGTCGAGAATACCGCCTCCTCCTCTAATGCGTCTTCCATCACGCGTGTTATGCTACTGAGGTGCTTGTGGTCTGCGCTCCCTATTATACACTCCTGGAAAAGGAAAAAAGAACACATTGACACCGGTGTGTCAGACCCACCATACTTGCTCCGGACACTGCGAGAGGGCTGTACAAGCAATGATCACACGCACGGCACAGCGGACACACCAGGAACCGCGGTGTTGGCCGTCGAATGGCGCTAGCTGCGCAGCATTTGTGCACCGCCGCCGTCAGTGTCAGCCAGTTTGCCATGGCATACGGAGCTCCATCGCAGTCTTTAACACTGGTAGCATTCCGCGACAGCGTGGACGTGAACCGTATGTGCAGTTGACGGACTTTGAGCGAGGGCGTATAGTGCGCATGCGGGAGGCCGGGTGGACGTACCGCCGAATTGCTCAACACGTGGGGCGTGAGGTCTCCACAGTACATCGATGTTGTCGCCAGTGGTCGGCGGAAGGTGCACGTGCCCGTCGACCTGGGACCGGACCGCAGCGACGCACGGATGCACGCCAAGACCGTAGGATCCTACGCAGTGCCGTAGGGGACCGCACCGCCACTTCCCAGCAAATTAGGGACACTGTTGCTCCTGGGGTATCGGCGAGGACCATTCGCAACCGTCTCCATCAAGCTGGGCTACGGTCCCGCACACCGTTAGGCCGTCTTCCGCTCACGCCCCAACATCGTGCAGCCCGCCTCCAGTGGTGTCGCGACAGGCGTGAATGGAGGGACGAATGGAGACGTGTCGTCTTCAGCGATGAGAGTCGCTTCTGCCTTGGTGCCAATGATGGTCGTATGCGTGTTTGGCGCCGTGCAGGTGAGCGCCACAATCAGGACTGCATACGACCGAGGCACACAGGGCCAACACCCGGCATCATGGTGTGGGGAGCGATCTCCTACACTGGCCGTACACCACTGGTGATCGTCGAGGGGACACTGAATAGTGCACGGTACATCCAAACCGTCATCGAACCCATCGTTCTACCATTCCTAGACCGGCAAGGGAACTTGCTGTTCCAACAGGACAATGTACGTCCGCATGTATCCCGTGCCACCCAACGTGCTCTAGAAGGTGTAAGTCAACTACCCTGGCCAGCAAGATCTCCGGATCTGTCCCCCATTGAGCATGTTTGGGACTGGATGAAGCGTCGTCTCACGCGGTCTGCACGTCCAGCACGAACGCTGGTCCAACTGAGGCGCCAGGTGGAAATGGCATGGCAAGCCGTTCCACAGGACTACATCCAGCATCTCTACGATCGTCTCCATGGGAGAATAGCAGCCTGCATTGCTGCGAAAGGTGGATATACACTGTACTAGTGCCGACATTGTGCATGCTCTGTTGCCTGTGTCTATGTGCCTGTGGTTCTGTCAGTGTGATCATGTGATGTATCTGACCCCAGGAATGTGTCAATAAAGTTTTCCCTTCCTGGGACAATGAATTCACGGTGTTCTTATTTAAATTTCCAGGAGTGTATAACAAATCGTCAAATCGCCAGCGTCGAGCCAGCTGTTTTGTGATGCGATAAAACCAAGCCATTTAACCAACACTCTATTCCCTCTATGCCGTCTGACCCTCTCTACGAGATACACGTCTAGTTCCGAACTCTTCTGTAACTCTTGTTTGTAAAAGCATCCTGCAATTTCAGTACTACTGCTGTCCTTTAAGAGGTACGTGCTAGGATTCGTTCTCTGCACTTTGGAAACTGTGAATATTTCGGTTGACCAGTTTGGCATGTATGATTTCTTAAACGTTGTCTTGTGTTTTGAAATACGAACTAAATCACCTACATTAAATTGCTGTTTGTTCGGATCTACCATTTCAGTACGATTGTAAAGAAGTTTATAATCAAGAAAATCGATCGATCTCATTTTTATTGTGCGATGTTTGGTTCGATTATACTGTGCAATTATTTGCGGGAGGATATCGATCCATCTGTGTGAGCCACGAAGATTGAATTGCATCCCCATCTGCGTTTTCACTGTTGTGTTCAGATGTTCCACGATACTCGTGTTCAGATGGGTGAACGTCGAGTAGTGATGTATTCCATACCGCTCCATCACAGCCTTGAAATATTTGTTGTAAAACTTGCCGCCGTTATCTGTCTGTAGATTGTCTGGACTTTGATTCGTCCCCGTCTGCAGCAATCCTTCAAACACATGAGGGACTTCTTTCCCTGATTTCGCTTTCACAGGTAATGTCCAGGTATATTTATAATACGTATCAATGACCATTAAAATATAACTGAATCCGTTATTCACACGTGAATATTCTCTCTTGTCGACAAGATCCGCCTGCCACAGGTCGTACAAACCTTTAATCATAACATATCTTTGAGTGTATGTTTTGCGTGCTGGTTTGTGCAGTACTCGAACTACAGTCTCCACACTTATTCGATCGCGCCTCTCTCTTTAAGCTTAGAAATTACTGAAACAACTTCATTCGAATGAGCTGCATTACCAGCGGCAGCTGATGTCATGAGCAATCGTAGCCAGTCTATTGACTCATTGGGGTCGTAGTAATATACATATTGCGAGAGTCGATTGCTCACTCTTTTATGCTGAGTCAATACCATCACCACTGCTATTTTGTTCACCATCCTAAATAGGTCTTAGAATGGATTTGTATTTCACATTGCTTCGACTTTTTGCATTCTTATGCAGATCAGTTAAAAGCAATATTTCACGATACGTTTCCAGATCTTTAGGCGAGTAATTTACACTTTTTTGTGGGTCTTAGGAAAATAAGGTTCAGTAGACCCGGTGTTCTTTGAAATTGTTTATCGCCGATCTGTATGATTTCTTCATTTAAATTTATAGGCTGTGTGCCCAACGTGTATGGTTTTTCACCACTAACACCGAATGTTTTGTCTATCCTAGCGTCGCTGTGACGGTTAATGAAATCGTAACAGCTTCATCGTCGTCGTTGCGGAATTTCGCTGAAAGTTCGAGAGATTCAGTAACTGGTTTAAAGGTTTCTCGCTGTGTCTGTTCCCGCTGCAAATGCCCTAACCACAGAAACCGTGACTTCTCGCGAACGGCCTTCCGTTCCTCGACGACTTTATGGTTAGTCGACATCTCTGTGTATACAAATCGGACTTCTGTGCTGCATGGGGTTTTATATATTCGCTTTTCTTCTTCTTATGCTCCTCCCCCTTCTCGGTAACAGCTATTTTCCCTTCAGTGAAGTAGCCTATTTTCTTTTCAGTTGCGTTAACCCGTTCGTACAATGTCCCGTTCTCAATGACAGCTATTCCCTCTTCATTTTAACCGATTACTTTCTTCTCGATTGAATTAACTCGATCATTCAGTGTATTGTTCAGTCTCTAGTTCCTTGCGTACACCTCCAACTTTATGTTCGAGAGTTTGAATTTTCGCGTCCACGTACAAGCGAATGTTTTGTCTATGTACACCCATCCTATCAAATTGAGCTCCCAGCACGCGTGCGAATTTATCCATGGTGATGCGTAAACTGATGTACCCACCTCTCTGCATGGCTATATATTTATAGGAACTCCTGGAAGTTCCGTCTGTACCTGCCATCATTCAGGTTTCTTGTTTTGTCAACGAGAAACCCATACTATGATTGATTTCAGCAACCTACACATATCTTTACAAAACCTTCGAACGACATGTCGGTTCCCACATGAGCCCGGTAAATGAGTTTTAAATTCAGATTGACCTGTTTGAATGCTGTAATTAGGTTTGTATTATCCCTCACTAGCTGTTTTGGGATTCTGGAATATGTCTGACTCAAATAAAAACCATCAGCAGCCATATGGCGACCGAAACAAAAATATCGCCTAGTTTGATCTTCGTTTTCCACAGCAACATCTTCAAATATGAACACAGCGTTTGGCTTTACTTTTTCTAGTGGAGGGATATTGCTGCTCTCACTGAATGTCGTGTATGTCACACCATCTACACCCTGTAGAATCTCCTGTAATAGTTGGTATTAGGGCTGAAACATTGTTTTTGAAAATACACATACATGCTCAAAGCGGACTCCATCCGGATGTGCTAGCAGCGACATGAGACCATTTGTCTTGCCGCAGTTGGATGGACCTACAATTATTGCACGTATGTTGTCGGGAAGGAGTGCACCATTCTTCTTCTTCCGGTCTTCTTGCGCACCGTCACAACTCAAGTCGCTTACAACATAGTCTTAGTACTTCACCCACACTGCTACAATATCTACTACGTCACGTACTGGCGTGCAATGGGGTTTTATAGAAAATAATGAACACTATGCCCTTTTCCTGACACTGGCCATTCCAGGTACTTGCACGCAACGGGCTTTTGCGGAGACTTGAGTTAAATGACATAATTTTCTGCTGTTGCATGTTTCCCGTGAAAATACTGGGCAATAGCTTTTGTACTTGCAGTACTTACAGAGTATTGAAAATAAAGCCTTCTTGTAAGCACAGAATTCAGCACGTATTTCTCTCAAACTTATTGGCAACACATTAGTTTTCGTCGGCACCATACTGACCCACTGTTCGAAGTCGTCTACATGCACACGTGCAGCTGAGGAAACACATGACATCATCCAGGGGCGGGGGTGGGCGTGGTCCGTGGCGGGGGTGGGCAAGGGCGGGGTGATTAATTGATCAATTTAATTAATTTTTCATATCATTTTGATATCAAAAGTGTCCTACAAACGCCCTTATACTACTATTCACCACCACTCGACTCCTCTTGCAATGCTGTAGCCATATCTTCGACAGACTCCGGGTCAGCTGCTTTTCTCCCTCTGCCACATTGCACTTCTAAAGAATCGTAACCTTTTTCTCCAGACCCTCGGACCAATGCCTTTTTTCATACTCTTGAGTGTCCAGAACTTCCGTAGGGCTACTAACACACAGTCACTATACTTGTGAATGAGCGTTACCAGTAGCGTACGAACTTTCATGGAGACAGTAAAATTGGGCGTCTCTGGCACAAACTGAGGAACAGACCTGTGCCGTACATCTGTTGGTATGCATATGCTGACGCTTACAGCGACACCTATTGCTCAGATTTCGTTTAACGTTTTTTTGGTCCATGACGTTTCCCCGGCGTCAATAATATGTTGTCAAATTTGACGTTATTCTGAACAGTGGCTCTCTTTCTACAGCGTTTAAACATGGTATTCTAATTATGGAACCCTGTACATCTTTATTATCCAATTTTTTTTCCACAGCTGCAGTTTTCTTCTGAGGACTGAAATTTTTTATGACAGTTGTAGAAAGTTGGTCTCATTACCTTGAATGGATACATTCAATGAATTGAGTTCTTCAAAGATTTCACAAAGATACACACAGTTTCAAAACAAACTCACTGCCTCAAACGGCTTGGAAATCCAATGGTTTCCTTGAGAAAGGTAAGAGTAAAATTTATTCCTGTGTTCACAGCCTTTTCAAGACACTTCCACGTGAAAGCTCTCGAGAGTTACTGTAATACATTAGGAAAATGAATGCAGTCCCCATATCAGTTGTTGAAACCATTTCGACTTAAGTGGCCGACTTTTAATGGAGTTTAGCACTTCGATCACTGATCGAAAAACTTCATGAAGGACACGACTTATGCTTTTTGATACCATTGCTTCTCGGTGAATGAAGCAGTGCGTCCAAAAAACGTGAGGAGCCTCTTTACATATCAGAGCTTGCAATCTGACCTAAGAACTACCACACTTCGACCTTCACCTGTACACATAACTATACAATTTTCCAAATGAATGTTGGCTGTTCCATAAGAGCGAAGTATTTCAAAGAAGTCTCTTGCATTTGTTCCAAGAATTATTCTCCTACACAAAAGATGGTCTTCATGAAATTTGTTGTCATGTGTAAATCACACGTAACAAATTAGATGTCCACCATTGTGGTTACCTGTAGCTTCGTCCAACTGAAAAGCGAAATCATCATTAACCTTGAGTTTTTCAACCAACTGACCATTAATGTCATCAGCCATGTCGAGTATTCGGCAACTAGTAGCGCTGTCTGACAGAGCTCTATTGCCAGTTGCTTGGCACCTGACTCGCCTGTGATAACAGACACCTTATCCAGCAGGTAGTAAAATAAAGTCTTTCGTTATGGTTTGAGGTTTCTTCTACATCTACATCCACATCTACTTCCTGCAAACCACCGTGAGCTGCATGGCACAGAGTACGTCTCATTGTACCAGTTATTAGAGTTTCTTCCGTTCCATTCACATATGGAGCGTGGGAAGAATTATTGTTTAAATGCCTCTGTGCGTGCAGTAATTATTCTAATCTTATCTTCGCGATGTCTATGTGAGCGATACGTAGGGGGCTCGGGTATATTCCTAGAGCCATCATTTAATGCTGATCCCTGAAACTTTGTTAACAGACTTTCTCGGATAGTTTAGGTCTATCTTCAAGAGTCTTACAGTTCAGTGCCTTCAATATCTCTGAACACTCTCTCACGGATAAAACAAACCTGTGACCAATCGTGCTACCCTTCTCTGTATGTGTTCTTTATCACACGGTAGACATCTTTGTAAGGTGAAACAAGAGCCATTGCAGGAATCGTATGTTCGTTTCATTTTATTAGGAACCACACTTTCGGTAGCTACGACTTTTGAAACAAATAACACACTGTGGTCGTTCATTTTCAACTGCAGTATATGTAAAACCGAAGTTCAAGTAACTGTTGTCATACTTCCTGCATTTTTGCCTATTCATTTCTTCAGAATTTCTTGGTACATTTGAAACATAAAGTTCTGTACTTACATGTAAAAAATTGTCTATGCGTACAGCGAAATACAAATCACAGAAGACAAGCAACAATTGAAAACGATCTGCATCCGACAAAATAACCTTCAAATTGATTGTTACTGAATTAAAACAAATGAATCACGTAGTAAAACTTTATTGTCATCTACGACTCAGTCACTCAAAAACCAAATTATCAGTTTACGGGTCCGAACCTCAGTCAGTACAAACGAAACCCTTACAGGATCATTTTGTCGTCTATCTCTCTGTTTCTCTGTCTGTCCGATTGATCAAATTCCTATTTCTCAGGAACGGGTAGACGTATCAGGTTGATATTTATGTCACGTACTAAGGTCCACAGTCACTTGGCGGCATAATAAATCTAACGTTCTAAGTGGATACAGCCAAGATATACGGCCATTTACGTTAAATATTTCTATACTCGCAATGTCACTCATCAAAATCTATAGGGTGGTTCCCGTAGAAGGATTTTGTAGTATGACTTATAAGTAAAGGGAAAAAATGGGAAAATTGTGAATGTGTAATCATAACAAAGCAAAAAATATTCCTTTTGTCATGTGTTACCCGACATCAAACTTGAAACGTACTCGAAAGTCTTGGAATTCCCGGGACCGACATCTTGCCAGTATTAACATCGACAACAGGCAAAAATCGCCGAGATTCTCGATTCCGGGGTTGGATGGTATACGTACATAATTATGTTTGTACAGAGTCATCAGAGCGCCAGTCCTCCCTGGTCCTACAAGCACCTGGCTTTATTATTATTATTATTTCTTTTTCTTTACTTTCTCAGACTGTTAAGTCTGGTTAAAAATGGAACGTGACGCGGACCTTGATCAAGCGTGACTTCCTTGTAACTGTATGATATATGTTATATTGCATTTAGGAACTTTCGGGTAATTGAACATGTATCAATAATTACAGATTTTTGTAGTTGTATATATATGTTTGGATGTAGCTGTATTGCATTGATGTACTGGTGGATATTGTGAGGTATGACTCCTGTAGTTGATAGTATAATTGGTATAATGTCAACTTTATCCTGATGCCACATGTCCTTGACTTCCTCAACCAGT
Organism: Schistocerca cancellata; assembly: GCF_023864275.1. Classification (NCBI taxonomy): domain Eukaryota; kingdom Metazoa; phylum Arthropoda; class Insecta; order Orthoptera; family Acrididae; genus Schistocerca; species Schistocerca cancellata. The sequence continues at coordinate 410,976,961 of NC_064628.1, forward strand.
TGGATGTATTTTTCAATTTTTTCTCCTGTTTTCTTCTGTATATTTGTTGTGTTGGGTATGGATATTTCAATTAGTTGTGTTAATTTCTTCTTTTTATTGGTGAGTATGATGTCAGGTTTGTTATGTGGTGTTGTTTTATCTGTTATAATCGTTCTGTTCCGGTATAATTTGTATTCATCATTCTCCAGTACATTTTGTGGTGTGTACTTGTATGTGGGAACGTGTTGTTTTATTAGTTTATGTTTTATGGCAAGTTGTTGATGTATTGTTTTTGCTACATTGTCATTCTTCTGGGGTATTCTGTATTTGCTAGTATTGTACATCCGCTTGTGATGTGATCTACTGTTTCTATTTGTTGTTTGCAAAGTCTGCATTTATCTGTTGTGGTATTGGGATCTTTAATAATATGCTTGCTGTAATATCTGGTGTTTATTGTTTGATCCTGTATTGCAATCATGAATCCTTCCATCTCACTGTATATATTGCCTTTTCTTAGCCATGTGTTGGATGCGTCTTGATCTATGTGTGGCTGTGTTAGATGATACGGGTGCTTGCCATGTAGTGTTTTCTTTTTCCAATTTACTTTCTTCGTATCTGTTGATGTTATGTGATCTAAAGGGTTGTAGAAGTGGTTATGAAATTGCAATGGTGTAGCTGATGTATTTATATGGGTGATTGCTTTGTGTATTTTGCTAGCTTCTGCTCGTTCTAGAAAGAATTTTCTTAAATTGTCTACCTGTCCATAATGTAGGTTTTTTTTATATCTATAAATCTCCTTCCACCTTCCTTTCTGCTTAATGTGAATCTTTCTGTTGCTGAATGGATGTGATGTATTCTATATTTGTGGCATTGTGATCGTGTAAGTGTATTGAGTGCTTCTAGGTCTGTGTCACTCCATTTCACTACTCCAAATGAGTAGGTCAATACTGGTATAGCATAAGTATTTATAGCTTTTGTCTTGTTTCTTGCTGTCAATTCTGTTTTCAGTATTTTTGTTAGTCTTTGTCTATATTTTTCTTTTAGTTCTTCTTTAATATTTGTATTATCTATTCCTATTTATTTTCTGTATCCTAGATATTTATAGGTATCTGTTTTTTTCCATCGCTTCTATGCAGTCGCTGTTGTTATCCAATATATAATCTTCTTGTTTAGTGTGTTTTCCCTTGACTATGCTATTTTTCTTACATTTGTCTGTTCCAAAAGCCATATTTATATCATTGCTGAATACTTCTGTTATCTTTAGTAATTGGTTGAGTTGTTGATTTGTTGCTGCCAGTAGTTTTAGATCATCCATGTATAGCAAATGTGTGATTTTGTGTGGGTATGTTCCAGTAATAGTGTATCCATAATTTGTATTATTTAGCATGTTGGATAGTGGGTTCAGAGCAAGACAGAACCAGAAAGGGCTTAATGAGTCTCCTTGGTATATTCCACGCTTAATCTGTATTGGCTGTGATGTGATGTTATCTGAATTTGTTTGGATATTAAGTGTGGTTTTCCAGTTTTTCATTATATGTTTAGAAACTGTATCAATTTAGGATCTACTTTGTATATTTCCAATATCTGTAGTAACCATGAGTGGGGTACACTATCAAAGGCTTTTTGGTAATCAATGTATGCGTAGTGTAGGGACCTTTGTTAAGTTTTAGCTTGATATGTCACCTCTGTATCTATTATCAGTTGCTCTTTACATCCTCGTGCTCCTTTGCAGCAGCCTTTTTGTTCTTCATTTATAATTTTGTTCTGTGTTGTATGTGTCATTAATTTCTGTGTAATGACTGAAGTTAATATTTTGTAGATTGTTGGTAGGCATGTTATGGGGCGATATTTAGCTGGGTTTGCTGTGTCTGCTTGATCTTTAGGTTTCAGATAGGTTATTCCATGTGCAAGTGTATCAGGGAATGTGTATGGGTCTGCAATGTAACTGTTAAATAATTTAGTGAGATGTGAATGTGTAATTTGCTATTTTATCATTTCCAGGGGCTTTCCAATTGTGTGTAGAATTAATTGCTCGGGTGACTTCATGTTGCAAAATTATCACTTCAGGCATTTGTGGTATCATCTTGTATGAGTCTGTTTCTGCTTGTATCCACTGTGCATGCCTGTTATGTTGTACCAGGTTTGACCATATGTTGCTCCAGAAGTGTTCCATGTCTGTTATGTTTGGTGGATTGTCTATTTTAATGTGTGTGTTATCTATTGTTTGGTAAAATCTCTTTTGCTTTGTGCTGAATGTTTGGTTTTGTTTCCTTCTATTTTCACTTTTTTTGTATCTTCTAAGTCGTTTAGCCAATGCTTGTAATTTCTGCTTCTTTTCATCTAATTGCTCTATCGCTTCTTGTTGTGAGATTTTAGCTAACCTTTCTCGTTTTTTGTCTGATATTTCATTTCTTATAAATTGTGTTAGCTGTCCCATGTCTTTTCTCAGTTTTTCTATTATGATCTGTAGCCTGTGTTGCCATGCTGGTTTTGTGGGCTTCTTCTGTGTGTTGGTTTGTTCTGATCTCTGACTAGTGTGTATACTTAGTGTAGTGTGTGCTCCTATATAAACCAGTAGTTGTAACTCTTCCATAGTTGTATTTTCATTTATTTTGTTGTGTATGATTGTGTTGATAGTTTTTATTGTTGTTTCGACTTGTGGGTTATTTGGCGGTCTATGCAAGAATGGTCTAATGTCTGTATTTGTGTCTTTGTATTCTATATATGTCAGCTGAAATTTCTCTTCTATATCTAACACGTGTGTCTCTTCATGTTCTATTTGTGCTTGTTCTGGTGGCTGTCTTAAGATTTCGTTTTCCTCTGATTGTTTAATTGATGCGTGTTGTTCTTTGTTTGTTTGCTCTGGGATGTTTGAGTCCATTACTGTATTTTCTTCTTCTTCTGATTGCACATTATTTTGTTCCAGTATTTGTTGTACTTGTTGTTTGATGTTTTCTAATTCTGACTGGGGTATCCTGTTATTTTTTATTATTACACGGATCTGATCAGCTAGTCGTTGTTCTGTTAAAAATTTTAATTCCGGGTATCTGGTAATAAATGTTGTATATACTTGTGATCTGTATCCAGTTGTGTTGGTTCCTAGGTTTGTTGCTTGGTAATAGCAGAACATGAGGTGTCGATTAACTTCATCTGACCATCTCATCCTCTGTCTTTGTTTTCCTTCTAGGGTGGTTGCAGGAAGCATATCCTGCAAAACACCTCTATTTGGATTTAAATCGTTTTCCAGGTGGCTAGCAGTGTCGTTACCATTGTGGGCGGGCATAGGGTTCAAGCGTCGTCCCCGACCATGACGGCGCTTGTCCGAGGCTTCTTTAGTTCTGTCCTGAACCAAGTAATCACACTAAAAGGGGGGTTAGCCCTTCTAGTGGTTTGTTCTTTTCATCGCCTTTTACGACTGGCAGAACATACCGGAGGCCTATTCTTTTCCCGGGCCTCCACGGGAATTATTATTATTATTATTATTATTATTATTGCTTAAAACACCCCGACACCGCTAGTGCAAGGCAACGGCTCCCCTTGGACCAACATTAGAGCTTCAAGGCACAGTTTGAAAATCACTTTTATACGCCAATGCTGGCTGCGTATTTATTGCAGCAAACAGTGCGATAACATGTAGTGAGATTATTACGGATTCCTAATGTGAAGTAGTGTGGGTGAAATTAAACATGAAAGGTGGGTGTAACATGGTAATGGTATGCTTTCATTGACCTCCTGCGGCAGGTACCGTACTGGCAGAGCGGTTCAGAGAGGAGTATAGAGAGTAGGTTCCCTGATCACACTACTGTAACAGGGGGAGCCTTCAGTTTCCCAGATACAGAACTGAAGAGTCATTACTGGCCTGAAGACTTTTTGGTAGGGAAGATGAAAAATGTTATATTGGATGACGAGTCATCAACAGATGTAGAAGTAACTTCGGGTGGCCCCAGGGAAGTGCGTTGGGACCCTTGCTGTTCATGTTGTATATAAACTACCTTGCAGCCAGTGTCAATAGTAATCTCAGACTTTTTGGAGACGATGCAGTTATTTAAGATGAAGTACTGTGTGAAAGAACCTGCATAAATATTCAGTCAGATCTTGATAAGATTTCAAAGTGGTACAAAGATTGGCAAATTCAGAAATGTAAAATTTTGCGCCTCACAAAACGAAGAAAACATACTATCCTACGACCACGAGTATAATATCAACGAGTCACTGTTGGAATCGGCCAATTCATACAAATACCTAGGTGTAACCTTCGTAGGGATATGAAATGGCATGATCACACAGGCTGAGCTGTGAGTAAACCAGGTGGTAAACTTTTGTTTGTTCTTAGAACACTAGGAAAGTGCAACCAGTCTACAATGGAGACTGCTTACAAATCACCCGTGCGACCGGTTCTAGAATATTGCTCAAGTGTGTGAGTGCCGTACCAGATAGGACTGACGCGGGATACTAAACATATACAGAGATGGGTCGCAACTGAAGTGAAAGACGCTTGAAGATAGACATAAACTGTCCTGAGAAACTCTAACAAAGTTTCAAGAACCAACTTTAAATGATGACGTCAGAAATATACCGCAACCTCCTAAGCGTCACTCACATAGAGATCGTGACGATAAGATTAGAATAACTACAGAACGCACAGAGGCATTCAAACATTCATTCTAGTCGCGCTCCGTACGTGAATGGAACGGGGTGAAACCCTAGTTACTGGTACAAAAGGGAAGTGCTTCCTGTCATACACTTCACAGTGGTTTGCGGAGTATACATTTAGATGTAGATGTAGAATGTCTTATCCGAAAATTGCTTCGAACAATAGAGAACCAACTCGAGAGGGTAAGGTCTTAGACCTCCTGCCGACAAACAGACCTGAACTTTTCGAATCAATCCACGTAGAAGAAGGCATTCGTTATGATCAGGTTGTAATAGCATCAATGACTACGGATGCAACAAAGAATATTGAGAAACGTAAGAAAATATTTTTGCTTAGCAGTTTCAGAGTATCTAAGTAGACAGCACCAAATATTCAGTTCTGAGGACGAAGATGTGGAGCACAAATGGACAAAATTCAAAAACATTTTTCAAATTGCCTCGGAAAGTACGTGCAGAGCAAAATTTTGAGGGTTGGAACGGACCCAGTCTCTGTGCTAAATGTTGCTACGAAAACAAAGAGAGTGTCATCACAGATATAAGCTAAATCAAAGACTAGTTGACAAACAAAAGTTGTTGAGCGTTAGGGATTTCAATAATTCTGAAAGTAAAATTTTGCCAACGGATCTGTTTACAAACCGCAAGAAGTTTTGTTTTTATGAAAACTCAGTGAGAGGATCGAAATCCTTGATTCAGTCACTCAGTGATCACAACGGCACCGAAACGGAAGCTGATAGAGAGAAGGCTGAAATACTGAATTCGGTCTCCCGAAACTATTCCTCTGTAGAAGATCGCAACATGATTCCTGCTTCTAGTCACTGCACGTGAGCCGAAATAGCAGATACTGATACAGCGATCGTGCAACAAAAAGAGGAATAACCATCTTTAATAGTGGAAAGGCGTCTGGATCAGAGGGGATACCTGTGAGATTCTACAGAGATTTTGCGAGAGAATTTGTTTTCTTTCTGGCAGTAGTTTATCGTAGGTTGCTGCTACCTAGCAACTGGAAAAAGCGCTGGTCTTTCTCATTTTCAAGAGGAGTTGTATGACAGACGTAAATAATTACAGGCCTATATCGCTGACTTAAATCTGTTGTAGACTTACGGAACACGCTTTACGTTCACGTATTAGAAGAACAAAAATCTCCTCTATGAAAATTAACGCGAATTCCACGGGCATAGATCTTGAGAAACCCACAGTTATCCGTGTCACGGATATGCTAAGGAAACCGAACTGGCAGAAGCTTTAAGATAGACACAAACTAAACCGAGAACTGCTATTTATAATTTTTCAAAAATTAGTATTAAATGATTAATCTATCAATATATGTAAGGATTTCAGGAAGTACGTTTCACATATCGTCTCACGCTAAGACCATTGCTCAATATGAGTGACGCCAAGTCAGAAGAAAGAACGTAGTTGTGGTGTGCTACGGATAACAGGCGCATAACAAGGTGGGAATGAAATGACGCGGTATCTGGAAACATACTGCAAAGTTGAAGTATGCGGGGCAAAACGTTAAATTGTACGAGGTTCACCGGGAAATTTTGGCAGTGCATGGACCGAAAGCAATGTCGCGTCCAGTCGTACTGAAACGAGGCCAACAATTTGACCAAGACTGCACAGACGTCGGTGATGTTGATCGAGAAGGAAGGCCATCAACATCGACGACAATAACAACACATCGAGGAACTGATTCGCAGTAATCGCAGGTTTTCGAACGGTGACAACGTCCGTATAATGATTCTCGAATGATTCCTTCTCCATCGAGGGGATTTCTGTTTACAGAGACTCGATGGCTATGTTGAAAAGTATGTCATGTACCTGTCTCACTTTGTTGATTTTGTTGTATAGCGCAGCATCCAATAAAAGCTACTTTGCCTGCCATAATAATGCGTAACTCACTTCTTGAAACATCGCTCCCGTAGGGATCGCGAGGACAAGATTAAATTATTACAGCACGCGGAGAGGCGTTTAAACAATCATTCTTCCCGCGCTCCATAGTGAAATGAAACATTAAGAATCCGTAACAACTGGTGCAATGAAAACTGCCCTCTATCAAGAGCTTCACAATGGTTTGCAGAGTAGAAGTTGGTGTATAACCGGGTATGCTGGTGAAACCGAGAACGTTCATATTTCTCTTCGCGAGTTGGTAACATTGTTTTTTGGCCGTTAGACCGTGAAGACAGCCGGAAAATTCAGTTTCAGTACCGCCATGAGGCTTGGTGCTGTCAGATGCGTTGTTGTTGTTGATCAAAATAATTTTTGTGGTTACGTATCTTATTTCGTGATTTTTGTTCAATAAGGAACATATACCGTCTTATTACAAGATGAAATTAGTAATACAAAGAATAATACTTTTAACAGTCTTTATGAGCACATGGCATGTTAAACGATTCTTCACTTTCTTTCTTATGCAAAAGGAATTTTACAGATGAGGTACAGTTGAGGTAAAACGGGGTAGAAGTAATAAGGTAAAACCGAAACCACTCTGTATTACCCCACGACTTAGTTACATATATTTTATATGTGTGACATAAGAAGTATATGATTTTAACGGTACGCTACTTGTTTGTACACATTTTAATAACTGCAATTTAATAATTACACATGGAGTTTGCAATTTTTTGCACCAATTTTTAGATTATTTTGGCACTAATAATTTTAATAATTATCCTATTGAAGAGGTTACTTTCAGGAAATTAAGACACTGCTTAACAGCCATCTGGGAAAAGTGTCAGTCAAGTATCAAATAGCTCATTTGTTGGAACTTGCATATACTAGAACAGCAATAATACAAAATGACCATTCTGGGTTTAGGGAGACAGGTATTTTCCGACTTAAAGCAAATGCATCTGGCGAAGAGAAATTTGCACCATCAGATACAACAGAAAGAATAATGTCAGATACTCAGAACATAACAGAGTCAATTACTGCTTCTTCCCCACATCCTGGTCCGTCGACTGATGTGCACACATATCACTCACAAGAGTGTAAAGCTAGTTCCTTGTTACGAGAGACCATCATCAACTAGGTGAAGAAAAAAATGCGTCGTGATCAATGAATCTCCCTATGAAAATGAACTCAATGCAACAAAAGCCTCTTCCCAGCAAGCTAAAAAAAATTGTTGAAATACTCCAGGCCCAGATCATAAAAAAGAGAAGTCTGAAGATGTGTCAAGCAAAAAGCTCTTCCATGTCTACATTCATAATGAAATGCCTTGTCATCTTTGCAAAAAGAACTACTTTCCAACAAGAAAATCAGATGATTGGATAGAGTATTTAAAGTGTGAGAAGTGGGCCCATGAGGATTGTATGGGGTGGAACGAAGATGACTAGCACGAGTATCGGTGTGTCCCATGCCTCAGACGAAATATGTGATATCGCCCCTTTGTGCCCCACAGAGTACCTGCATTTTATCCAAGGTATGGGGTATAAACCGTCAAAAATAAATCATCATATTTCATTGTTGTTCATGCTTTGTTTACCTTTCAGTGAAATAATTTTGAAGTCCCAACAATGAAAATTATCATTGTTGTCTATCTTTCTCCTCAACCATCTAATTACACCCCAACTTCCCCTGTGAATGTAGACGTGGAATTGTTGCTCAGCTATAAATCGAACCATAGCAGCGCGCGAAGTGAATAAACGAATAAAAAATTGTTCAACTGTGAAAAGTAACACGTCAAATCTGAGAGTATAAGCGCTTCCCTGAAATCAAGAAAGATGAAAGCTGGAGGTCTCGCCAAGCCAGACTACTTCCACACCTAAGAAATCACCAAGAACAAAAATTAGCGGTTCAAAAAAGATGAAGAGCTATTTATAAAATAGCTCTGAGATAACTGAAATTCGACGTGCAAATGATTTTGGTGGATCAAATGCCGCTCTGAAACTAGTGAAACGGCACAAGGCCCCAGCAGTGGATGGTATGCTACCGGAATTGTTAAAAACTTTGGGACCAAAAGCCAAAATCTGGTTGGCTAGATTTTTCAGGGAAATAGCTGACTCTGGAAAACCACCGAAGATATGGAAGGAGACAAATGTGATTGCAGTAAACCAGGGAAAACAGCAGAAGATCTGAAGAGCTTTAGCCCTGTCTCTCTGCTGTGTACAATCTAAACAATCTAAATACTGTTTGAGAGGGTTTTGACCTCGAGATTAATGCCACTTATCGCAACAGTGCTGCAGTTGGAACAAGCTGGTTTCAGAAAAAACAGAAGCTGCTGTGAATAAGTATTGACGCTGCCGACATATAAAGAAAGAGGCTTCCAAGAGGTAATGAAGACAGGAGTAGCGCTGGTGGATCTATGATCAGTTTAGGACATAATGTGGACCCAAGGGCTTTAAGGTAAACTTGCAAAACTGCAAACAAATAATGACGATATCTATGCTGTTGGAATGAAGGAAGGAAGGAAGGAAGATTAAGATTAACGTGCCGTCGACATCGAGGTCATTAGAGACGTAGCACAACCTCTGATGTTGTCAAGAATTGAGAATGAAATTGGCCTAGCCCTTTCAAAGGAACCATCCCAGCATTTACCTGAAGTGATTTAATGAAATTACGGAAAACTTAAATCTGGATGACCAGGCACGGGTTTGAACCGTCGTCCTCCGGAATGCGAGTATGCTATTGGACAGAACTCACCGAATTCACCTGAGCGATAAGATAAGCAGAGTCAGGACACTACACAACGGCTTACCTCAAGGTTCAGTGCTTGTCCCCCTTAACTTTCAATTGGATGCATCGAATTTACCCAACACACAGTCACGTTCATTTGCCTATGCTGATGATTTACCCATTGCCACAAAGTCAAAGACATTTTAACAGCTACAAGGAATCTACTCTGAATAGTGATCTACTTACTCTTCGTGACTGTTACTTTAAATGGCATTTGAAATCAAATTCTTCCAAATCTATAAATATCACTAGGCTCCATAACAAAGAAGCTAACAGCAAGTGGAGCCTTAAACTCAATGGCGAAACAATTAAACACGAAAACACCTCTAAATATTTAGGAGTTTAACTTGACTGTATAGTTTCCTTCAGGAGCCACCTGGAGAAATGAAGCAGCAACTGAAATCCAAAAACTCTGTCCACGCCAAAATAGAAGGCAGCTCACGCGAGAGCGACGCAGACACTTGGGGAACATCAGCATTAGCACTGGTGTATAATAATGCAGAATACTGCGCTGCAGCATGGGCAACGAGCGCCCACAAACAGTATTGATGTGGAGCTCAATGACTAGAGGAGGATCATAACTGAATCACTTAAAACGACTCCCACAGTGTAGGACTGGTAGGTTACAAAATTTAAAAAGGGAAAAGGGTAGGTTATAGTTAGATATAGTGGGAACTAGTGACGTTCGGTGGCAGGAGGAACAGGATTTCTTGTCAGGTGAGTACAGAATTATAAATACAAAATCCAATAGGGGTAATGCAGGAGCATAATATGAATAAGAAAATAGGAATGCGGGTAAGCTACTAGACTAGCATAATAAACGCATCGTCGTAGCCAAGATAGACATGAAGCACACACCCACCACAGTAGCACAAGTTCATATGCCAACTAGCTTCGCACATAATGAAGAGACTGAAAAAATGTGTGATGAGATCAGAGATATTGCTCAGATAGTTACGGGAGACAGAAATTTAATAATGACAGGGGACTGGATTCGACAGAGGGGAATGCAGGAGCATAATATGAATAAGAAAATAGGAATGCGGGTAAGCTACTAGACTAGCATAATAAACGCATCGTCGTAGCCAAGATAGACATGAAGCACACACCCACCACAGTAGCACAAGTTCATATGCCAACTAGCTTCGCACATAATGAAGAGACTGAAAAAATGTGTGATGAGATCAGAGATATTGCTCAGATAGTTACGGGAGACAGAAATTTAATAATGACAGGGGACTGGATTCGACAGAGGGGAAAAGAAGAGAGGAAAATTAGTGGGAATGAAAGAGGAAGCCGCCTGGCAGAATTTTGCATAGAGAATAGGTTAATCATCGTTAACACTTGGTTTAAGAATCGTGAAAGAAGATTTTATACGTGGGACAGACCTGGAGACACGAAGGTTTTTGACTGATGCTTTTAATAGCTCCACAATGAAACATTGGCTCAAAATATGGTAGAAAACCCAAAGAGATTATGGTTGTATGTAAAGTACATCAGTGGCAGAAAAAAAACAGTCAATACCGTCACTGCGCGATAGCGATGGAAATGTTACCGATAATGGTGCCACTAAAGCGGAGTTACTAAATACAGTTTTCCGTAATTCCTTCACGATAGAAGACGAAGTAAATATTCCAGAATTCGAAACCAGAACAGCTGTTAACACGAGTGACATGAAAGTAGATATTTTAAGTGTTGCAAAACAACTCAAATCACTTTAGAAAGGCAAGTCTTCCGGTCCAGATGGTATACCAATCAGCTTCCTTTCAGAGTATGCAGACACAGCAGCGCTTTTATGAGCAGTCATATACAACCGCTCACTTGACGCAAGGTCTGTTCCTAAGGACTGGAAAGTAGCACAGGTCACATCAATATTCAAGAAAGGAAATAGGAGCAACACACTGAATTACAGATTCATATCACTGACCTCAATTTGCAGTAGGATTTTGGAACATATACTGTACTCGAACATTATGAATCACCTTGAAGAAAATGACATATTGATACATAACCAACACGGATTCAGAAAATACCGTTGTTGTGCAACAATAATGAGTGCTGTCGACAAGCGACCTCAGATAAGATTCCATATTCCTAGATTTCCAGAAGGCTTCTGATACCGTTCCTCACAAGCGATTGTTAATTAAATTGCGTGCATATGGAGTATCGTCTCAGTTGTGTGACTGGATTCGTGATTTCCTCTCAGAGAGGTCACAGTCCGTAGTGAAAGACGGTAAATCATCGAGTAGAACACAAGTTCCGCAAGGTAGTGTCATAGGCCCTCGACTGTTCCTGATTTACATAAATGATCTAGGTGATAATCTGAGCAGCCCCCTTAGATTGTTTGCAGATGACGCTGTAATTTACCGTCTAGTAAAATCATCAGGCGATCAATTCCAATTACAAAATGATCTAGAGAGAATTTCTGTATGGTGCGAAAAGTGGCAATTGGCACTAAACAAAGAAAAGTGCGAGGTCATCCACATGGGCACTAAAAGATATCCGATAAATTTTGGATATACGATAAATCGCACAAATCTAAGGGCTGCCAATTCGACTAAATAACTAGGAGCTACAATTACGAGCAACTTAAATTGGAAAGACCACATAGATAATATTGTGGGGAAGGCGAAACAAAGACTACGCTTTGTTGGCAGAACACTTCAAAGATGCGACAAACCCACTAAAGAGACAGCCTACATTACACTTGTCCGTCCTCTGCTGGAATACTGCTGCGCGGTGTGGGATCCTTAACAGATAGGATTGACGGAGGACATCGAAAAAGTGCAAAGAAGGGCAGCTCGTTTCGTGTTATCGCGCTATAAAGGTGAGAGTGTCACTGATATGATACGCGATTTAGGGTGGCAGTCACTGAAAAAACAGGCGGTTTTCTTTGCGGCGAGATCTATTTGCGAAATTTCAATCACCAACTTTCTCTTCCGAATGCAAAAATATTTTGTTGACACCCACCTACGTAAGGAGAAATGATTATCATAATAAAATATAAGAGAAATCAGAGCTCAAACGCAAAGATTTAGGTGTTCCTTTTTCCCACGCCCCATTCTAGAGTGGAATGGTAGAGGTGAAGTATGAAAATGGTTCGATGAACCCTCTGCCAGGCACTTAAGTGTGAATTGCAGAGTAACAATGTAGATGCAGATGTAGATGTTGATCATATAATTGTAAGACAGAGATTTCAGAATCAGATTTTAAACTGTGAGACATTTCCAGGGTCAGATGTGACTCTGACGACAATGTATTGGTTATGAACTGTAGGTTAAAACTGAAGAAATTGCAAAAAGGTAGGAAATTAACGAGATGGGCCTTGGATAAAGAACCATAGTTGTTGAGAGTTTCAGAGGGAGCAGTAAGCAATGATTGACAAGGCCACGGGAAAGGAATACAGCGTAGTTTTGAGAGACGAAATAGTGACGGCAGCAGAAAATCAAACAGATAAAAACATAAGCCCTAGCACAAATCCTAGGATTGAATTTAACTGATAAAAAGATAAAATATAAAAATGTAGAAAATGAAGCAGGGGAAAGGGAATACAAACGACTAAAAACAGGAACTGCAAACTGGCTAAGAAGGAATGACTCAAGGATAAATATAAGGATTTCGAAGCCTAGATCACTAGGGGTAAGACAGATACCGCCTAAAGGAAAATTAAAGCGTCCTTTGGAGAAAAGAGAAGAATGTATATGAATATCAAGAGCTCAAATGGAAAACCAGTCCTGAGCAAAGAAGGTTCAAATGGTTCAAATGGCTCCGAGCACTATGGGACTTAACTTCTGAGGTCATCAGTCCCCTAGAACTTAGAACTACTTAAACCTGACTAACCTACGGACATCACACACATCCATGCTCGAGGCAGGATTCGAACCTGCGACTGTAGCGGTCGCGCGGTTCCAGACTGTAGCGCCGAGAACCGCTCGGCCATTCCGGCCGGCATCCAAGAAGGGAAAGCAAGGTGTATGGGACAGACGAAATACGCTCAGACTTTAGGAAGAATATAATAATTTCAATTCCAAAGAAAGCAGGTGCTGACAGGTGAGAATACTACCGAACTATCAGTTCAATAAGTCGTGGTTGCAAAATGCTAACACGAATCCTTTACGGATGAATGGAAAAACTGGCGGAAGCCGACTTCGGGGAAGATCAGTTTGGATACCGTAAAACTGTAGGAACACTCAAGAGAATACTAAACCTACGACTTCTCTTAGAAGAACGTACGTTTATAGGATACGTAGAATTAGAGGAGGCTTTTGACAGTGTTGACTGGAATACTCTCTTTCAAATTCTGAAGATACCAGGAGTAAAATATAGGGAGCGGAAGGCTATCTACAACTTGTTCAGAAACCAGACGGCAGTTACAAGAGTCGAGGAGCATGAAAGGGAAGTCTTGCGGCCAGAGTGGCAGAGCGGTTCTAGGCGCTACAATCAGGAACCGCGCGACAGCTGCGGTCGCAGATTCGAATCCTGCCTCGGGCATGGATGTGTGTGATGTCCTTACGTTAGTTAGGTTTAAGTAGTTCTAAGTTCTAGGGGACTGATGATCTCAGAAGATAAGTCCCATAGTGCTCAGAGCCATTTGAACCATTTGAAACAGAAGCAGTAGTTGAGAAGGTAGTGAGACAGGGTTTATTTATATATTTATTTATTTATTTCATGTTCCGTAGATCTCATATTGTAGCCTATCCCCGATGTTATTCGATCGGTACATTGAGCAAGCAGAAAGGAAACAAAAAAAAATGAAATAGGAATTAAAGTTCAGGGAGAAGAAATAGAAACTGTGGGTTTTTACCGGCCGCTTTGGCCGTGCGGTTCTAGGCGTTTCAGTCCGGAACCGCGAGACTGCTACGGTCGCAGGTTCGAATCCTGCCTCGTGCATGGATGTGGGTGATGTCCTTAGGTTAGTTAGGTTTAAGTAGTTCTAAGTTCTAGGGGACTGATGACCTCAGATGTTAAGTCCCATAGTGCTCAGAGCCATTTTTGTGGGTTTTGCTGATGACATTGTAATTCTGTCAGGGACAGTAAAGGACTTGGAAAAGCAGTTGAACGAATGGGCAGTGTCTTGAAAGAAGGATATAAAATGATCTACAACAAAAGCAAAACAAGGATAATGGAATGTAGTCGAATTAAATCAGGTGATGCTGAGGAAATTAGATTAGGAAGTGAGAAAATTAAAGCAGTATGTGGTTTCGTTATTTTGGCAGGAAATTAACTGATTATGGCTGAAGTAGAGGCGATATAAAATGTAGACTCCCAACGGCAAGAAAAGCTTTTCTGAAGAAGAGAAATTTGGTAATATTAAGTGTTGAAAAGTCTTTTCTGAAAGTATTTGTATGGAGTGTAGTCATGTATAGGAGCGAAACATGACGATAAACAGTTTAGACAAGAATAGCTTTTGAAATGTGCTGCTAAAGAAGGATGCCCAAGATTAGATGGGTAAGTCATGTAGCTATTGAGGAGGTATTGAACAGAACTGAGGAGAAAAAAATTTGTCAATCAACCTGAGCAGAAGAAGGGATCTGTTGGTAGGACTCACTGTGAGACATCAAAAGATAACCAGTTAAGTATTATAGGGAAGTATGGTGGGAGAGGGGTGGTAAAAATCGTACAGGGAGACCAAGAGATCAATACAGTAAACAGTTTCGGAAGGATGAAGGTTGTAGTAGTTATTTGGAGGTGAAGAGGCTTGCACTGGACAGAATAACATGGAGAGTTGCATCAAACCTGTATTCGGACTGAAGACGACAACAATATCCTCCTGTCTTGGACGTAGTGGAGTAGGTGAGAGTCGCGCAGTTTTTTGACTTTACTGGGTAATTGCGGTAGTTAATCGGAATAGTAATATGCTGTTCTCTTAACTCAAGTCGTGTTTTAGGAATAGCACAGTGTAATGATTTTTATTTGTTATTTATAGTACTTAGTTACACCGTAAGTAAAACAGATACAATTACAAGGCTTGTAGAAAGCGTTGCATTACCGGCCATTGTCTTTTCTATGATGATCTCGGTTGTTAATGATACACTGTACTGATACTTATTGATTAATAATAGAACACACAAACATAGAAACTTATTGTTACTATTTCAGTTCAGTTTAGCAACTTTTGGCCCCTGCTTTACAGAGATCTCAGATTTTAAAAAAATATCCTCCTGAACCACACATCCAACACGTGCCCAGCCTCTTCTCTTGGCACACAGAACCCAGTCCTCTTTAGATGACTCCAAATACATAATGCATTTTTCAGTCTCTTCTGTTGACTCATTATTTCCAATAAAATCCGATTTGAGTCCAGGTTTCTTCAGCTCTGTTTTCATTCTCTTGTCTTCGGTGATGATTTTTTTTCTTTTCTAATTCTTGAAAACTCTCATTTTGTTAGACATAACCTTGCTCACAGCTGATGCCATGGACTCTTCATTCCATTTTCCTCTTACTTTTTTCTCATTTTCCGCAGTTTCAATGTGAAAAGAATAAGAAGAAAAAATATATAATTTAAAAATTGAAATTACTTCTGGTCGATAATGAAAGACAATGGAATGGACGGTGCTGCACGCAGTAGGATCGAGTCATACTGTACGTTCTGTTACAGAAATTATCATGAAACGTTTGTTAGATATCAATCCTTACATAACATAGATAACCGAAATACAGCAACGAAATTAGTCACCTAATTAAAATCGGGTACAATGGGATACAAAATATCTTCCGTGCGCTAAGAGCGACAGCGACAAAATCAAGCACTGAGAGCAGACACAGCACCGAAGAGAGAAAGCAGATATCCGACAAGGGTAAGCAAACTTGCTACTGCATATTGTGCAGGATGCGGAGACGAGAATCACAGTAGGGACCGATGCTGTAAGTCGGCCGACGTTGCATGATCTCCCCTATCTGACTGGTAGCTTTCTACATGTTCGCGATATAACAGTTTGCATTTCTAATTCCAACTTTAACTGGAATTTAACGTCCACATCTTCTCGAAGCATTCTTCTCCGATTTTTAACAACTATTTCAAAAACCACGAGACGTTGTCGAGACAGATATACATCCGCTTCTATGGACTCTAAGTGGTGTCCACGGGTGGTTTATTTTGCTTTGATAGCTCGGTACGTGGCATAAGGTAAACGAGAAAGTGTATTGTTCATTAAATGCTCTTGTTGTTTGGTCATGTAAACAGATGCATGCCATAGACGAACAAGATCCCACCCAGGACAATCTTTCCAAGCTCCTTCTCGAGTTTTTCGAAAAATTGGCGAATACCATTCTACACAGTCTTTTTTATTTTTTTTTTTAGTCATCAGTCTTCTGCTGACAATTCATACCACACGCTGATAGGGGCTGCAGAGGAGAGTTAGCGGATAACGTTTCGGTAAGGAACTCATGACCGGAAATGTAATGTTTGGAAGTAAAAGAAGTTTGAAGACGGGATCACTTTAAATCTCCCCCTTCACGTTGCACACACAGCAGACAATGAGCTCTAACATGTGCGCTCTGCAAGAGCCCTTGGCGTGGGCAATGTTTCGAATGCTCGTCGTCGGATGACAAAGGACAGACGTCATCTTTGACGCCGAGAGTGTGGCGCGTTCGCGTAGATCCACTGTCAACCCTCCGAGTTCTCAATGTACCTGTTTCTTTAAATGCGAACATTTTAGGTTATGCTTTACCGTGATTGTTATTGATATCGAATGAAACTACCAATTTACTGTTACCAGACACTGTTTATGGGAAAATAGTGTTTTGTTTCTCCCACTAGACAGTGCCAAAAGTTCCCCCAAAATCGTAATACAATATACACGTATGTCTTACTAACAATGCAAATCCACCTGATGATAAAGGTTTAAACCTTCAAAACGCGGCGTGGAGACAAATAAATAGGGACTGGTAACAGTAAACTTGTTGTTTCATTTGGTACCAGTTTATCGCAGCCATTATTGTAGTCGTACGAAAATAGTATACGATGTGTCAATTACAAGAGAGACTGACGACTGCGCCATGTTCTCAATTTATGCGCGTACAGTGAAACAGGAGATTCGAAAATGATCAGATCTTCTGAACTTAACCAAACGATACATTTCCGGATATCAGTTCCT
Source organism: Schistocerca cancellata (assembly GCF_023864275.1). Lineage (NCBI taxonomy): Eukaryota > Metazoa > Arthropoda > Insecta > Orthoptera > Acrididae > Schistocerca > Schistocerca cancellata. The sequence continues at coordinate 410,994,363 of NC_064628.1, forward strand.
TATGAAAACTTTTTCTACTATATCCTCTCTGCGAACCCTAGAAGCCTGCAATAGGAATTGTCAAACATCCTGTATAACCGTCGTTAGTTGTGACTGGGCTTAATTGCTACTAAGAATTATATTTATTTTTTATTTTATTTATTCCTCTTATCATCATATCCGCTGTCTTGTTGCCTAGAACTGGAAGCAATCTACACCACGTCTAAACAATCGTTTATTACACAAATTGTTCTTTTAGTTCAATTTACAGTGAAAAGTACTTGAACAAATAGACTTTAAAATCTTATTATACTGAAGATTAAGAAAACATAACAGAAAAACTAATAATCACATTTCGTAAAAAAAATGAACAACCGTGAAAAGAAGTTACAACTCCTGCCACCAGCTGATGCATTAGGTGAGTGTCCTCCAGCACGAATCTTCTCCTATTTTATATGACGTACCTCCCCATTCTTAAACAAATTATCTCCAAACTTGTTTCTAACGTCCTGCGTGATATGCATGATTGTTTATAACTTTCTGTTTTTATCTTTCCTCTGTACCTGACGAAATTACAATTACCAGAAATTCCAAAGCGGTTTAAGATTGTCTCATCCAAGATTGTTCCTTTATTGTTGATAAAAAATAGTCATTTTATTTTTAGTTTCAACTGGGTTTTTGCCCAGTTCATTCTCCATTTTTTTTTATCCGAAAGAACCTGTTTTCGAGAAGTTTAATCTACTGGATATATTTTAGGAAGCTAAAACCTGTATTATCTCTGTTACCACATCCAAAGTTTCCCAGTATAGTGTAGTTCTTCAGCTTTTGTTCTGTGTTAAAATTCCCCCTTATCATTTCGCAGTGGTATATATTGTAATTTCTCAGTTTCACTCACTCATCCCTGAGGTCTTCTAACTCTTTAAGTCAGAAGTCTACATGTTCGTGCATACAGCTGAACTATTTTCGCAGAATGTCTTCTGTGTATTTTCACGCAAGTCTTAGTACTCTATCTCAGATACCTACAGGACTGCAATTAACATAGAGGTTTTCTAGATATGGGTGTAATACCGCAAAATATCTATCACTGGTTAAAAAAATGTTTCGGTCAAGGTTGCAGTGGCCTCCTTCTGATATGGCTGCAAAAGCCTATGCAGTTATATCGGTTATATTTTTTCCTTTGTATATAATAACACTAATAGCAGAATTTCCTCCTTGGTCTGTTTCTCAGTAGCATACATCCTAATAATAATTCTATTTCGTCTTCGTTTCTCACGGCATTTTTTATAACACTACTGCATCCAGTTTACCTTATTCAACCCCGTAAGCGGCCCTTTATAAAATAGTGCCCATACGAGGGTACACACACTATATTAATGCTGTTGATTAATGTCAAGTATGTTAGAGAAAAAGTACACTTTGAAATCAGTCTCACCTAACTCTGGGGAAACTGGTCTACTACTGAAACATGGAAAAAGATATGTAAATGTGGGCTACACAGTTAGCAGTTTATAAGTACACAGGAAGCGAAAAAACATTTACATAATTTCCTGGAAGAACAGAACTGTTTGACGGACTGGGACTCGAATCTTGGACATTTGCCTTCCTCAGGCAAATGCTCACTGACAGCCATCCAAGCACGACTCACGACCACCTCCCCCCCCCCCCAGCCCCCTCTAGTCCCGCAAGTTTCGCAGGATAACTTCTGTGAAATCTGGAACGTAGGTGATGAGGTACTGGCGGAAGTAAACCTATGAGGGGGGGCAGGGGGGGGGGGGGGGGCTCGGCTGTTGTTTGTGTTTGTCTGGCTCCGTCGGCAGAACACTTACCTTCCAAAACCAAAGGTCCCACTTTCGAGGCTGGGCACGACGTACAGTTTTAATCTACCAGGACGTTTCAGTTCAGTGCACATGCCACTGCAGAGTGAAATTTCATTCTGGAAAGTTTTCTGCAACATCAGGAGAAATCAGACTAAGTGTCAAAGAGCAAGAAAAGGAAGCAGTAGTGGAAAAGGGGTGAGGCAGTTCTTTAGCCTCTCGCTGATGTTATTCAATCTGTACATTAAACAAGTAGGAAAGAAACTAGGGTGAATTTTCGAAAGCGAATTAAAGTACAGGAAGAAGAAATACAAACTGTGCGGCTTGCTGGTGACATTGTAATTCTGCCAGAGATGGCAAATGACTTGGAAGAGAGGTATGACAAACTGGATAGTGTTTTGAAAAGAGGTTGTAATATGAATACCAATAAAAGTTAGATAAGGGTAATGAAATATAGTCAAACTGAATCGGGAAATGCTGAGAGAATTAGATTAGGAAATGAACACTTAAAGTAAAAGGATAAATTTGTTAAACTGCATATAAACTAAAATATTGGAAAGTCTTCTCTGAAGGTGTTTGTATGGAATGTAACCTTGAAGGGAACGGGACCGTGGACGACGAGTAGTTCAGGCAAGGAAACAGAAGGTTTTGAAGTGTGGTGTTACATAAGAATGTTGATGATCGGATTAATAGATCGAATAACTAATGAAGAGGTAATTAAGGGAAAAAATGGCAAAATTGTCTAAAGGAAGTGATCGGTTGTTATTATACATATTGAGACATAAAGGAATCGTAAATCTGCTAATTAAAGAAGATGCAGGGGTGGAGGATAAAAAATGCAAGGTGAGACGAAGGCTTGAATACAGTAAGCAGGTTCAAACGGATGAAGGTTGTAGCAGTTAAACAGAGATGAGATTTATACAGGATTGACCAGCGTGGGGTGCTGCATCTAAACAGTTTTCGGGCTGAAGATCACTGAAGAAGAAGAAGAAAAAGAATGATGCGTGAGTATGCTTTAGGGTTAATATGAAGGTAATTGTTTAACGAGTTATGTAGTAGGATTTAGTGTGGGAACATTTCGAAGATATATGGATATGGACAAAGGGGATTTTTGTAGAATAATTTGGTAAAGTAAATTTATGGTAAACGGAAAGTTAATTCAGGTATAAATAATAATAGTAAATAACTTTATGCATAAGCAAAACTTCAGCGTATTAGATAATTACGTCGGTAAAAAGTGCAGTCGTTAGGTTTATTTTATTGCGATTGGTTATTGATGAAAAGTGTGGACTGACGCGGGAGAATGTTGTTTTGCTATTGGCTGTTGAGTAAACTGACCAATGGTAAAGCAATATTCTTCGCGCGTCTTTCTCGGCTGGTAGAGAAGACAGAATATTCTAGAGGAATGGGAGCCTAGCCATGAAACAGTTCGAACTTTTGTAGTAGCAGTTCTGATGGAAATGAGAAGTTGCCGGATCCAGCAGTGTTTCATACATCAAAAGTGTTGTAAAGTGGCGGCATAATAATTCAGATGGGTGTGTAGAAATTTCGGAATTTTTGAGTGAATTTTGTGACGAGAAAAGACATATATTCCGCATGGCGTATTGAGCAGGTCGGTGGCTAAAAAACTGTGACTGCATTTGGTACCGACAGACTTAATATTTGGCGAGCATTATCAATCAAAAACAATCAGTATTTTTGTAGCTATTACGTTTTCGGGAAATGCAACACCATAAACTTGCTAACGTGAGTGAAAGGGATTGTGAGTGACTGTGTTAAGACTAGCACGGGCTTGGCAGTGATACTTGTTTAAGAATATATTAACTGAGGAAAAAATTTCCAAACTTTCATTTGTGTGAAAACTTTCTCCCGAAACGTAGATTAGTGACTTAAATTGCAGCCTGGTTCACGTCGAAGTACATTAGGTTTCACTCGGCTTTCCTACTGATGATCTGCTGAGACAATGTTCACAGGTAGGTGCAGGTCCGTCGTAAGGGACGGAAAAAATCGCGCCGCCGCAACAGGGTGTTCAGAAATTCTCGTTACAAACTTGTAGAGGGGAGTGAGTACATTATATTTCAGACTGGAATGCATGCCCAGAAAGACAACGTTTTCGTGATACAATCATTTGAATATGTGTTGGTAATATGACTACTTTTACAATTATTTTTAAGGTATGACCCAGTACATGACTTGTTTTACAGTTCCACTCATAAATAGCCAAAATTGCTCGTGGACTCGTTGGCGGGTCCTCTTCAACGTGATGCAATACGGCCTCTTCCAGCTCGGATGTGCATCGGCTCTTTGGAGCACGACAGGCACGCCTGCCGACATTAAAGGTACCCCTTCTGGAATCCGTTGCGTAATTGTGGCGAAAAGGGTACGAGATGGAGTTGAACGTGGTGGAGAATGATCTTGATAAAGGCAACGAGCAGATCGTCAATTACTGTGAGCTTCGCCATTTAGAAGGATCATGTCACTGTATTCTGCAAACGTGTACTCAACCACGTTTCTCTCAAATTCACAGATACATGGATGAGGCTCGAACCAGGTCAGAGAGGTATGAGAGACGTCAAATGACATTAGCCGATCCGACGTAACCACTCACAACCATGACTACCCTGTTGCATACCTACCTAGCAAACATGTTTTCAAACGACTCTAGCACGGAAACTGTGCCTTTTCGGACATAGTTTCCTATTCAAAACACTATGTACTCACTACCCTCTATAAGTCCTAGAAGTCTGAAAAGGGAATTACCGAGCATCCTGTATATTTAGTCCTGAGATGGACTGTTCACAATAACTGTTTGGCACCCTGTTCACGAGCCTGCGCTACTGTCTCAAAGCGGATGAATTTAATCCTCCAAGACACGATAAATGAAGCTAACGTTCAGCTGCTCGGAAAATATTATTGCGGTGTCGACAGTGTCTTCGTCGACCACACACGGTGCTTTGCGCACTGTTTACATCTCCACAGAAGAGAATTTAAACCGGCCGTCGCCAGCAGATGCTATCAAGGGCTCACCTTAGGCTACCGGGTGACACTGCACACGCCACCAGAGGACGCCGAATTCGTATCAGTAGTAGTATAGTGTCGGTTTCAGCGAAATTTTGATATCAAATTGATATACGAATTAATCAAATTGATCAAATAATCACACTCGCCCACGCCCACCCCCACCCACCCCTGCCCACAACCGATCTCACTCCCATCCCCAGATGACACCACATGTTTTTCTCAGCCTGCACGTGTGCCCCTGCCTCTTCCTCCCTCTCCCCCCCCCCCACCCCACCCTCCCTTCCCACGCAACCTTCCCTATTGGTGGAAATATTGAATTTTGGCAGGAATTTAGAATATGGTGGGTATTTCGAATTTGGGCGGGAATTTCTTTGTCCCAGGCCTGTGCTGACATCCCATCCCACTCCATATCTAGGAATTGACGGGGTATTAAAATCAGCAGTAACCTTTCCGGGACTCGAACCCTGGTCCTCCAGGACGGAAAGCTCAAGTGTACCCTCCTCACACAATTAAACCGACAGAGGTGCTTGGAATTGACAAAGAAATTAAAATTAGCTGTGTACTTTACGGAACTCGAACTCTGATTCTACTGGATGGAAAGCCTAAGTGCACCTCCTAACACATGGAAACTGTCCAAATGCGGGAGAGGAAGTTAGATTAGTGTACTTTATTTATTTTGGTCGGGAAACTGGCGCAAATATCGAAACTAATTATGTAATTAATGACCAAGATTGGGCCTAATTACTCAACTAGGTCCATATCGATAAACAAGGATGGCATAAAAGCGCAATACAGCTCAATAACTGACGATACCATGCAACTGGTGTTATCCTGCTGGGAAAAAATTTCGCAATACCACTCGAAACTAGCGACCGACACACTCAAAATTTACCCTATACCTACAAGCTAGTGGGAAAAAGGCAGCAGTGTAAGATACTACCTTTATTCTTTTTGGTGGGAAATACATTCAACCGATGAGATGGTGGTGTTGGACAGAGAGTTTAAAAAGTGTATTACCTGTAACCATAGAGTATCTATCGCTGTTTGACATCAGAATTCGTTGCAGAAGTCAGTTCAGAAACCATTCTGCAGCCCATGTAATCGAAGCCAATACGTGCTACCACAACTGATGGTAAAAAATGTGGCACAGTTTTAATTAAACTTCAAAGCTCTAGTGAAAAAAACCAGCACTCATAATGAATGGGTCTCAATGCAGCACATGTACAGGGGAAAATAGTGGTCCTAAAAGACTGTAGAGAGGGTGGTAGTTGAACGTGCGTTTTCCTCGATAGGCGTCCTCAAACAACCGAAAATCGAGGCCCTCTTCCTCCCTCCCTCCACCCCTCCCTCCCTCCATCCTCCAACGGGGGACACATGGTTCTTCAAATGACCAGATGCTCCGCAGAGCGTCTCGCGCCCCCGGATCCCGCCGTTCACTGTTCTTCTGCTGACCTGTGTATGGCTGCAGACCATCCAGGACCTAAGCGGTCACTCACAATTTGTGGCATGACTTTGAGGCGGCGCACCTTAGCACAAAGGGGAAATTTACAGGCATAACCCCACCCATCCAGAGGATGGTCCAGATGCCCTGCAGCACTCGGCTTTCCACCATCTGGCTGCCGCCTTAAGGCTACGCTCCTACGCCAACACATTAGCGTGTATAGTCAACTAAACAATAGGAGGTAAAAGGACGGCCGCCTCAAATGCAACTAGTTCTGCTAAAGTACAGTGACGCAGCCACCCCTAATGGTTAGGCAGCGCACCTGCGGTGGCGACCTGACACCGACTAGGCAGGCCCACAACTCCTGCAATAGGCCTCTCTTTCTGTGACAGGAAACACTTTCATTTGACGTCAACGCATCTGTAATCAAGCATGTATTTAAAAAAGGAAAACACATTTGAGACCATAATAAATGTCCTCCTTCCACGAAAATAGGCTAAGTCCATTTTCTTCTAGTTTTATGAGCAAACTCGATATAGTTTTACATTCGACTATATTAAGCAAGTTCTTTCAGCTTGTTGATCACATTACACGACCTGAGAGCATCTCTCGCGTTCAGTGTGTGTAAATAAACTGTCATGCACGTGTGTATTACAAACATTTCAGACAATCTTTCATGCCACTGGCACACATGTCGGGAAAATAAACACATACATTTTACGTTTGACAACAAGAAGTTATAATTCAAGAGAACGTAGCCTTTTTGTACACTATGACAGGTCCCCTTTTACCATTGCGATGCTGTATTATACTAGCGTATACGGAACAAATTGTGAGAGCCTACCTCGCCCTGTGTAGGTGGTAGGTTGAAATTTCGTTAAAAGATATCGCCGAAACAAAAAAAAACTCTTGTCAAGAATCATCCCATGGCGTCCTAGCCATCTCTTCCACCCGTCTGGCAGCACGTCATTGATATCAATTTGATAGACTAATTAATTAAATTGATCATGAGAGTCACTTTAAATGGCGAGAATTTTTTTTCCAGCAGTCGGGTTACACTCTTCAAGTAGGATAATTGGGAATCCATTGAGGGAACTCAATGCCCTTTTCGAGAAACACTAATGAGAATTGACATCTGAAGCTGACCACAGAAGGATTCTACAACCCACAACATACATTTTGCCTAAGGACCATCCGGCAAATGTGGCTGAACGGTTCTAGGCGCTTCAGTCCAGAACCGCGTCGCGGCTATGGTCGCAGGGTCGAATCCTGCCGCGGGCATGGATGTGTCTGTTGTCCTTAGGGTAGTTAGGTTTAAGTAGTTCTGTAGAGGACTGATGATCTCAGATGTTAAGTCCCATAGTGCTCAGAGCCATTTGATTTTGCGTAAGGAACGCGCTATTGAAAACACGATCATAACGCCTATGTTACCATTACCCTGCATAAAAAGCGGTGTTGAGTCTACATGCACACACGGTCGCTAATAGTGTTACGCTTTCAGTCAGATATTCCGTCCAAAATGCTGTCCGCAATTTGGAATCATGTCTATCCACTCAAACACATATTTGCGTTGGATCCTATAGAGACGTCTTTTAATGATTACAGCCACTGGTGAATCATATTCGTGCCACTCTCGTACCTCGAAACTAATCACCTTTTTTCGAACCTATCTGCTAAGGATCCCATGCACCACGAACTCCAGCGCTGTTTTTAGACAGTCCCTTTCCATCTTGTAACTGTTCCTAAGTCTCCGCCCCGCCCTCTCTGCAGCTTAGTCTATGTGATCGTCTGAATTGAAGCCTGATCCGTACGGAAGTCGGAGAGCGCTATATCTATAACCTTCTGCATCCTGTGGGGAAACGGGAAGAGCAGAGTTAATGCGACACGAGCGTGTTTTGACCACTCAGTGGAAATGGGAACATGATGTCATAGTGCATAAAATGGATAAAATGACGGAAAGTACGTATAAATTGAGGGAAAATACACCGAAATACGGGGAAATTGAGGGAGTACTTGCATGTCTTCTGATTGGTGCAGAACAATTCTTGTACATGGGAACGGGTATACGACAGCAAAAGGAGTATGGGAAATCGTTTAGATGGAAGTCCGGGAACTGGGGAAACAATCTTTTATTTTTCGTCGAGTCAGCATTTGACTGTATGTCTATTGAGGTAATAGTGACACGCGCGAGTTGACTGCTGTCTTTGATGCTTTCCTGGAGAAAAGAGAACCATCTGACTCTAAACTTACATGCATATGTGTTAAAGGATGACAGAGAGTGGATGGAGTGATCGTTTCAGTTGGAGCTGTAACGAGATAGGATTTAATGGTAGACTGATGATGCATTCTAGGGAGAGAGGGGCGTGTTGCTGAATGTAATTTGACCATTTTTTCTGTTGTTTTGTCTGGATGCATAAGTTGTGTGACATAACATGCGTTCGACTCGCATACAACTGCGTGTTCTGTGTGTGACCTAGAGCACTGTCTACTTGCGATCATTAACAGAAAACCTCTCGATCATCAGAGAGCTCCATCTGTTTCGACACATTCCTCTAGAGGAACGAAGATTTGTGCGACGTACTCCATTCCCATGCCGCATCTTGGGCATAAAATCGAGTCTTCAGTTTGATAACTCTAAGTTAGTGACAGATATTTGTGAAGTATTATAATCCGCTTGTATACATCTGCCTGACGAATGTCCTGTTTACGGAGTTAGTGGCGGAATGCCGCGTAATTTCACGTGTCAAATACCGTTGCTTCACGTTTGTCCCATTCTTTGTAAGAAGCATTCCCCGTTACTAACGATCATTTTATGTAGCATCCATACGAGCATTATATAATTTCTGAACCGTGATCGGATGTGAATAGTGGGGGCTACACACCTCTGGAAAGCTATATTGTACGTGTATCACAAGGAATTGATGTTTTAAGGAAGTAGTTTTTCATTTTACAGTTTATCACCGTAGTTTATTGTGGAGAAACCTGCACGGTGAATGTATGTCATGCGCTGGAAATATATTTCTTACGTTGGGATGTAACAGCGTTGCATTCCATACGACTAATAGGTTGGAAACCGCAAAGATCTAACATTATAGCATGTTTTAAGTGCAGTACATTGTAGCTTTAGGAGTGCGTGTGTGTATGTTGATTTACATAAAACGCAGCAAACTCCGTTCGTCTAGAGCTCCATCATGCATAAAAACCACCCGTTTCTTGTTTTTAACCATCTGTTATATCATCACAACAGTTCCAGATCACTCAGCACCGATAAGGGGCGCTAACCTCCTCGACATTCGCGCATCTGGAGAAATCTTGTGCTCTTAGATGGGTACGGGACAGCAGTTACAGCCTCGGTTTACACTGTTCCTTCACGATACGTGGAATGTAGCGGTCTACTTCCGGTCAGCTGCATGGAGCGTTGGTCAAAGACAATGTGAGGACATCTTTCGGTCTCTTTATACCAAAATGCGAGAATGCTCTGTGACTCCCATCCACACAGAGAAAGATTGTAAGTTACGCACTATGGTCGAAGAGCTAGAGATATGTAGGTTGCTGTTTGGTATACTTTGGTGTATATGTTCGAGAATTAACAATGAATGAACGTACTGTGCAGTCATCTATTTACATTCGCAATGGTACTCGCAAAATAGTGGAGCGGCTGTTTAGCGATGATACAGAAATTGATAAGCATGTTGCTGTGTCATTGGTCCGTGTTGAAATTATGATAAAATTGCTAGCATTGGTCGCACTGTCAACTATGATGCTTATTGTTATAATACATCGACAGTGTCTTTTCCTTCCCAACAGTCTACTGGTACGCTGTTGATTACCACATAATGTGATTTACACTGTGTAATGTCTAGTTTTCTGGGGGAGTCAGTGAACCAAATGTGTTAATGTCAGTTTAGAATGACACAGATGTCGAAGTCGTGGCGGAAGAAACAAAACTGTACTGCAGTGTACAAAGCGTGTTACAGCGGTGTGTCAAACAACGAAACAGGGACTCTCTCCTGCGACTGATAACATGTGGGTGAAAGTTCTTGTACAGTACAGGCGATGGAACTTTACACTGGTCTGTGCAAGTGACGTCGATCACTGGCCACCTGCTCCAATGGATAAATACCTGTATATTTAATAGGATCGCCGCATATGCTCGATGCCGGCACGTAGATGATATTCGTTTTCGATATATCGGAAAACAGAGATGCAGTAAAAATCTGTCAGATAAAATTAACAGAGCTTTTATGATTCGTAATTTTTCTGTGCTGGGTGGCACAGAATAACGATGATAGAATGTTTGGGTGATAGGCATGAATAGCTTCTGAGGGACGTGGATCAGCTTCAATGTTGAGTCTTCCTAATTTTCCCAATAAGAAACACCACCATAACTGTTCACACTTTCCTTTAAACTACGTCGTGTTGCAGGAGCAGGCTTCATTTGGCGCTGACCTTACATATCGTACATGGGTGATGGAGCTATGGCAACATGTTCTCATTTCCACTGAGTGGTCAAAACATGGTATATAGCATTAACTCAGCTCACTCTGTTTCTACACAGGTTGCAGAATGTGATAGATGTTGCTCTCTTCGTCCTCTGGGTAAAATTGCTAAAATTGATCTCGCTATCAGATGTAGTATGTATTACAGTACATCGCTCCATATCAATGGCATCTTTCCTATCCCGACTGTCCACTGAATACGCTGTTGATTACCGCATAATGATTGACTGACACCACTCCATTGAGATGGAGGGAAAGTTGGCAGAACACTGGATATCTGCTACTTGTCGCTGTAGAACATGGGATTAAATGTAGAGGTCATCACCTTAATACAGTTGTTTGGAAGCGTTTCAAATTGCTACAGACTCATCCTATTTCCATATGCTGTGATGCCCTCCAAATGTTTTTATTTTTTTCAAATGTTTTTCACCAATAAGACAACAGTAGCTCTTTTTATTTTTGTGTTACCTCATGCATGTTGTGAACAGCACCTTCTGGCAATGGTCAACACCGGAACAGTAATCATGTTTTTTTTTTGTTTTTTTTCATCAGTCCTTTGGTTTGATGCAGCCCACCACGAATTTCTCTCCTGGGCTAACCTCTTCATCTCAGAGTAGCACTTGCAACCTACATCTTCAATTATTTGCTGGATGTATTCCAATCTCTGTCTTCCTTCACAGTTTTTGCCCTCTACAGCTCCCCCCTAATACCATGGAAGTCATTCCCTCATGTCTTAACAGATATCCTACCATCCTGTCCCGTCTCCTTATCAGTGTTTCCCACATATTCCTTTCCTCTTCGATTCAGCGCAGAATGTCCTCATTCCTTACCTTATCAGTCCACCTAATTTTCAACATTCGTCTGTAGCACCACATCTCAAATGCTTCGATTCTCTTCTGTTCCGGTTTTCCCACAGCCCATGTTTCACCACCATACAATGCTGTACTCTAGATGTACATTCTTAGAAATTTTTTCCTCAAATTAAGGCTGATATTTGATATTGGTAGGCTTGTCTTGGCCAGGAGTGCCCTTTTTGCCATTGCTAGTCTGCTTTTGATGTTCTCCTTGCTCTGTCCGTCATTGGTTATTTTACTGCCTTCATCTACTTCATTACCATCAATCCTGATGTCAGGTTTCTCGCTGTTCTCATTTCTACTACTTCTCAATACCTTCGTCTTTCTTCGATTTACTCTCAGTCCATACTCTGTACTCATTAGACTGCTCATTCCGTTCAGCAGATCATGTAATTCTTCTTCACTTTCACTCAGGATAGCAATGTCATCAGAAAATCGTATCATTGATATCCTTTCACCTTGAATTTTAATTCCACTCCTGAACCCTTCTTTTATTTCCATCATTGCTTCCTCGATGTACAGATTGAACAGTAGGGGCGAAAGGCTACATCCTTGTCTTACACCCTTTTTAATACGAGGACTTCGTTCTTGGTCATCCACTCTTATTATTCCCTCTTGGCTGTTGTGCATATTGTATATAACCCATCTCTCCCTATAGCTTACCCCTACTTTTCTAAGAATTTCGAACATCTTGCACCATTTTACTTTGTCGAACGCTTTTTCCAGGTCGACAAAGACTATGAACGTGTCTTGATTTTTCTTTATTCTTGCTCCCATTATTAACCGCAACGTCAGAACTGCCTATGTCGTGCCTTTACCTTTCCTAAGCCAAAATGATCGTCATCTACCGCATCCTCAATTTTCTTTTCCATTCTTCGGTGTATTTTTCTTGTCAGCAACTTGGATGAGTGAGCTGTTAAGCTGGTTGTGCGGTAATTCTCGCACCTGTCAGCTCTTGCCGTCTTTGGAATTGTGTGGATGATGCTTTTCCGAAAGTCATGTGTTATGTCACCAGAGCTATACATTCTACACACTAACGTGAATAGTCGTTCTGTTGCCACTTCTCCTAATGATTTTAGAAATTATGATGGAATGTTATCTATCCCTATAGCTTTATTTGATCTTAAGTCCTTCAAAGCTCTGTTAAATTCTGATACTAGTACTGGATCCCCTATCTCTTCTAAATCGACTCCCGTTTCTTCTTCTATCACATCAGACAAATCTTCCCCCTCATAGAGACTTTCAATGTATTCTTTCCACCTTTACGCTCTCTCCTCTGCATTTAACAGTGGAATTCCCGTTGCACTCTTAATGTTATCACCCTTGATTTTAATGTCACCAAAGGTAGTTTTGACTTTCCTGTATGCTGAATCTGTCCTTCTGATAATCATTTCTTTTTCGAATTCTTCACATTTTTCCTGCAACCATTTCGTCTTAGCTTCCCTGCACTTATTATTTATTTCATTCCTCAGCGACTTACATTTCTCTATTCCTGAGTTTCCCGGAATATTTTTGTACTTCCTCCTTTCATCGATCAATTGAAGTATTTCTTCTGTTGCTCATGGCTTCTTCACAGTTACCTTCTTTGTACCTGTGTTTTCCTTCCCAACTTCTGTGATGGCTCTTTTTAGACATGTCCACTCCTCTTCAACTGTACTGACTACTGATCTGTTCCTTATTGCTGTATCTATAGCCTTAGAGAACTTCAAGCGTACTTTGTCATTCCTTAGTTCTTCTGTATCCCACTTCTTTGCGTATTGATTCTTCCTGGCTAATGTCTTACACTTCAGCCTATTCTTATTCACACGTCTGCTCCTGGATATGCCTTACAATCCAGTATCTGATTTCGGAATCTCTGTCTGGCCATGATGTGATCTAACTGAAATTTTCCCGTATCACCCTTTCAGTATCCTCATACACTTTCTCTGTCTCTTCATCTGCAGCTTGCGATGTCGGAATGTATACCCAAACTATCGTTGTCGGTGTTGATTTGCTGTCGATTCTGATAAGAACAACCTTATCGCGAACTGTTCACAGTAACACACTCTCTGCCCTATCTTCTTATTCATAACGAATCCTACTCCTGTTATACCATTTCCTGCTACTGTTGATATTACCCTATACTCATCTGACCAGAAATCCTTGTCTTCTTTCCACTTCACTTCACTGATCCCTACTATATCTAGATTGAGCCTTTGCATTTCCCTTGTCAGATTTTCTAGTTTACCTACCATGTTCACGCTTCTGACATTCCACGCCCCAACTCGTAGAACATTATCCTTCCATTAATTATTCCATCTTTTTCTCATGGTAGCTACCCCTTGGCAGTCCCCTCCCAAAGATCCGAATGGGAGACTATTCCGGAATCTTTCGCCAATGGAGAAATCATCATGACACTTCTTCAACTAAAGGCCACATGTCATGTGGATACACGTTATGTGTCTTTAATGCAGTGGTTTCCATTGCTTTCTGCATTCTCATGCTGTTGATCATTGCTGATTCTTCCGCCTTTAGCGGCAGTTTGCCACCCCAAGAACAAAAGAGTGTCCTGAACCTCTGGCCACTCCTTCGCCCTCTCTGACAAGGCCATTGGCAGAATGAGGGGTGACTTCTTATGCTGGAAGTCTTCGGCCGCCAATGCTATTAATCAAAATTTAAACAGCAGTGGGATTCAAACAGGGGACCGAAGACGATCATGAATCAAAGACGCTACCACTAGACCACAGGTGTCATCCTAATCAGGTATATGACTGCAAAATGAAGGAACAATCCTTTTCGAAACGGAGCACCGAGACATCCGCTACCCTGTCGATGGAAAGATGAGAGTAACTGTACAGGTCATCACCTTCGAATAGATATTGGAAGCACTCTACAATACCGCAAACTCTTCCAGTTTCCATATGTTGCGATGTCTTCCACATTTCTGTCAATGAGAAACATCGCCTCTGTGTTTTATTTCTACCAGCCTGTGTTGTGGTAGCTGTATAATTTATGCCAAGCGATGTTCAGTTTTCTGTGAGAGCCAGAGGATCGAAACATCTTAACATCAGTTTAGCAGCAGCTGACATGGATCTCTGTCATGGTAGAAAAAACAAAGTGTATGGCGGTGTACACTGATTGGGTGTGTTCCAACCGAAAAAAACAACGTATTAAACTGCTTATGAACGAAAAATACAGGAACCCTCTCGTGTGATTGATAGTCTGTTGGATATGTTCATCCTAGAGCACAGGTAATGAAACTTTTAACCAGTCTGTGGAATACCTATATATTTAATAGGCTCGCCAAATATTTAGTATTGCAAGCAAGTGGGTCTCACCCCAAAGTACCGTTAGCCAAGATGGCACCCAAGATGGCGGCGATGACGTCATCCAAGACTGCTGCCATGACGTCAATCAAGATGGCGGATTTTAGCGGGAAGTTTGAATTTTCGCCGGAAGAAGGTCAATTGGGCTATCCCCACTAACCTGACCCACCACAACAGTGGCATGAAGTTCAAATTCCAACATGATAATGCACCACACCCCAGTTATCTCTACTAAGCAAAGAAAATGGCATGAAAAAATGACTTCTCTTTATTATTTAACCAATTTCAAGCAGATGTGTTCGCCACTGGGGCTGGACTCCAACTAGCTTAGGTCATATCGCCGCCACCAGAGAGCACTATCCTGACATCACATCATGGCGCAAGAACCGTTATTAAAGATGGCTGCTCCTTAGTTCATATCGGCATCACCAGAGAGTGCTACCGTGATGTGGGGTGATGACGCAAGATCGTCAGCTCTCTCTCTCACGCCACATCAGCAGCCCGTGAGCGAGCGACCGCTGACGGCCCTGTGCCTTCATACTCGCACCAGAGATGGTCTTCTGTAAATATTCTAACTCAAGTAACACCCACATCACACTTCTAACATATGAATTACCCAAGTACTTAATTCCATTTCAATTTTAATGTACCACTTCGATTCAATGAACGAATGACAAGTTTCTCATTTTCCCACTAGGGGCACGGTGTTCCTTCATGACGTAGCATCTCCCACCCCTAGAATGCTGTTCTCCTATTGGCTACTGCATTAGTCACATGGCTCTACGTCATAGAACCTATATAAACCAAACCACAACCCAACTCACCCTCACTTAGCTCCTATACTTCGTTCAATACGTCTCTGTGTCGACATCAGTATACATTCGCTCAGTATGAAGTGTACAGGTAGCGCCAGCGACAGTGCCAGTGGCAGCAGCAGCAGCAAACAATCCCATGTAGACGAAGATCCATTACCTGGTAAGTACATTTTCAGTTCACCGATATCTGCATCCTTTAACTCAGTGTATGTGTGTTACATATGTTTTGGATCGCGCTCTATACAGAATGCTTCGTCCTTTAACAGATTCTCTCTCTCTCTCTCTCTCTCTCTCTCTCTCTGTGTGTGTGTGTGTGTGTGTGTGTGTGTGTGTGTGTGTGTCTGTGTGTCTATGTTATATCTATTTTGGACCGCTCTCTATACAGATTGGCAGGTCATTTAACAGGTTTACGTGTTTGTGTGTCTATAATATGTTCTGTGTGTCTCTATGTTATATCTGTTTTGGCCCACTGATTGCTGTACCATTTAAGTCGTTGCACTTGTTCTACAGAGATTTTCTTCCATACTCTATATTATACTCAGTCTTTCCCATCTTTCTAGATTACATCCCTCACATACTGGACGAGCTTTATCGGCAGCTAGAGACGGAGAGAGCGCAGGTACAGCTCGAATGTAAGTACATTTGTAATAAAAACGCAGTTCTTAGATGAAATAATTTCAAGTAATATATACACTCGTTTTCCAATTGTCTAGATTAACCTTTCTAGATAATCATGATTCCACACATAGGGAAGGGAGCACAGAGGGTGGCGTGCAAGGTGTGGGTCAAATGGCGGTCATCACAGTGCAACAGAGTCGAGAAGCAGAGGGCTGATAAATTATGCATCTTTTAGAGGAGGAGGAGGAGCTCGATCTGCCTGAGTGGGTGGGAGACCTAGTTGAATGTGGCAATGAGTTGCTCAAACCATGGAGCCAGAGTGGAGAAGGTGAATAATTTTTAACATTATCATTAGATAAAGTAATTACTATTATTTAGTCTTATTACTATTTATTGCTCTTGTAAATAAACATCAATGAAGTGATATTTATTATTATTTATGCTATAGGTATATCACACATCGTGGGCAGTATACCTAGAGCGGTGGTTTCGGGGGCGGGAATTGGGGGGACACAACCGCAGAGACATGCGGCGCCCTGTGTAGCCCCCATCAGAGCTGCGTGATGAGGCGGCAGCAGCAGAAGCCGCACCAGCACAGCCCCCCGCACTACCCCAGGCCCTCTGGCGCCCATGGGCAACGCAACCAACACGGGACAAAGTACCAATAGTAATAGTGATTATCCTGTGGCTAGTGGTAGTGCTCTCACCTGTCCTATCGATAGTGATTTGGATCAGAATAATGGCGTAATGACCCCCCTAGAACACTCAGCAGTTGCTAGGGCTTTTGAGGGGCGCATCTCGTTTACTAGGATTTAGAATCCAGGAGGGAGGTACCGCGACCCTGTCGGGGTTTTAGAAGCATGCCTCCCTGTGTTGGAGACAGAGCTCCTCAAAGTCCTAGAAGATCCGAGATTTAACAACATTAAATGCAGTGCAGTATTATGCTGAGAATTGAGTCATCCCCCTAAACATCAAGGTGACACAGAGACAATGACTCTGCACTATATATGGGGCGATAATGGCGTTATTTCTCAGAGCACATCCATTGCTGAGTGGTATCGAGAATCCACCTTGAGTGCTATTATCGTCAGATTTTCTGAGATGGAAGTATGTGGGTCCCCTAAAGTGCTCAGCTGTATACCATACCTCAACATTCATATACATGTCTATGATCCAATAAATGGAGGATCCAGTTATATTAAACTCCCTGAGGATATTAAGAAGATGCGTGCATGCATTAACGTCGAAAACCAGTATGATAATGCTTGTTTTGCATGGTCAGTCCTGGCTTGTCAGAGAAATTACCATTACAGAGATCATTCTGAGCTTCCGGGCAGTTACAAAGTCAAAGATATTAAGAGACAGTATAAGTTTAATGGTATTGAGTTCCCTGTAAAGATCCAGGACATACATAAATTTGAGGCTCAGTATACCAGAACATTGGTTCACGTTTATGGCCTGGAGAAGAAGAAGGACAAGTCAGATGAGCAAGACAAGCTCACAGTAGTTGGCCCCCTCCATTTCTCAAAATTTGCAGGTCAGCGACAGTTGCATGTACACATGCTGCTCTTCTCTGAAGGCGCTAATTACCACTACGTCTGCATGAAAGACATGTCCCAACTCCTTTCCACCTAACTATCAAAAAATACCGATGAAAAGCATATTTGTTTATTTTCATCTGAAGAGTTATTAGCGATACATCTATTAAATTGTGCTTCCAAGGAT
The DNA here is from genome assembly GCF_023864275.1 of Schistocerca cancellata. Lineage (NCBI taxonomy): Eukaryota > Metazoa > Arthropoda > Insecta > Orthoptera > Acrididae > Schistocerca > Schistocerca cancellata. Next base: position 411,012,434 of record NC_064628.1, read on the forward strand.
GCGGTACGTGTGGTTATGCCCACCAACGAAAATAACTTCATTAAATTTCAAAATGTTCACCACCAGCAGCATTGTTCTATTGTAGTGTACGCCAACTTTGAATGCCTGCTGGCTCCTATTACTCGATGTGAAGGGAACACTCACACACAAACTTCACACAAAAACATGTACTTTAGGTGGCAGCATTCCAGGTTGTATGTGGATATGATTCTAAACTTAAGCACTATCACTCTTATGTAGGGAATGACTCCACAGTTTTGCTTCTCACTGAGCTTGAAAAACTTTCATAGAAAGTTGACAGGCTCTACAGCACCAACATTCTCATGATCAAACCAAAGGAAGAACATTAAATGTATGAAATGGCGGTTAATTGTCATATTTGTGGGCTGGGTTTAGATAGAAAAGCGGAAACTCCTTGTACGGACCACTGTTCAAATGGTTCTGAGCACTATGGGACTTAACATCTGAGGTCATCGGTCCCGTAGAACTTAGAACTAATTAAACCTAACGAACCTAAGAACATCACACACATCCATGCCCGAGGCAGGATTCGAACCTGCGACCATAGCGGTCGAGCGGTTCCAGACTGAAGCGTCTAGAACTGCTCGGCCACCCCGGCTGGCAGAGACCACTGTCACCATTCGGGTAAGTTCTGTGGTGCAGCTCACAACGCATGCAACTTGAAGTATCAGTTACTTGGACACATACTCGTCTTTTTCCATAAATTGAGCGGGTATGACGCTCATTTTCTCGTTGAGCACTTGGCTAATTTCGGTAAGAAGAATGATCAGGTCAGTGTCCTCTATGAAAGTGTTGAGAAGTACATTTCTTTTTCAAAACGAATGACACCAAAAATTACATTCCGCTTGCTTTACTCTTTATGCAGACTTCACTCCCGAAACTGGTTGAGACTTTACCTTGGAATGATATGCATATCACTTGATCTGCATTTCCTGATGAGGAAAGTTCCAACTTGCGACTAGGAAAGGAGTTTTCCTATATGAGTATGTTGATAGTATGGCAAAATTCAATGAAACCGGGCTTCCTGACATATCTGCAATTACCAGTACTCTCACGGGTGATGCCATAGCTCCAGCAGATTATGAGCATGCCACAAACGCCTGGCATGAATTCAACATCCCCAATTTGGGAGAATATGCAAGGTTATACATGGATACGGATGTGCATTTGCTTGCAGATGTTCTCAACAAGTTCCAGAGTGTATATATGACCACATACTCTCTGGACCCTGCCTTTTATTACATGGCACCTGGGTTGTCCCAGTACGGTATGCTAAAAAAAACGGGGTGCAGCATTGAACTTTTGACTGATACAACAATGGTTCTATTTTTTGAGCGATGGATCCGTGCGGTACTTTGTCAATCTGCTCACAGGCATGCCAAGGCAAATAACCCACGGATGGCAGTCAAGTTCAATGCATCCCTTGATTCTAGTTACATTTTGTACTTAGATATGAACAATTTATATGGGCACACCATGATGCAGCCACTGCTAGTTGGTGGGTTTCGATGGGTGCCCGAAAACGAATTCAAGGGATTAGGTGGACAAATAATGGGTCTTGTGGCAGATTCTGGTGTAGGGTATGTGCTTGAGGCAGACATCACATATCCTAATAATTTGCATGGAGTGATAAGCAACTTGCCATTATGCACAGAGCAACAAATTCCGTGAGGAAGCACCATCCCTAAACTGTTGGCTACTGTGGGAGACAAGCAGGGGTACATTATTCATTATCATAAACTCCAGCAGTGCCTCAGGTTAGGGATGAAGCTTGTTCGAATCACCCGGGCTATCTCCTTCAAACAATCCCCCTGGTTGAAGGAGTATATTGAACTAAATACGTAAAAGAGGGTGGTCGCGAGTAATGATTTTGAAAAAGACTTTTATAAATTAATGAATAATTCCATTTTCGGGAAAACTATGCACAGTGTACGAAATGAACGCAATATTGTGATTAGAACCGAATGGGAAGGGCGTTATGGTGTGAGAAAATGTATAGTTAATCCAAATTTTAAGCATGCCACCATCTTCAATGAAACCTTTGTTGCTTTGGAGATGTCGAAGGCTGCAGTCTACATGTACTGACTCCACTATGAGTTTGCGAAACCTCATTTCGTAGAACCAAAGTTACTTTATATGGATATAGACAGCTTTATCTACTGAATCAAGAATTGCGATCCATATGAAGTAATTAGGTGCAATGGTAAAGAATTCGACACGTCTTCTTATGGGACCAATAATCCTTACGGTATTGTTCCAAAGAACAAGAAGGTTATCAGTCTCATGAAGGACGAGTCGAATGATTTTGTAGTGCCCCAGAATTTTACGAAAGTCTGGAGACACTTGCATTCCAGCCATTTCGAACACGCGTTATTTTAAAGCAGGGTGTAAGGATGAGCATGGGATACTGCGCCCATTTATTGTTTGTGCAGGCGAAACTGGAAGGGAAATAATTCGTCGGCGCTGGCAAGTGCACAGCGCGACCTGCCAAGAATAAGCAAATACGGTCCAGAAGCTCCGCAGCCGGCTGCAAAGAGTAATGTAGCATTGTATTGTTAAAAAAACAAATGGAGAGACTCGAAATAGTGACTGTTTATTAGACGTTGAACTGCTGTTGAGAGTACGTGGACTGGACGTGGATAGTCAGCCATGATAAAAGCTTATGTATTAATTGTGTTCAAAAATGTGTAATTAACTGATTCTGGGTGCCCATTAATGTGTGGGCTAACGTCATAAAGTTTAGTTGTTTTTTTGTTCAAAGTGGAAATAAATATGTTCTGGTTCATTGAATAATATTCCAAGAGTAGCGTATTTTTTAAATAAGAGAGAGAGAGAATGAAAATTTCCCCTTCCTAGCAGTGAAATCTTCGGAGAAACGTCTGGTGCTAGCAGACGATATCGGTTGCTGCAAGAAAGCAGAACCAGCATTCTTCAACAAGTAAGTCCACGAAAACGCTTAAGCTGTATAGAGAGAGCTTAACATTACACTGTGCCACCGCAGTTTACCAATTGTAGAGTTTGTGGGATTGAGGTCCAAAATGTATGCATACCGTACAATGGACAGGGACACTCAGAGGTGGACAAAGGGTGTTAGATGCATGGCATCTCGTGCTCTTACGGTTGAAGACTATTTTCAATGCCTGTATGGGCGCAGCGTTCAAGGCGCTCATCCACACATGGTTCAACAAACTAGCATTCGGTCACGAGGTGTACACTGTGCTGCAGCCTAAAGTCAGATTGTCTCCTCATGACGATAAAAGAGTCGAGAGGATGCGGTGGAAACCCTGCCATACTCACATTATTTACTTCAAACGAAAGTAGGGGCGGGGGACTCTGGTTGATTGATAGAGAGGGAATGAGCGTGTGAATGGGGGTTATGCATCGAAATAGTATGGCTCTTTTATCATAGTGTAAATATTGGATGAGTGTGTTGTGTTGTGTGTATCAGTCTGCATGCTTCCGTGTATACATGAGTGTGCAAATGAGTGTGGGAGCCTGTGTTAAGTGCATGTGTGTGTAAACATATATTCATTATTTTGCCAAAGAAAATCATAAAAACGAAAAAAAACATTTAAAACTCAAAGAAGCATTTAGAAAAAAGTTTCTATATATGTAAATATTTTTAATCATCAGTACTAGTTAATATATGAACAAAAACCAGATTTTCGCACTTCATTTGTAGCTGTATATGAAGAAAAAACCAAGGTTTTGCACTTCATATGTGCTTCCATCAGAGTGGTTACAGATCAGATTTTAGTTTGTAAATTTCACCTACCGCTAGCCATCCAGTCAGAACTAGTTTTAAGTATCTGAGTTCCACCCATTTAAATTCATTATATACATGTTCACTTGCTTGTTGTAGCGGAAATGTTTAGAGCCACCCACTTCAAAGAAATACGTCCACCTTTACATAAAAGTCTTTTCTTTTTTGGGTGGAACTTCACTAGCGATAGTATTTACCCTGTAAGATAATGTAATTAGCTTGTAGTATCTCTGCATTAGCCGTAAACTCATATATATATACTGTAAATGCCAGTCATTTATCTGAGCAGAATGCTGATATATTTTGGCAGAAAATGCACCTCTGAATAATGTATCTGTAAACTGGTGTAATGTAAAATCTGAAACACTTACCTGCAAACAGCAGAACATTGATAGTTTTCGTCGAAAAAATCTAAATCTCAATATGTATCTATAAACTCATATAATGTGAAAACTGATGTTTCGCAAAAACTGTTAAAAAAAATTGAATTCAGTAATAAATTAACTTATTTTATGGTAAAAATGTCGAATGTTGTTATTTCAACCCTCAATCATCATTCTTTTTATTAAAACATGATAAATATATTTGTGTACAAGGCGTGGGTACATCCACATTGCACTGCACATGCCTATAAGGTATGTTGCTTTAAAACAATGATTTCTGAACGACACGTGTTAGACTGTGTCTGGCGGCAACGATCACGCGCATGCAGCGCAACTGAGCTCTCACTTTCAGGTCCGACTGCGGCAGCGGCCACGCGCACGTGGATGGTACATGACGCATCGCATCTGAGCTGTCACTTTGAGTGGCTTCCACGCGGGTGAGGTGAAAGCTCGTTTATTAATGATGCAGATAGAGTTACTCATCACGTGCAACCACGCTCAAAGGCTGAGGTATGTGCCTCAGACATTTCCAGTGGAATGCGTCTCAGGTACAGTATAACCAATAAACTTACTTGTTACAGACGTGGGTGTCACAGAAAGAAAGAAAACAGGTATTGTTATGGAAGAATAAAAAATTATTTATTTCTCATCCAACTTAAAAGTAATTTTACATTCTCATTTGCAAATACAATAGCACTTCTTTGATAAATGTTCTTGAGTCGATGGATAGATGAAAAGCCGTAGAATTCCAGGTCTTGAATACTTGAATAGAAGCTAATTTAAATATTCGTCGCATCCAGGAGATTTTGTGCTTTCCCTTCACGTAGACTATGGTGTCCATGTGATTGAATAATTTAAGCACAGTCACCATATCTTTATAGGGTATGCCAGGATCATCCCAAAGAATTCTATGGTAGAAATGAGTTAACAACTTTGCATTCTTCCTCGTTTTAGCACACATAACTTGCTTGAAAGGCCTTGGTGATTAAATACTTGCAGTGAATGTCTCTATTATTCCAGCATCTTGTGTGTACGCTACAAAAGCAACATCTTTAAATATGAACTGTCGACACTCACAGTCATAGAATCCTTGAGCGTCCACACTGATGTTCTCTTGGTGACAAGACATCATCAAATGATCTATGTATGGGGCAGTACATATTCATTTATACAGCTCGCTGCACAACACCTGTGAGCGGACTGTAGTTGATTACATGACTGTGTGGAACTAAAGTGTACGCGGCAGTATGTTCTGGGAAATTTGTCGATAATTCAAATTCGATTCGCACATCTATAGGTCCAGACTTAATTATCTCATTCTGTTAAGAGCAGTCTATTACAATGATCGATGAAGGCTCTTTGAACTTACGTGGACCGAGTAGACACCCCCTTCCCTCTCCTTCAGCAATTTCATAGTAAGAAGTGCGAAACCTTGCATACATGTCATATGCTAGGCTGTATACATTTTGATTCCACTGCTGATGTAGGTTGTCATATGGGTAGAATTCTGAATTGAGGTAGACTCTGGCATCAGTTAACTTGCAGTTATCCAACACAGTGGAATCATTTACTGTATTATCTCTTCTATCAGTCTGAAACGCGAGTAAGATGAATCTGGGTGCCTCTAGATGGCTAGAGCTCTTAGTAGCCCATGTTTGTCTGCTCGCAGTCGGTAACAGTGGGTACTCGAAAATCTCCCATTAGCTGAATGTCAGTGACAGAAATGTACCTGAATTCAGAACTTTTAAAAGCTTCAAACACTCCTCGTCGGATATAATGATGTGAGGCATTTTCTATATTATCCTGTTGATTGTGATTATATTCTCCTCTTGAGCTCCTTGAATGTAGGAGTTATTGTCCGTCACACTCTGCACCAGAATGAGTTCTGGTGATGCCAAGACGTATGTTTTAAGGGTTGATGTTATGCCTACATTGTGTGTACAATCGATCTCAGAGCCATTGAGTTCATAGCGTATCTCTTGGAAGAGGAATGCTAAAGTGTTCCTTGTCAGCTTGGATCCCTCTGTATCACTGCCGTCACTTTTCTTGAATGATCCTTCTAGATTTATGAAACTCTTGCATGGAAGTATGAGTGTGTCTTGGTGCTGGATGACAATTAAGATTTCATCACTCTTGTTAAATGTGGTTGAAGCGTAAGGTTTATGAGAGAAGTATTCCTGACATAAAATTCTCTCACCATACTCTACTGGACTGGTTACATTGAGTGATGATGTCATTGCTCGGCTTCTGATCAATAGATTTAGGAAACTCGTAGTTTGCAGGTGTTATCACTTTGCTGTTCCATAGCGAAGTGGCGTGCTGTGGATTGCATGCAATTGTTTTGTACCTTATGCCCATCCTGTCTTAGGTGTAATCGTACAATGATTTCCTCATTGCGAAAGTCCCCAAGTTGATTATTCTGGTCCACAATTCGCATCTCCAAATAGTCCAATGTCTGAGCTGTCACCGGAAGGTATATTGCATTGGCAGGGGTCTCAACACTCTTATACCCCATTGCAACTGAGGGGAAGAATCCGTAAGTAGAGTGAATGAGACTATTGTTAACACAGGAGTTTGTTGCAATGTTACACTTATTGTGCTGACTGGGAGTATGTCCACTGTCTGATTCGACTTGTAAAATTTACTTGGATCCTTCTTCAATATCTGCCCTTTTGTGAATCGCAGCAGTCGTCCTATTGAACCTTTCTGGTTAAAGTCAATCGTTGCATTTACAGTTCTTATTTCAGATTTAAATGTACTGATGTTTGCACGTAGTTCAATACCTTTCCTGGACTATTTTAAGACTTCGCTTAAATTGTCGATATCGTATGGACCAGGTTCTATTTCCAGAATATCTTTTTCACCATTAATATCGAGATGCAGTTTATTCTTAGTGTCGGTGATATTCGGGATGCTGTTGTACGTCTCCAGTCCAATCAATGCAACACTCCATTGACCAGTGCTCAAATCAATTGGCGGGAAGTAATTTGCACGCAGTACAGATGATCGTCCTTTTAAGGTCAAAGTGTACAACATTGCAACTGACTCTCAATTGATGAATGAATGTTTAAACCTCCTTATATAGCGTGGTTCTTCTTCTTCGTGAGCGTCAAGAGAAACATGATGCATAGATGTCCACAGAGGTGTGTATTAAAGTCCTGATAGCGTCGATAGTTGTAGAGTACATGCCTTCTGTGAATGAAGTATTATTGTAATTCTTCTGGTGGCTGCAGGTCACCAAATGAGTCGTAATAGTAGACAGTATCCGCGCCTTTCTTAATATATGCCACCCAGTGGGTGCCTGGGCCTCCAGCAACATCTAAATTTACAATACCGCATTCACCAGTTTTCCACATAGTCTTCGGTAATGTATCCCGCATGAACACACCACAGAATCTTAGTATCTTGAATTTATCTCTAACAAACTTAAGAAGGTCTGTACTTGCGAGTGGTCGATCTGGTAGGACCGCTTATAGGCTTTTTTTATTTATGAATAGACCAAGGCCGTTCCTGTATGGTTGCCCATTCTTGACCGTTCGAGCAATAGCTGTGGGAACCTACCGCCAAGAGCGTGGGGAGGGCCGGGATGAGAAAAGGAATAAAACTGCTGGATGTCTTCGGTATTGGTAGAACATGAGGTGCTTTAACCGATCCTCTTCTTCTTCGGGCATCTTTCTGACTCATTGCGATTTTAGCTGCATACATCGGTGTCAGGATACAGTTCTTCACACAGCCCTTCTTGATCTTGCTCTTGTTTAGTGCGCAACGTGCAGCGTTCATAACGTGCTTGAAATTCATCACTCCTAAACCCAACTTGATTTTTCCACACATGGTTTTATCAACTGCAAACGCTGCTATGCGTTGACCTATACCAATATCCTTTATTCTCCGTATTGCCTTAGCCTTATCAGCTAAAATCCTATCTTCAATGTGACAATTTGATAGATCTTTATTTGCAGCATATGCAATGTTGTGTTCCATACACACTTCGTCGAGCAGATTGACTCGCCTAGCGCCAAGCGTTTCTGAAACTTTGTCCCAGGCCCACATTAGTTATACCCAGGCATGTGTAATTCCACAGGTAGTTCGCCTAGAACACCACCTCCTCCTCTAACGTGTCTTCTAGCGCGCATGTTACGCTACTCTGGCGGTTGTGGACAATGCACGCCCATTATATAGCAAATCGCAAGCATCAATCCAACCATTTTGTATAGCAGGAAAACCAAGCCATTTGACCCTAGTGCCTTATTTCTCCGTCGTCTTATGACAAGAAAAACATCTGGTTCTGAGCTTTTCTGCATCTCCACGGTGTAGAAGGAGCCGGCAATTTCTTCACCTTTACTGTCCTTCAATATATAAGTTCTAGGATTCATTCCTTGCACCTTTGAAACTGTAAATATCTCATTTGACCAGTTCGGTAGGTATGATTTTTCAAATGCGGTCTTGTGTTTTGAGATACATATCAAATCACCTACATTAAACTTCTGTTTGCGTGGATTGAACACCTTAATGTGGAAGTACACAGTATCCATGAGTCCATTATCATGATCATCGATTGGTTGCATTTTTATTGTGCTATGTTTGGTTCTATTATATTGAGCAGTTATTTCTTGGAGGATATCCGTCCATTTGTACAAGCCACAAAGGTTAAAACGCATCCACATTCGACCGTTTATTGTTCTGTTGAGACACACCACAATACTCGCCTTCAGGGATGAATGAATGTCGAGTAGTGATGTATTCCGTACAGCTGCATCAATGTCTTGAAATACCTATTGTAGAGCTCCCCACCATGATCGGTTTGGAGATTGTGTGGGCATCGATTTGTTCCTCTCTGTAGCAAACGCTCAAAAACATCAGCAACATTTCGACCGGTTTTTGTTTTGATGGGTAATGCCCAGGCAAATTTAGAATATGTATCAATAACAATTAAAATGTATTTGAAACCATTATTCTAATATGAATATTGCAGCATATCTACAAGATCAGCTTGCCACAAGTCATCCAACTCCTTAATCATAACATGTCTGCGAGGGTATATTTTGTGTGCTGGCTTGCGCAGTTCTCGAACTACTGTCTCCATACTTATTCGATGATACCTCTCTCTCGAAGCTCCGAGATTATTGAAAGATTCAAATGAACTGTATTACCTGCAGCAGCTGATGCGATGAGCAGCCGTAGTCGATCTGTTAGTTCCTTGGGATCGTCATAATACACTCCTGGAAATGGAAAAAAGAACACATTGACACCGGTGTGTCAGACCTACCATACTTGCTCCGGACACTGCGAGAGGGCTGTACAAGCAATGATCACACACACGGCACAGCGGACACACCAGGAACCGCGGTGTTGGCCGTCGAATGGCGCTAGCTGCGCAGCATTTGTGCACCGCCGCCGTCAGTGTCAGCCAGTTTGCCATGGCATACGGAGCTCCATCGCAGTCTTTAACACTGGTAGCATGCCGCGACAGCGTGGACGTGAACCGTATGTGCAGTTGACGGACTTTGAGCGAGGGCGTATAGTGGGCATGCGGGAGGCCG